>NC_072428.2:70271666-70960000 GCF_028878055.3 Symphalangus syndactylus | reverse complement strand
TACTATGTAGCCATAGAAAGGATGAGTTCATGTCCTTTGCAGGGACATGGATGAAGCTGAAAACCATCATTCTCAGCAAACTAACACAACAACAGAAAACCAAACAGTGCATGTTCTCACTCATAAGTGGGAGTTGAACAATGAGAACACATGTACGCAGGGAGGGGAACATCACACACTGTGGCCTGTTGGGGGTGGGGGGCCAGGGGAGGGATATCACTGGGATAACTACCTAATGTAGATGATGGGTTGATGGGTGCAGCAAACCACCATGGCACGTGTATACCTATGTAACAAACCTGAACGTTCCGCACATGTACCCCAGAAATTAAGTGTAATAATAAAAAATGTTTTATGTCTTAATGTTGATGTTAAATTATCACAAATTAAATTATAATATATGCATTTGAAAAATTAGGCAAAACATCAAATTCATTTATTTCAAACTTATTCTATACATTAAAATATTATATATATATATATATATATATATATATATATAATACTCTTCTGCATGAAAAATGCTTATAGTTTCTCTCCTTGATTTCAATGCTTCCCATATCTTATCCTGGTTAATTTTTACGTTTCCTAACCATTACCTTCCAAAACATTATTCAATATTCTAACTTCTAGTATCAATTAATGGAGTTCACAATTTATCTGAATAAAACACTGTAATATAACATTTGTGTGTTTCAATTATTTTCTTAAACTTCTCTTTGAGATTCATTCATTTGTTGCATTTTGGTGTTATCTCTGTTTTGTAAAATTCTTTTGTATGATGAGATCACAATTTATTTAGCAATTCTACTGTTGATGAATATTTATTTTGTCTCCAATTTGGAGCTACTATAAAAATTGTTGCAATTATCAACATTGTGTTTATCTTGAAATACACATAGGTAGTCTGTGGAATATATTTTAGAATTAGAATATCTAGCCCATAAGGAATGCTCATAGTCAGTTTGCCAAAAAGTATTTCAGTTTACACACCTCCAGCCATGAATAACTTTCATTGATTCTTTATCTTTCACAACACACAATATTATGTGTCTTTAAATTTTGCAAATTTTATGGAGGCCTGTAGTTCAACTTATGGATTAATTTTTATTATTCTGAGGACTAATAAAAGTAATCTCTTTTTCATATTTGTCCAGATATTTATGCCTCCAATTTTATGAAGTACCTGTTCAAATATTTTCCCAATTTTACACTGGGTTCATTTTCTTTTATTTATTACATTCATTAATCACATGTATTGTATTTTATTGCATATATGTTGAGATAAATATTTTTCTCCACTCTTGGTTTGCGTTTTAATTCTTGAATGGTATATTTTGAAACACAGACATCATCATTTTTGATATAAACTAAGTTTTTCTTCTTAATTGTTACTTTTTTGTCCTGGTCAGGAGATCTTTCTGTATGAGAATATTTTACTGTGTTCCCTTCACCTTCAGAACATGAATCCATGTGGAAATGCACTGTATATGGTTTGAGGTAGGGGTCAGTATTCAGTTATGTCCATTTGAATATTTAATTGATTCAGCATTGTCCTGATCCCCTTGTAAATTTCACTGTAGAACAGCACTCTAATAATGCATGAGCATTTGAATATAAGATGAGATTTACAAAGATAAGCACAGCATAGGAGGTCAAATAAGATTACCTCAAAGTATAGTTTCATAAATAAAACACATAGATAAGTAGAATATTGTTAGATGAAGAGAAAGAAAATATTTCCAGGTTACCATTGAGTCTTTTTACTCCAAGGTTTTTCATGAAGTCCAAGATCTCTACTTTCTTCCATTGGTTTTAACTTCATTTAGACAACTCTCTTACCTATTATTTCACTTTGTGACATTCGGAAATAATTAAAAACCAGAGAATATATTCTATGCCATACATCATGGGTAATGATTTTCCAAAAATGATTAAAAAAGGAACCAATACACACAGTTTTATTGTTTTCACCATATTTAATGAAACACTATAAATGAGTTTTGATGACATTAGAATGCAACTAAAGACATTAAATATAACCTATTTGTCCTGTTTGATGAGGTGCAAAAAGGAGGGCTTTCTTGGATAAACAGGTTCCCAGAGCATATAGACACATTTCTGACTTTTCTCTGGTCAGAAGTGACTACAGCAAAAGATAGGCCTGAGAGGAGGTGAGAAGGAGCAATTAGGGATGGTGTATATCAGGGAACTTTGATCAACATCAACAAAGCTCATGGTTCTACCTTCACAATCCAGGAATAATCCTACTGTGCTGGTAGGTCTTGGAACATATTGCACCACAAGTGGGGAGGTGGTAAAGAGACTGCAGTGAGTGTCCTCCTTAACACATCCAAGAAGAAAGAGTCCCTCCTCTCCATCTGTCTTGTCATTCTGTCTCTTCTCTTTCCAATAATTGTTACAGACTCCAAAAGCCCAATTCCAAGAGTCTCGCACATGAACCTCCCAATAATATTTGCCAGATGTGAAAGCCTGTGCCCCCCATACAAGAAAACATTCGGATTTTGCAGTGATATGGGGATCATCTTGAGGGTCACATCCAACATTCACGCTTCTCACATCTCCACACAGGAAGATATGACTATTGGCTCTTTCATGCTGCAGAGTAAAATCAACTGCAAAAATAATTTAGAAAAGCATAGATACATGTAATTATTAGAAATTAGAATTCTTGAGTGAAAAGTTGTTCTACCAAGAATTTACTTTACCAAGAAATTTGAAGTTACAAAGACAGGAGAATTGTGACTACAACATTTAATAAAGTATAAGGATGATTAATATTCTCTATAGGAAGAAAAAAACCCTAAAAACAGACATTGAAAATTTATTGAAAACTTAAAAATAGAGAGTTGAATATAAGACCAGCCTGTTTTAATCCAATCTCCAAGATAAACGTGAAATATTATATGCCCTGAATGCCCTTTAGCTATCAAGGTCATTATTATTAAAATATTTCTTGTTCTTAAATACTAGTGATATAATTTTGGCAAGAATGGGAGGATTTTAGCTTACTCAAGCACTGCTCTAGATAACTGGATAAAAGTCCATATGTTCAAATTATAAGTGGTAACTTAAGGCAGATTTTTGCAAAATCTTTTACCAGTCACTCTGCAGACATCCCTGCTAGCTCTAGACTGAACGTGAATTTTGGATTTTACTCGTAGCTCTTCATGTTGTAACTAAACTGAAATTATCATTTCTATTTTCACTTCCTATTTACATAATAATTTCTTCTTTCTTTTTACGTGTTAAGTCAAAATTTTACATTATATCAATAATATGTATTTATTATAAGAAAATACAAATACTCCATCAAACTGCAGTGAACTCCGTTCCCCAACGAAATGTGTTTAACAATTCAAATGAAATACGGTAATGTAAAATTTTTATGTGACCTTGGATTATTAAGCTTCCTTCTGAGCGTTGTTCCATTTATTCAATTTTTTATTTCTTATGTCATTCCATTTACCCAATATATAACTCTATACATGTGAGCCCAGAACATATTTGTTTTGCACTGTGTTTTACTCTTCATGTTATAAATTGGACTATAAGTAGAAACACAGATATAAAAGGGTTGCATAGCCATATGGTTCACTTCCTGCTGAAATGAAATAAAGATTTGGTGAAGGGTAAAGTATTACCCCCGTGATTCTAACAAGAAGTAATACACTGTGAGAATTCTGCCAATGGGCTGACACTTACCTCTGAATCCACTGAGCATGTCCAGCAGTCCAGTGATGGGCCCTGCACTGAGCTCTGGATTCACAGGCTCAAACACTTGCAGCAGCAGAGACTCACACCTGCAACGAGAAAGACACAGTTACCACATGTACAGCCAAAAATACATAAAAATCACTACTTTTATTTAAAAGACGTTTCATGAGAATCCCTTTAACCCACACATTTGCTAATTCCAAAATTATCATTTTCTTTTTCAAATTCATTCTTATTCACAGTTCCTGATTTTCAAGCACGATGGAAAAGTCTATCTGAGCGAGAATTCATTCGGATCTTTCTTCGTATTGCTCCAAATTAGTAAGGATCATTAGTCTTAAGACTAGGAGAATATTCAAAAATGAAATTCTGGGTTCCAGACCTCACCAGAAATTCCTGAAATCACTGTCTGCAAAAGTGGGGTTATTTTTAAGACTGCTGCATCTGTTGCTTCCTTCTCAAGGCCAGGGTGTTGAAACTTGCTCCAGGCAGGGATATCTGCCTTTTATAGTTGAGGTTCTCTGGAGGCCTACACGGTTCAAACATTCCGAATAGTTTGTTCATCTATTTTTCAGAATTATATATTTAAATATAAACTAGAAATCACCAACACTTTTCACTGCTAAAATACTTTCCCCTTTTCTCTCTGGCTTCCCCTGGTTGACTTTGTAGCCATGTAGTAAATGTAATATTTTCTCTTTCAGATATGAAGGCTTTTGAGCAATAAACAGGCAATTAGGAATAGAGATGCTCACTTCCTTTATTTTTCTTTCATTTATTTCTGGTTTTCTTTCTTATTTATTTATTTATTTACTTATTTATTTTTGGTTTTGCAGAACTTTCATTCAACTGCTTAACAAAATCATTGAGTATGGCAACAAAATAGATGACTACATGGGGTGGAGGATGGAGCAAGTACAACCAGCACAAGGCAGTATCACTATCTGAATCAATTATACCTTTAATATCAAAGTTCCTGCTTGATATTTGTGGAAACTGAAAGCATCTGCTAAAATCTAGGTATGCACTCACCTGTGTAATACGTCTCCAGATGCCTGTAAAAAAAAAAAAAAGAAAGAAAGAAAGGCTTAGTGCTTTCCACAAGATGAATCTTCCACTAAGTTCAGTGTGAGATTTGGAGACAGCTTCTGAAGATATAATTTTCCTACAATGTTCCCTCCTGGAAAGCATTTTCTGTTTCTTTTCTCATGAAAATCCCAGTCTATCATATGTCATGAATTAATGTCCTCATAAAGTCTAAGTCTTGAAGAAGTTCTTTTTACAAGTGAAGGGAGAGGAGGCCCACAGAGTCTATGCTCTGCGGTAACCATAAAGAAGCAACTCAGTCATCTTCCTTTAGCCCTGTTACCAAAATGAGTGGACCCCAAAATAATGTTAGTGGGATCCTAGATTCCCCAAATTCTCCATCATGCCATGTCTCCAAATTAGCCTAACTGCCAGTGAATCACTTATTTTATCCACTTTCAAAAATCCTAAATACATCACTGACTTTTGATGGGAAATATTTCTTGGGGCTGTCTGTTACCTTGGCCATTCTACAAAGTTTTGTTGCTGGTGGATAAAGTAGGAGGGACCTTCGGCCTGGTAGAATCACTAGGAGAGGTTATACCCTCCCTACCAAGTAGTATTAGTTATCGAATCGTGTTTTTGGAAACAAATCATGCAAGTAAAGGGGGAGACGGATTTCAGGAGAGAGGAAAATACCTGTGCATGTGAATGTTCAACATCATGATACCCCATGGTCAGTCCGTACCTGGAGTAGCTCCACATCTGCTTTATGGCACATTTGCTTCAGATCCTCATACATTCCTCTTAAAAGCTCCCTCAAATGTTCCATTCTGGCTTTGCTTTCATGGAGTTGCTGAAAAATGTCCTCGCCCTCCATTCGCAGCCTCTCCAAGTGGTGTTGCTCTTCTTCATGGAGAAATGCAGGCATCTTCTGATATTCAGCTCTGATTGCTTCTATCCTTAAACTCACATAATCCTGCAGTGACAATTAGTCAAAATAGAAATGTTTTATCCATCTTCTCTTGAATTTCACTGATTCCTCTTAGCATTCTGAATACCCAATATTTTAATCCTTAATCTTGTCTATTCTCAGATTCCACAAAATTTTATTCCTTTCCTTTTTTTTCTGTACTAGTATCAACATAGTTGTTTCTGCCCAGTTACATTTACTTGATTAATGATATAATGTTTTCTAAGACAGGTATATAAAAATGGATTTCTCTCTTCCACACCACATTTAAAGAAAGAAAACACAGCTCTTGCATAAGAATCAAACTATCGAGTTATATTGACTAGGTAAGAAACCATTATTTCTATTTTGGAGAATTGGGGCAAGTTATGTAAAACCATTATATGAGAAATGATGACATGACCACAGACTAGCATTGTCAACTCAGTGCATTTCACCCAGCATAACATATTCTAATAAGGTTTCATTTATTCTCCTCCAAACCCACCCTAATGGGCAACATGGACTTCTTTGTGGTTCCTCAAAACCCGAAATAAATGCAAATTAAATATTACTGCCCATGTTGTTTTCTATACCTAGAATTGTTTTCGTATATATATATATATACATATTTCTCATATATGTACTCATATATATATTTCTCAAATATAGGTATATATCGATACATGAGGAATATATATGTGTATCTGTGTGTGTGTGTATATATATATTCCTCATATATATCCATATATATATACACACCCAGATACACATGTATATTCATATATTTATGAGGAAGAGGAAGGCAAACAGGAGGATATATATATTTCCTCCTGATCAAGATTTTGTTTCCGTGTGAATTTTTCCATGAGCCTTTTTTCTGACCACCCTATTTAAAACTCAAACCCTCATCCCCAGTCCCTGGGCTCTGTGCTCCTTTTCTACTTTGCTGCTGGATTATTCTCCAAAGACACTACTACACTCTAACACATCATGTACTTCACATATCTGCATGGTGACCATTTGCTTTTCTCATTTCCATTGCAAGATTTGTGTGTTTTCTTCTTTACTCCTTAATTTTCTAAGTTGATATTTGACATAGACTAAGTACTCATAAGATATCTTTCGATCAATTAATATTAGAATAAATTAATGAATTAATATTAGATATCATACCCTCAATATACACATCCACAAAGAGAAAACCATTTCTAGAATTCTTCCCAAGTCCTTAGAGTTCTCCTTATATTAAATACTAGTTCCCATATTTCTCACATATTTATGTCTTCATCAAGTCTACATTTCTCACCACTTTTCCCATTATGTGTTATGACTTATTCAATATTAATTAGTTCTGATATTTCATTTCATGCTTTCCCTAAGTTTGTGCTCTTGCTCCTTCCGCCTGAAATTTAGCTCACATTTCAATATACTTGCCCACCAAGATTCAAATTCATACTGACTCAGCCTTAGAAAGGTCACCTGAAATTTCCATGACTGATAAATAACTCTCGTGTCCAGAATGTATCCAGGCAGCCCATTGGGAACAGTGTGAAATGGCCCAGTTTCTTGTATTTGTTGGGGTATTGCTGTAGGTTTGTATGGAAACAGATGAGCATGCTTGGGTAACATCTGTGGTCTGATTAGAAATCCTACCAAAGAGTCACACTAACATACATAAAAAATTAGTGTGTTTTTTTCTCAAGTGTTTTATCCTTGTTTATTGAATTCCAGAAACATTATGGGTTGAGATCAAGTTCCTATTTTAAGAGTCACCCATTTGTTCACTATAAGTTCCTGGAGAAGATAGAGTAATATGGTACTAACCTTCCAGCATCTGGTTCTGGTAGTTTCCATGCTCAGTTTTCTGTGATTTTCACAAGCTTTTTCCCATAAAGACTGCATTTTTTTTAGGAGCTCCTCCTACAAAAGAGCCATGAATTGAAGCACAAGTGAAGACAATAAAGTATCATTCACACTCTGATATACGAAGGACCCAAAATGAGAGACAAATTCGCCCACAGAAAATAGAATTTCCTTTGTTTCTCCTCATGTTTGTCAAATCTGAGAGGTGTGAAGTCAAGGAAGCTCATAACAGACATGCTTAATGGGGCACAGAGATGGCATCATCCAATCACCAAGGAAATAGACTTACAAGAATTTCATGTGTCCTGTATAGAAATAGATCTTCATAGGCATCACTTACCCGGTGTTCGTCAGCAGCCCGCTCAATGGGACAGTGTCTGTGATTCCGGTGCTCCTGAGAGTTACTGGAGCACAGCAAACAGAGCAGGCTCTTGTCCACTTCACAGAACATCTTCTTTGTCTCTCTGTGCGTCCCACATATTTGCTCCTCAGAGCCAAGGAATTGCCGGAGACTGGCTTTTCTGGCGATGGAAGCCATCTTCTTCAAACAAATGTCAGTTTTGAGGTTTCTCTGCCGTGTTGTCTTCTTGCATTTAGAACACTGAGCAAGAACTGCGATGTCTTGCCAGTGGAGGTAGAAACAGGGCCGGCAAAAGCTGTGCCCACAGTCTATGGTGACCGGGTCTATGAAGTAGTTCATGCAGATGGGACAGGTGACTTCCCTCTGGAAGACTTGCAAGATTCCAGAATTCATATTTCTGAAGAAGAAAGAGCAGCATGTCATTTTGGGGTCGGGTTGGAGAAGATCTGTGAACATGCGGTGATATGTGATAGCTATATTTTCTTCTTGACAGTGCTCATTAAAGCAGAACAAACTATTTCCTCTGTAACAAAAATGAAAAATGCATACACAAAGAGAGTCTTTAGGCTTTATAGCAGACACTACTGACTAGATGACTCACAAACTCTTCTACTCCTAGTTCCTGCCCATAACATAATGCAAATCTGTTCAAAAACCTATTCCCTGGATGTCGACATGGAACTCGGGTTTTAATCTTAAGTGGTCTAGAATAAAACACGGTTGTCCCTATTTCACTTTCAAATAACTACTGAATGACTATGGGAGAGGAGTAGAAAACCTACGTTGGGTAACAAAACATGAGAACATGGTCAGAGAGCTGTATAACATATTTTTAGAGAGAGGGACCCAGAAGCTGGCTCTTTAAAACAAAAACAACCCGACAACAAACCAACCGACCAGATAAAAAAAAAAAGACAGCAATTAAACCAGTCTAGGATCACTAGGAGATAAAATAAATAATGAAAAATATTGGGTTTATTTTTCTTATGGCTTAAATTAACTTCTTCTTTGGGCAACTCAAACTATGAACTGACATACGGTCAGTTTTTTAAAAACTGAAATATATATAATTACATTACTAGGGTATTATGGTTAATTTTAGGTGTTGACTTTACTGGATTAAATAATACATGGAGAATTGGTAAAGTATTTTTCTGGGTGAGGCTGTGAAGCTGTTTCCAGAGAGACATGTAAGTTGGTGAGCTGAGTGGGGAACAGCAGCCCTCAATGTGGGTGGACACTATCCAATCAGCTGGCAGCTCAGACTGAAGATAAAGGGCAGAGAGAAGGCAGTTTCCTCTCTCTCTCCTGAAGCTGATTCTAACTCAGCCAGGATATGGGAATTTCCAGGACACTAGCTTAATGACAGCCTATGTTCAACTTCTCAGAATCCATAATCAAGGGAACAACTTCCCCTAGTAGACTTCCTCTCCTGTACAGTGTCATGAGGACAGATATATGATCTGAGGGATACATTAGACAGTTTTGTTATTGTTTGATCATAGGGTATACTTACACAAACCTAGATGGTATAGCCTACTACACACCTATGGTATACTGTACAGCATATCGATCCTAGGCTGCAAAACTGTATGGTATACGATAGGAGACTGTATAACAATGGTAAGTATTTTTGTGTATATATAATATATATATAGATATATATATATTATATATATTGATACATATTGATATATTTTTAAATATTTATATATATTTATATATTTATATATTTATATATAGATATATACTTATATATATTTTGATATATAGATATATACTTATATATATTTATATATATAGATATATATTTATATATACATTTATATATGTTTATATATTTATATATATATTTATATATATTTATATATATATATATTTATAGATATTTATATATATGTTTATATATACATATATATTTATATATATTTATAAATGTTTTTATATATATTTATATATATTTACATATTTATATATTTTATATATATATTTATATATTTATATATATTTGTATATATTTATATATATTTATATATTTATATATATTTGTATATATTTATATATATTTATATATTTATATATGTTTATATATATATTTATATATTTGTATATATTTATATATATTTATATATATTTGTATATATTTATATATATTTATATATATTTATATATTTATATATATTTTATATATATTTTTATATATTTATATATATTTTATATATATTTGCAGTTATATATTTTTATATATATTTATATACATTTATAAATATTTATATATATTTATATATATTTATATATTTGTAAATATTTATATATATTTATATATTTATAAATCTTTTATATGTTTATATATTTATATATATTTAGAAATATTTTTATATGTTTATATATTTATATATATTTATATATTTTTATATATTTATACATTTATATATATTTATATATTTATATATTTATATATTTTTATATATTTATATATTTATATATTTATATATTTTTATATATTTATATAGTTATATTTTTATATATTTATATATATTCATATATTTATACATTTATATATATTTATATATTTATATATTTATATATATTTTTATATATATATTTATATACTTATATATATTTATATATTTATATATATTTATATATTTATATATTCATATATTTATATATATTTATGTATATTTATATATTTATGTATATATTTATATAGATTTATATATATTTACATATTTATGTATATATTTATATATATTTGTACATATACTTATATATATTTATATATATTTGTGTATATATTTATATATTTATATATTTATACATTTTTATATATTTATATATTTATATATAGATATATATATATTTATAAATATTTATAGAGATTTATATATACTTATTTATATTTATATATTTATATACATATTTATACTTATATATTTATATACATATTTATATGTTAATATATTTATATACATATTTATATATATTTATATATTTGTATATATTTATATATTTATATATATTTATATATTGATGTATATTTATATATTTATATATATTTATATATTGATGTATATTTATATATTTATATACATTTTTATATATTTATATATGTTTATTTACATATATATTTTTATATATATTTATATATATTTTATATATATTTATTTATATATTCATATGTATTTATTTACATATATTTTTATATGTATTTATATATATGTATTTACATATATATTTTTATGTATATAGTTATATATATTAATATATATTTATATATTTTTATATATATATTTATATATATATACATATAAATATATATATAGTTATGTACACATCCTGTGTTTCTGTCTCTCTGGAGAACCCGGACCAATATAAACTGTATTCCTTGCTTTGGCAGTTTGAAATCCTTTACCTTGCTCTGTTTTATAAAAACACTGCTGAATTTACGTGCCAAAAGTGAAAATTTAAGAATTGCAAATATTTTTCAGATTTCATCTGAGCCATTTCAAGGAATTTTTCATAGTTTCATCTGAGGTTAGCCTCAATTAAAATGACAACTAGTATCAAATCATTCCTTATATAATTATCTGCTAAACAATTGTGTTTTGATTTCTAAGCTAGGGTATTTTCGAGAGCATTCGTATTTCCTTTAGTATCACAGTTTTTAACTCATCATTGCCTCAGTAACTTATAATCATGTCTAAAAGCTTAAGGTTATGAAAGCACAACAGTTACAGTATTCAATAATTATCTCTTTTTTCTTAATTCAATGTACCAATATTAGTACATGCAGTACACATATAGATGTTTTAATGTGAATTCCATATATTCATGATGCATACAAACCTATTGTGGCAAACACTAGATATCTAAAATTTTTCAAAAATATATTAAACACTTTTGGAACCCACAAAATGACAACTATTAATAACCTCATGTCATAAAATGAATAGCAAAAATATGAGTTGCAAATAAGATCATTAAGTTTAGACAGTTAGATATTTTTATCACTGTAATTTACTATTTGGTAAAGGGAGAGACAAATAATTTTCTTCATGTAAGTCGCACTCACCCCAAGTTTCTATGAATGTTTCCCGCAGTAATTCTTCCAAAAAAAAAAAAAATTCTTTTAAGTACTCCCCAAGATCAGGAGCTCATTCCCTGCAGAGTTGACTTTCAGAGATCACCTGAATGCAGTTAACACTAAGTGCTGTCCTCCTCTGGAGAAATATGAGCTTGTCTCTTCTACGTCCTTTTATGTGAATCTTTGAAGACCACACCCATCTCTTTGGTGATATTTAGGGTATTAAGAAAGGTGGAAATCCCAGCACTTTGGGAGGCCGAGGCAGGCGGATCACGAGGTCAGGAGATCGAGACCACGATGAAAACCCGTCTCTACTAAAAATACAAAAAATTAGCCGGGCGTGGTGGTGGGCGCCTGTAGTTCCAGCTACTCGGAGAGGCTGAGGCAGGAGAATGGCGTGAACCTGGGAGGCGGAGCTTGCAGTGAGCCGAGATCGCGCCACCGAACTCCAGCCTGGGTGACAGAGCGAGACTCCGTCTCAAAAAAAAAAAAAAAAAAAAAAAAAAAGAAGAAAGGTGGAGACAGAGATGATTAGGTTTATGCAATATTTAGCACACACCTTTTCATCGCTGAT
Organism: Symphalangus syndactylus; assembly: GCF_028878055.3. Classification (NCBI taxonomy): domain Eukaryota; kingdom Metazoa; phylum Chordata; class Mammalia; order Primates; family Hylobatidae; genus Symphalangus; species Symphalangus syndactylus. The sequence goes on along the minus strand of NC_072428.2, from coordinate 70,947,396 downwards.
TACATTAGCATCAGACTATCAGTGTAAAAACCACTGCCTGAATGAGGCATATCTGTCATCAATCTTATCAGAGTAAACATGCTAGAAATTAATTAAAATTGATTAATACTGTTTCTTGAGTTTCTTCCAAGGCACAAGCATTCCTCCAAGTGCACATTTATCTATTTATGCCAAAGAAAGATTTACCCTCTGGAGTGCAGTGGCACAATCTTAGCTCACCGTAGCTTTGAATTCCAGGGCTCAAGTAATCCTCCCACTTCAGCTTTCAAAGTAAAAAGGACTAGAGGTTTATGCCATTGCACCTAGCTAATGTTTCATTTATTCATCAAAAATATTTTTAAAATTCTTGGATGATTACATGTGCTACAGTGACCAGGTGGATTAGAATTAGATTTGGTTTAAAACGATGAAAGAATCCGGCTGAAGGAGCAGAGTGTTGGTTGTTAATTAGCACATGGATCAAAGGAGATTACTGATGTGTTTAGAAGCCACAACATTGACAGAATAAATCCAGAACTAACAATCCAATTGTAGATCTCTTTACTGTGGTATTTTCTGTCATTTCTGCTCCATAAGACATACCTTAACCACTTTGTGGTGGTATCTGCAGTATTCTATTTTAGTCTAAATAGCATTTTCTCTCAAATGCCTTCTGTTTCTCTCTCCTTCATCTTCCCTCCCTTCTTCCTTCCAGCTGTATCTTTTCACTAGAGAACACTAGTAGAATGTTCTCCCAAATTTCAGATTTCAGATACGCATCTGTAAAATAATCTTATGTAGACACATTTTAGTTGCAACTGAATACTTGGTTGTTTTCATAAGTTGACAGCATTACTACTGTCCTCCAAAAAACGGTTTCCCATTTCCACAGCTAATCTCATCTTTGACTCTGCCATCCAAGGTTTTTCTATGCCAATCTGGAAGAATCTGGAAAAATACTTAAAATACATTTTAAGTATTCATCATTCACATGTATTGTATTTTATTTTATATATGTTCGGGTGAATATCTTTCTCCACTAATGGTTTGCATTTCAATTCTTGTATCATGTTTTTTGAAACACAGAAGTCGTCATTAATATAAACCAACTAATTTTTTTAATTGTTAATTTTTGTCCTGGTTAAGAAATCCTTATGAGAATATTGTATCATGTTCCCTTTACCTTCAGGACTTCAATCTATTTGGAAATGACTGTGTGTGTTTTGAGGCAGGAGTCAATATTTAGTTACTTTTTAAAAAAAATTCAATTAATCCAGCGTTGTTCTGACCACCGAGGCTGGGCACGGTGGCTCACGCCCGTAATGGGAGCCCTTTGAGAGTCAGAGGCAGCTGAGGTGGGCAGATCACGTGGTCAGCAGATGGAGACCATCCAGGTGAACATGGTGAAACCCCGTATCTACTAAAAAATACAAAAAATACAAAAAATTAGCTGGGTGTGGTGGTGGGCACCTGTAGTCCCAGCTACTTGGGAGGCTGAGGTGAGAGAACTGACTGAACCTGGGAGGTGGAGCTTGCAGTGAGCCTAGATGGCGCCACTGCACTCCAGCCTGGACAGCAGAGCAAGATTCTGTCTCCAAAAAAAAAGCAAAACTAGGCACTAGACAATAAGTAAGCATTTTAAATGTATGTTTTGCTAAAATAGAAATAAAAATAAAAACCTAGGCCAGGCAAGGTGACTTAAGCCTGTAATCCCAGCATTTTGGGAGGCCAAGTCAGGCAGGTTTTTTGAGCTCAGGACCTCTAGACTGGAGACATGGCAAAATGTCTCGATAATCCCGTCTCTAAAAATACATATATAAATTAAAAAAAATAGGCCCAGCACGGTGGCTCACGCCTGTAATCCCAACACTTTCAGAGGCCAAGGCAGACGGACCACAAGATCAAGAGATGGAGACAATCCTGGCGAACATAACGAAACCCTGTCTCTACTAAAAAAAATAGAAAAATTAGCTGGGTGCGGTGGTGGGTGCCTATATTTCCAGCTACTCTGGAGGCTGAGGCTGAAGACTCATTTGAATCTGGAAGACGGAGGTTGCAGTGAGCCAAGAGAGCCGCTGCACTCCAGCCTGGCAATAGAGCATGATTCCATCTCAAAATAAATAAACAAATAAATAAATAAATAGCTGGACATGGTGGCCCATGATTAATCCATAAACGTATGGATTACGTTTAAATTAATTTTAAAAAAGAAATGGAGCCGTTTATAAAACTCAGAAAATGAGATCATTTCATCTAAAAATAATCAAGTTTGCAGATGAATTAAAGTCCCCAAATTTTGTTTTGGTTTGTAACCTAACAGTAGCTCCTACTCTGAAAATTGTATACTTACCTCAGAAATATATGTATGTTCTCACCAAAGCTTGCTGTCGAATAGGATGAATTCAGCTCAGGAATGAGAGTCTCACAGTGCAGTGCTGGTAGCTTTTGGAAGTCTCCAAGGCCAGTTGCAAAGCTACTCTGTGGGCTCTGGAGAATAAGGAGCTTGGCTCCTGAAGTGTCCGTTAATAAATCTCTGAAGACCACACCCCTGTCTTCCAACTGCTTGCATTTCACAGGGCGTAAGTGGGTGTTAACATAGATGATTAAGTTTCTTCAAAACAGAAGTTTTATGTTTATTTATTTATTTATTTTGAAAGGAGTCTGGCTTTGTCGCTGGCTATTTTTTTTTTTTTTTTCATTTTTAGTAGAGAGGGGCTTTCTGCATGTTGGCCAGATTTGTCTGGAACGCCAGACCTCAAGTGATCCGCCCGCCTCGGCCTACAAAAGTGCTGGGATTACAGGCATGAGCCACCACACCCAGCCAATTAATTCGTATTATAATGTAAGCATTTAATCTAAGAACACCATTGGTATTACAAGCTAGAGCCACTGGGCAAGCTTTACTTTTTGAATGTCATATTTTGACTTGTTGATTTGTGTTTCTCACCCTACAACTTCATTAGCTCTTTAAGTGCAAGAAAATCTGTCTCCTTTGTTCATTTCTGCATTGGCTTAGAATACTTATTAAGACACAGTAGGCAGTTGATACTTTGAAGAAAAAGGTATTGTAAGTAATATCCTTAAAGACATCACCTTTAAAGACACAGGATGACTTATAATATGAATAATTAAGCTGATGATGTCTCTCTCTGTCTTTCACACAGAACCATTTGATTTCTTTCTTAGTGCTAGAAGTGTCTTTAATATTGTCTGTTTTTGGCCGGGCGCGGTGCCTCACGCCTGTAAACCCAGCACTTTGGGAGGCCCAGGTGGGCAGATCACGAGGTCAGGAGATCGAGACCATCCTCCTGGCTAACATGGTGAAAATCCGCCTCTACTAAAAAAAAACATAAAAAATTAGCCTGGCGTGATGGCAGGCACCTGTAGTCCCAGCTACTTGGGAGGCTGAGACAGGAAAATGGCGTGAACCTGGGAGGCGAAGCTCACAGTTAGCTGAGATCACGCCACTGCACTCCAGCCTGGGCGACAGAGCGAGACTCCATCTCAAAGAAAAAAATATTGCTTGTTTTTACTTTTCCATCAGGAAATCTGTACTCCTTTCAGAATATATATGTACTTTCATTTCATCTCTTCTCTTAGCAGTATTCATTTTATGTCCAAATCAATAAATAATCAATACAGATTCTTCAGCTGTGCATTTAGGCCCCATCTTGAACTACTCTATGCTACCTTTTCTGCTACATCTCTAAGCACTGCCTCTCTCATGATATATGTGTAAATTACGTATGTGAACTATAGGGAATTCCAATAGTATGATGGTTTATCTTGCATGTAGTTTCTAACCCCACTGCCCCAATTTACCTGCCTGAAATTCTCAGGAATTTCCCATTAATTTTTTTTGTAATGTTACTTTAATTTTATTTAGAAAATGAAAGAGAATATAGTTTTAAAACTTTTTACTTACACATGCTGTTGATCCTTGAATAACACTGGAACTATGTGAGTCATTTATAATTGGAGTTTCTTCTGCTTCTGCCACCCTTGAGACAGCAAGACCAATCCCTTGTCTTTCTCCTCCTTCTCAGCTTAATCAACATGAAGATGATGAGGATGAAAACCCTTATAATGATCCACTTCCACTAATTATATTTACTATTCCTTTAGTGATAGCAAATATGTTTTTCTTTTGATTTTCTTGATAACATTTTCTTTCCTTTAGCTCTCTTTATTGTAAAAATACAGTATACATATAACATATAAAATATGCATTAATCAACTGTTAACATTATCAGTAAGGCTTCTAGTCAACAGTAGGCTACTGATAGCTAAGTTTTGAGGAAGTCAAACGTTACATGTTGATTTCTGACTTCATGTGATCTCGGCACCCCAACCACCACGTTGTTCAAGGGTCAACTCTAAGTTTATTAAATTTTTTTTATCATTCAAGTAATCTGAGAATCTCTTTGTGAACATTCAAAGACTTTATCTTTCTGTGAAACCCTGTGTTTATCTCTTGTAATAATTATTGCATTCCATAATGATAGTGTATTTTCTCATACCTATTAATACTTTATATCATTCCCCAGGAAATGAAAAATATTTTAGCTGAATATGTTGATATTAGCAAGAAATCCTAATAAAAAGTTTTCTTCCATGTTGAAATGATTAGATGGAACCCTTTTGCTATTGCTCTGCTGCTCACAGTAGCATAACAACTTATAGCTTGGTAGCGCCCATTGCTCTAGTTGGTACACTGAAGCATATGCTTTTCTGATAATATTGTGAATTATATTAACCTTTTTGAAAGTGATAGTTATGTATTGCTAAAGTGTCCAAGAGCTGTCACAAAGTTCTATACTTTATTTTAGTATTTTCATTTCTTGAATTATTTCTTAAGAAAAAGTCTCAATTTTGGAAAACAAAGACTGCTTTGAAAAAGACTTGAGTTCTAAAATGATAATAGCAAGTATTTCAAAATAACCTGTTCCTAAGAGAAGAGAAATTGCTAGGTAAGTTGATATTCACCAATTTGAACATTTTATGATAGGTAGAATTGATTATTAGAGGCCTGGCACGGTGACTCATGACAGTTATCCCAGTACTTTGGGAGGGCAAGGCAGGCAGATCACCTGAGGTCAGGAGTTTGAAACCGGCCTGGCAAACATAGTGAAATCCTATCTCTATTAAAAATACAATAAATAAATAAATAAATAAATAAATAAATAAATAAACAAACAAACAAACAAACAAAAATAAAAGACTAGCCGGGCGCTGTGGCAGGCACCTGTAATCCCAGCTACTCAGGAGGCTGAGGTAGGAGAATGGCTTGAGCCCTGGAGGCGGAGGTTGAGGGGCGCTAAGACCCCGCCACTGCACTCCAGCCTGAGCAACATAGTGAGATTCCGTCACAAAAAAAAAAAAATCGATTATTGGAAATACAATATAAGATATTTATAACAAAATATGAAGTAAGCAGAAAGGATGTAAAATTGTAAATGTAATTTCATTAATTTTATTTAACAAATACAGGAAAAACTTAAAGGGAGTTAATCAATTAGTATAATAATTATGTTATCTTCAGGGAAATATAGGGAGAATTGTTTCCTTATTGTTTACAATTCTTTCTAATTTTTTATGTGGGTAAAAAATCAACAATGAGCATGAAAATTTAAGCAGATTTCAAACATGGCATATTCCATGAAGCTGATTTTCTATCTTTAAAAGAAAAATGATGTTTTCGCTCCCTGACAAAATGCCTCATCATTTGAATTATGGCTTGTTTAGGACACACTTTTTCTTCCTTGAGTATTTCTATATTTGTTTCATTTTCTCCAAATGATAGTAAAGATTCAGTCTGTGTCTCTATATGATGTTTACAATTCCTGAAACACCTGAGCAGTGAGTTGCACGTAATAATAGTAACCTCTCACTAAGTAAATTAAGCTGAATGTTGAATTTCTCAACCAAAACTTTGAAATCTAAGAAAGAGACATATCTTCATCCTGCTTTTCTTGTATGACTTCTTTCCCCTGTATCAAAGGATACAGGGTGTTAACACATGATACAGAGAAAGAGAACTGTGTGTGCCTGTGTGTGTATTTACATATGTGTAGCCACATCAATTTTTGTATTTGTAGGAATGCCTTCTTGTGAATTTGATTCAGAAACCCGTAGCATTCTATTGAAATTATATTTCATTTGATTGTCTCATCTGTTTATGGGAGCTGTTAACAGGTATTCTGTGTTTCATTTATCATACACTATTACAAAATCTGAGTTCACGATGCTAAATTCATAAACGTTGAATACTGCTGAAATCCAAATTATAGGGGTTTTCTTATTATAGGTTATTCCTATTTTGCTTTTGTCAACAGGGTGCAGTTGAAAGAACAATATGGAGCTCCCATTTCATCCTAAAACTATCTAGTGTGAATTTAGGCAAGTTATTTAACTCCAGGTCCTTTGTAATCTCATCTATGAAATAGGGCTACTACCCTGCCCAACTTGCACAATTGCTCTGAAGATTAAAAATCATGTATTGTATAAACATTCAAAACAGTAATTGGCACATAGGAAGTGATCAGCCAGTTCTAAATGCTAACTGCTAGTAAAACTAAATTATAAAAAAGTAAGACATAAAGTAGTGAATATAATAATTAACACTTTCTTAATGTAATAATTGTTTCTCATTAATTACACTGTGACAGAATTGGTATTTGAATTCAGTGACTCATTGTTCATCTACTCAGAGCTTGTTGATACACTTTCAATTAGATTGAATCATTCATATTGCAATAGCAACCCCATCACGCCTTTTGGAATGTAAGTTCTGTGAAAGCAGGGAGTGTTTGATTCATAGCAGGCATCCAGATATTGTAGAAAGACAAATAAACACCATGTTTTGTTTTCCTAATAGGTTTAGCTTTAAAAATAAGAATATTGTTAGTTATCACTTGGCAAATATTTATAATTTGCCAAGCATCTTACTAAACATTAGTAGATTATCTTATTTTTATGTTGATATTACTTCTGTGAGTACATTACTAGGATATCTAAGGTGAAGAAATTCTGGCCTATATTTGTATATCTGGGTTTATCCGTTAATTATTATTCCAATGTAAATACAATTCACTACCATTTTTTCCATTGGCACGTGCAGCTGTTTCTGTGCTTTCATAAGCCTCAGCAGAATAGCGTTTTATAAGATTTAAAAATATGGTAGCTATGTATGTTACTGTTTTTAATTTGCATATTATAGAAATTTAAAATATGCCTTTCATGCTTGAAGAACACTGATTTGAATTGCACAGGTCTATTAAGAAAAATTTTTGTTTGTTTGTTTTTTGAGATGGAGTTTCACTCTTGTTGCCCAGGCTAGACTGCAAAGGAGCAATCTCAGCTCACCACAACCTCTGCCTCTGGGGTTCAAGTGATTCTCCCGCCTCAGCCTCTGGAGTAGTTGGGATTACAGGCATGTGCCACCACGCCCGGGTAGTTTCTTGTATTTTTAGTAGAGACGGGGTTTCTGCATTTTGGTCAGGCTGGTCTCAAACTATCGACCTCAGGTGATCCGCCTGCCTCAGCCTCCCAAAATGCTGGGATTACAGGAGTGAGCCACCACGCCCGGGACACAATTTTTAAAAAAATACATGTAATCAGCCCTTTCTATCCGTAGATTTCACATCAGCAAGCAAAGGTGAATAGAAAATACAGTATTATTCACTGTAATCCCAGGTACCTAGGAAACTGGGAAAGGAGGATTGCTTGAGCCCAGGAGTTTGAGGCTTTAGTGAGGTATGATCAAGCCACTGCACTCCAGCCTGGTGAAAGAGCAAGACTACATCTCTAAAGAAAATAAAATGAAATACAGTATTGAAGGAAAGAAACCCACAATTATGGGGGACCAACATTTTATTTTTAAAGATAAGCATTATGTTGCCAAATTTTTTTTGTTTTCAAACTTATATTTTCAAATATTACTATTACATACAGAAAATGATTTTGTTAAAAATATCACAAAGGGCCGGGCGCGGTGGCTCACGCTTGTAATCCCAGCACTTTGGGAGGCCGAGGCGGGCGGATCACGAGGTCAGGAGATCGAGACCATGGTGAAACCCCGTCTCTACTAAAAATACAAAAAAATTAGCCGGGCTTGGTGGCGGGCGCCTGTAGTCCAAGCTACTCGGAGAGGCTGAGGCAGGAGAATGGCGTGAACCCGGTAGGAGTAGCTTGCAGTGAGCCGAGATCACGCCACTGCACTCCAGCCTGGGTGACAGAGCCAAACTCCGTCTCAAAAACAAACAAAAAAAAAATCACAAAGTAGGAAGGACATAAATCCAGAAAAAAGGCTTTTAATTGAGTAAATTTATTTCTATGGAATAAATCTCAACAATTATTTTTCCTTTAGCTTGATATGTTAGAACTTTTATCAAAGAATGATACTCATTACATGAGCTCAAATCTGAGAACCTCAGATGTAGCTAACAATGAACTAATGAATAATGTAAAGTAAGAGAATTATGAATGTTTTTATAAAAAACAACAACAAAAAAAACAAAACTGTTGCATTCCATGTGGACTCTTAGCCATGTTTTTCAGAAATATTTTCTGTTTTATATTATTGCCTACTTCACTGTCTTAACAATATGAAGACCGGGATGTCAAAGGGCATTAAGCATGTGGTGAGTTATATTATGGCCAGTTAACCCAAGGGAGGTCAGATGTGGCTTCAGATTCCACATACACAGCTACTTTTCCTCACTGAGGCAGAGCAAGGTAATCCAGAAAGTCTTTTCAGACTCTGAGATTGCTGTACTTACATTATTCTGACAATCATTTGAAAACATGAAATATTAAATGATTTATACTAAAATCTGTATTATTATTCTGATAGATCAATTTGATTTGTTTAGTGGTTTGTTCACGTTCAGCTTGTTAATTCCACAGAAAGGGGGGGGCCTACTTTTCATGTATACGTGTCTTTTCTGCAGGACTTGAGTATGCACAAATTTTGATATCTATCAGGGTCCTGGAACCAATTTCCAGAGATGACTGATTAAGTTCAGTCTTGTTCTGAAATTTTTATTTTGTGTGTAGAAGTACATTTTCATAAAGTTATAACTCTATTCATTTCTCATTACAATATTATTAAGAATCATGAATGATCAACCAATGTTTCTGTAACAAACATTTATTGATCCTTAGGGTTACCAGATAGACTTTTTATAGGTAGGAAAATAAAAAATGACTCCCTCTTATAATGTCACTTTTCCACTTTTTTTGCTACTGTGGAAAAATATCATAGTTGATTTCTTGCAAGCCAAGGGAAAATTTCAAAATATATGTCGCAAATGATAAATACAATATTTTCTCATACAGTGTAATTCAATTTTTTCATATGTTTATTTTCTGTATCTTTTTGTTTCTTATTTTGAAAGAATATACATTTATTTTAGAAAATGTAAAGATCAAGAAAGCCACAACAGAAAATAAATATCTCCCTAATTTCATCAGAAAAATATAAAATCATGGTTATAGTTTTGTGTGTATAATTCTATTCCCTTTCCTATTTTAAATATATTTTTGTCTATGTATACACAAAACCAAGTAAATCTCTCTCTAGATAATGTATATAATAAACATATTTATTTATTCATTTTCCCATTTTTATATTTAGAGGTTTTTCTCCCTCCTAAATCTTGACTATTGCAATTTTTTTCTGCCAAACATTGACTATCGCCAGGTTGATCTTATATGTATTGCAGAAGGGATTAGGTCATTGGACAACCAGAAATAGCTCTATCTTTCTGTCCAGGGATTATCAAAGGGTCTGGTTTGGGAGTAAGAGCATGTTTTAAACAATTTGATTGGTTGGCCAGTGGCAGCATATTTTTAACTTACCCATCGCCCCCGGTTATGTTGTTGTTGTTCTTAAGAGACAGGTTCTCACACTTTCTCCCAAGCTGGAGTTCAGTGGTGCAATCTTAGCTCACTGCAGCCTCAAAATCCTGGACTCATTCAATCTTACCACCTCAGCCTCCAAAATCGCTAGGATTACAGTCACGTGCCACAATGCCCAACTAATATTTGTACTTTAATTTGTTGAGACAGGGTGTCCCTATGTTGTCCAGGGCGGTCTACAACTCCAAGCCTCAAGCAATCCTCCCACCTCAGCCTCCCAAATTTATGGGATTACAGGCATGAGCCACCGCTCCTGGCTTTATCTCTTTACTTCTGTGTTTGTCCTTCTCTCCTAGGTCTATCGCATGAACTGTCTTAGCCCGTTCTATAAAACATTCTTCTGCCGTGGTCATGTGAAATATTACAAAATTGTTTTTGATGATTCTTCATGTTTTATGTTATGTATTCTAACATGGCAGTGTGACTTTTTTAAAAAGGACAAAAAAGCACAATAGAAGGTTGGCTAATCGCAAACAAGACTTTGATGATCACAGTTGCCCTATAATTTATTGTAATGTATAAAAAAATCAGCACTTACTTGTAATGTGCCTTGAGACAAATCATTTAGTCAGTTGATTTCTCAGAACTCAGTTTCCTCCTCCGTGAAATACTAATATCAACTGTGTGTAATTTATTTTAAAGAATTAGCTGCATAGTATTCCATGGTGTATATGTGCCACCTTTTGTTAATCCAGTCTATCATTGTTTGACATTTGGGTTGGTTCCAATTCTTTGCTATTGTGAATAGTGCTGCAATAAACATACGTGTGGAATACTATGCAGCCATAAAAAATGATGAGTTCATATCCTTTGTAGGGACATGGATGAAGCTGGAAATCATCATTCTCAGCAAACTATCGCAAGGACAAAAAACCAAACACTGCATGTTCTCACTCATAGGTGGGAATTGAACAATGAGAACACATGGACACAGGAAGGGGAACAACACACACTGGGGACAGTTGTGGGGTGGGGGGAGCGGGGAGGGATAGCATTAGGAGATATACCTAATGCTAAATGACCAGTTAATGGGTGCAGCACACCAACATGGCACATGTATATATATGTAACAAACCTGCACGTTGTGCACATGTACCCTAAAACTTAAAGTATAACAATTAAAAAAAAGAATTAGAAAATTTGTAAAATACTTTAATACCGAGCATGATTGCCGTGATTACTATATCATTGTTACTGTTGTACCACTGAACCACTTACCACTTAAGTTTGTTTGTTTGTTTGTTTTTTGAGACAGAGTCTCGCTCTAGAGCCCAGGCTGGAGTGCAGTGGCAGGATCTCGGCTCACTGCAACCTCTGCCTGCCAGGTTCAAGCAATTCTCCTGCCTCAGCCTCCTGAGTAGCTGGGACTACAGGCGCGTGCCACCGTGTCTGGCTAACTTTTTGTGTTTTTGGTAGAGACAGGGTTACAACATGATGTCCAGGCTAGTCCTGAACTCTTGACCTCATGATCTACCTGCCTTGGCCTGCCAAATTGCTGGGATTACAGGATTGAACCACTGTGGCCGGTCAGACGAGTCTTTAGAGATGATTGAATGTGGAAGTTCAGTTGACAAGTGGCTGGTTCAAAGTGTTAAATTAGAAATATTCAATGTTAGAATTGTAGAGTGCTCTTGTGTTTCTCTTCTATATCATTTGGGCAACTAGTAAACAGCATACTGCTTTATCGACAGGCATGTCATCTATGCTCCAAGCAGCCACAGCAAGTATTCAGAGGAGTCATTTCCAGGAATTTCTAATGCTCTGTTTGAAATTGAAAGCAAAGTGGACCCTTGCAAGGCTAGGGGAGAAGTGAAGAGAAAGATTTCTGTTGCAGCCCTAACAGTGCAGGCAGCTTCAGAGGCTTTTAAACAAGTAGCCTAAGAGGATTCTTTAGAGAACCCATATTGAATTTGTATGATGTGTCACTCAGAAAGAATCATGATGGGTATATTGATGAATTTTAAAATTGGTATATTAGAAATGAAGCTAGATATTATATACAGTTATGTGAGCGTTCATATACTTGTTTGTGTATATGTTTTCTTTTTTCTTGTGATGAATTAAAAATAAAAAATAAAAAATTATAATTACACCAGGTTATTCTGAAGTGGAAGAATCAAACTCAGTATTAAATCCAAGGAGAATAGACAAATATCATAAAACTCTCCTCTGGCAGGATCGGGGAATCAAGTCTAATCTGTTCATGTCACTTCACACATAAGAAAATATCGGTTTGTCATAGAGCACACTGGGGAATATGCACAACTGCTTCAAGCCAGAGGTCTCACGCCCTGCCTGGCCTCCCAAGGCTGAGACGATCATTATCTCAGCACAGTCTTTGGTACACTGATTAAATTACACTTTTATAAATTAATCCCTCTATAGTATCAGAAATATTTTTAATCAAAAATATTTTATTTATATAAAAGACTATAATGTAACACACAAGTATTGAGAAAAATGCCAATGACACGAATATCTGTGAACCTACTAACCATATGAAGAAAATAACGTTTCCAATATCTTTGGGTTCTCCATGCACTAATGACAGTTGTGCTTGTTCACTTTCTTAAATTTTATGTTTATATTTATTTCCTCTGTTATTCTTTATAATTTTATCACACATGGCTGTATTATTTGCATGTTTTATATTTTGGCTTTTTGTAATTTTGAACTTTTTATAAGTAAAATCATACCATGTATATTTTTATGGTACTTGATTTTTTTCACTGCTCTTTAAGGGTTTAGATACATAGATCAATAAGTAGACAGATAGATAGATATAGTGCATTTATTCAAATGAGAGTGATATTCAGGGTCCATTAAGAAAGAGAAAACATATAAACATATAACATATGGTTATAAATGGGATAACCAAGGGGCAGTTCCAAGATAGCCTAATAGGAATAGCCCCAGCCTACAGGTCCTAGCATGAGTGGGCCAGAAGATGGGTGATTTCTGCATTTCCAATTGAGGTACCAGGTTCATCTCACTGGGGCTTGTTGTACAGTGGGTGCAGTGCACTGAGCATGAGCCAAAGCAGGGTGAGGCATTGCCTCCCCCAGGAAGCGCAAGGGGTTAGGGAATTCCCTTACCTAGCCAAGGGAAGCTGTGACAGATGGCACCTGGAAAATCAAGTCACTCTCACCCTAATACTGTGCTTTTCCAATGGTCTTAGCAAACAGCACACCAGGAGATTATATCCCGAGCCTGGCTATGAGGGTCCCAGCCCAAAGAGATTCGCTCATTGCACTCTAACATTCTCAGTCCCATGGGGAGACCATGAGGTCACATTCCTTTGATCCAGTTTTACCCAATTTCTGGCAATTCCTCCAATGCACTTCATGTTCTATCCTCTCTCATCAATTGCACCTGTGAGTCTCTGCCTGAAAAGCTCTCCCCGTCTGGGGTCAATAGAGTGTCTTTTAAGTATAACCCATGGACTGTCTGCCCTGGGACCCGTGATTGACCTAGCAGCACTTCCTCTGGGCTTCCCTAGTCACTGTGTATCAACAATTTATTGTCTTGGCTAGTCATAGAAATGTTTACTTGAACCATTCCTATGATACTTGAATTGGACCCTCATTGCAGTTTACGAGTGGCAAAGAAGGGTCTGAGTATTCCAGCAAAGAAGTATGTAAGGAACAAATTATGAGAAAACATTTAGGAATAGGGAAAAAGAGCCAGGTGTGCTGGCTCACGCTTGTAATCCCAACACTTTGGGAGGTCTGGGGGGCGGGTCATCTGAGGTCAGGAGTTCGAGACTAGCCTGGCCAACATGGTGAAACCCCTCTCTACTAAAAATACAAAAAATTAGCCGGGCATGGTGGCAGGCGCCTGTAACTCCAGCTACTCAGGAGGCTGAGGCAGGAGAAGTGCTTGAACCCGGGAGGCGGTGGTTGCAGTGAGACGAGATTGCACCATTCCACTCCAGCCTGGGTGACAGAGCAAGATTCCATCTCAAAAAGTAAATAAATAAATAATAAAAAAGGAACATGGAAAAGAGGCAGATGAAGATTTATAAACCAGGAGCATACTGAAACCGTTCTGATGTATTTGCATATGCTGGAATGATGATCTTGAGCTTGTGTAGAGACTTCAGTGATTACCCTCCTTATAACAAAGCAGAAAGCCTTCCTTAGAATTATCTGGGCTGACATCATTCTTTGTCCAGACCTGTTAACAGACGTCTGCAACCCAGTGCTGTGAGTCTCACTCCCAACAATGCAGAAGGCCTGAGATCCCACAGAAATTATCCTTGAATTTCTGAAGAGTTTTAAGGCACAGTAATTTATGGATCCTATGAATTTCCTGTTTTTTAAAATATCAGATTATGTGAGGTTTTTGAAAAAATTAAGTTCCAGGACGATATCCACCACCGAGACAGGATATCAGTCTAAAGAATTAAAATCTCAAAGTCCAGAATGATGAAAAAAAATGTTTTTCTTAGAGCTTCCTTGTATGTGTCTTTCATTTTTCTTGAGATATAAGTAGTAGAGAACAATCTCTGCCTGATACATCTGCCCTAGTCATATGTAAATTTATTAATTGTAGAAGAAAGAATTATACTTTTAAAATAAAATAGCTACTTAAAGATTTTTGTTGTTTTTGAGGCAAAGTCTCACTCCATCACCCAAGCTGGAGAGCAGCATTGCAATTACAGCCCACTGCAGTCTCAAACTCCTGGAATAAAGTGATTCTTCCACCTTAGCCTCCAAAGTAGCTAGGACAACGGGGTACATCACCAGGCATGGCTAATTTTCTTTTTATTTTTTGTAGAGATGGTGTTTTACTATGTCTCCCAGGCTGATCTTGAACTCCTGGCATAAAGGCATTCTTTACACCTGTTGTTTATGTTAGCATACAATGTGAACTGCAATTCTAAATTTACTTTTATAGCAGGTACTAACATAGCTTACACAATACTATAGTTGAATAATCTTTCCCCATCAATTTTTGCCGTATTCTTTATTACTAATACTTCCTTATATATCACTGAACCTATTTCTGGGTCACCCACTCTTATCTTTCTATGTATGCTTACATCAGCTCCCAGGATTTGATATTTATATCATGACACTCTATTTAATACACAGATGTTTACTCTCAAAATTCTACTTTAAAGAAATTACCTTAGTATTCTCACCAAGTATTTTTCCTTCCATCTTAAAATGTTGTTCAAATTGTGTTCTATTTTTTTGATTTTACACAGAATTAATCATAAATTAATCATAAATGTTTAACATTTTCAAAATTAATGGCCTCTTAATATTGTTATTCCAGATAAATAGAATTTTGCCAGATGAAAGTGGAAATAAGGAACTCTGCATAAAGGTAACGACCAAAAAAAAGGCAGAAAGAAATCAGGCTTTGAAAATTCAATTGTTTGGCTGAATATGATACATCGATGCTAAAAACAACATGAAATAAAACTGGAAAAAGCCAGGGTCACAGAGTGGAGGGCTTTCAGTGTTAAGCAGAGTATGCTGTAATTAATCAATTGATAGTAGGGATGCACTGGCATTTCTGAGCAGCACAAATCCCACTTATTATGTCAAAAATAGGTCTTTTGAGATAGGGCAGCCCTGCATAGGACGCACTAGAATGGAGAGGCAGATGCCAGAGTTCAGAGACTGATCACAGCAAGAACTTCCCAAGTCTCTTTCAGCAACACTGATGTGAGTTAGCATTTCCTTTTAATTATATCTATTATAGCTATATGAAGAAAACATTTTTTCAGATAATTTGGACGCAAATTTTGTCCTTAATAATATAAATTATTTGTGCTGTTTAAATAAATAATCCCAGATTACTGAGAGATTTATTCTCTCTTCCTTGCTTGTGAGGATACAACCAATGATGAAAAGATGCTTTTTTAATTAGAGTACCAAAAATATTTGTTAACTATATGATATTCAGAAAAAGCATAAAGACAAGATAATGAGGGCACGTAATTATCAGAATTACTTTTCACCATTCTCTGTGAGCATTCCTCATCCAAAAATCCAAAACGTGTATTAAAACATCTCATGCACTCCACAAATATATACACCTACCTTGTGCCCACAAAAATAAAAAATTAAGAATTTTTTTAAAAAAGGGTCAAAATCCAAAAGTTTTTGAGCAGCAACATGATATTGAAAGAAAATGTTAATTGGAGCATTAATTTTAGCAAATAATTCTAGCATATCCTAAAATACGGGATATTTTAGGATATGTATTAGGATGTGTATCAGGGATGTTAAACCAATAAGTATACTGCAAATATTCCAAAATTTGAAAAAATCAAAAATCCAAAACTTTTCCAGTCTTAAGCATTTTACATAAGTGAGAATCAACCTTATAATCTGTTGAATTGCATCATATGTATAGATTACATATTCTAAAGAGAAATCATGTTTTGATGTCTTGCAGATTTAATTTTGAGACACACAGTAATATTTTATTTATGAACCCAAGGAATGCTTTTCCTTTATCAGATTTTAGAGCACTTTGAAAGTTAATCTTTAACATAATGGTTGAAAGACAATACTCTTTTATTTTCAAAACAATCCCACATTGAATTCAGTGGGGAATTGTATTTCATTCTTCACCTAGACATTCCAGTGAACTCCGGGGAAGGACTTTTTTTAGTTAAGTTTTAATGAGGAGATTTACCTTCAAAGCTTTCATCAGGGCTTTGCAGCTACACAATTTAAAAGAAAAAAGAGAATACATAGAAATCAGATATATTAAATGCCCGTTAAACAGAAGTAAATAACTAAACCATAATTCGGCAAAAACAAGGGATGATATCTGCACATTAGCAACTATTAAGAATTATAATAGTGAGTTTCTGACAATATGGAAAAATACTGATGTTATTATGTGTAGGTGCAACTAAATTATTAAAATAAATGCATAAACCACATAGAATAAGAAGTCTGCAACTAAATAGCACCAAGACATTGTCTTTAGATGAATGGTTATATCATATTATTTTTTGGTCCATTTTGCTGAATTGAAAGCGATAGCTCTTAAAAATATTTACCTTTCTCTTACAAAAAAAGAAAATAAAAAGTAGCAAACTTGTTAAGGTAAAGAAGAAGAGAGAAGAAGGAGAAGGAGCCTGAGCTTCTAGGATGCCTTCCTTTGTACATAGGTAATCTGGATGATTCAACCAAAAGGTATCTATTTGTTGGCTGGACTTCATTGAAATCTGGGAGTTTTCCAGAATTAATGCATTCAGAGATAAGACAGGTTTAATTCTGGGGCCAGAAGGCAGAGACTAAAGACAAACAATCTCTGTAATATCCAAGTGATCATACACCTGGATGCATAAGCATAGTGGAGGGAGAGGGATAAATAATCTTTTGGAATCCTCAAGTCGCAGAAATCTCTTAATTCTCCAACACCAGTAGATAGAGCCATCCAAAAGTGGGAGAAGAAGCCAAGTAAAATCTGGAAGAAGGAATGTTAGAGAGTAGGAGTTGCAAGGACAAGCTTTTACTGCTCACTGGACAGAGCAAACTCTCAGCTTCAGAAAGAAGGAGTGAAGGTAGAAAGAGTGGCCCTTGCTCTGGGACCAACACAGTAGAGCACTTCCTAACGGCCTTTCCAAAGTTGCCCAATATAACCCTGCTGGAGGAGAAGGCTGTGAAGTTTTCTGGCTCCTAGAGTGCCTCTTGGAATTCCAAATCCCAAATTCCCTGTCTGAACAAGGAGTTTCTTACCTTTTTCTTCCTATTTTTCCCAGAGTAGATGAGCCAATACTGCTCCATGTTGAGGTCTTGGAATCATCCTTTTAAAAAAACGCCATAAAATTAATTAGGGAAGAAGAGACTGGGAGAAATAAAAATAAACCAAACTTGCAACATTTTCAGAATAAATTATTAGGTGAGCTAGATCTCTGAACTGCTTTTTCATAGTCATTTATTTCCTATTTCCTAGAATCAGGTAGACACTAGTTTATAGTTCTCTGCAACTGTTCTATCTGCATCCCAATTAAACTACAGACTGTGGTGCTGACAGTCCCCAGAAGCAACTGACTCACCGAATAACGCAGTGTCCACATCCTGATAATTTCATACCCCGTTGCAGTGACCAATCAAGCGTAATTTTCCAGCCCCTCACCTTCCACAATCCCCTTAAAAATTCCAGCCCAGAACTCCTGGGAAAGATGGATTTGAGCGTCTCCTCCAATGTTCTCACTCAGAACACTGTGTTCATTAAACTTATTATCTGCTGCAAATCTCCTGTCTTAGTGTGGTTGGCATGTTACTACACAGTAGGCTGTTACGGTACAACCTGTTGGTCCTATAACAATCTGGCAATTCTAAACTCAGCACAGCCTTCTATGTTATGAGGAAGTTATATACTATTTTTTAAAGAAAAAGGATGCAAAATCTTTATTGACAGATTGTTAGCTAGAGTTATACATTTTAAACATTTGGACATTTGTGTGTGGGCCTCTATTTATTTCCTTGTAGTGGTTTACAAGTATGGGAAGATGTCTGCCAAAAAGTTATTACCAAAAGTTTAACAGTCAAAAGGATGAGCGCTGTATAAAGAATACTGGTAATTAAGTGAAACCACGTTTTGACATGCACATTTTTCCAGGCCGTTGACATCTACTTTGATTATTGCTTATTTCCTCGTTTTAATATTTAGTTTACAAAATTTTATAAATAGCATTCAAACAAAAAAGGCAAAATGGTGGGAAGATAATAAAGAATAATTTTAAATGAATAACTCACTTCCCAACTCTACCAAAACTGAATAATGAAATCTGGATGCCTTCCTATTCTGAAGTGTTTCTTACCTAGATACAGCTCTAGCCATGAAGAGTTTTGGGAAGAAATGCATCTCTAAGCTTTCCACAATATGAGTGTATATATTCCAGGTAGAACCTATTAAGGTGCTGTTAATTTTTGTAATATGGGACTGAGGGATCTGGAGACCGCAAGACTGAAGGACCATAGATGTGCTGGACTCACCGCTGGTGTCAGGCTTCAAGAGAAGCACAAGGCGCATGCATAGTCTCCAGAGGTTTTGATGTTTTCTGCCTGGCTTTCTTCTGAGCCTCCTACCTCCTATGCTGCTGCGACCCTTCAATTTGGCTATAGCTTTTACCACCACCTCTGGCTTTTGTTCTCTCTTTTTTTCTAAAATTACTTTGAAGCAAGAAGTTTTAAAAGATGGTTTTCACAGACTTTTTAAGAAAAGGGAAATTCGTTGAAAGCATTGAAGATTTACCTACCTACAGACCCTTAACAACATGTAGGAGTACACTATTTCTAGAGCCATATGAGTTAGCTTCCCAATAAGAGAGAAATATCCCAGAGGCAACGATGTTTTCAGACAATTTAAACATAGCGTCTCTACTTATTTGCTTACGGAATCTGAAGTTTTCATTAACTCCAGATCTGACTCACAAGCTCTTTATCCTTTGCAAAGAATGGCCCATAATCAGGATGGACCAAATTTATCATGAATGACAATGCACAATTACTGATCGTTTATCACCAAGACTCCCAATTTGAAGTTAACATTGAGGAAAACATAAACGGTAATAAAATGACTTCGACAAACCAGTAGTTTTTCTGAATCCAGCATTTATGAGAATATTGAAGATAAGAATCAGCTGCGTTTGGTGGCTCACATTTGTCATGCCAGCACTTTGGGAGGCCAAAGCGGGCATATCACTTGAGGTCAGGAGTTTGAGACCAGCCTGGCCAACATGGTGAAATCCTGTGGTCTCGATTAAAAATACAAAAATTAGCCAGGTGTGGTGACACGGGCCTGTAATCCCAGCAACTCAGGAGGCTGACAATCGCTTCAATCCAAGAGGTGGAGGTTGCAGTGAGCCCATGACAGGCATCTGTATTTCCAGCCTGGGAGATAGAGGGAGTCACAGCCTCAAAAAAATAAAATAAATAATCTATGCTAGAAGCAAAAAAAAAAAAAAAAAGAAGAATTTGTTCAGCTAAAAATTATTTGCATCAAAACAAACTTCTTCAAAGCTTTTCCAGTCTAAGTTTACATTTCATGATGCTACTTTGGAATGCATGCAAGGGCCATTGAAACCAAGAACTATAATTGAGTGTATATGTCAGTAAGACAATTCAGTTCACTCTTTTTTTTTGGAGACGGAATCTGGCTCTGTCACCCAGGCTGGAGTGCGGTGGCGCGATCTCGGCTCACTGCAAGCTCCGCCTCCCGGGTTCACGCCATTCTCCTGCCTCAGCCTCTCCGTGTAGCTGGGACTACAGGCGCCCGCCACCACGCCCAGCTAATTTTTTGTATTTTTAGTAGAGACGGCGTTTGACCGTGGTCTCGATCTCCTGACCTCATGATCCGCCCGCCTCGGCCTCCCAAAGTGCTGGGATTACAAGCGTGAGCCACCGCGCCCAGCCTCAGTTCACTCTTATAACTAATATATTTTACACATTTACAAAAATCAGCAATTTTTAGTAACTGATGATCCAGACCATATTTTGTATTATTTGCTTTGCATAAAATGTCTACAATACAAAAATCCACAAAGATCTAAAGTACAAAAGGGATTGTGAGTCGAGTGGGTGGGGAAGACGCAATGAATAGACAGTTATGATAAAGAGTTTTGGGTTTCATTTTGGGGTATACAAAATGTCCAGGAATCAGACATTTATGGTTTTTCACAACTCTTTATTAAAGTTAAATTTAGGAAACAAATGTATAATTTCAATGTGGTTATCCCATTTCATACTCAGATAATAATTTTGTTTCCTCAAGTTACAGTGAGCTCAAAGATGCTCACACATTGTCCTACTGTCTCACATGAGAAGGTCTTGAGATTGGAAGTTTTTTCAGGCAAGAGAGCTCACTAAGAAATCACAATGAAACCTGACTTTCATGGGGAACCAATACAAACCAAAGGTGTCAAAAGGGAAGACAAAGAGGATGGGAAAAAGCTGTATATGAGGGAACCTTTTGAAACATCATAAAAGCTCACAACTGTGTTGTCATAATCCAGAAACACCCCAACCCGACCCAACGGTCTTTGCACATAGTGAGTTAAGGGAAGAAAGATGTTGGAGAGGCTATGAAGATTGTTTCTCTTTGAAGAAAATAGAAAAAATGCTTCCTCAAAAGCAGGAACGTGATTTGTGTTTGCTGTCCTGGAATCTTTACAGACTCCCAGAATCCAGTTGGAGGAGTGGGTTACATCCACTTCCCAGTAATGCCGGCCGGAGGAGAAGGCCGGAGCTCCCCATGCTGCAAAGTTCTCTGCTCTCTGGGACTCCCCGCGAGCACCATCACGGTCATCTCCAAATATCACATTTCTCACATCCTCAGAAAGGCTCATATAGTGACTTGCCCTTTCCTTAACTCAGAGGATCATCCACTGCAAGAAGAACAAAAATCAGGTCAAGGAGTTACGTGGGGGTCAGATGTTATCTGCCCAGGTACTGGCTTTATTTGTACCTCCTGTAAGTGACAGAATACAGGGAGCAAAAAGACTTTGGAGACTCTCATCTATGAAGATCAAGGGTTATTATGACTTCTACAGCACAGGAGAATCCTTAAAATCACACAGAAAAACAAATAAACATATCATGAATTGCGTGAGTCAGTGATTTAATGTCTGGCTTTGCATGATTTGTTTCAAGATATATGTAACATTCTTTATTTAGTAGAAAATGCCACTTGCATTGTTTGTATTCAATATAAATAACAAATGGACTTCAGGCTGCTATGATGCTCCTATTTAATGGGATATAAAATGTGCCTGTTCCTTTTTTTTTCTTTTCTTTTCTTTTTTTTTTGAGAGAGTCTCACTCTGCTGCCAGGCTGGAGTGCAGTGGTGTGATCTCAGCTCACTGCAGCCTCCTGGGCTCAAGCGATTCTGCTTCCTCAGCCTCCTGAGTAGCTGGGATTACAGGCATGTGACACCATGCCCAGCTAATTTTTGTATTTTTAGTATAGATGGGGTTTTGCCATGTTGGCCAGGCTGGTTTCCAACCGTTGACCTCTGGTGATATGCTCTCTCAACCTTAGAGGATTACAGGCATGAGCCACTCTGCCAGGCCTCACCTCCTCCATTTTTAAACATCAAAATAAGATGGACTTCCATACATTTGCAGTTTAGAAGTTTCTGAAAATAATGATCATGTTCTGCTTTTACATGACCTGGTCAGCCACTGCTTCATTCAGTCTAATCCTGGTTTTAGCCCTCTGTTGTCTAATGGCTGCCTTACAAGTTTGGGCCATTTTCATAGAACCCTCAGCTTCCAGTTGTTGTGAAATGTATCTTACAGCAGTAAAGTTGTTCTGTTTATGGAAGTTTTAGTTATTTGGTTGGTCAAAGCTTTCTAATTTTTATGATAAATATTATTTCTATAATATATGATAAATTCACAGAAATTAAAACTAAAATGGGAAATGGCTCAACCAAGGAATCCACTAAACAGAAATTGAGGCTGTACTGCCAAGCAGCTGGCTCTTACCTCTGAATTTGTTGAGCATCTCTAGCACTCCGGTGATGTGCCAGGAAGTGAGTTCTGGGTTCACTGGCTGGGGCTTTTCCATTTGCACCAACTCTGTCCTGCAAAGAACAACCTCGGTTACACGTTTAGGCCCAGGGTTAATCACACAGTCGTACAAATGTTTCAGATTTTCATCCAAGATATTTCTTGAGAAATCTCCCTTTTTTGTTAAATTCAGTACACATTTTATTCAACTATATTGGGGATAGAGCAATGTTACTTTTATCTAAATTTAACATGTCAAAGTCCAGTTTCTCCATTCTCTCATACATGATCCTAATTTAAAATTACTGAGTGTCATTTGCTCCCTCTCCCCCGCTGGCCTCTTCAAAGCATACAGATATCCTGGGATTCTTGCTGAGAGAAGAAAACTCAGCCAAAGCCTTTGCGACCTCCGTCGGTAGTTGTCGCCAGTGATGCAGTCAGGGTCTTACAGGGAATGCCCACTGGCACTAAAGGTTTTGAACTTTTGTTCAAACCAAAGGAGTCTATTTTCAGCCTGTCAGCTCTGGTGCTGAGAGTCCTGAGGCAGCCACTCCCTTCTTAGATTCTGCCTACAACAGGGGAGTGCAGAGATGGAACAGGGCCCGGCTATTGATGTCCCTGGGAACAAATCCTCCCTCCCTTTCCTGTCCGTAGGGCGTTTCCCTCCTTCCTCTCTTTTTCACCTGTCACTTCTCTAGAATAGGAGACTCCTTTGTGATAACTCAGAGTAATCTTCTTCTTAAGATTTGCTGGGGAAGGGCTGGAGAAGACGGGGGTGAGTGGGTAGAAGAAAATCCAGAATGGCACACTGTTGTTACATATATTTTCATTCAGCCAGACAAGAAGGAAACTTCTGAGACAAAGAAGCTTAGGGTCTCAGGTTCTCCATTGAAACCAAAATGGAACACAGCCACAGATCAATGCTAAATACCTCAAAACATGTAGTTGACCCTTAAGCAACAAGGGTTTGAAATTTGGGGGTCCACTTATAAGTGGATTTTTTTCAATGAAAGTTTCACCTAGCTTGCCTGCCTCTCCTGCCTCCCACTCCATTTCTTTTGTTTCTGCCTCTGCCACTGCTGAGACACTGTCTTCTCTTCCTCCTCCTCTTCAGCTTACTCAATGTGAAGACAGTGAAGATGAAGACCATTATGGTGATCAACTTCTTAATGAGTAATAAGTATATTTTCTCTTCCTTATAATTTTCTCAATTATATTTTTTTCTCCAGCTTACTTTATTGTTAGGATACAGCATATAATCCATATAACATACAATATATGTTAATTGACTATTTACAGTATCGACAGGCTTCCAGTCAATAAAAGGTCATTCATAGTTTGGTTTTGGTAAAGTCAGAAGTTATACTTGGGTTTTCAACTATGTGGAATTGCATGAAGGTAGTTAGTGAACCTAATCCCCACCTTTTTCAATGGTACATTGACTTTCAAGGGTACATTGACTTTATCAATAAGGGAATGACTTTCTCAGAAATCAAAGTTCGTTAGTGTAACTCACCATTCCAGTATGTTTTCCAAGTCCTGCAGAGAAAAACACAAGTACTTAATCATGAGAATTCTGTCCTACTTTCCCTAGTATTCTTTGTTGTTTTTCTGGGTTAACAAGATAGGTTTATTGATACACCTCTAAGGAACCATCCAAGGCTGTGTTAATAACAGAACCTCAGCTGAACCACGGTGGGCTTCCTCAGTGGGCATTAGGAATGAAGGAGCTGAGAATAAGACTGTGGAGTGATGTACACGGCTATCTAGGTTCTCAGTCACTCATCTCCCAGGCTTAATCGCAAGAAGCGAGGATGTACTAGGGAACTTAAATTGAGTTTTATTTACAAAGCTAATATTCTCCTGGCCTAGCATTTGGTTGATTTTGGATAACATTTCTTTGTGGTTAGTACTCCTGATTATGCCGAAGAGGATTTTGTCCTATGTGATCTACCAAAATGGCAAAAATCTCCCAAAGATTACCAGAATATGCCAAAATAAGTCACTGGACAAATGCAATGACAGAGTCAAAGAGCATGTGTCACTTATCTGAGAGTAGTTACATTTGCAGGTAGCATATGAATGTCCTGGCAGCATTGCCCAACAAAGTCTTCCTGACTCTGGATGATGGATCCTCCCTCCTCACCTGGAGCAGCTTCACATCAGGCATGTTGCACGTCTCCCACAGCTCTCTGTGCATGTCTTCCGTCTGTTTTATATGTTGGGTTATTCTTACTTCACTGTCTCGGAGTTGTCGAACAATCTCTTCTGTTTCTCTGTCCATTGTCTCCAGATGGCGTTGCTCCTCCTCCAGGAGAAATTGGTGCAACTTCTGATATTGATATCTGATCATCCCTTTCCTGAGGGCCACATAGTCCTGCAGAGATGCTCAGTTAAAAGAATTGCATCTCCTCACTCTCAACAAAACACTTAACACTTCAACTGTTATTCTCCTAGGATATGCAAGCAGTAAACTCATAAGCTCTGTGTCTCATACTTGGAAAGGTTCTAGAAGATCTGCTAGTCTCCTCTACCCATCCTTTCTTCATGTTCCTCCTAGTCTCCCTTCCTGTATAAATCAGTACCTCAAAAGGGCTCCAGATCCCTTCCTGTGGTGCTTCTAGAGGATTCTTACTTCATTGTCTTTTTTACCTGGTTCTTCTTAATTTTCTCTTGTTCCTTTGCCTGATTCTTCTAAACATTTTAAAATATTTCAGTATGCACTCTACTGCCGAGTTTTTAAAGAAATTACTTCAGGGTGTTTTTTGTCCCCACTATTTTCTCTATTTCCCTCCTCACCTTCACAGCAAAACTTTAAACTACTCAATGTGAATACAATGCTTTAAATAACTCAATGCTATCCTATTCTCAGTGCCTTGGAAGTTTTATCTAAACCCTCAAAGTTACATGACGAATAACTATCATGCCCTGTTTATTTCATCTACATGTACATACTAGTATTTTTTGCACCAGCTCCTGTTGGCCTGAATAATGATAATTGCTGATATATCATTTGAAACCACTGTTTTGTTTTTTTCTGGGAAGAGGACACTGCTATTTTTTAACTGGTAAGCAGAATTCAGCTAAGAAGTCTAAGCTAGCATTGTGCCAATCTACATTAAAAATAGAAAACCTTTTTATCCCTACCGTTAATGAATGGATTTTGCTAATTCCCTGATTTAGATTGGTTTGCATTTCTTGAGTGCTCCTCCATAAAGGATTCATTTTCTTTAGAAGTTTCTCCTGCAAAATAGACATGACCTTTAGTAGCAGATAAGACATTACTGGATATGTTATTCCCTTTTTATAAGAAAAGCCTGTTGTTGAGAGAACGGTAAATTTGAGTTCCCCTGAAGTGGTCAGTGTTTTTACAAGTTAACCTAATTTGATTCTAATATGTGGAATATCAGAGGTAACAGAAACATATAGTAGAGAGTTTCAGGAGACCCAACAGCTAATCAATTTTTTAAGAAATTGGATTTCATATATCCTGGCTCTGGAGAAGTCAAGCTTGCAGCGAAAGCAACCCGTGTTCTCAGGGTTTCCAAAAATTCAACCTTTACATAAATACAATGAAAAATTGTTATTTCTTATTCAAGACAATGTTTTTGCTCAGAATGAGCTCAGACCCTCAGAGTATCTTCATATTTTGAAATGGTGACTACGCAAGCTATGAAAATACTCAGCAACAATTAATCAATTTTTACTTAAACCAAAAAAGAAAGTAAACACTCGAATTTTTTCTTTTTTTCTTTTTCTTTTTCTTTTTTTTTGACACAGAGTCTCGCTCTGTCGCCCAGGCTGGAGTGCAGTGGTGTGATCTCTGCTCATTGGAGCTCTGCCTTCCAGGTTCACGCCATTCTCCTGCCTCAGCCTCCTGAGTAGCTGAGACTACAGGCACCCGCCACCATGCCCGGCTAATTTTTTTGTATTATTGGTAGAGACGGGGTTTCACCGTGTTAGCCAGGATGATCTTGATGTCCTGACCTCGTGATCCCCCACCTCGGCCTCCCAAAGTGCTGGGATTACAGGCGTGAGCCACCACGCCCGGCCCGAATTTTTTCTTTAAAGAATCCGGAGATGTAATTAATGGAAGCATGACCACCAATTTATCTTTATTCCCTGTATTTCTCCACAGTGATCAAAGTCCCTACTTCCTGGGAGTCTTTACCAGTTGATGGGGTCTATTTGAACACTTTTCAAATCCAGTCTGCTCATTGAAGATTTGAAAAGGACTACAAACATGACCTTTACAACAAGGTTTTTCCAATTAATCCTACACATTTAACACTTACATGACAACATGTAGTATACTACAAATCTACAGTAAGCAAAGCAGCATGGTACTGGTGTCAAAATAGACAAGTAAACCAGCGGAACAGATCAGAGAACCTGGAAACTGTCACACCTCTCTACAGCCAACTGAATTTTGACAAAGGTAGCAACAGTATTTATTGGGGAAAAGACAGTCTTTTCAATTAACACTACTGGCAAAACTGGATATTTACATGCAGGGAATAAAATTACATCCTCACCTCTCACCCTATGCAAAATCAACTCAAAATAGATTGAAAGCTTTAATGTAAAACCTGAAAGAACGAATCTACTAGAAGAAAACAAAGAAAAGATGCTCCAGGACATTAATCTGAGAAAAAATTGTATGAATAAAATCACAAAAAGCTAGTCCACAAAAGCAAAAATCAACAACTGGAATTATATTAAACTGCAAAGCTTCTGCACAGCAAAGGAAACAATCAATGGAGTGGAAACACAACTGACAGAATGAGAAAAAATATTTACCAACTATTCACTGGACGGGAGATTGATATCTTGAATATACAAGGAAGTCAAATAAC
Source organism: Symphalangus syndactylus (assembly GCF_028878055.3). Taxonomy (NCBI): domain Eukaryota; kingdom Metazoa; phylum Chordata; class Mammalia; order Primates; family Hylobatidae; genus Symphalangus; species Symphalangus syndactylus. The sequence goes on along the minus strand of NC_072428.2, from coordinate 70,920,149 downwards.
TCAATAGCAAATTAAAAAGAAGAAAAAAAATCCCCGAACAACCCAATTAAAAAATGGGCAAATGATCTGAACGGACAATTAACATATGCCAATTTACAAAATAAAATTGTAGTGGAAAAAGGCTAGTCTGTATACGTAACATATTGAAAATTGTAAGCTCTTTTTGGAATCCATAATTACACAAATACAGTGGAATTACAGCTGCTAAGACACAACATGTCAAATAATGCATAATGTAATATAATACAAAACGGGGGCTAGGCATAGTGCAGCGTGCCTCTAATCCTGGCATTGAGGAGGCCAAGGTATGAGGATGGATTCGAGTCAGCAGTTCTAAACCAGCCTGCGCATCTTATTGACATCTCATCTCTACTAAAAATTCTTTTAAAAATAATGCTGGCATGATGGCACATGCTTATAGTCTCAGCTACTCAGGAGACTGTGGCGGCAGGATTGCTTGAGCCCAGGAGGTCCAGGGTGCAGTGAGCCATGATAGTGCTACTTCAGTTCAGCCTAGGTGACAGAGTTGAGATCCTATCTCAAAAAAGAAAAAACCCAGTCAAATAACTCGACATAGCACAAACCAATATATTATAAATACTCTCATTACAGATATTTTAAACAATGATGTTATTTCAAATAACTGGTAAGCTACTCATTTGCTTAGACGAGACGTAAATGTCCTGGCCAGGGAGTTTGAAGTATTTTCATAAGAAAAATTAAGCATGAAGGGCCTTAGTACAAATGTCATACACACCAGAATCTGCGATGTATTGTCTCAAGTCTAGAACATTCGTGGATATCCAGGTCAGCAGCAATACTGAGCTCACCAAAGCCCAGGCTCCACAGATTCAGTCTGACATATCTGGAGAAGTCTTCTCTGGACAACTCTGCTTTTTAAGTGGTTAGACTCACATAAGAACACTCCCACTTCCTGAGATTGGCTACTGTCTGGAGAAAGAAGTGGAAATGGAAGATTAGGTAACACAGAAGAGTGTAACACTGGGGAAGGGTGTAACATGGGGTGATTGGATTTATCAAGTATAGACAATCATGCCTAGGGGATTATAGCTCAACAGAAAGTAGAGGATTTTGGAGTGAGATGCAAGAATCTTAACCTGACATAGGTAGTTCACAGACATTAAAACTGAAACAATTATTTCATTGAGTAATGTTTTATTTCACAAACAATGCCCTCACAATTAAAAACAATTGCTTTATTATTTTGAACTGAAATATATCATCTATATTTCCATTAAAGATTTTTTATTTATTCTTCAACAAGTATATACTAATGACAATGAACTAGGTATTAGAAATAAATTATATTAAAATATAATAGACAATTTCAGTCCTGCTAGAACATCCAGACTAGTGAATGAGATGTATCATAATTAAAGAATCACACAAGTAAATATACAATTTGAACTATAAGCTCAATAAATGAGCAATACATGTTTCGAGGGTCTGTAGTAGGAGGGAGGTGCTGAATGTAAGTTTACACAAGGGTTTCATGAAGATATGAGAGCACTGAGATTGTCTTCCCTATTTTACGACTATTTTCAATGGTGAATTTATGCAAAAATAAAATATGTGTTTTTGATTTTACATCACGGTGACTAATTTTAAATTAGATACTTTACATAAGTATATATGTATGGACATGTAGAAGATGTACAGCATGTATATTTATATTAAAACGATGCAATATCATAAATCATTATTTAAACAATAATTATGTGTATAATTATCTTTAACAAAGTACATTCAGAAAACTAATTTTGAATAGAGTTTGGTGACTCCTATCTGTAATTCCAGCTACTTGGACAGCTGGGCAAAAGGGTCACTTGATTCTAGGAATTCCAGGTTTCCCCAGGCAACATAGGGTGACACCTGTCTCTACAAAAATAATGTTTTTACCCAGGCCTGGAAGCAAGCACATGTAGTTCTGGCTAATCAGGAGGACCAGGCAGGAAGATCACTTGAGCCTAGGTGTTTGAGGCTGCAATGAGCTATGATCATGCACTGCACTTTGCCCTGAGTGACAGAGGGACAACTTGTCTAAATAAAGGAAAGAAAAAAATGAAAGAAAAACAAAGTTATAAGTTAGAAAGTGTTTCCTTTTCCCTGTTCTCTAGCAGAATTTGTCTAAAAGTGTGTTATTTCTTTCTAAAATGCTTTGAAAATTTCGCTGAAAGAGATCACTGGAGTTTTCTTTGTGAGTTTTGCTTTTTAAATAATACAGGGAATTTTAAGAATCCAAATCATATCTTTCATTTTTCTATGTTCTCTTTCGTCTGTTTTAGTCAGCTGTTTTTCAAGAAATTTTCTTCTGTCATCAAAATTGTCAAATGTATAGGCATAAATTGTTCTTAAAATATTCATACTGGCTTATTGATATCTGGATGACCTATAACTTTGCCTGTTTATTCTTGATTTGAACTCCCCCTCTCCATTGTTTAAATGAATCTCATTGGGAATTTATTAATTTAATTTATCTATTTAAAGAGCCTACTTTTGAATTTGTTGATTTATCTTTTGCATGCTTTTTAATCAATTTTCTGCAATTTCTCTAATTTTATTTTTAGTTTTATAACGGGAATTTGCTTGAATTTTTCTGGCTGTTTGCGACAGACCTTTCTTTGTTAATAACAGATGCATTTAATGATGTACATTGTTTGGTTAGCATTGTCTTAAATACATTTCAAAAGTTTTTTGTTTTGAATTTTGAATAGTATTTAATTAAACATACTTTCTTCATTGTTTTTCTTTAGTGCATGTATTTTCAGGGAAACTATAAAGTAGAGGGGAGGGAATGCATTTTTCTAATGATATTTAAAACAATTCGAAACAATTGAAATTAATTTTAATAAAACATTATAACCCAATATATCCAAAATGTTTTCAATGTAATAAACATTACAAATATTAGTGAGATATTTTATATATTTTTTCTGAGACACGGTTTGGCTTTGTCACCCAGGCTGCAGTGCAGTCCCTGGATCCTGTCTAGCTGCAATGTCAACCCGCCGGGCTATAGCAATCTTCCCACCTCAGCTTCCCCAGTACCTGGGACTACAGGTTCATGCCACCATGCTCCGCTAATTTTTATTTTTTTGGAGACACGAGTTTTTGCAATGTTGCCTAGGCTTTTCTCAAACTCCTTTCCTGTGTCCACCTCTCAATGTGCTGCGATGACAGGCTTGAACAATAATGTTCATACATTTTAGGAAGAAAGTCTAAGCCTACTTAGGTTTTTTAAAAAAAATGTAGATTGGAATTTACTTTCTCTAAACTCAATACTTTCTAGAACTCTGAATTAGAGTCAAGTATTAAAGGCCCCAGGAAGACAATTTTAGAAGAAAAGTTTTCAAAGTGAGCCAAGCTAGATGCTTTATAATTGAGCATTCACTGGATATGTCTTGGCATCCTAATGGCCAATGCTGAGGGTTTTTATTTGTTTTAATAATGTGAAAGACTGAACTTTGTTACATGTACATTGTGTAGAATTTCCAAAGTTAGAAACTTTTCTTAGAAAACACTTCACTACATTCATTTTATTTATGTATTTTTTGAAAAATTTAAACTATGCATGGATACACCCCTAATAGAAGATTAGGTTTCTGCAGTTTCAAAGGCAAAACCTAGTCCTTTTGATTGGCTCAATTTAATTGTATAATTGCTGTATCGATTAAAATTAAAAAAAACTTCTACAAATACATTACAATGATAGATAACTAAATCAGTTATCTGAGTCATTATACAATGTTACATTTTTTTTTTTTCTTCTGAGATGGAGTCTGGCTCTTTCACGCAGGCTGGAGTGAAGTGGCAGGATCTCAGCTCACTGCAACCTCCACCCCAGGGGTTCAAGCAAATCTCCTGCTGGGATTACAGGTGCCTGCCACCATGCCCAGCTGATTTTTGTATTTTTAGTAGGGAGGGGGTTTCACCATGTTTGCCAGGCTGATCTTCAACTCCTGACCTCAGGTAATCCACCTGCCTGGGCCTCCCAAATTGCTGGGATTACAGGCATGAGCTGCCACAGCGGCCTGATGTTACCTTTTTAAGTCCACATAAAGTGACTTTATAATTATCTTTTTATGACTCCTTATTAAAACCTAAAATATATGAACAGCAATTTTGTTTTCTACTTTTATCTACAATACTAGATTTTCCATGATTTTTAAAGAGCAGAAGACTTTTCTTTTTTTTTTTTGAAATGTAGTCTCGCTCTGTTGCCCAGGCTGAATTGCAGTGGCACCATCAGGGTTCACTGCATCCTCTGCCTCTCAGGTTCAGGTGATTCTCCTGCCACAGCCTCCTGAGTAGCTGGGACTACAGGTCTGTGCCACTATGCCAGCCTAATTTTTGTATTTGTATTAGAAATAGGGTTTTGCCATGTTGATCAGACTTGTCTTGAACTCCTAACCTCAAGGGATCCGCCCACCTCGGCTTCCCAAAGTGTTGGGACTGAGCCACCACGCCCAGACTGGATTGGTTTTTAAGAACTTGATTTATACATATTTAGTTTTAAAGAATGACTTTTTGGGTTTTTAAACTTTTTAAAGTTAAAAACATTTCACAAGAAACTGGTGAACTTAAATGACATTGAAGATAATTTACTATTACTTAACAGAGAGGTCATCTTTGGAGAATGGGTTATGGGTGTAAAACTGAAAAATAGATTTGTATCCTGAGATTAGTATTCTGAAGCTCTATCTCTAGTGACTTAGAGAAATTCTCAAATCACCAAACACAGTAAATAAATGAATATAAAAGTATAGTGGCTCATTCACTTCTCTAAAGCATTTTCTAAACTCCCAGAATTACAAAAAGCACGGAAGACTCAAATATTTTGCTGAAATGGGTCAGAATGGGAGGTATCTACTTAGCCTATGGGTGCTTTCAACTCTGACTCAGCAAATTATAGGTATTAACTTTCTCTGTGGCCTACTCCTCACACCCTCCTAACCCATTCTTGTTCAATATTCTTCTTAATTCTGCATCTAGGTTTGCTATCATATTACCATCCAAATAATAATTGATTTGGATGTATTTACATAATACAAAGTTCTTTAAGTAACTAACAACATTTACTTAGCATTAATTGTTCCCTTTCTATATATGAAGCACTGTTCTAGTTGCTGATACCTACAATATTTTTTACAGACTTTAAAGTACATCGGCATACACAGTGTGAAATCATTTTTGTGTGTGTTTGTTATTTAGGTCACAACATAAAATACATACTGCTAGAATTCTAATAAAAACATACTGCATCCCAGCACTTTGGGAGGCCGAGGCGGGCGGATCACGAGGTCAGGAGATCCACACCACGGTGAAACCCCGTCTCTACTAAAAATACAAAAAATTAGCCGGGCGTGGTGGCGGGCGCCTGTAGTCCCAGCTACTCGGAGAGGCTGAGGCAGGAGAATGGCGTGAACCCGGGAGGTGGAGCTTGCACTGAGCCGAGATTGCGCCACTGCCCTCCAGCCTGGGCGACAGAGCGAGACTCCGTCTCAAAAAAAAAAAAAACATACTGCACAGGAATGATGAGACAGCATTTAAATCGAGAAAGTTCAGCTTAACAGGGTCCTATTACCAGTGCATCCTGTTAGCCTAACAACATTCAACATCGTAATTAGCACATCAGTAACAAGCTCTTAACTGAGACGAGGTTAGAAATGTGTATTTTTATTTTATAAATAATCTCTGAAAAAGATAGCCTTCTTAAGCACAAATGTCATTTATAATGGTATGTTCAGTGTTTTTCAATTTTTTACTTTCAAACAATATTCTCAAATATATTTAGAAAAAGGTTTCAAGGCAAAGTATTTCATTAATGCTCATCGTTTGGAAAAAAAAATCCAACTGGAATACAAGAACATGAATTTATGTTTATTTTGGAACTGTGGATTATCATGGTATTTAATCTACTTACTACAAAAAATTTTTGAAAATAGTAATTGATATAACTTGAGACTTTTCATCGAAATTTGAAGAGATCTAACAACATGCATAATGAATTTGAGTTGGAAAAAATGTGTAATACAAGTAAAAACAAAAATGCATTTTCCATTCCTACCTGGAGAAAAAAAAGATGAAATACCATACAGGTTGAGCACCACTAATCAAAATATCTAAAAATCCAAAATACTCCAAAATCTCAAATGTTTTGAGCTGTGAAATGTCACCAAAAGTGAAATATCCCACATGTGACCTCATGTGAGAAGTTACAGTCAAAACATATTCTCAGTGGACAAAAGACTCTCCCAGCCCATTCAGTTGCAATATATCTTTCTGTGTCCACCTAGATGCCCCCAAGCAAGAGCACTCACAAAGGATAATAAAATGGCATGTGTACCCAAACTTTGCTTCATGAATAAAATTATTTAAAATATTGTCTAAAATTATCTTTAGCCTATCTGTATAAGGTGTATACGAAACATAAATTTTGTGTTTACACTTGGGTTGATACACAAGATATATTATGTATATGCAAATATTCTGCCATCCACAAATATCCAAAATCTGAAATTCTTCTGGCCCTAACATTGTGAATAAGAAATAGTCAACTTGTATTACATGGTTTTTATAATGCATTTATTTGAAAATGTGACTGAAATCTGTGGATGAAATTTTACAAACATCAGTTTAAGCCAAATAGTATTATTTTGTATAGCAGAAGGGGATACACTGGGTTTATTTCTCCACAGCATCCAAGTAGAATGTGACAGGGGTAAAGAGGAAAGATTTCTATATGTAGTACTCATGATCCTTTGGGCTTAGGATAGGTGAAGACACAAGACATGCTATCCTTACATTCTGCTCTGTTCCTTGGAAATTTTATAAACAACACTTACTGTTGTTTATAGTTGTTTATGGATTCCAGTGAAGGGAAATGGCTAAGTCCATGAGCACCATTAGAACTGGCAGGGTTCAGGAAAGAATGTGCCAACTCTACTCCACAGTACTCATTTTTCTTTACTGTGCTAGGAAAGATGAATGGAAAACAAATTTGGCAATGTGATGTCTGAGAACAGGATACACAGCCAGATATGGGAAGAATAAAAGACAAGAATCTTGTGTCTACTGAATCTAGAGAAGAAAATGTTCTGTTAACTCTTTGCTATGAAAATGCTTTGAGGCTGGGAACAGTGGCTCACACCTGTAATCCCAGTGCCTTGGAAGGTTGAAGCAGGAGGATTGTTTGAGTCCAGGAGTTTGAGACCAGCCAGAACAGACTAAGAAGACCATATCTCCACAAACAATTTAAAAACTAACCTGAAGTGGGGATGTCTGCCTGTAGTCAGAGCTACTCAGGAGGCTGAGGTTGAGGATCGCTTGAGCCTAGGAGGTTGAGGCTGCAGTAGCTATGATCCAGCAACTGCACTATAGTCTGGGTGACAGAGTGAGACCCTGTCTCTAAGAAAAGAGAAAGAATAGAAAGGAAAAACATGATTGAAATCTAAAACCTAGGGTGCTGTTTGTAATTGTTGCCTCCATTATTTTCATAAGGAAGAAAACCTATTTGATTCTGATTTTTACAGCCTAATGATAATGTAGCAATATTCAAGAACTGAATGTTTCATTCATCAGAGAAAGAAACTTCAGAATGTAGGCTGAACCTCACCTGAACACACAAATCTTATGTGCGTCTGTGGCTCTAAGTGAGACAATACATTGAGAGATTTGAGGATTTATGGAGTTGACGGCATGGGATTGATCCCTGAATCCATCCCATACAGGAAACAGGACCACAAAAAGATTGCTTACGACACGGCTTGGTGGCTCACGCCTGTAATCCCAGCACTTTGGGAGGCTGAGGGCGGATCATGAGGTCAGGAGATCGAGACCGTCCTGTCTAACACAGTGTAATCCCGTCTCTACTAAAAATACAAAAAAATTAGCTGGGTATGGTGGCGGGCGCCTGTAGTCCCAGCTACTCAGGAGGCTGAGGCAGGAGAATGGAGTGAATGCGGGAGGTGGAGCCTGCAGTAAGCCAAGATCATGCCGCCACTGCACTCCAGCCTGGGCTACAGAGTGAGACTCGGTCTCAACAACAACAACAAAAAATGCTTACCTTTTATGTGCTCATATATAAAACTGAGACAATGCTATACATATTGCATATTTTCTGTGGAGATTAGGAACAATGTGTGTATGGAGACAGTGCAGTAACTGGTACATCATAGCCCATGTATCACATTGTCCCCTTCCTTTTTCTAACATATTTCTCTCCACTCAAATAGATAAGAGGTTTCTTTTTTTTTTTTTTTTTTTTTTTGAGACGGAGTCTCTCTGTCGCCCAGGCTGGAGTGCAGTGGCGCAATCTCGGCTCACTGCAAGCTCCGCCTCCCGGGTTCACGCCATTCTCCTGCCTCAGCCTCTCCGAGTAGCTGGGACTACAGGCGCCCGCCACCACGCCCGGCTAATATTTTGTATTTTTAGTAGAAACGGGGTTTCACCGTGGTCTCGATCTCCTGACCTCGTGATCCACCCTCCTCGGCCTCCCAAAGTGCTGGGATTACAAGCGTGAGCCACCGCGCCCGGACGATAAGAGGTTTCAAGAGAAAATGACTGGGGTTTGTAGAAAAATAGATAATAAATGGGTAAAACAATTGAGAAGAAATGCAAAAAAAAAAAAAAATGTGTTAAAGAAAAGATAGCCCTGGACATTCAGGACACAGAAAGCAAAATATAACTTTTTGGAAATTTTGTTAGCATGAGAAAAAATATGCAGAATTCTCTCCATGTGTGCAAATAAAACAAACAAAATGTCAAAGGAGTTATAATACCTAGGATTTAAGTGGTATTTATCATATAATGGCATTTTTATAAAAATTAAAAAATTTCCAGAATTAAATAAAGTCAGATTTCCTTAACATATGTTAAGGAAGCAGAAATAGATCACCAACTTTCATACAAAGATTTTCCAATGAGTTTTAGAAGCCAGATGAATAAAAGAGTCTATTATCAGATTCTCAAAAATAGATTTGTAACTCAACAGAAAACTTTGTGGTAGAGGTAGGTTTCAGATGCTAGAATGAAAACAGTCTCATGTACAAAAAAGTATCTTTTCTATTAAAAGGAGAAGCACCGGGAAATAAGGAAATATTTCAAATTGGCTGGAGTGTCCTTTATCCACATCATGGATTGTTCTTGCCTATACCCACCTCTACTCTGTCTTCTGGATTGGGTAGGACTTTTGGAACCTACAAAATTTCAACTCTAAAGAGAATTACTTTCTTATATTTGTTTCATGGTCTGAGACTCAAGTAGGAAATTAGGTTGTTTCCTTGATAATGCCACAGTAGACAGAGGTAGGTCTGTAATTGAAAGCTCCTAATTTCCAGTGCTCTAGGCTTCAGCTGCCTAAAGCTGAGTGTTTGAATAAGTGAATGATGTGGTGCAAAAAGTGGTTGAAATAAAATCAGAAGCTACCTACCTTCCTTTCTCTCCTTGCCCTAATTCCTTCCTGACACACAGCATCATCAGACCTTGTAATGGAGTACCAGGGACCTGCCACAGAGCTCCAGAATTTCAGCAGAGAGTGTCCGCAGGATCCAGTCCATTACCTGAGGGTTTCACAAGTTTCCCACTCTGGAGTCCAGGACTGAGCCAACAGGGCCCCCCCACAAAACCAGGGCTGATCTTACTTCTGTGTGGACACTTTGATTAATTACTTAGATTTATTGAGTTACAGAACGTGCATACAGGGTGGTCAGTCAGTTGGTGGTCTTGGACAGTAAACTGACAATAGAACAAGAAAATCTATTGTTCAAATCCTTGTATTTAATGAAATATAAACTCTGGATGATTTTATGATGTGTCTACTTGAGTACATGTACGTACAAAGAGGGAAATGAGGGCAGTAGCCATTTTGTGGCATAGACATACCTTATTATTCTTCAATGAAACACTTACTTAGGACCTGCTGGAAAGGCATTTTGCAGATGTAAGCAAAGGTCCTAATCCTGTGACTAGGAAGTGTACCCAAGTAAGCCTGACTTCATCAGTGAAAGTCCTTTAAAGAAATACATAGGCATTCCTTGAACAACATTTTAAACAGCAAATGGGACTCTAATCTTCCAACTGCCCGCTGTTGACTTTAAACCAAAGCTTTGATTCATGACCACGGGGATTCAGCCAGCAGGGGATTTCTTTTCCTGATGGACTGTACCCAGGCTCTCACATTTGCTTAAGCAGCCCCCACAATTGTGTAAGCCAAATCTTTGCACTTAATTCATATGTGAATCTCCCTAAATATACATATATCTTATGGGTTCTGCTTTTGTCTTTGAACCTTGACAGACATGGGTCTGATAGATTTGTCTTCACTGTTTTGACAGTCTTGACCATAAGTCTTCTGGACCATTGGCAAATAATTCCTCTGTCGAAGATATTTGAGTAGTCCCTTCTGAAATCTCTTTCTTTATAAAAAATAATTTTCATATAACAACAAAAAGATTTGGTATAGAAAGAAAAATATAGTCCATCCCTATCATTTGGATTCTGTATTTGTGAATTTGCCTATATCCTAAAAGTTATGCATAATCCCCAAAATAATTTCCATGGTGCACTTCTAGTCATTGTAGGACATCATGCACTATGTGGAGAAGAGCGTTAAAATAATAACTCATCTTTCACCCAAGAGACTGGTGAAGTTTTGTAAATTCAATGAGAGACCTCAGGTTAGTGAGTTTATTCGGTTAATCAGTGATTTCTCTTAGAGTGGTAGAAAACAGAAAACAAAAAGGAAAGTTTTATCTTCCATTGTACTTCTCTGGAAATATCCTATAAATGTGCTAAAGCAGCATTTAAGCTGGATGAGGTGGTTTATACCTGTACTCTTAGCACTTTGGAAGGCTGAGACCGGAGGACCACTTGAAGTCAAGAGTTGGAGAACAGCCTGGGCTACAGAGTCATACACTGACTTTACCAAAAATTTCAACAAAAAAAGTTAGCCAGGTGATATAGTGTGAGCCTAAAGTCTTAGCTACTTGGAAGGCTGAAGCAGGAGGATTACTTGGAATTCAAGGCTGCAGGGAGCTATGATTATGCCACTGCACTCCAGAAGGAGACCCTTTCTCTAGAATAAATAAATGTGCACTTAGAGGAATGCCTACATCATGGAAGAAACTCAATAAACAGTATAAAATGTATCTTAGTTAATTTCTAGACTGTGTATGCTCTGACAGGATTTACGTTACATATGATTCATTCAGGCACAGGTGTTCAGAATGAAAGTGTGATGATAATTTAATCAGAGCTGCAGAGGTGTGTTCTAAATACTGCATAAGCCTAATCATCTTTGTCTCCACCTTTCTGAATGCTCTAAATACCTGTAAGGAGGTGGGTGTGGTCTTCACAGATTCTTATAAAAGGACGCAGAAGAGACAAGCTCAGTTTTCTCTGAAGGAGAAGGACTGCACTTAGAACTGCATTTTGGTGACCTCTGAAATTCAGTACTGCAGTGAATGAGCTTCTGATCTTGAGGAGAACTTGACAAAATTATTTTTGGAAGAATCATTGTGGGAACCATTAAAAGAACTCAGGGGTGAGTGAAACATATTGATAAAATTATATCATCTTTCCTTTACACAATAATAAATTACAGTGTTAAACATATCTCATTATCTTAAATCTACACAATGATACCATTTGTAACTCATGTTCTTACTATAGATTTTATGAATTATAAGGATACTAATTGTTGTTATTTTGTGTTTTCTATGATTGTTTAATACAGTTCTGAAGAACTTAAAATATCTAGTGTTTGCTGCAACCGATAGGTATGCATAATGAATATATGGAGTTGATACATATATGTACACATAGGTGTGTGTATATGTGTGTAATGAGTGTATTAATATTGTCGAATTGAATTGAGAAGACAATGAATGATGTAAGTTATTTGCTTTCATTACATTGAGGTTTTAGACATGACTGTAAATTAGTAAGGTAATGATGAGCGATGCAAAATAGTGAAAGTAAAACAATGAGAAAGCTCCCCAAAATATCCTACTTTAGAAATCAAAACACAGTTTTTCAACCAAGTAAATTTATAAGACCTAATTTGGTATGTGATTGTAATTGTTCTCTTACTTGAGTCTCAATCTTATTAAACTGTGAAAAATTTCTTAAAATGTCTTAGATGAGCTCTGGAAAATATTTGCAGTTCTAAGATTTTTCACTGCTTTCACTTAAATTCAGGAGTGATATCAAACTAGCAGGATAAAGGACTTAAAATTGCCAAAACAAAGATTATAGTTTTTATATTAGTCAGTGTTCTCCAGACAGAACCATAGGATGTATATGTATATGTGTGCAGGTACATTCATAGGCCATTTGAGTCATCCACAAACCACATATGGTGGTCCCATAAGATTATAATACCAATATGTTTACTGTACCTTTTCTGTATTCAAATATGTTTAGATACACAAATAGTTATCATTGTGTTACAGTTGCCTCCGGTATGCAGTACAGAACATACTGTACGTGTTTGTAGCCTATTGTAGGAACAATAGGCTATAGTGTACTACATAGGTGTGTAGTAAGCTATACCATCTAGATGTGCGTGGTATATTCTATCGTATTAAAACAATAAAACCACCTGCCTGGGCACTGTGGCTCGTACCTATAATCCCAGCACTTTGGAAAGCCAAGGCGGGTAGATCACTTGAGGCCAGTAGTTCAAGTGCAGCCTGGCCAAGATTGTAAAACCCCGTCTGTACTAACAAAAATGCAAAATTTAGCCAGGCCTAGTGTCACGTTCCTGTAATACCAGGTACTCGGGAACCTGAGGCAGGAGAATCACTTTGACCCTGGAGGCAGAGGTTGCAGTGAGCCGAGATCACGCCACTGCATTTCAGCCTGCGTGACAGAGGGAAGCTCTGTCTCAAAGAAAAAAAAACTCCTAAAAATACCTGACACATTTCTCAGAACATACATCTGTCCACAAGCTATACATGATTCTACATGGGACAGAATTCATCAGGAAAATTAATTTGCTTGATGATGGAATCTAGAGAGTTCCAATATAGGCTGTCTTTAAGCTGATGTTCTGAGAATACCGGTATCCTGGCTAAGCTCAAGTCTGAAAGCCTCAGAACCAGTTTCAGGAGAGAGACGGAGGAAGTTGCCTTTTCTCTGCCTTTTTCTTTATATCTGAGGTATCAGCTGATTAGATGATGCCCACACACATTGAGAGATGAGGCTCCCACTCAACTCACCAACTCACATGTCTCTTTCCTCTAGAAGCACCTTCACAGACTCACACACAAACAATGCTTCACCAGTTCCCTAGGTATTGGTTAATCCAGTCAGACTGATACTTAAAATTCACCATCACACCATGGAAATATAATTACACCTCTTTGAGTTTAACAGAAAACTCCTATATGTTATTCAGAGTTTGCACAGCCCTAGGGGAAGTTAATTTAATCCGCGAGAAAATAAAAAGACACAATATCTTTAATAATTTTCCTTTTCTCTACTAGTAAACCTTGATTGGTTTAATTGCAGTCTTTTTCTTTGTTTATTTGGTTGGTTGGTTGTTTTTTTTAATTTTGTTTTGATTTGGGTCTTTGTTTTTAACTTAATTTAATTTAATTTGATTTAATTTAAAGTCCTGGGATAACTGTGCAGGAGGTGCAGGCTTGTTACGTAGGTAAACTTGTGCCATAGTGGTTTGCTGCCCGGCTTTTGTGTCCCTCTATAAAAATATGTCATAGAACCCTCTGGCCGTCTTCTCATATTTCTTTGGCCCAGGTATTTTTTTCCCACTCTCTCGTAGTCATTCATCAGTTATTGAAAGAAGAATAGGGACAACGATGATTTATTCTGACCACTTAGAATCCAAACCCAATTTCCAGATCCACATTCAGAAAATGGGTAATCGAATAGATTCATATTATGCTACAGACAGGAACTAGGAGAAGATGGGACTGAGAGTCCTCTGGTTAGTAATATCTGCTATGAAGCCAGGAGACTCCCTCTACGTGTGAATTTTTAAGTTTGTAACAGAAGAAATAGTTTGTTGTACTTTAATGAACATTGTCAAGAGTAGAAAATATAACTATCACATATATCCACTTGTTTAGAAGCTTTTCATCAATCCAGGCCCCAAAATGACATGTTGCTCTTTCTTCCTCAGAAACATGAATTCTGGAATCTCGCAAGTCTTCCAGAGGGAAGTCACCTGCCCCATCTGCATGAACTACTTCATAGACCCGGTCACCATAGACTGTGGGCACAGCTTTTGCAGGCCCTGTTTCTACCTCCACTGGGAAGACATCCCAATTCTGACTCAGTGCTTTGAATGCACAAAGTCAACACAGCAGAGAAACCTCAAAACTAACATTGATTTGAAGAAGATGGCTTCTCTTGCCAGAAAAGTCAATCTCTGGCTATTCCTGAGCTCTGAGGAGCAAAAGTGTGGCACTCACAAGGACACAAAGAAGATGTTCTGTGAAGTGGACAGGAGCCTGCTCTGTTTGCTGTGCTCCAGCTCTCAGGAGCACCGGGATCACAGACACTGTCCCATTGAGTCGGCTGCTGAGGAACACCGGATAAGTGATGCCTCTGAAGATTGATTTCTGTAAAGGATGCATAAAATTCCTGTGGGTCTATTTTCTTGGAGATTGGATAAAGCCAACTCTGAGTCCCTTTAAGCAGCTGTGTTTGGGCTTTCTTAGCTTCCAACCTCTGGACTTTGACAAACATGAAGGGAAACAAAGGAAATGCCATTTACTAGGGGCTCATCTATCTCTCATTCTGGGCCCCCTCCCTATGTCATGGTCTGCACTGGTGCTTCAATTTATGGCTCTTTTGCAGGAGAAGCTTTTACAGAAAATGCAGTCTTTATGGGAAAAAGCTTGTGAAAATCACAGTAACCTGAATGTGGAAACCACCAGAACCAGACACTGGAAGGTTAGTCCTGTACTACTCTACCTTCTCCAGGAACTTATGGTGGGCAAATGGGTGACTCTTAAAGTTGGAAATTGATATCAAACTGTAATGTTTCTGGGATTCAGTAAAAAAAAAAAAAAAAAGCGAGAGAAAACATTGAGAAAAAGTGGCCTCATTTTTATATAGAATAGTATGCTTGTTAGGTAAGATTTATAAGAAAACCACTGATGTCACCCAAAGCATGCTGGTTTGTTTCATACAAACCTATGGTTATACACCAATAGATCCAAGAAACTGGGCCATGTCACAGCATTCTATATGTGCTGGTTGGATAAATGCTGGGCATAAGAATTATTTGGCGGTCATGGAACGCTCAAGTGAAACTTCTGAGTGTTGGTCAGCATTAATCTGAATGCTGGTGTGCAAGTAGTATTTGGAATTGTACGGAAAATTTGAGGCAGAAAAATTGACAGGACAAATCTATGGCAACCATGAAATTAAGAATCTCAACTAATTAATGTTGAATAATACATAACAGATGATGAGAAAAGTGGTGAGAAATACGGATTTGTGTCTTGAGGGAGACATGTAAACATGCCAGAAATATGGTAACTAGTATCTAAATAAAAGGAGAACTCCGAGGACTTCAGAAAAATATTTAAAAAATTTTCTCTTTGTGGATGTATACTTTGAGTGTATGATAGCTAATATTTGTTGAAAAGTATTTCATGAGAACCTAGTCTATGTTGAATATTAAATAAGAAAATATACTAGTAAAGAAGAAAGGAAGCACCTTTGTCCTAACAAATCATACAATTCAAATGAGAGAGTCAAGTGGTCAATATGCAAACATATGCCATACATGATGTATTTGAGTGTGGTAGGTTTTTTGTTGGAGAATAATCAAGCAGGGAAGTAGAAAAGGACAATAGAGGCCAGAAACTAGAGATTAGTGTCTGAGTTTTAAATAGGGTGGTCAGAAAAAAGACTCACTGAAAAATTCAAATTGAAACAAAGTTTTGAAGAGGAGGGGGAACACAAATGTGTGTGTGGATATATATGTGGACCATGAGTGTGTATATATATGTATATGTATGTATGTGTTTCTGGTTGTGTGTATATATATATATATATATGTATATGTATGTGTGTGTGTTTGTATACATATATATTTTATTTATTTATTTATATATACATATATATATATGTAATTCTAGTTGGAGAGAACAGCATATGCGGTAATTTTGAGTTTGTTTATATTTGGAGGCCTGAGGAACCACAAAGAAGTCTATGTTTCAGATTGGGATGACTTCAAAAAAGAATGGAAGGAAATGAATTCAGAGAGACAAAGATGGCCAAATCATAAATGCAGCCTTATTAGGATAGGTTTTGGTGGGTGAAACGCATTTAGCTGGACATGTTAGTCTAAGGTCATTTTATATATAATGAGTTTAAGCAACGTGTTGCATATCACAAAAATAGAAATAATTGTTTCCTTTCTAGTAAATATAGCTCTATACTCCAACTCTTAAGCATGAACTGTTCTTACTTTTCCATAAATATGGGCTGGAATAGAGAAATTCAAATTGTGTTTTTTTATTTCCAACTATCTTAGAAAACACATTATCTTGAATAAATTTAATGCAATTGGTCAGGTACAGCTATGTTGACCTTTATGCAGAAAGAAAGGAAAGGAACGAAATTTGTAGATTCTAAGAACTGGCAAGACTGAGGTTTAAACTATTGGATGTTTGAGAGATAAAAAGAATCAGTGAGATTTAATAGGAGATGAATAAATGCATTTCTCTTTTGACTAACCCATTATCACTGCAGAATTACGTGAATTTAAGGCTAGAAGCAATTAGAGCCGAGTATCAGAAGATGCCTGCATTTCACCATGAAGAAGAAAAACATAATTTGGAGATGCTGAAAAAGAAGGGGAAAGATATTTTTCATCAACTTCATTTAAGTAAAGCCAAAATGGCTCATAGGAGGGAGATTTTAAGAGGAATGTACGAGGAGCTGAAGGAAATGTGCCATAAACCAGATTTGGAGCTACTTCAGGTACAAACTCACAATGTGGTTTCAGTTTTTTGAATATTCACATGTATAAGTATTTTCCTCATAGCTGAAATCCATCTCCCTATTTTTATTTCCATGATGTGTTTCCAAAAACACATTCACATAACTAATGCTACTTTTTTGGGAGAGTATAGCCCCACCAAGGGATTCTACAAGGCCAAAGTTCCCTCCTACTTTTTCCACCAGCCACAAAACTTTGTGGAATGGTCAAGGTAACAGCCCCAAGAAATATTCCCCATCTAATTCAATAATATACTTTGGGTTGTTAAACATGAATAAAATAGTGATTCATTTACATTTAGGTTAATTTGGAAACATGGCAAAATCAGAAGTTTTAGGAATCTAGGTTCACGTTAACATTATTTTGGGGCACATTCATTTGGGTAACAGGTTCAGGTAAAGATGACTGAGTAGGTTTTTCGTGGTTAACATGGAACATACACCCTCTGGGCCTCTTCTCCCTTCACTTGTTTAGAGAATGTCTTCAAGACTCAGACTTTCCCAGGACGTTAATTAATGACAATACAACTGACTGGGTTTTTCATTACAGAAGAAATAGAAAATGCTTTCCAGAAGAGAAGACGGTAGGGGTATAATATCTTCAGAAATTGAGTACAAATCTCACACTGAAGTTAGTGAAAGATGCATCTTGTGAAGTGCACTAAATCTTTCTTCTTCTTCTTTTTTTTTTTCAGGCTTTTGGAGACATATTACACAGGTGAGTGTGTACCTAGATTTTAGCATATGTTATTTAAGATGCCACGAATATCAGAGCAGGCTCTATTAAAGTCATGGCATAAATAATTAAGAGATTGATACCACTTTTTTTTGCATCTACTTTCATTCCCACACCTTAAAAGACAAGGCCACCAAGTAAATAAATGAATAAAAGAAGAGTGAACTAAAACAAACAATTTTATTCCTGATTTTTTTTTTTTTTGAGACGGTGTCTCACTCTGTTGCCCAGGCTGGAGTGCAGTGGCACGATCTCAGCTCACTGCAAGCTCCGCCTCCCGGGTTCACACCGTTCCCCTGCCTCAGCCTTCCGAGTACCCGGGACTACAGGCGCCTGCCACCACACCCAGCTAAGTTTTTGTATTTTTAGGAGAGACGGGTTTTCACCGTGTTACCCAGGATGGTCTCTATCTCCTGACCCCATGATAAGATTGCCTCGGCCTCCCAAAGTGCTGGGATTACAGGCGTGAGCCACCGCTCCCAGCCCCGATTTCGCTTTATTGCTTAAAAGCCTGCACAGGGGAAGGATAAGAGTTTTGTTTTGTGGATGGTGAGAAAGTCACCAGAGGAAGCAGGAAAGAAGAGGAGGAAGTATTTTACCAGTGAAAAAGTGTTGATGTTTGGTTTTTTATACATATATACATATCAGTTAACAGTTCTGAAAAATAGATTAAAAAAACTGTGGAGTGTTAGAACTGTAAGTCTCTAGGGAAGTTCTTTGCTAAAAGGCAGATCTCCCTGCCTAGAACAAGTTTCCAGTCTTTATCTTGAGAAGGAAGAAGTGGATGCAGCAATCTCCCCAGAACCCGGCTATTTCAGACAAAGATGTCAGGGGATTCTGCCAAGAAGTGGAACTCAGAATTTCATTTCTAAGTATTCTCAAGGCCATAAGGCTAAGGAATCTTACACATTTGGGGCAAAAAAAAAAAAAGAAGGATCACACTGAATTCTGACTTAGATTTTTCCATCATGCTTTAAAATTTAGAAACTGTAAAGAATTAATTTGCAAAAGGAAGTAATTTTTGAATTATCAAATGTGTAGATTCAAAGGATTCTCATGAAATGTCTTTTACATACAAATAGTGACTTTTATTCATTTTATGGCTGTAGATGTTGTAACTGCAGGTTTTTCCTTGCAGGACTGAGTCCGTGCTGCTGCACATGCCCCAGCCTCTGAATCCGGAGCTCAGTGCAGGGCCCATCACTGGACTGATGGACAGGCTCAACCAATTCCGAGGTAAGTCTCCACCCATAGGCAGCACTCCCACTTTATGTAAATATTATTATTGTTAAGATCATATAGGTAATATTTCATATTTCATCAAATATTTTACTTCTTTTAAGACATAAGTGAACAACATAACCATGCAACCCTTTGGTATCTGTGTCTGTATTTATAGTGAGATTTATAGCATTAAGTTTGAAAGACAGTGAAAAAGAAATACTTTCTGGCATAATATGTACTCAATTATATAACGGGGAAAAGGAGTAGGTAGAAAATTTAAAAAAGGAGCAAAGGAAATAATTCTCAGAATGGTGAATTATTTAATGTTAAATAAAAATTGTACATTTCTTTAGTATATTCATTTGAACTGCTAAGAAATGTTCTTTGCGGGATTATAGTTATCCGGAGATTCTTGGGGATTTTGTATTTTTTTAATATGTATATATTATTCATATATTGCAAACATTTGAATTAATGGGTACAGCTTGAAGGAAGAAATCATTCTGTGAATACAAGTAAAATTACAAATGAAATTAAGTTCAGTTTAATTGCAATATGAAGAGCTACATGTTAAATCTAAAATCCAGCTTCAGCCCAGAGCTAGCATGGAGGACCACAGAGAGACTGGTCAAAGATTTTGCGGAGATCTGCTTTAAATTATCACTTTTAACATGTACATATGGATTTTTATCCAGATACCTAGAGCAGTTCTTGAGTAAGTGAAAATCTTCACATTCTTTCCAAAATGATAGCACTAGTTTTTAAGAATAAGAAACATTTCTAAATAATGATCTTGATAACAGCATAGCATTTAGGGCATAAAATGTGTAAATTTTACTTTGAAAATTGGATTGCAAGAAGTTGGTCTCACATTTGGCTCTCAATATGTAAGTTTTCAAAAAAAATATAATATCTGTGGTTAGAGTTTTGTTTGTCTTGTATACAATATTAATCATCTCTATACTTTACTAGAAGTTACAAGCAAAATTGTCTTTATGACTTTACATTTCCTGGTAAAGTAACTTCTTGATAGAACAATTATTTTTTTTTTATTTACACATGTCTATGCATGTTTACTTTTTCTTTTTTTTTTTTTTGCAGTGCATATTACTCTGCATCATGAAGAGGCCAACAGTCATATCTTTCTTTATGAAATTTTGAGAAGCATGTGTATTGGATGTGACCATCAAGATGTACCCTATGTCACTGCAACACCTAGAAGTTTTCTTGCATGGGGTGCTCAGACTTTCACCTCTGGCAAATATTACTGGGAGGTCCATGTGGGGGACTCCTGGAATTGGGCTTTTGGTGTCTGTAACATGTATTGGAAAGAGAAGCATCAGAATGAGAAGACAGACGGAGAGGAGGGACTCTTTCTTTTTGGGTGTGTTAAGAATGAAATTCAATGCAGTCTCTTTACCACCTCCCGAATTATGCTGCAATATATCCCAAGACCTACCAGCCGAGTAGGATTATTCCTGGATTGTGAGGCTAAGACTGTGAGCTTTGTTGATGTTAATCAAAGCTCCCTAATATACACCATCCCTAATTGCTCTTTCTCACCTCCTCTCAGGCCTATCTTTTGCTGTATTCACTTCTGACCAGAGACAAATCAGAAATGTGTTCACATGCTGTGGGAACCCCCTTATCCCAGGAAGTCCTCTTCCTTGTGCCTTAACATACAGGACAAATAGGCCCTCTTTTATGTCTTGAATTGCCTTCTAATGTTATCAAAACTCATTTATTGTGTTACTATTAAATATGCTGAAAACGCTAAAAGTATATTTATTGGTCCTTTATTAAATGATTTTTGAAAAATTATTATTCATGATCATGGCATACAGTATATTCTCTTATTTCTCTTTCTTTCTGACTGTCACTGAGTGAAATAATAGATGACAGACATGTCTGAATGAAGTTAAAATTAATTGAAGACAGTCCGGATCTTTTGCTTCATGCAAAAAACTTGGAGTGAAGTGTCAATGATAACGGGGAAATGTTTTTCTTCCTCTTTATCTAACTATATCACACTTATCCACCATGTCTCATTGTATTAATCTATCCTTTGAGGTAATATTTGACCTTCTATGCTGGGCTTTATTTTGCAATTCTCACCACAGATATGAATAATCCTTCATTATTAGTGTGCTCGTCTACATTGAAATACACAAGGTGATCAGACCAATGCTGGATTAATTAAATATTGGAAAAAAGGTAACTAAATATTGACTCCTACCTCAAACCATACACAGTCATTTCCAGATAGATTCAAGTCCTGAAAGGACGGGGAACCTTATACAATATTCTCATAAGGATATCTTAACCAGGGAACAAATTAATAATTCAAACAATTAGTTCATTTATATTGATAATGATGACTTCTGTGTTTCAAAAAATATTATGCAAACTAGTAGTGGAGAAAGATATCTACCCCAACATACATAAAGTAAAATATAATACATGTATATGATGAATACTTAAATTGTAATAAATAAAAGACAGTGAACTCAATAGAAGATTGGCTAAAATATCTGAACAGACACTTTACAGAATTGGATACATAAATAACTAGCCAAATATAAAAAAGCGTTCACTTTCATTAGTCTTACAAAAGTAAGAATTAATCCACCAGTTGTACCACAGGCCCCCATACAAAAATACCAAAATTTAAAGACACACAATAGTGTGTGTTGGCAAAGATACAGAATAAATGAAATTTATTCATGGCTGGAGAGACGTAAATGGAAATCCTTTTTGGGAAACTGACTATTAGCATTTATTATGGGCTAGATATTCTAATTCTAAAATATAGTCAACTGATCGCCTACATATACTTCAACATACACAATATTGTTCACTGCATCAACTTTTATAGTAGCTCCAAATGAGACCCAAAATATTCTTCAACCGTAGAATAGCTAAATAAATTTGGTGTATTTATGCAAAATAATCCTATGACACAGAGAATAAATAACTCACTGAATGCAACAATGTTGATGAATCTCAGAAACAAGTTAATAAACATACGCCAATTTAAACAATAAAATTGAAGTTAAGAAAAGACTCTTCCATGTGTATAATATATTGGTAATTGTATGCTCTTTATGGGTTCCATAATTACATGAACACTGTGGATTTATAACTTTTAAGACCCAAAATGTCAAATAATGCATAAGGTAGTAGAATAAAAAGGGAGCCCAGGCATGGTGGCACTCCCAGCACTTGGGGAGACCAAGGTTTGAGAATGGCTTGTGGCCGGGAGTTCCAGACCAGTGGAGGCAACATAGTGAGACCTCATGTCTACCAAACATTCCTTTAGAAATCAGCCTGGCATGATGGCACAAGCTATCGTCCCAGCTACTCAGGGGGCTGGTGCAGCAGGATGGCTCATGCCCAGAAGATCCAGGCTGCAGTGAGCCATGGTGGTGCCTTGCAGTCCAGTCTGTGACAGAATGACAGTCTGTCTCAATAGTAAAACAAACTATAATTACTTGATTTAACACAAACCAATATATTATAAATGCTCTAATTATAGGTATTTTAAATATTGATGTTATTTAAAATAACTGAGAAAGCTGGGATAGCTACATGTTTGCTTAGACCAGACAAAAGTGCCCTGGGAAGTAAGTTTAAAGTATTTTTATTAGAGTAAGTGAGGATGAAGTGCTTTATTACAAATGTGATACACACCAGAATCTGCTATGAATAGTCACATGCCTAGAGGATTTGTGGATATCTAGGTAAGCAGTAATTCTTGGGTGCCTGAAGCCTAGCAGGTGCATATTCAGTGTGTCTTCTGTGGAGATGTCTTTGGAAAGTTTGATTTTTTTATTATATTTTAAGTTCTAGGGTACACGTGCACAACGTGCAGGGTTGTTACATATGTATACATGTGCCATATTGGTGTGCTGCACCCAATAACTCGTCATTTACATTAGGTATATCTCCTAATGCTATCCGTCCCCTTCCCCCACCCCACAACAGGCCCCGATGTGTGATGTTCCCCTTCCTGTGTCCAAATGATCTCGTTGTTCAATTCTCACCTATAGGTGAGAACATGCAGTGTTCATTTTTTTGTCCTTGTGATAGTTTGCTGAGAATGATGGTTTCCAGCTTCATCCATGTCTCTACCAAGGACATGAACTCATCATTTTTTATGGCTGCATAGTATTTCATGTTGTACATGTGCCACATTTTCTTAATCCTGTCTATCACTGTAGGACATTTTGGTTGGTTCCAAGTCTTTGCTATTGTGAATAGTGCCACAATAATCATACATGTGCATGTGTCTTTATAGCAGCATGATTTATAATCCTTTGGGTATATACCCAGTAATAGGATGGCTGGGTCAAATGGTATTTCTAGTTCTAGAGCCTTGAGGAATTGCCACACTGTCTTCCACAATGGTTGAACTAGTTTACAGTCCCAACAACAGTGTAAAAGTGTTCCCATTTCCCCACATCCTCTTCAGCACCTGTTGTTTCCTGACTTTTTAATGATGGCCATTCTAACTGGTGTGAGATGGTGTCTCATCGTGGTTTTGATTTGCATTTCTCTGATGGCCAGTGATGATGAGCATTTTTTCATGTGTCTGTAGGATGCATAAATGTCATCTTTTGAGAAGTTCCTGTTCATCTCCTTTGCCCACTTTTTGATGGGGTAGTTTTTTTCTTGTAAATTTGTTTGAGTTCTTTGTAGATTCTGGATATTAGCCCTTTGTCAGATGAGCAGATTGCAAAAATTTTCTCCCATTCTGTAGGTTGCCTGTTCACTCTGATGACAGTTTCTTTTGCTGTGCAGGAGCTCTTTAGTTTAGTTAGATCCCATTGGTCGATGTTGGCTTTTATTGCCACTGCTTTTGCTGTTTTAGACATGAAATACTTTTCCATGCCTATTTCCTGAATGGTATTGCCTAGGTTTTCTTCTAGGGTTTTTATGGTTTTAGGTCTAACATTTAAGTCTTTGATCTGATTCAGGGGGTGGAGCCAAGATGGCCGAATAGGAACAGCTCCAGTCTATAGCTCCCAGCGTGAGCAACACAGAAGACAGGTGATTTCTGCATTTCCGTTTGAGGTACCGAGTTCATCTCACTAGGGAGTGCCAAACAGTGGCTGCAGGACAGTCGGTGCAGCGCACTGTGCACGAGCTGAAACAGGGTGAGGCATTCCCTCACTCGGGAAGTGCAAGGGGTCAGGGAGTTCCCTTTCCTAGTCAAAGAAAGGGGTGACAGACGGCACCTGGAGAATCGGGTCAGTCCCACCCTAATACAGCGCTTTTCCAAGGGGCTTGGAAAACGGCACACCAAGAAATTGTGTCCTGCACCTGGCTTGGAGTGTCCTATGCCCACGGAGTCTCCCTGATTGCTAGCACAGCAGTCTGAGATCAAACTGCAGGGTGGCAGCGAGGCTGGGGGAGGGGCACCCACCAATGCCCAGGCTTGCTTAGGTAAACAAAGCAGCCAGGAAGCTGGAACTGGGTGGAGCCCACCACAGCTCAAGGAGGCCTGCCTGCCTTTGTAGGCTCCACCTCTGGGGGCAGGACACAGACAAACAAAAAGTCAGCAGGAACCTCTGCAGACTTAAATGTCCCTGTCCCACAGCTTTGAAGAGAGTAGTGGTTCTCCCAGCACGCAGCTGGAGATCTGAGAACAGACAGACTGCCTCCTAAAGTGGGTCCCTGACCCCTGAGCAGCCTAACTGGGAGGCATCCCCCAGTAGGGACAGACTGACACCTGACTCATCCAGGTATGCCTCTGAGACAAAACTTCCAGAGGAACTATCAGACAGCTGAATTTGTGGTCTCATGAAAATCCGCTGTTCTGCAGCCACCGATGCTGACACCTAGCCAAACAGGGTCTGGAGTGGACCTCTAGTAAACTCCAACAGACCTGCAGCTGAGGGTCCTGTATGGTAGAAGGAAAACTAACAAACAGAAAGGACATCCACACCAAAAACCCATCTGTACATCACCATCATCAAAGACCAAAAGTAGATAAAACCACAAAGATGTGGAAAAAACAGCAGAAAAACTGGAAACTCTAAAAAGCAGAGCACCTCTCCTCCTCCAAAGGAATGCAGTTCCTCACCAGCAACAGAACAAAGCTGGATGGAGAATGACTTTGACGAGTTGAGAGAAGAACGCTTCAGACGATAAAACTACCTCGAGCTACGGGAGGAAATTCAAAACAATAGCAAAGAAATTAAAAACTTTGAAAAAAAATTAGATGAATGGATAACTAGAATAACCAATGCAGAGAAGGGCTTAAAAGAGCTGACGGAGCTGAAAGCCAAGTTTTGAGAATTATGCAAAGATTGCAGTAGACTCGGTAGTCGATGTGATCAACTGGAAGAAAGGGTATCAGGGATGGAAGATGAAATGAATGAAATGAAGCAAGAAGGAAACTTTAGAGAAAAAAGAATAAAAAGAAACGAAGAAAGCCTCCAAGAAATATGGGAATATGTGAAAAGACCAAACCTACATCTCATTGGTGTACATGAAAGTGACCGGGAGAATGGAACCAAGCTGGAAAACACTCTGCAAGATATTATCCAGGAGAACTTCCCCAATCTAGCAAGGCAGGCCAAACTTCAGATTCAGGAAATACAGAGAACGCCACAAAGATACTCCTCGAGAAGAGCAACTCCAAGAAACATAATTGTCAGATTCACCAAAGTTAAAATGAAGGAAAAAATGTTAAGGGCAGCCACAGAGAAAGGTCAGGTTACCCACAAAGGGAAGCCCATCAGACTAACAGCTGATCTCTCAGCAGAAACTCTACAAGCCAGAAGAGAGTGGGGGCCGATATTCAACATTCTTAAAGAAAAGAATTTTCAACCCAGAATTTCATATCCAGCCAAACTAAGCTTCATAAGTGAAGGAGAAATAAAATACTTTACAGACGAGCAAATGATGAGTGATTTTGTCACCACCAGGCCTGCCCTAAAAGAGCTCCTGAAGGAAGCAATAAACATGGAAAAGGAAAACCGGTACCAGCCACTGCAAAAAGATGCCAAATTGTAAAGACCATCGAGGCTAGGAAGAAACTGCATAAACTAACGAGCAAAATAACCAACTAACATCATAATGACAGGATCAAATTCACACATAACAATATTAACTTTAAATGTAAATGGGCTAAATGCTCCAATTAAAAGACACAGACTGGCAAATTGGATAAAGAGTCAAGACCCTGTATTCAGGAAAACCATCTCACATGCAGAGACACACATAGACTCAAAATAAAGGGATGGAGGAAGATCTCTCAAGCAAATGAAAAACAAAAAAAGGCAGGGTTTGCAATCCTAGTCTCTGATAAAATAGACTTTAAACCAACAAAGATCAAAAGAGACAAAGAAGGCCATTACATAATGGTAAAGTCATCAATTCAGCAAGAAGAGCTAACTCTCCTAAATATATATGCACCCAACACAGGAGCACCCAGATTCATAAAGCAAGTCCCGAGTGACCTACAAAGGGACTTAAACTCCCACACAATAATAATGGGAGATTTTAACACCCCACTGCCAACATTAGACAGACCAATGAGACAGAAAGTTAACAAGGATACCCAGGAATTGAACTCAGCTCTGCACAAAGTGGACCTAATAGACATCTACAGAACTCTCCACCCCAAATCAACAGAATATACATTTTTTTCAGCACCACACCACACCTATTCCAAAATTGACCACATAGTTGGAAGTAAAGCTCTCCTCAGCAAATGTAAAAGAACAGAAATTATAACAAACTGTCTCTCAGACCACAGTGCAATCAAACTAGAACTCAGGTTTAATAAACCCACTCAAAACTGCTCAACTACATGGAAACTGAACAACCTGCTCCTGAATGACTATTGGGTACATAATGAAATGAAGGCAGAAATAAAGATGTTCTTTGAAACCAACGAGAACAAAGACACAACATACCAGAATCTCTGGGACACATTCAAAGCAGTGTGTAGAGGGAAATTTACAGCACTAAATGCCCACAAGAGAAAGCAGGAAAGATCCAAAATTGACACCCTAACATCACAATTAAAAGAACTAGAAAAGCAAGAGCAAACACATTCAAAAGCTAGCAGAAGGCTAGAAATAACTAAAATCAGAACAGAACTGAAGGAAATAGAGACATAAAAAAACCCTTCAAAAAATTAATGAATCCAGGAGCTGGTTTTATGAAAAGATCAACAAAATTGATAGACCGCTAGCAAGACTAATACAGAAGAAAAGAGAGAAGAATCAAATAGATGCAATAAAAAATGAAAAAGTGGATATCACCACTGATCCCACAGAAATACAATCTACCATCAGAGAATACTACAAACACCTCTACACAAATAAACTAGAAAATCTAGAAGAAATGCATAAATTCCTCGACAAATACACCCTCCCAAGACTAAACCAGGAAGAAGCTGAATCTCTGAATAGACCAATAACAGGCTCTGAAATTGTGGCAATAATCAATAGCCTACCAAGCAAAAAGAGTCCAGGACCTGATGGATTCACAGCCAAATTCCACCAGAGGTACAAGGAGGAACTGGTACCATTCCTTCTGAAACTATTCCAAGTGCACATTTATTTATTTATGCCAAAGAAAGTTTCACCCTCTGGAGTGCAGTTGCAAAAATTTAGCTCACCGCAGCCTTGAATTCCAGGGCTCAAGTAATCCTCCCACTTCAGCTTTCAAAGTAAAAAAGACTAGAGGTTTATGCCATTGCACCTAGCTAATTTTTCATTTATTTTTTTCTTAAAGACAGGATATGGCTATGTTTCCCAGTCTAGTCTCTAATTCCTGGCTTCAAGTTATCCTCTGACTTCAGCCTCCCAAAACAATGGGAATACAGGGTGAGCCACATCACCCAGTCATAAATGCTCCTTTATCTATGTGGCATTCTCAGAGCAGGCCCACAGGAACTAAAATTTTCTTTTTTTCTTTTTTAGCACTCTAAGAGAATTCACTAATTAATCAAATAATCCAAATGATAATTTAGCATCTTATCAAATTTTCAAAGGCTTTTCCATTCTCATGGGTAAAACATGAGTTACTCTTTTAAATGCTTTCCTCCACATAGTGCATAATATCCTAGAATGGCTAGAAAAGTACGATGAGTATTGATTTTGGAATTATAAATATCTATTAGGATGTAGGCAAATTCACGAATACAGAATCCAAATGATGGGGAGAGACCATGGATGTTTTTTTTTTCTATTCCAAAGTTTGTTTTGTGATATGAAACTCCAAAAGAAGGAAAAGATTTCAGAAGGGGATACCTAAATATCTTCTGACAGAGGAATTATTTGCCAATGGCTCACAAGATTTATGGTCAAGACGGTCAGAACAGTGAAA
Organism: Symphalangus syndactylus; assembly: GCF_028878055.3. Lineage (NCBI taxonomy): Eukaryota > Metazoa > Chordata > Mammalia > Primates > Hylobatidae > Symphalangus > Symphalangus syndactylus. Next base: position 70,891,843 of record NC_072428.2, on the reverse strand, counting down.
ACATATCTATCAGCCTTATGTCAGTCAAGGTTCAAAGACAAAAGCAGAACTCATAAGATATATGTACACTTAGGAAGATTCATATATGGATATAGTACATGGAATTAGCTTACTCAATTGTGGTGGCTGATGAAGGAAGTATAAGATCTCTGGTATAGTCCATCAGGAGAAAAAACAAATTCTGCTGGTTGGATCCCAATGGTCATGGAATAAAGCTGTAGTTCACAGTCAGTACGGATCAACTGGAACAATAGAGATCCCTTCACAGTTTAGCCTTGTCCAAGGAAAGTCTAAGTCTTCCTTCAGAGAACTTTCACTGTAAAAGTCATACTTACTTGGGTAAACTTCCAAGTCTCAGAATTAGAACCTTTACTTACATCTGAAAACTGCCTTCCCAGCAGGGACTACGTTAGCATTTCATTGACTAAGAAGGAGGTGTGTGTATGCTACAAATTGATGCTGTTTTCATTTCCCTCCTTGTAGTTAAACCTAGCCAATCTGCCACACTGAAAAATCATTAAGAGGTTATATGCCATAAATTTAAGGAAGAGAAAAATAGGATTCCTTGCTCCTTTCTAAGTTTACTGTGCAAGACCACCAACAGACTGAAGCCCTTGGATATACATTCTGTAACTCAATAAATTGAGGTAATCCAAGTGTCCACACAGAGGTGAGATCTGCCCTGGGTGCATGGGGTTACTGGGGTCTCAGCTCTGCACTCAAGAGTGGGAAGCCTTTGAGACCTTAGTTCATGGACTGGACCCTGCAGGCATCCTCTGCTGAGATTCAGGGGCTCCCCAGTGGTGCTCTGGTATTCCATCACAAGGTCAGATGACTATGTGTATCAGGAAAGAATTGGGGCAAGGAGAGAAAGGAAAAAGGGTAGCTTCTAATTTAATTTCAACTTTTTTGCACCACATAATTGACTCATCCCAACTGTCAACTTTAGGCAGATGAAGTCTAGAGCCCTGGAAATTAGGAGCTCTCAATTCTAGATCTACTTCTTTCTACCGTGGCATTACTAATGAAACAACTTATTTTCCTACATGAATCTCAAACCATGAAACAAATATAAGAATGTAAGTCCCTTTAGAGTTGGCATTTTGTAGGTTCTAAAAGTCCTAACCAAGCCAGAAGCAGGATTAGAGATGGGAATGGGCATTAGAGATGTGTGTATGGGCAAGAACAGTACATGATGTGGACAAAGAGCACTCTAAACAATCTTGATCATTTCCTAATTTCCAATTGAATCCCCTTTCAATACAAAACCTTTTGTTTTGGACCTGGGAGTCTGTTTCCACTCTAGCATCTGAAACCTTACTCTACAACAAAGATTTCTATTGAATTACAATTCTGTTTTTGAGAACCGTTAAGAGACTCTCTCCCTCATCTGGGTTTCATAACTCATTATAAAATTTTCATACAGGAGTTGGGGATCTATTTCTGCTTTCTTAATATGCATAGAAAACTAAATTTATTTTATTTTAGAAAATTTTAATGAAAATTCAATTATAGCATATTATTTAAAATTCAACAGTTACAATTCCATTGAAATTGTAACTGCTACTTTGTTTTATTTGTTCAGATGGAGAGATGTGCACAATTCTATCCATGCTAATAAAAATTCATTAATTTAATAATAAATTACATTTTGCTGTGTGGCCTCTGAATGTCCAAGACTATTTTTAAATCTTTTATATTTCCTTTCTTTGAAAATCCCATTTATTAGATATTCTTCTGGAAACCCCAGTCATTTTCTCTTCAAACCTCTTATTTATTTCTGTTAAGATAAATAAGTTAGAAAAAGGAAGGGAACAATGTACTACATGGGCTATGATGTACCACATACTTTTCTATCTCCCTACCCACACCTTCCATAATCACAACAGAAAACATCGAATATGTCCCATTGTCCCAACTTCATATATGAGCACATAAAGAGTAAGCAATCTCTTTTCCATCCTATTTCCTGTATGGGAGGGGGTCAGGAATCAGTCCCACATCACCAACTCCATAAATCCTCAAATATTTCCATGTATTGCCTTATCTAGAACCACAGAAACATGTGGGATTCCTTTTGTGTTTGTCCAGCTGATTTTCAGCCTACATTTTCAGGTTTATTTATCTCACAAATAAAGCATTCAGTTGTTGAACACTATAACATGATAGAAGCCTGTAAAAATTCAGAATCAAATAATACAACAATTCAGAATATCTTCCCTTATGCTACCGTAGCTTTTATGTTACAAGTGTTATGCTTTAAATGTAAGAATGTACTAAATTTATTATTATAAAAAAATCAGAATCAAATAGATTACATTCCTTAAGAAAATAATGAAAGCAGCAATTGCAAACAGTACCATACGTGCTAGATTTAAAAATTTTTTTTCTCTTCTTATTTATTTTCTTAGAGGCAGGGTCTGGCTGTGTCACCCAGGCTGTATTGCAGTGGGTGGTTCCCAGCTCACAACAGCCTCAACCTCCTGGGGTCAAGCCATCCTCCATCTCTGCCTCCTGAGTAGAAAGAACTACTGTCAGGCACTACCATTCTGGGTTATTTTTTAAAAATTTTTTGTAGAGACATGGCCTTCCTATGCCACCCAGGCTGGTCTCCAACTCCTAGACTCAAAATATCTTCCTGCCTTTATCTCCCAAGGCAATGGGATTACAGCTGTAAGCCACCATTTCCAGCCTCAAAACATTTTCATAGCAGAGGTAACAGAACGTTTTCTTCTATGTTAACCTCTAAATTCGGTAGATAGAAGATTAATGTCCTTTACTCTTCCCATATCTGGCTTAGTATCCCTTTCTTACACAACCTATTGCCAAATGTTTGTTTTCAATTTAACATTTATGTTTCATAGCACAGAATAGTGAAATGAGTAATGCAAAGTAGAGTTCCCATCTTATTTCCTAGCCCCTGCCAATCCAACCATAGATATTCTAAAGGGGCTCATGATCTTAGCCTTTTCCCTCTGTTGGATTCCAGGTTATGAACTAATGAGTGTTGGGTGTAAAAACTTTAAGGAATAGAGCAGAAAGTAGGACTACAACCTCTTGTGGTTCTACCTACCCTAGAACCACTATTTTCACAGGAACTCTTATCACAATGCTAGGCTCACTGATTTCTCATCTGAACATGCTTAGAAATAAATATGTTAGCTCTTACCCTGATTTTAATTTAAAAAAAATAAATCCTAGCTCTACAGAAGCAGCCACCAAATATTTCCTTACACAAGCAATCGCATCTACAGTTCTCATAATAGGTATTCTCTTCAATAACCTGTTCTCTGGGCAATGAACAATAATAAACACTATTAATCAATTTTCATCCTTAATAATGATAATGGCCCTAGTAATAAAACTAGGAACGGCTCCTTTCACCTTTTAGTCCCAGAGGTAACTCAAGGAACCTCCCTAATGTCTGGTATACATCTCACGTAACAAAAACTAGACCCTATCTCAATTATGTTTCAAATTTCTCCATCAATAAACACGAACATCCTCCTATCTATCACAATCGTATCCATTATCGTGGGCAGTTGTGGAGGACTTAAACACAACTGTGAGAAATTCTAGCCTACTCCTCCATTACTCACATAGCTTGAATAATAGCAGTGTTAATTTATAATCCAAACATTAGTATTCTAAACCTGATTATTTACTTTAACAATTACTAGCACTCCACCTGAATATCAGCACCATGACCCTGTCACTATCTCATGCCTGAAAGAAATTAACATGATTAACACCCATAATCCCACAATTCTACTATCCCTAGCAGGTTTACCTCCATTAATAGGTTTTCGGCCTAAATGACTAATTATTCAAGAATTTACAAAAAACCAAGTCTTATTGCCCCAACAATTATTGCTGTTATAAGTCTACTCAACCTATGCTTTTATATATGCCTAATTTATTCCATCTCAGCGACAATATTCCCCACATTGAATAACATGAAAATGACAGCTCAAAAAAGCAAAACCCATACTACTCCTCACCCCACTTACCATTTTTTCATCCTCCTCTTACCCATCTCTCCATTAATACTAAATATGATTTAGAAATTTACGTTAAATAAGACCAAGAGCCTTCAAAGCCCTTAGTAAGTAAATGACACTTAATTTCTGTAACAGACCTAAGGACTGCAAGACTCCATTCTGCATCAATTGAATGCAAAGCTAAGCCCTTACTAGACTGGTAGAATTCAAACCCACCAAAATTAATTTAACAGCCAAACACCTTAATCAACTGGCTTCAATCTACTTCTCCCATTGGGGGAAAAATGGCAGGAGAAGCCCAGACAGGATTGAAGCTGCTCCTTTGATTTTGCAATTCAACATGAGAAATCACCTCAGGGCTGGTAAAACCTGTGTCTTTAGATTTACAGTCTAATGGTTATTCAGCCATTTTACAACCGCCACCCCCACCCCCCCCACCTCCCCGCCTGGCCCAACTTATGTTAATCAATCGTTGATTGTTTCCAACTAACCACAAAGATACCGGAACATGGTATCTACTATTCGGTGCTTGAGTAGCGATAGTGGTCACTGCCTTAAGCCTTCTAATTCGAGCAGAATTAGGCCAACCAGGAACTCTGCTAGGAGACGATCAGATCCATAATGTTATTGCTACTGCCCAAGCATTCATTATAATCTTCTTTATAGTTATACCAATTATAATTGGAGGCTTCGGCAACTGACTAGTCCCTCTGATAGTTAGTGCACCCAATATGGCATTTCCCCAGATAAATAATATAAGCTTCCAACTTCTCCCACCCTCCTTCCTACTTCTACTTGCATCTGCAACAGCAGAAGCCGGCGCTCGAACCGGCTGAACAGTTTATCCCCCTTTAGCAGGAAGCCTGACTCATGCAGGGGCCTCTGTGGATCTTACTATCTTTTCTCTCCACTTGGCAGGTAGGTGTTTCTTCTACTCGAGGGGCCATTCACTTTATTACCACAATTATTAACATAAAACCCCCAGCCATATCCCAGTATCAAACACCCCTCTTCGTCTGATAACTTCTCATTACCGCAGTCCTTCCCCTCCTTTCTCTCCCAGTCCTAGCCACCAGCATTACCATACTATTAACTGACCCTAACCTTAACACTACCTTTTTTGACCCCGCTGGCAGGGGTGGCCCTCTCTTATATCAACATTTATTCTGATTCTTTTGTCACCCTGAAGTCTATATCCTTATCCTACCAGGCTTCAGGATAATCTCCCATATCATAACTTATTACTCTGGACAAAATAGGAGCCCTTTGGGTATATGGGTATAGTATGAACCACAATATCAATTAGCTTCCTAGAGTTTATTGTATGGGCCCATCACATATTTACAGTAGGAATAGGCGTAAACACGCGAGCATGTTTCACCTCTGCCACTGTAATTATTGCTATCTGTACTGGCATTAAAGTGTTTAGCTGATTAGCTACACTGCACGGCGGTAACATCATATGATCACCCACAATACTCTGAGCCCTAGGATTCATTTTCTTTTTCACAGTAGGAGGTCTAACCAGCATTGTGCTAGCTAATTCATCACTAGATATTGTCTTACATGATACATATTACTTTGTAGCCCATTTCCACTAGGTCCTATCAAGAGGAGCAATATTCGGCATCATAGGAGGCTTTGTCCACTGATTCTCCTTGTTTTCAGGTTACAGACTTAATCAAGCCTATGCTAAAATCCACTTCACCATTGTATTTATAGGTACAAATCTAACCTTTATCCCACAGCACTTCCTTGGCCTATCTGGTATACCTCGACATTACTCCGATTATCCTGATGCGTACACCACGTGAAATATTCTCTCATCTGTAGGCTCATTTATTTCAATAACAGCAGTTATATTAACAATCTTTATAATCCGAGAAATCTTTGCTCCAAAAGTAAAAGTTCTAACAACTGAATAATCATCTAATTTAGAATGAATTTATGGCTGTACACCACATGGATCACACATTCGAAGAACAAATCTACGTTAAACTCAGGACAAAAAAGGAAGGAATCTCGCCTCCAAAAACTGGTTTCAAGCCAGTCCCATAACCTCTATGACTTTCTCCATAAGATATTAGTAAAATCATTACATAACTTTGTCAAAGTTAAATTATAGGTTAGATCTTGTATGCCTTAATGGCTCATCCAATTCTATTAGGCCTTCAAGATGCTACTTCCCCTATTATAGAAGAGCTACTTACTTTCCATGACCACGCTCTTATAATTATTTTCCTAATAGTTCCCTTGTCCTGTAACAGGATGAGTCAGCAGCATGGACAGACTCGCGTCTTCAGAGCTGAGCTTCTCCGGAGACAGAGTTCCTGGCCCTTTTAAGGGCTTACAACTCTAAGGGGTTCCACGTGAAAGGGTTGTGATGGACTGAGAGCACATGTGGTTAGAGTTGGTGGGGGGGGTTAATCTTTTAAACTCAGGCCTGGTCATCAGTGGCACCAGCTGGTCTTGCCACTGACTTCATTCCTGTTTTCAACTTTTACTTCCTCCTCCTCTTCAGAGACAGGAGACAGTAAGAGAAATGGCTTCTCTCCTCAGTCCTATTGTAGCAGGATGAGTCACAGACAAAACTCCTCAGACACCGGATTAAAGAAGGAAGAGGTTTTTTTATTCGGCCGGGAGCATCGGCAGACTCGTGACTTAAGAGCCGAGCTCCCCGAAAAAGAAATTCCTAGCCCTTTTAAGGGCTTACAACTCTAAGGGGTCTATGTGAAAAAGTCACAATAGATCAAGTAAGTGTGAGGAATGTGACTGGGAGCTACATACATCAGCTAACAGTACAAAAAGTTTTACAGTGCTTTCTCATACAATGTCTGGAATTTACAGATAACACCAGTAGTTTTGGTCAGGGGTTAATATTATTATTATTATTTCAACCACCAGGGCCAGGTGGTGGCGACAAGGTCATCTAGCTATTTATCTTACTTCTTTTTCTTTCCAACTTTTTGCTTTCTCCATTTTCTCCTGTCTTATAAACTAGGGAAAAGGGGAGGTTGGGGAGAAACTGGGAAGGACAACAGGAGAAGTGGTGGTCTCATACCATATTTCCCCCCTTTGAGAATTTTCACTTTTTAGTTGGAGTTCTCACTCTCATCCTCACTTTCTGAGTCTCTTTGTGAGATAGAGCGATAGTGATTCATAAAATATAAGTGTGCAGAAGTTTTCTGATGAACCAAAGTAGCAACAAAACCTTTTATCATTTGAAAAAGCAAGGGTAACACACAGGGGAGCAGGAAGCAAGTTCCTATCACTAGCAATACACCTACAATGAGGGTTTTAAATCCTCCTATAGCTGGAAACCATTTTCCAAATAAAGACTCAGGATTAAACTCGTGCCAAACCTATACAGGCACATGTGCCACCTGTGTCATGTCCCTGACTATGTTTTCAATCGCCTGTCCTTGATCATCTATTTGTAGGCAGCAACTGGTTAAGTTAAGTTTTCCACAAACTCCTCCTTCAGCTGCTAGCAAGTAGTCCAAGGCCAGTCTATTCTGATAGACAGCATTCCTCATTTGGGTTTCCTGCCAAGCTAAAACAGTCAAAGCTCTGCCAGTTTCATTAGTTGGGGGAAAAGTACCAGCTTGAGCTGCCTCCAATCCACCAGAGGGCGCGGAAGCCTGAGGGATAGAAGAACTGACTGCAGAGGCTCAGGGACTGTGAGCTGTCTGTACTGACGCCGCGCTCCGTGCGTGGCCCGGAGGACCTGGGCGCCCTGGATCACATGGTCAGGATGACCACGAGCCTCTAACAGCCCTGTCGTGGCCCTCACGTACCAGACCGTGTGCCCCTAGAGCTCCCTGTGCATGGGGAAGAGGCGGCTGGCGGTGCAGGAAATCCTGGCGGCTCAGGAAATTGTGGCGGCGCGCCTCGGGGTGGGGAGGTAGGCGCAGGAGGCGGACGAAGCGGAGGGCGCAGAGCAGCACAAGTGGTCCTGCACAGCCGCCGCAGGCTCCCGGGAGGACTCCCCAAGAGCAGGCCTCCCACCTGCCCTGCTGCTGGTATCCTGGGGCTCCGCCTACCCCGCCCAGCGGAACGCCAACCTTCTGCCCCTTCAGCGCCTGCGGCGGAGCAGCTTGCAGGCGGGCATGGTGGTGCCCCGGGTCCGCCTCAGCAAGGCGCCGGCGCCCACCTTCCAGCCCGCGAGGCCAGCGCAGAAGGGCAGCACCAAGGACAATGGCCACCTGCGGATACCCAAGTTCCCCTACAAGGTGGCCAAGGAGGAGAAACCGGAAGCTGAGGAGGCATAGAATAAGCACCAGGCCAAGGTGCAGGAGAAGCTCCCGCCGCCCTGGAAGAAGAGGACGTGAGAGTCTGCGGGTGCTTGACACGGGGTTCGAGGACAGGGTGAGGCGGCGGGGCTGGGCACCATGGCCGCTCCTGGGACCACCAGGCCACGTGTTTCCATGCTGTCTTTCTAGGATGCTCCCAGGAATGGGCTGGGGGAGCCACATGGATTCGCCTGACACCAGCCACCCTAGCCATCAGTACACATAGCGGGCATGTTGCCTAAAAGTCTCCCTTTAGAGAACCTCAATTAAGATTTGTTTAAAAATCAATTTATGAGGCCGGGAGCCGTGGCTCACGCCCTTAATCCCAGCGCTTTGGGAGGCCGAGGCTGGCGGATCACCTGAGGTTGGGAGTCTGAGAGTAGCCTGACCAACACGGAGAAACCCCGTCTCTACTAAAAATACAAAATTAGCCAAGCATGGTGGCACATGCCTATAATCCCAGCTACTCGAGAAGCTGAGGCAGGAGAATCGCTTGAACCCGGAGGCAGAGGTGGCAGGGAGCCAAGATCGCGCCATTGCACTCTGGCCTGGGCAACAAGAGCCAAACTCTGTCTCAATTAAAAAAAAACTCAATTTATTAAAGGGTATTTTCTGTGTAATTTTGTATTTTTAATTATTATCCAATTTGCCAAGTTTTACAAGTGATAGGGCCCCTTGTATCCAAGGCAGTTTTAATACACTTGCCTGAAGACCTTTTATTTAAAATACTGTTTCTAGTAATAAATATTGATGATATCCTTTTGTCCTTTTCAGGCCTGGGGTCTGGCCTTACCCCAGGAGATTCTGTTTCACCCACAACAGACTCGCTCCACACCGGAGACCTGGTCACTGCTGACAGCAGGGAGAGAAGCAGGCAGAGGGGCCCAGCACGGCCCTCCTGCATTCATAAATCGTATTTTCCAACGAACATCACGAACTCCATTTCCTGATCCCAGGAGGAAGCTCGGGTCTCAGGAGTGGTCAATGCTGAGATGACAAAGCTATTGAAATTCTGATCTCCATAGTTTTGAGGTCTCTAGTGTTGCCAGGAGACTGTCAGGAGAGAGCTTGAAAAGAAAGAGGCACATGATGTTTCACACTGCTTTTCCCAAGTGCAGCCAAGGGACAGCCTCTGCACACTGAGGTAATTCTAGATTATTGGCTCCATGCTCCTCCCTCCTCCTTTCTAGTGAGTTTAGTGCTGGCTGACTGTAGAACACTTTATTCACAGAAGCTAGTAGAAAAAATTGTCACTCTTAATTCACATGCTCTAACGTCAGACCGGGAGTGACTGGTTCTGGAGGGAAGTGCTAGGACTGCCTCATTTGTGTTCTCATCAGCTGCCTCAGTGTACATGGAGGTGGATTTCACTGGTGTTGATACATGCTTTCAAATCCACAAGAGGCTCTCTGAGGGACAGAAGTGACTTCACACCCACCGTAAAGCCATTTCTGTTGCCAGAGTCCCCAATCTCCAATCACCAAAAAATTCTCCACCAAGGGGCGAGCTCCAGCCATCTCACTTGTAATCAGTAGCATTGACATTGTCTGAGAAATATTTATTCTGTCCACTTTAAGCTTAACTTTCACAAACATTAAAAAGTAGTAAAATAGGCTTTAGATTTTCCTCTATTTATATAGAAATCCCTGAGAAGGTAGCTGTCAACTTGAAATTCACTCTCTACAGTTAATTAACATCAGGGTGCAGGGAGGGACCCTGAGCCCCATCCCTGTGCACAGCAGGGGCTGGGCTGTCATTGCAGGAGAGCAAACCTGGTCTCCCTTCTGAGCAAAGAGGAGGGGGTGGGAGGGGCACAGCGGTGGAGGAATTCTTAGCCATCAGCACAGATGCTGGCAGGCCTGCTGTTCACTCACTCTGGGGGCCTGGAGGTCCCACCATGAAAACACCACATTGCCTCACAGAGGCCTCTGCTTTTCTGTCCTTGGTAGACCTCAGGGTAGGTGGTGCCAGGGATCATAAAGAACTTAACTAACTGGGAGAAGAAAACAGGCAAAGGAAGGAAGTGTGAATGCGGAAGAAGAGATGAGGCAATAGGGGTGGGAGAACGTGGTGATAAAGCCAGGGGAGGCAGTGTGGTGGCAACTGACAGGAGAGGAGAAGGGGGCCCATGATCATCAGTCCCCTCCTTCCTGAACAACATGAGGGGTACAGGGAGGGCGAGCCCTCAGTGAGTGAATGCAGCAGTTCAAAGAAACAAAAATAGACAAAAATAATAAATGTTCTCCTAGGACACCAGGTTTTTAGGGAGGCCACTGTGAGACCTCTGAATGCCCGATGCCCAATAGTGCTGAGGGGGTAAGTGACAAAAAGCCTGCACCCCCCAGCCCTGTGCGCCTCCTGAGACCAAGGAGCCTGGGTCATTAGTACCTAGGGCTAGAGGAAAGGGCTTCCAAATGGCTCAGGAAGATGAGTGGGCATTTCACTCCCCCTCTGGGACCAGATGACCACACCTCCCCTGAGGAATCCCTTACCCAAAATAATTGAACATAATAATTTTGCTTAAATATAAGCTGGCTCATCTGATCACCCTGACACTGACCCCAGGACACCCCCCTCAAGGTGGCTCCAGTTCCTCATCATCTAGACTTTTCTCCCTGCCCTCCCCACACTCCCTGAGCCTGGCTGGAGGCCTGCTTGTCCCCTCTGCTGCCCACTCCAAAGAGAACAAGAAACCAAGAGCATGGGCTCTCCATAGGTCGAGGAAAGAGGCTTGGCGACACTTCCTTTGACTTGGAAAATTCCTGTACTAGCAAATTTGCTTCCACATGGCAAAGATGAGAAGTGCTGGGCCAGTAGCCAGGCACACAGCTGCAGGAGCTACCTGGACCTGCCTCATGGGCCAAAGGGAAGGGCTGCCCACAGGCAAGCCAGGTCTAGAGCGAGTCCAGAGAGACCAGGGAGAGTCTGAGATCCAATCAGGGATGACCCTTCTTTCAGTTGGATCTGGTGGGTTTTCAAAATCCAGTCTTTCCACTGGGACCATACCAAAGCCCCCCGGGAGGTCAGACTTCCCAGTCCCACCAGAGCCCCCTGTGAAGCTGTAATTTTCTCTCAAGTTGCATACACTGGCCAGGTAAAGTCAGCTTCTACTCACCAGGCAAGTGGCCAGCTCACCTTCCAATTTGCCTAAGAAATCTGGGTCCTGCCCCATACTTGCTGGCTTGGCAGGCTTTTCAAAATGCAGGTATCTCTGGAGCTGTTTTGTGGACACCAGGAGCATTACTTGACAAGCCCTGTGCTAGCCCCAGGGTACCCTGTGCACCTGGGTAAGGCTGGAACACATTGGGAACAGGGACCCAACATGCCCACTCTGGAACAGCGTGGGACCTGGGGAAATCGCCAGTTGTTTGCTGTCCTGCCATTGCTGTTCTACACATCCCTGCAGACTATGAGCATCGGTTACAGTGTGGTGGCGGCGGGTCAGGACCAGAAATGTCCATTTTTGACCTGGAAGCAGCACACACCCAAGGCTTAGGGTAGACGTGTTTGCTCTATACCATACCCAGTGCCAACTTCCCATGGTGGAAACAGGAAGGAATGTCTGGCAACCCGCCAAGGGTCAGATGCCACATCAGCCTGAGCACAAGGTGCCTGACACTGGCTGTTCCAATGACAATAGGACATCCTTGGGAAGGTGGAGCCATTTGTGAGAGGTCAGGATGGGTGTCCTGGAAGTGCCACTTAAAGGCGACTGAGGCCTCTCAAAATCCCTGTGTTAGAGCTGCAGCTCTCCATGTGGGCTGCAGTGCAGTCACCTGCGGAGCTTTAGGACAGGCCCAAGCTCAGATCCTTGGGCCAGTGCCTTCAGAACTTTCGCAGCAGGGATAGCTGGCTTGGAAAGGCATGCCTGGGAGACCATGTGACACTGCCTGGCTGGGTCCTGGGCTGACAGAGGTGAGCGTGGAGCTCGTGGTGACTTGGTAATGCTGTGAATTATGTACATGTGGCAGGAAGGTGCCACAATGCCAAGGCCCCAAGTCTTGGAAATTCCATGAGGTCCGCATGAGGTTGAACTAAACACCAAGTGCGGTCCTCAAAGGAAAAATAAAAGAAATACCCACAGAAGGGACTCTTTGGAACTGAGTCTGGAAGAGAGGGCTGCCTGGTCCACTCCAGGAGAATTTGCCTAAAATAAGTTTGCTTCCCATTGCATTCTCTTTGCTTGTTCTAAACATCACCTCCCCCCATTCCCTTAATTTGCATCATTCTGGGCTCCTTACTCTTGTTGCATCTTTTTTTACATTGTAAGGATGTCTGGATTCGATTTACTTAAGCGCATATATGGCTTAATTTTGTGTTTCTGGTAATCATTAATTACATTTCCCCATTTTATCAAATGACATGTTTTCTTCATATCTATTTTTAATATGTTAAAGATTTTGTATCCAGTTTATCTAAAACTCCTTGATTAAATTGAGTTTAATTCCAGCAATTCATACATGCTTAGCTCTGCGTTGTTTTATAATTTGACGATAAATGTTTTTCCCCAATATATGACTGTATGGGTAACACTTTTTAAAAAGATACAGCACCACGCTGGCGGCCGGAGGCGGGGGGCCGGGGGAGGCCTGGGCGGGGCGGTGGAGTCTCTGTCCAGGAAAGCCTGGTGGGCGCCAAGGTCCCTGATTCTTGCTTCTGTGTCCCCAGGGAAGCCCTAGCTCCACCCCAAGCCTGGCGGAAACCTCGCTTCTTTTACATTATTGTTTGTTTTTATTTTAGCATTTTAGGACATTGATAAAATCACTTTCTGAGTTTTGAGATTAAAAAATAAGTAATTTTCAACTTTACCCTTTTTTAAATGTTTCACTATTTCAATGCTTTTTATTTTTTGTATATTTTAATTATTGTAATTTATATCTTCAATTATTATGGAATAATTTTAGAAAAGTCTTTTCACATAATAAAGTCTAATTAATTAACTGTTATTTATTCTCTCCTCTATCTCAAATACATACTTTAACCTTTTAGAACACTTTGTTTTGAGACTGTTGTTACTTATGTGACATTTTAACTATTATTCTTCACTCTTCTAGTGAATTTTTAATGTCATTGAAAGGGCACATCTTTCTATACTGAGAATTAAACATAGTTTTCAACAATATTCTCAAGTATTAGCAATTTCACCTTCCAATGGCATGTTAAGTATGTTCTCCTTCCCTTCTAATGCATATTCCCCGCCCCCCGCCCCCTGCTAATTTTGTATTTTAAGTAAAGACAAAGTTTTACCATGTTGAACAGGCCAGTCTTGAACTCTTGACCTTAAGTGATCCAGCTGCCTAGGCCTCCCAAAGTGCTGGGATTACAAAAACAGCAACTAAATGCTGGAATGATGACCGGGAACTTGTCTAGAGTCTCCAGTGATTATCCTCCTTATAACAAGGCAGAAAGCCTTCCTCAGAATTATCTAGACTGACGTTACTCATTGTCCAGACCTGTTAACAGACTCCTGCAACCAGTGCTGTGAGTCTCAAATGTGCTCCTTCAATAATGCAGTAGAAGGCCCGAGTTTCCACATAGTAGTATCCTTCAATGCCTGGAGACTTTTAAGGCATAAGAACGTATTGACACTATGAACTATATGTTTTGTAAAATCTCAGGATATGTGAGGTGCTTGGACAAATTAAGTTTCAGGGTGATATCCACTATTGAGACAGAAAATTAGTCTAAAGAATTAAGATCTCAAAGTCCAGAATGAGAAAAAGTTGTTTTGCTTAGAGCCTCCTTATAATTATCTTACTTGTTTTATAGATATATGCACTAGAGCACAAGCTCTACCTGATATAGCTGCCCTAGACATATGCGGATTTAATTGTAGAAGAAAGAATTATACCTTTCAGGTTGAATGGCTACAAAAACTAATTAGTTGCTGTTTTTGAGACAAGTTCTCACTCTGTCACTCAGGCTGGAGTGCAATGGCACAATTAGAACTCACAGCAGTTTTATACTCCTGGACTCAAGCAATCCTCCTAACTCAGCTTCCTGAGAAGCTAGGACAACAGGTGCTCACCACCATTCAAGGCTAAATTTCTGTTTATTTTTTGGTAGAGATAAGGTCTTACTATGTTGTCCAGGCTGATCTCAAACTCCTGGCCTCCAGTGATTTTTCTGCCTTGGCCTCCCAAAGCACTGGGATTATATGTATGGCCCCTGTAACCAGCTTTAGATCAATTTTATTTAATACAGACAGCTTCCCAACTAAAAACATTTTATTAGAATTCTCTTTATTCAGCAAAGCATTGTTATTACTGACCCAGTCTTCACTTATTTTCAGCTTACATGCAAGAACAAAATTATCTTTATGTTTTAATTTGTTTTATTTTATATTTTCAAGGTGCACAATATGTCGTTTTGAGATACATGTGCATAAGGAAATGATTACTATAATTAAGAAAATTAACACATCGATCATATCACTTAGCTGTACTTCTTTTTTATGTGAGAACACCAAAAATCTAGTCTCTCAGAATATTTCCCAAAAACAATACAAGATTATCTAATATACCTACAGGTTGTACATCAGATTCATTTATTCTACATTACTGCACATTTACCACTGTTACCCTTCATTTACCTATTTTCTTCCCACGAATGTAACCACCGTTTTTAATGTATTGAACTTTGAAAAAACGATTTCAAATATGAGTGGGACCATGAAGTATTTTTGTCTGTGTGTCTGTCTTATTTCACTTAGGAAACCTGCCATTTACGTGTCTCCTAAATTTAGTACAGAAATCAAGTGCGTCAAGAATGTGTCACAGTTTTGTTAGATTAATTTTTTCCAAGTTATCCTCTTTATCAGTTTTTACTTTTTGTACTATAGAAGAGTGAAAATTCTTGTATTAAAAGAAAATATAACCAGGCTATTCATAAATAATTTCTTTCAGGGATAAAAATCTCAGGAAGTTCAAGATTTCTCTATTAATGATTGACAATGTTCTTAGTGGTCTCTCTTAGACTTATTTCAATTGTAAGTAAGTCTTGGTGATATTCTAACATAAATTCTGACAGGTGAAGAGAATAAATAAGTATCTCTAGCAGAATCAACAGAATAAGATTATCTTGGTTAAATGGCTAAGAAAATATGGTAAATAGACACAAAAACTTTTTCATCTTCCAAAATCAGAGTCAAATACTAAGTGATCGTAAAGTAGCTAATTCTGTCTTCCTGCCAAAGTGAATGTGAGCTAAATTAGCAGAATGTCAAGAATAAATTTTTCCTTGAAATCTAGCAACAAATAATGTAATTAAATTATGAGGCTTTGACTGTTGCATAGAGTTTTAGCATCAACAGAAAAGCTCACAAAACATTGGTGAAAATCAAAAAGGAGTGCTGGGTTGGAGCCCTGAGGTGAATAATTTTATCAGCTCAGATCACTTGGAAAAAGGCAGCGAGTCCAAAAGAAGCTGGTGATAGGCTTTCTTTCTGCTAACTCCTAATATTCTGCATGAAATATGTGGAGGCAGAAGAGAGACAGTTTATTATAGTCTATGTGATATAGAATGAAGGAATAAGAGAATCTTTCTGATACATATCTTCAAAATTTGGAGAATTATTCCTATCAAAATCGTTCATTTAAGGGACTAAAATATAAATAAGATGTTTCTTGCCACATAACCCTCAGCTAGCCAGGCTCTAAAAAGGACGACACTGGACACCTCGACAGTGGTAAAAAGCAGGGTTTACTCACTCTTGAATAACAACTGGTGCTAACCTTAGGCAGCAGCTTATCTATTTGGTTGAGGTTCACCTTTGTTTCATTGAACAAATCTCTTGGGTTATTTTCAGTTGTTCCAGTCATTTAATTTGTTTTCTGTATCAAATGATAAGAATAAATATGGTTTAGAGTGTAAAAAGCATTCCCAGATACATTACAACTTGGTGTCCCATCTGCCTAATTTTGAACCTATAGGAGAGGAATAAAAGCATTGTGAGAAACATCAGGTTATTTCCTTAAAGCCAAATACTCTTGTCCCTCCTACTTTTCTTCTGGCCTTCCTTCTGCATGCGACATGGCAATAAATGGAAGTTTCCTGCACAAAGAGGTAAAATTCACTTGTTGAAGATGTCAGTCTTCTTCTTGACCAATTCCTATATTGGTAGAAACATGTGAGAGAAATGCACCTTCTGAATCATTTCAAATTCGTGGTCTTTGTTAGAGCACATAAGCCGGTGTGCTAGGAGACGTAGCTATTACATTCTCTTATAGAATTTTCCATTCTCTATCATCTGGATTCTTATTTAAAATGTAAACCAAGTTTGTTCTTTCTACTGCATAAGAAGGTTTATGCCACTTTATGCTTAGTAAGTAATTAAGTTTATATGTCATTTTAAATAAGGACAGCCTCCATTATTCTAAGTCCTGTTCCTGTTCCCCATCATCTTATATAGGAACCTTCCTCTTTCGATTGTTTATATTAAAAACCTAAGACAATTGAAATGAACCCTGTAAAAATTATGCTACAATTATTTTAAACCCTAACATAATAGTGTTATCTTTGATAAGAATCTGAAAATCAATTTATTTCTTATCTTTTGATAGATATTCATTAGTATGTTCTATCCTATTTTGTTACTTATATTTTGGAAAAGTTTCTTAATGTTAGAATAATATTTATATATATTAACTCCTCTACTTATCCATTTACTCATCTTATTTACTGTGTGATCTATTCTAAAAATTGCATTGAATAATTGTCATATATTAGCAAAGAAGACAAATACTGCCATTGCCTCCTTGGAATTTTCAATCTGGTAGTAATAAGTATAAGAGTTTTCTGAATATTACAATCTGATATAATATATTCAGAGAAGATATAATAGCAGAGCAACTCGGCACTGAAAATCTGTTGTATGAGCTGAAATGTGATTAATAACTAGGATGTTGAGAAACAATAAAGTCTGTGAGGTCAACTTACCTTGCTCAGACTTAAAAAGAAAATAAGCACTCTTTTTATTCTTTGTAAGATAAGATATCCACCACTTCATTATTCTACCCCAGCCTGGTTCAAATATACAACTAAGACAAATGATTTACAGTGTGTACAAACTGAAAACATACTCTCTGAAAAAGGAATCAGATTAAAAAAAGAACGTACATCATATGATTTTATTTACCTGAATGCAAAAACATAAAAAATAGATTATGTGATGTCAAGGAATGGGGGAGGGTGAATGGAGAATAAATGTTAATGTGTATTGGGATTTTTCCAGAAGTGATAAAAGTGCACAGGCAGTAGAGAGCTCTGATGCCTGCACAAGTGTGATATACTAACAATCTCTGAATTAAATACATTAGAACATGACTTTCACGGTAAGTGAATGAATCTCAACAAAACTAGTACAAAAAAATTATTGATGTTCTAGTAAAGATTCCACAATAATTTATTAATTAAAATAACTTAATTAACAAATGTACACATTCAAGGTGGTTATCCCATTTATAACCATAAAGTAATTACATTCCGAGGTTACAATGAGCCCACAGGCTCTCACACGTAGGGTCTTAGGACACTATTTGCCTCATATATGGGAGGTCACAATAAATCATCATGAAACCAACTTTTCATGTACAAGCAAAGCAAAAGAAAGGCCTCAGAGGGGAAGAGAAGGAGGAAGGAGGAAAATCTTAGATAAGAGAACCTTTAGAAACATCAAAAAAACTCACAGATCCGTTATCATAATCCAGAAACACCCAACCCGACCCAGAGGCCTTTGCACATACTGAATTAAAGGTGGAGAGTTTGTGGAGAGACTACAGTGATTCCTCCTTTTTGAGGAAATTAAAAAAAATGTTTCTGGTCGGGCGCGGTGGCTCACGCCTGTATTCCCAACACTTTGGGAGGCCGAGGTAGACAGATCAGGAGGTCAGGAGATCGAGACCATCCTGGTTAATACGGTGAAACCACGTCTCTACTAAAAATACAAAAAATTAGCCGGGCGCAGTGGCAGGCGCCTGTAGTTCCAGCTACTCGAGTGGCTGAGTCAGGAGAATGGCCTGAACCCAGGAGGCGGAGCTTGCAGTGAGCCGAGATTGCGCCACTGCACTCCGGGCTGGGAGAAAGAGCGAGGCCCCGTCTCAAAAAAAAAAAAAAAAACTTTCGTCAGAATCAATAACGATATTGACATCTGCAGTCCTGAAATCTCTACACACTCCCAGAATCCAGTTGGAGGAGAGGGTCACATCCACCTCCCAGAAATGCCTGCGGGAGGTGAATGCTTGTGCTCCCCATGCAGCAAAGCTCTCCACACCCTGGGGATCCACGGGAGCACTGAGATGGTCATCTCCAAATATCACATATCTCACATCCTCAGAAAGGCTTATATAGCAAGGAATCATTTCCGTGCTCAGAGCATTATCCACTGACAAGGAAAAAATATTATATTAGTGAGTGCTGTGAGGGACAGAGGCTCTGTGCCCAATTATTCACTTCATTTGCCCTTCTTCCGAGAAAATACAGAAAAAAGGAAGCCAAGAGAGTTCAGCGCCATGTATCCATGAAAATGAAATGTTATTACACCTCTACAGCACATACAATTATGTATTATTACTTAAATAATAGAAAAAAAATGTGACCATCTCACTGGGTGAAGTAATGTTTTAATGTCTATCTCTGCATAGTTTGTTTCAGGATATATCTAAAATGTTTTTTTTTCTTCAATAGAAAAATCTTGTATTATTTGTGTTTAAGATCATCAACAGGTAGACATCAATTTGCTGTGATGTGAGAATTTATTGGAATGTAAGTAATGCCTGTTATAGTCTCAAACATAAAAAATTTGGTAGAAATTAACACATGTAAAATTTATAAGTTTCTGAAAAGAATACTCTGGCTTTACATTATCTGTTTAGCTCCTGATTCAATCTACTCTGGGTTCCTGCCCTCTGCTACTTAGACCTGCTCTCTAGAATGGGCCTAACATGGTTAAGCCACGTTCACAGATCCCTCACTTTTCACTTGTTATGAGATGTATCTGATGGCATTAGAATTCTCCTGATTCTGGATATTTCAGTCATTTTCTTTGTTGATCAAAATGTTCTGATTTTGTAAATAATAAAGGTTACTTGTAGAATGCATGTAAATGCACATAGAATAGAAAGAATTAAAAACCATTATGCCAAATCTAAGCCTTCAAAATTGAATTAAATTGAATAAATATGAAATACTGATGCCACCGTGAGAAGCAGTGTCTTCATAACTACATGATCTAAATACTCTTTGTCCTCTTATTCTGCAGATAAAGTATGTATCTTTCTTTACATTTTCATCAAACTGTAAGTCAGGAAATTGAGTTTTGATCATTGTAATATTACTATGCAGGTAGAGAAGATGCACATGTTTTGGAAATGTATGTATTACCTACATGTCAAAACTAATAAAACTTAAGTGGGAAAAGCCTCAACCAAGGGACCCAATAAGGAAATAATTTGAGGCTGGACTGCCAAGCAGCTGGCTCTTGCCTCTGAAGTTGTTGAGCATGTCTAGGACTCCAGTTATGCGCCATGAAGTGAGCTCTGGGTTCACTGGCTGGGGCTTTTGCATCTGTGCCAAATCAGTCCTGCAAAGCAAATGGCCACAGCTATAGTTCCAGGCCCAGAGTTAATCACACAGTCATACAAAGATATCACATTTTCATATAAGATGTTTCCTCAGAATTCTGCCCGTTTTGGTTAACTGGTTGTACATTTTATTCCACACTCTAGGGGCCATAAGGATGTTACTTTTTCTAAATTTTACTTCCATAAAAACCCAATTTCCCCAGATATGTTATTCTCAGACATTACACAACTTCTAAAGTCATTAAAAGTCATTGCCTCCATCTGCCCATCACACCCCCTGAGGGTAGGCAGAAATCTTGGGAATACTTCAGAGAGCAGCAAACTCAGACAAAAACCTTTGGGACCTCAGGCTGCAGTTGCCATTAATGCTAGTCATTGTGTAACAGAGAATGTTCACTGAGACAAAAGGCTTTAATCTTTTGTGCAAATCAAAGGAGTCTAATTCCAGCCTGAGAACCCTGCTGCTGAGGGTGCTGAGGCAACCATTTTCCTGAGGTCTTTCCTAGAACTGGGTGTACGGTGATGGAGCAGGCCCGGGTCATTGATGCTTTTAGGAACAAAACATCCCTCCTCAGCCCATCCTTAGGGAAACTCTCTTCTCCCTCTGTCCTTTTTTTTTTAACCTCTGACCCCTCTAAAGTAGAAGATGCCACTATGATTCCTCAGAGTAATTTTGTATTAAGATCTGTGGGGTATGGCTGGTCAGGATGGATGGATTGGGAGAACAAACTTCCAAATGACAAATTGTTTTTATGTATATTTTAATTCATACAAATTTTAAGATGAAAACTTTCCAGACCAAAGAGAAGATGACCTCAGGCCCTCTTGTGAAATAAAATTGGAAATAGCCCCTGACAACGATGTTAGTACTCAAAATGTATACATCCCCTTCATTCACAAGAGAACAAACTTTTCAGAAATAGCATTGTTTTTAGTGTAAACTCACCTTGTTGATACATTTCCCACATCCTGCAAAAAAATAAAAGATAATATTAATTATGAGAGATTTTTCCTTCTGCATCTTTTCTCACACTCTTGTTTCTTTCTGTTTTAATAATGTATATCTTTTTATTTCCTACTAAGGAATCATTCAAAGCTAGATTAATAACAGAACCTCAACTTAACAATAAAAGCTTCATCAGTGGGCATTAAGAAGAAAGGAGCTCAGCAAGAGATGGTGGAGTAAAGCAAAGATATCTAGGTTTCCAGTGTCATTAATTTCCTAATCTTATTTCCAAGGAAAGCTCTGACGACACATGACAACTATTAAAACAAAACAGAGAACCATATGAGAAACAGAGTACATGGACATTGATGAGCAGCTTTGAGAAATCTTGCCCAGGAAAGGGGAAACCCCTCAATGTCTTCAGCAAGTCACTGCTGTCTGGGACATCAGAGTGAGGAGGAACTAGGGCATGTAAATGGATTATTACTAACCTCCCCTGGCCTAGAGTTCTAATGATTTTGGATGATCTCTCTGTGTGGATAGCACTCCAAATTATATTGAAGAGAACTTTGTTATATGCTATCGGCTAAAATGGCAAAAATTTCTCAAAGATTACCAAAGTATGCAGTAATAAGTGAATGGAGAAAGGAAATGGTGGAAGTCAGACAGCATGTGTCACTTAGCTTAGAGCAGTGACATATGCAGGTGATATTTGCATGTCCTGGCAGCACTGTCCAGCAAAGGCTTCCTGTCTCTGAGGATGGACCCTCCCTCCTCACCTAGAGCAGCTCCACGTCAGGCATGCGGCATGTCTCCCACAGCTCTCTGTACATGTCTTTCGTCCCTTCTAAATGTTGGGTCGTTCTCACTTGACTGTCTTGTAGTTGTTGGAAAAGCTCTTTTGCTTCTCTTTCCAGTGCCTGCAGATGCAGTTGCTCCTCCTCTTCGAGAAATATATGCATCTTTTGATATTGAATACTGATTATCCTCTTCCTTAATGACACATAGTTCTGCAGAGACGTTCGGTTAAAAGGATTACATGTTCTCACTCTCAATAGAAAACTTCAAATAATTATATGCTGGGTGTAATCAAGCAACTTATAAACTTTCTGCCTCACTCCTGCAAGGAGTCTTGAATATTTGCTATCTTTTTCTGTCCATCTTTTTCAATGTTCCTATTCTCTCTCCCTTTTTAAATCAAGCCTTTATAAAGACTCCTGGTTTCTGTCACTGTGACGCTTCTTCACATTTGTTACTGAGTCAATTATTTCCTCTATTAATCTCTCTTTTAGGATTTTTCCATGTCTGATTCGCCTACATGTTAAAAAACATTTAACCATACACCGTATTATGCAGTTTTTTTTACTTTTACCATATTTTTACTCTATATACTATTCTATTGCTTTCACCTTCCTCATACCCAAACTTAGTGAAATGTTGTCTCATCTGCAGTGTCTGAAAAGGTTGATACCAACCTTCAAATGTGAACTAGAATAGACATCATGCCGTTTATCCAATATACTAGATTTAATTTGGCTAGCTTGTGTGGGCTTCTCTGTTTGCAACTGCTATTATATCAATTGAAATCACTACATTTTCTTGGGATGAAATAACTATCTTTCAACTGGTAGTTTGAATTTAGCTAAAAATTATAAGCTAATATCATGTTTATTTGCATAAAAATAAAGAAAACATTTTCATTCTTACCTCTAACGAATGAAATTTGCTAGTTTCCTGATTTAGATTGTTTCGTGTCTCTTGATTGATTTTCCATAAATAGTCCGTTTCCTTTATAAGTTTCTCCTGCAAAAGAAGCAAGAAGCTTAGCAATAATGAAGACAGTATAGTAGATTTCATCCCCTTATCAATAAAAAAAAGGCTGTCATTGAAAGAAACATAAATTAAGTTAGAGTGGAGTGGTCAGATTTTTCCAAATTAAACACATTTGGTTCTAATAATTTAGATGTGAAAAGTGATAGAAACATAATAGAGAGTTTTAAGGGACCCTTCTGATAATATCATCAATTTTCTGAGAAACTGGCTTTTATATAACCTGACTTTGAACAGTGTTCTTGGTGCTGGCCACCTGCTCCACAGCTCCATTCTATATGTTTGAACAATGTTTCTAAGGAAACCTCCTTTAGCGAAGTCTCAACACAACTATGTTTAGAGTGCCAAATTAGTCAGCAACATTGAAAGGACACATTTATGTGTCACGATTGACATGGAATTATCACCCCCTACACCATCTGCATTCTCATCACCATCATTATCATAGGCCCTCATCATTCTTATTTGGGATTCTACATAATTCAAACTGCCTTAGCGGCATCACGTACCCTGTATTCCTCAGCAGCCCATCCTATTGGGCTGTGGCTGTGAGCCATGTGCTCTGGTGACTCAGAGCAGGGCCCACAGAGCAATCTCTTTTCAGCCTCACAGAAGAGCTCCTTAGTCTCCTCATGGAGCACACCGATATTGTGTGAGCTGTTGATGTTCTGAGGTCTGGTCTGTCTGGCTAGGGAAGCCAGCTTTTTGAGTGCCACACTGGTGTTGAAGTTGGGCTTCTCTGAGATTTGTCTGCACAAAGGGCAGTGAATTGATGCTCTGCCTTCTTCTGAGCAGAGGCAGAGGCAGGGCCTGCAAAAGCTGTGCCCACAGTCAATGGTGACCGGGTCTATCAGGTATTTCAGGCAAATGCAGCAAATGAGCTCATTCTGGAAGACTCGCAGGGCATCTGAATCCATGTTCCTGAAAATTAAAAAAAAAAGTGAGAATTTCTTTCTCTTATTTTTATTTGCCCCGATGAAAAGGAAAAAAAGGCTGGTGGACAATTTTCCTTGTCTACTTGAGCTCTGTCCAATATGTCTAATAAGTTAGCTCCAGTACAAACTGAGACATAGTAAATGCAAACATATGGGATTTATAAAATTTTCCCTCAATAGTCATCGAACATTCAGTCCAGGACTCCCTGAGATACCAAGATCCTAAGATGTTCAAGTCTCTTATTAGTAAATGGTGTGGGATTTGTATGTAACCTAAACCTATCCTCCTGAATACTTTATGTCTAGATTACTTTGAATGCCTAATACAATGTAAATGCTATATAAATACTTGTAATGCCATACTGTTTAGGAATAGCAAGAAAATTAAAAATATGTACATGTTTGGCAGGGCGCGGTCACTCATGCCTGTAATCCCAGCACTTTGGGAGGCCGAGGTGGGCAGATCACGAGGTCAGGAGATCGAGACCATCCTGGCTAACATGGTGAAACCCCGTTTCTACTAAAAATACAAAATATTAGCAGGGTGTGGTGGCACCTGCCTGTAGTCCCAGCTATTCGGGAGGCTGAGGTGGGAGAATAGCTTGAACCCAGGAGGTGGAGGTTGCAGTGAGCCGATATTGCACCACTGCACTCCAGCATGGGTAATAGAGTGAGACTCTGTCTCAAAAAAAAAAAAAAAGAAGAACTGCATGTTCAGTACAGCTGCTTTTTTCTCCCTGTAAATATTTTTTATCTGAGATTAGTTGAATTCATGGGTATGAAACTTATGGATATGAACAACCATGATGCAAATGAGAAAATGAGACAACAGTCCTCATGGCATTTTTGTTAAACAAGCCGTGCTCTCAATCATTCCCAGTTACTTAGACAAGCTTAAAGCCTGGGCGGAGGGTAAAAGCTGGGATGATTTCACTTATATAAGCTAATTAATGAAGAAGTACATTCTGAATGCCATCAGGTCTCTGTCATTCTATCTCTCTTAATGATTCCATGATGATAATATATGAAAGACACTCAGTATCTATGGTATTATTCTATACTCCCTGCCTCCAAACTCACCTAAGAAGTATGCTCAGACAATTATAAATAAAGTAGCTTTTGTCTAAGATTGATTAATCAGAGTGGATTGTCAACTCCTAAAATTATCAGTCACTAAATTTGTCCTTTTAACTTTAATATCAAAACTCTTCCTTTCAATACATTAAATGTAAATAATACCTATTATTTTTAATTAGGAAAGTTTTTTCCCATAGTCAATTCAGATGATTAGAGAGAACACTTTCACATTCTGAAATACCAATATTTCACCTATAATAATTAGCAAGAATTAATCAACAATTAATTGTCTTCTAAAATAACAAAAAAATGAAGATATGTGTTAGGTTTTCCACTCTACACTAGAAAACCCAGAAATGCAGTTAATGAAAGCGTGGCCGCGAATTCACCTTTCCCCTTTGTGACTTGGAAGTTGCAGCTTCTTGGGAGCCCTTGCCACTTGATTAGATCTATTGATCTATTTTCTTTCTTTCTTTCTTCTTTTTTTTTTTTTTTGTTGTTGTTGTTGTTGAGATGCAGTCTCACTCTGTCACCCAGGCTGGAGTGCAGTGGCGCGATCTCAGCTTACTGCAACCTCCACCTCCCAGGTTCAAGCAATTCTCCTGCTACAGCCACCCAAGTAGCTGGTATTACAGGCGCCCGCTACCATGCCAGGATAATTTTTTTGTAATTTTAATAGAGACCGAGTTTCACCATGTTGGCCAGGCTGGTGTCTAACTCTAGACCTCAAGCGATCTGCCTGCCTTGGATTCTCAAAGTGCTAGGCTAAAAACATGAGCCATCATGCCCGGCCGATTAAGTCTATTTTCAACAGCTTTCAAATCTAGTCTGCAAACTGCAAATTTTGAAGAGACAGCAAATAAGACCTTTGCAACAAGAATTTTCAAAGTAATTCAACATTTTTAACATTCACTTTAGGGTACATTATAACCACTACTACATGCCCACATTCTAGTGAACATTTTAGGTATTTTATGGGTTCTATCATTGCATGAAACTATGGAAATATATCTTTTCACACTTAAGAAAAATCTAACAATACAGAAAACAGTCACACAAAAAGAATGAAATAGCAAGGGAACACAAACCATACCTTACAAATTGAAGATACTTTATATTGATTTTCCGTAAAATCACCAAGACAGTTATTTGTTTGCTTAGAAAAGACCCAAGCATGCTGCCAGGTAAATTTAAAGTATTTTTAAGAGTAAAAGTGAGCATGATGGTTTTGCTGCACATTTTATACTCACAAGACTGCTATGAATGGTCTCAGTCTAGAAGCTCTGTAGATATGCAGATTAGAAGTCACTCCTGATGCTCCAAAGCCCAGCAGCCACAAATCCAGTGGGTCCTCACTGAAGGAGAGAGAAACCTCTGGAGAAGCATCCTTTGAAAGTGTATGGGCCCACGAAAGACCACACCCAATTCCTGAGGTTGATTAGATTGCATAGAAATGGGTAAATTGGCTGATTAGGTTTATAAATTGTTGAAAACCACACTTGGGGGCTCAAAGCTCAACAGACAAGTTTGGAATGAGATGCAAGAAAGTTGACTTAACACAAGGTATTCAAAGAAATATTTTAAGTATAACAATTATTTCACTAAATATTATCACATGCTGATTTCTGCTTTGTTTTGTTTTGTTTTGTTTTGTTTTGTTTTGTTTGGTTGTTTGAGACGGTATCTCGCTCTGTCACCAAGGCCGGAGTGCAAGGGCTTGGTCTCAGCTCACTGCAACCTCTGCCTCTCGAGTTCAAGGGATTCTCCTGCCTCAGCCTCCCAAGTAGCTGGGATTACAGTCGCCCACCACTAAGCTCAACTAATTTTTGTAGTTTTAGTAGGGACGGGGTTTCACCATGTTGCTCAGGCTGGTCTCAAACTCCTGATCTCAGGTAATCTACCCACTTTGGACTCCCAAAGTGCTGGGATTACAAGTGTGAGCCACTGCACCGGGCCACATGCTGACTTTAAAATTTTGTTTCTCACTTCGTTTTAAAATTATAATTGCTGAAGTGCCTAGCCGTTATTTATCTGAATATGTTCAAAGATAAAACATTAACTGGGATTACCAACACATCTGTGCTGTGTAACTCTCTTGTTTAAAAAAGTATAACAAGGAATTTAATTGTGTTTCACAAAATTGTATATATAATGGTTGACACAATTAGCTGTTTTTCTTATTTTTACTATTTTATGACTATTTCCTAATGATGGATTTATATGAAAATAAAATCTGTTTTTTATTTATCCACTTTTTTGAATAATTTTAAAACCAAAACTTTACATATATATATACATAACTATCTATAACAATGTTATGTATTCATGTTTTTAAAATTATATAATAATTAATTTACAGAATAATAATAATTATTATTACTTTTCTTTTTTTTGACGTGCTGTCTCCCTCTGTCAACCAGGCTGGAGTG
The DNA here is from genome assembly GCF_028878055.3 of Symphalangus syndactylus. Taxonomy (NCBI): domain Eukaryota; kingdom Metazoa; phylum Chordata; class Mammalia; order Primates; family Hylobatidae; genus Symphalangus; species Symphalangus syndactylus. The sequence continues at coordinate 70,864,754 of NC_072428.2, read as the reverse complement.
CAATGGCAGGATCTCGGCTTACTGCAACCTCTGCCTCCAAGGTTCAAGTGATTCTCCTGCCTCAGCCTCCCGAGTAGCTGGGATTACTGGTGTCTGCCACCGTGACCGGCTAATTTTGGTATTTTTAGTAGAGATAAGGTTTCACCAAGTTGGCCAGGCTGGTCTCGTACTCCTGACCTCAGGTGATCCACCCATCTCGGCCTCCCAAAGTGCTGGGATTACAGGCATGAGCCATGGCACCTGGCTGTTATTTACACAATAATTATGTCCATAATTATCTTTAATAGTGCATGAAAGTTATTTGTAAAACGGTTGCCATACTAACAGATTTTGTTTTCTTTTACCATGATTTAATAAATCACCAGTGTTTATACATAGTTGTATTCATAAATTATCTAGTGTTTGGGGATTTAGGTCATTTTTGTAAACTTAAAATTAACAAACCTTGCTAGAAGTTGAAAAAGTAGAAATCTATATAAAAGTCACCATTTACATATTAAGAGACATTTAAAAAATTATAAAATTCATAAAAGTCAGCATATCCTAGAAAAAGATGAAGTGGCTGTCTTTTTAATCAGTCCATGGCATTGCAAATTAGTATGTTTTCTGAAGTGTCATTTCATCAGCATTATGCTTCAAAAAATATATCCCATAAAGTTAAGAAAAGGTAATCATAGATATATATATGCAGACTTTTCCACAAATGTTATTCTGTTAAAACAGATTCAAATACTTCTTAAAATGTTGCATATTATCTACCTAAGTGTAGAGAAGAAAGACTTTCTGGTATTCTCACTTCTCAGTAAAAATTTGATTCCACATTTTGTAGACGGCCCTGCATTAGACAGAAATAAACAATAAGCAACTTATGAGATGCTTATGAAAGAATAAAAAATAGTTGCAAATTTTAGTGCCAGAAGCTGAAAAAGTTATCTATTTTACTACAAGTGTGTTATCATGCAGAGTAGGTAAGAGAGAAAAGGCAGTATTTCCTTACCTAACTAAAAAATACTCTGTCATTCAAGTGAAAATAACAGACATTTATTGATCACCAATTCTGTGCTAAAAACTGTTCTAAGTGCTTCACATGTTCTAACTTACTTAATTGTTACAGCAACCCCATAAGATAAATAATATTTTATACTCATTTAAGGATTAAGAAACATAAGAACAGGAAAATTTAATAATTTGTCCATAGGCATACTCTAATTAAGTAGGAGAACTAGGGTTAGGAACCAGGCAGTCTGTCTCCGAAAACTGTTTTCCTTTCAGTGACATTAAATATGTTGCCAAAGTATCTTCCTAAGCCACCAAATTACATACAATATTTTGGGTGCATGCTTCTTGCATGCTGGCAGAGTTGATTGAAAGCTGACAAAGCCTTCAAGCATTGTGCAGGCTTTGGTCCACTTTTTTGAATAATAATATGCACACTGTCCTACATCTACCATACTGTCCAACCCTCTATCAATGACATCACAAAAACCCTGTGGGCATGCTCGGCCAAACCCCATAACAAAGGCATTGTGGTAATCCTAGTGTGCAGTGCAGCTCTTCTTTTCAAAGCACAGAATGTCTCAGAGGGTCTCTTATGTGCGCTACTCTGATTACTCACAAAATAAGTGTCTGCTATGGACTCTCCTTACTGGTAGAGATTGGAGCCAAAATTGTAACAAACCTGCACGTTCTGCACATGTATCCCAAAAATTAAAGTAAAATTTAAAAAAAAGTGTAAAAAAAACCAAGACTAAGTCCTTAAGGAGCTCATGGTCTAGTAGTTGATACAAAGGAAGGGACAGTCATCCTAAAAGTCTTCCTAAAAGAAATGACACCTAAGCTGAAACCCAAAGGATGAGGGTAGTCTTATATTTTCTGATAGTAAAGTCTAAGTGACAGCAGTTGTCATGAGAAAAGATTGTGGGGCCTGGCATGGTGGCTCATGCCTGTAATCCCAGCACTTTGGGAGGCCGAGGTGGCTTGCCCGGTCAAGGTGAGGAGTTCGAGACCAGGCTAGGCAACATGGTGAAACTCCATCTCCACAAAAAATACAAAAATTAGACAGGCATGAGGGTGCATGCCTGTAACCTCAGCTAAGTCTTAGGCTGGACGATTGCCTGAGCCCAGGAGGTTGAGGTTGCATTGAGCAGGGATTGTGCCACTGACTCTAGCCTGGGTGACAGAGTGAGACCCTGTCTCACACACACACACACACACACAATATTAGTTCTGTTCTCTTCCTGGGTTGATATCCTTCTATTCTATCTAGACCAGAATGCTTTCTGAAATGGAAATGTGCCTATATTCCTACCTGCTTAACCTTATTATGGGATTTTGATAAACTACAGGAAAGTAATTACACTCCTCTCAATGTCTTCCAAAATGTACTTGATGTATTTGGTGCTCAGTGTATGAATTGTTCTTCCCACAAATGCCTTGGATTCTAGTAAGGGTGAGTTCCTTGTATTTCTTTAACTTGCCACAATCATCCATACTTCTATTATTTTGTGTAACATGATTACCTTGTCAGTGGAAATTTAAATAAATAAAATTACTTTGAAGCGCGGTGGCGTTGCCCAATAGAACTGATGATCCACAAATTTTATAACCCAGACATTCCAGTTATCGGAAGATACTGTCCGGAAAGAGAATCTATTGGTTATTTACATTAGGAGACATGTTCACAAAACCAAAATACAAAAATCATTCCAAATGTACAACAGCAGAAAATGAACAAATATATATCATTGTGCACCATTTATCCAACTTTGGGTTTTCCACTACAAACTCACTCTTGATTGTTTACATAAATAGATCTGGACTCTTTAAATATGTTTTTCTTTGCCACGTGTTAAGATGTCAATCTGTGTGAGTAGAAAGCATTGGAGAGAAATTCCAAAAAAGCGCTTCCAATCTGCTTCGGAAATGTCATCTCCAGTGTGTGGCCCGGAGGGCATACAGGGATACACCAATGCCCAGATTGTGTAGTTCAGGCAGTTGCTATAGCATCCACTTCCTGAAGTTCATGGTGGCCAGGAGAACTGAGCAGCCACGAGCTTCTCCTGATACTGCCCTTTGCCAAATCTGAAGTGGAGCCTGTCTGGCATGACATTTCTTTGTAAACAGCTTTACAAGTGGCCCAGAAGGCAAGTTTCTGGGGAGCTCTGAAGTGTGGACTTAAAGCAAGTTTTTCAAGCGCAACAGCACAGCGACTTCTTAACATTCAGTGAGGCCAAGGGGTGAGGGGACTCTTCATTGGCTACTCCAACTTCACCCTGGAAACAATGGCAATTCCTTATATGTGCTCATCACGTATTATTTAGACTTCTTACGTTCTACTACACAGTATTTCCTTGCTCAAATGCTGTTATAATTAATCATTCTTTATATTAACTTTCCCTATTCACATTATTATATGTTTTCTCTGTCTTGACAGACCCTGAATCTTCCTTTCATTTGAATAAACGCTATCTGTCTGTCTATCTATCTATCTATCTATCTATCTATCTATCTATCTATCTACTTACTTATCTATGTATCTGAACACTTAAAGACCCGTGGAAAAAAATCAAGTACCACAAAACTATACATGGTATAATTTTATTTTAAAAAGTTTAAAACTACCTAAAGCCAAACCATAAAACATGTAAATAATATAGCCATGTGTGATAAAATTATAAAGAATAACAGAGGAAATAAAGATAAACACAAAATTCAAGACAGTGAAAAAGCACAACTGTCATTAGTGCACGGGGAACCCAAACATATTGGAAATGTTATTTTCTTAATATGGCTAGTAGGTTCACAAATGTTCATTACTATTTTTCTCTATACTTGTGTGTTATATTATAGTCTTTTACATAAATAAAATATTTTAATACAAAATAATGATTTCTTATGCTATAGAGTGATTACATATACTAAAAGTGTAATTTAATCAGTATCCCAACTAGTGCGCTGAGATAGTGGTCCTCTCAGCCTTGGGAGGCCAGGCAGGGCATGAGGCCTCTGGCTTGGAGCAGTTGCGCATATTCCGCAGTGTGCTCTATGACAAACTGATGTTTTCCCATGTATGAAGCGACATGGACACATTAGACTTGATTCCCTGAAAATGCCAGATGAGACTTTTACGATATTTGTCCATTCCCCTTGGATTTAATACTGACTTTGATTCTTCTACTTCAGAATAATCTTGTATAATTATAAATTTTGATTTTTATTCTTAATCCACAACGAGAAAATAAAAGAAAAAATATATACACAGACAAATATATTAACACTCACATAACTATATATACTATCCATCTTTATTTCTAAAATACTAATTTTAAAATACATCAATATACCCATCATGATTCTTTCTGAGTGACATACCACACAAATTCAATATGGGTTCTCTAAGGAATCCTCTTAGGCTACTTGTTTCAAAGCCTCTGAAGCTGCCTGCCCAGTGAAGGCTGCAACAAACCTTTCTCTTCACTTTTCCCTTAGCCTTGCATGGGTCCACGTTCCTTTCAATATCAAACAGAGCATTAGGAATTCCTGGAAATGACTCCCCTGAATACTTGCTGTGGCTGCTTGGAGCACAGATGACATACCTGTTGATAAAACAGTATACTGTTTACTGGTTGCCCAAATGATATGGAAGAGAAACACAAGGGCACTCGACAATTCTAACATTGAATATTTCTAATTTAACAATTTGAACCAGCCAGTTGTCAACTAAACTTCCACATTAAATCAACTCTAAAGACTATTATGGTCAGGCGAGGTATCTCAAGCCTGTAACCCCAGCATTTTGAGAGGCCAAGGTTGGCGGATCACGAGGTTAGGAGTTCGAGATCAGCCTGGAAAGCATGGTGAAACCCCGTCTCTACTAAAAATACAAAAAATTAGCCAGGCAGAGTGGCACGCGTCTGTTGTCCCAGGTACTCAGGAGTCTGAGGCCAGAGAATTGCTTGAACCCGGCAGGCAGAGGTCACAGTGAGCTGAGATCAATCCAGGCTGGGCTACAAAGCAAGGCTCCATCATTTAAAAAATAAATAAATAAATAAAATGGAAAAGACTAGTTTATGAAATATGTGTTAATTAATAATATTTGACTTCGCACAAATAACCTAAAGTGGTAAGTGGTTCAATGCTACAACAGTAACAATGATAAAATAACCACAGCAATCGTGCTTGGTAATAAAGTATTTACTTACAATTTTTCTAATTCTTCAAGATAAACTACACAGAGTTGATATTAGTATTTCCCAGAGGAGGAAACTGAGATCTGAGAAATCAACTTGCTAAATGGTTTGTCTCAAGGCACATTACAAGTAAGTGCTGATTATTTAATATATCATAATAAATCATAGCACAACTGTGATCCTTAAAGTCCTGTTTGTGATTAGTCAACCATCTATTGTGTTTTTTTTTGTCCTTTTTAAAAAAGCCACACCACCATGTTAGAATACTTAACATAAAGCATGAAGAAACATCAAAAATAATTTTGCAATATTTCATATGACCACGACAGACGAATGTTTTATGGAACAGGCAAAGACATTTTCATGTCATAGACCTAGAAATGAAGGACAAACTCTGAAGAGATAGATAAGGCCAGGAGCGGTGGTTCGTTACTGTAATCCCATAAATTTGGGAGGCTTAAGTGGGAGAATTGCTTGAGGCCAGGAGTTTGAGACCATCCTGGGCAACATAGGGACACCCTGTCTCGACAAATAAAAGTACAAATATTAGCTGGGCACTGTGGCACGTGACTGTAGTCCTAGCGATTTTGGATGCTGAGGTGGAAAGATTGATCAAGCCCAGGAGTTTGAGGCTGCAGTGAGCTAAGATTGCACACTGAACTCCAGCTTGGGAGACAGTGTGAGAACCTGTCTCTTAAGAACAACAACAAAATAAGCTGGGGCGATGGGTAAGTTTAAAATATGCTGCCATTGGCCAACCAATCGAACTGTTGAAAACATGCTGTTACTCCCAAGCCAGACACTTTGATAATCCCTGGACAGAAAGATGGAGCCATTTCTGGCTGTCCAATGACCTAACCCCTTTCAATACATATAAGATCAACCTGGGAGTAGTCAATGATTGGCAGAAAAAAATTACAATAGTCAAGATTTAGGAAGAAAAACACCTCTAAATGTCAAAAATATGAAAAAGAACAAATAAAGATGTGTTGATTATATACCTTACATATAGAGAGATTTACTGGGTTTTGCGTATACTACACAAAAATATATTTAAAATAGGAAAAGGGCTAGAATTATACACACAAGAATATAACCATGATTTCATATTTTTCTGATGGAATTAGGCAGATATTTACTTTCTGCTGTGGCTTTCTTGATCTTTACAGTTTCTAAAATAAACATTATTTTAAAATAAGAAACAAAAAGATACTGAAAATAAAGATATGCAAAAATTATATTACATTGTATGAGAGAATATTATATTTATCATTACTACATATATATTGAAATTTTCTATTGGCTTGCAAGAAATCATCTATGATATTTTTCCACAGTACAAAAAAAGAGAAAAAGTGATATTATAACAGGGAATCATTTTTTGTTTTCCTACCTATAAAAACGTCTATCTGGTAACCCCAAGGATCAATAAATGCTCATTACAGAAACATTGGTTGATTATTCATAATTCTCAATAATATTGGAATGAGACATAAAATGAATATAGTTGTAACTTCATGAACATGCATTTCTATAGACAAAATAAAAATTTCAGAACAAAACTGAACTTAATCAGTCAACTCTGGGGATTGGTTCCAGGACACTGACAGAGATCGAAATTTGTGCATACTCAAGTCCAGCAGAAAAGACACGTATACATGAAAAGTAGGCCCCCCTCTTCTGTGGAATTAACAAGCTGAATGTGAAAAAAACACTAAACAAATCAAATTGATCTATCAGAATAATAATCCAGATTTTAGTGTAAATTATTTAATATTTCATCTTTTCAAGTGATTTTCCGAATAATGTAAGTCCAGCATTCTCAGAGTCTGAAAAGACTTTCTGGATTACCCTGCTCTGCCTCAGTGAGGAAAGGTAGCTGCGGATGTGGAATGTGGAGCTACATCTGACCTCCCTTGTGTTAACTGGCCATAATGTAACTCTCACCACATGCCTAATGCCCTTTGACATCCTGGTCTTCATATTGTTAAGACAATGAAGTAGGCAATAATATAAAAGAAAATATTTCTGAAAAACATGGCTAAGAGTCCCAATGGAACATAACAGTTTTGCCTTATTTTGTTTTGTTTCTTAGAAAAACATTCATAATTTTCTTACTTTACACATTTTTCATTAGTTCTTTATTGGCCACATCTGAGGTTCTCAGATTCAAGCTCATGTAATGAGTATCATTCTGTGAAAAAAGTTCTAACATGTCAAAGCTAAAGGAAAAATAATTGTTGAGGTTTGTTCCATAGAAATAAATTGACTCACTTAAAAGCCTTTTCTTCTGGATTTATGTCCTTACTACTTTGTGATATTTTTAACAAAGTCATTTTCTGTATGCAATACTAGTATTTAAAATATAAGTTTGAAAAAAATAATTTGGCAAAATAAAGTTTACCATCTTTAAAAATAAAAAGTTGGCCCTCTACATACTTGGGGTTCTTTCCTTCAATACTGTATTTTATTATGTTTTCTTAAGACATGGAATTTTGCTCTTTTGCCAGGGTGGAGTGCAGTGGATTGATCATACCTCACCACAGCCTCAAACTCCTGGGCTTAAGCAATTCTCCTTTCTCAGCTTCCTAATTACTTGGGATTACAGTGAATAACACTGTATTTTCTACCTATCTTTGCTTGCTGATGTGAAATCTACAGATAGAAAGGGCTGACCGTATTTTTTGAAAACATTGTGCTTAAGTAGACCTGTGCAATTCAAATCAGTGTTCTTCAAGTATGAAATGTGTATTTTAAATTCCTATAATATGCAAATTAAAAACAATAAAATACGTAGCTACCACATTTTTAAATCTTATTAAATACTATTCTGCTAAAGCTTATGAAAGTACATAAACAGCTGCATGTGCCAATGGGAAAAAAGATAGTGATTTTTATTTACATCGATAATAACTAACTGATAAACCCAGGTATACAAATATAGGCAAGACTTTCTTCACCTTAAGTATCCTAGTAATCTGCTCACAGAAATAATATTAATATTAAATTAAAATAATCTAGTAATGTTTAGTAAGATGCCTGACAAATTATAAATATTTACCAAGTGATAACCAAGAGTATTCTAATTTTTAAAGCTAAACCTATTAGGAACATAAAACATGGTGCTTATTTCAGTCTTTCTACAATATCTGGATGCCTGCTATGAATCAAACGCTCCCTGCTTTCACAGAACTTACAGTCCAAATGGAGTGATGGGGTTACTATTGCAATAAGAATGATTCGATCTAATTGAAAATGTATCAACAAGCTCTGAGTAGATGAACAATGAGTCACTGAATTCAATATACCATTCTGTCACAATGTAATTAACTAATGAGAAACCATCATTACATTAAGAAAGCATTAATTATTATATTCATTCATTTATCTCTTACTTTTTATAATGTAGTTTTACTAACAGTTGGCATTTAGAACTGGCTGATCACTGCCTATGAGCCAATTACTGTTTTGAATATTTATACAATACATGATTTTTAATCTTCAGAGCAATTCTGCAAGTTGGGCAGGCTAGTAGCCCCATTTCATAGATGAGATAATAAAGGATCAGGAGTTAAATACTTACCTAAACTCACACTAGTTTTAGAATGAAATGGGAGGTCTATATTGTTCTTTCAACTGCACCCTGTTGACAAAGGAAAAATAGGAATAATTACAACCCCCATAATTTGGATGTCAGCTCTATTCAACATTTATGAATTTAGCATCATGAACTCAGATTTTGAAATGGTATATAGTAAATGAAACACAGACTATCTGTTAGCAGCTCTCATAAACAGATGAGACAATCAAATAAAACATAATTTCAATAAAATGCTATGGGTTTCTGAATCAAATTCACAATCCATTGCTACAAATACAAAAATTGATGTGGCTACACACATGTAAATGCACAAAGACACACACACACACACACACACACACACACTTCTCTTTCTCTGTATACTGTGTTAACACCGCATATCCTTTGATACAGGGGAAAGAAGTCATACAAGAAAAGAAGGATGAAGACATGTCTCTTCCTTAGATTTCAAAGTTTTTGTTGAGAAATTCAACATTCAACTTAATTTACTTAGTGAGAAATTACTATTATTACGTGCAGTGCACTGCTCAGGTGTTTCAGGAATTGTAAACATCTCATAGAGACACAGACTGGACCTTTACTATCATTTGGAGAAAATGAAACAAATATAGAAATAATCAAGGAAGAAAAAGCCGTGTGTCCTTAACAAACCATAATTCAAATGATGAGGCATTTTGTCAGGGAGAGAAAATATCATTTTTCTTTTAAATATAGAAAATCAGCTTCATGGAATCTGCTTACATTTTCATTCTCATTGTTGACCTTTTACCCACATAAAAAAAATTGGAAAGAATTGTGAACAATAAGGAAACAATTCTCCCAATATTCCTCTGAAGATAATGCTGTGCTTATACTACCTGATTAACTCCCTTTAAGTTTTTCCTATATTTGTTGAATAAAATTAATCAAATTATATATACAACTTTACATTTTTCTGCTTACTTCATATTTTGTTGTAAATGTCTTCTTACATTGTATGTCCAATAATCTATTTTTTTTTTTTGAGATGGAATCTTGCTCTGTTGTCCAGGCTGGCCACCTCCTGGGCTCAAGTGGTTCTCCTGCCTCAGTCTCCTAAGTAGCTGGGATTACAGGTGCCTGCCACAACGCCTGGCTAGCTTTGTTTGTTTGTTTGTTTGTTTGTCTGGTTTTTTTGGTTTGTTTTTAAGTAGAAATGGGATTTCACCATGTTAGCCAGACTGGCTTCTAACTCCTGACCTCAGGAGTTTTGTCTCACCCACCCAAATTGCTGGAATTACAGGTGTGAGTCACCACACCTGACTCTAATCATTGATTCTAACGATTATAAAATGTTCTCATTGGGGAATATCGACTTCTTTAGTAATTTCTCTTCTCTTAGGCAAGAGGTTACTTTGAAATACTTGCTATTATCATTTTAGAAGTCAAGTCTTTTTCAAAGCAGTCTTTCTTTTCCAAATTTGAGACTTTTTAAGAAATAATTCAAGAAATGAAAATACTGTGAGAAAATATAGAACTTTGTGACAGTTCTTGGACACTTTAGAAATATATAGCTATTACCTTCAAAAATATTAATATAATGCACGATATTATCAGAAATCCATGGAGAGCAAATGCTTCCGTGTACCAGACAGAGCAATGGGCACAACCAAGGTGTCAATTGTTATGCTACTGCGAGCAGCAGAACAATAGCAACAGGGTTCTATCTAATCATTTCAACATGGCAGCAAACTTTTTATTAGGGTTTCTTGCTAATATCAAAATATTCAGCTAAAACAATTTTGTTTCCTGGGAAATTATATAACATATCAGTAAGCATGATAAAATACTCTATCACTATGAAATGCAATAATTACAGGTTGAGATAAACAGGGTTTCACAGAAAGATAAAGTCTTTGTTCACAAAGAGATTCTCAGAGTATTTGAATGATATTTAATAAACTTAGAGTTGACACTTGAACACCATGGTGGTTGGGGTGCCGAGATCCCATGTAGTCAGAAATCAGCGTATAACGTTTGACTTCCTCAAAACGTAGCTATCAGTGGCCTACTGTCGACTAGAAGCCTTAATGATAATATTCACAGTTGATTAATGCATATTTTATATGTTATATATATACTGTATTTTTACACTAAAGTTATCTAAAGGAAAGAAAATGTTATTAAGAAAATCAAAAAAATATATATTTAATATTCATTAATGGAATACTAAATCTAATTAGTGGAAGTGGATCATTATAAGGGTTTTCATCCTCATCATCTTCATGTTGAGTAATCAGAGAAGGAGGAGAAAGAGGAGGGGTTGTTCTTGCTGTCTCAGGGGTAGCAGAAGCGGAAGAAACTCCAATTATAAGTGACTCACATAGCTCCAACCAGTGTTATTCAAGGGTCAACAGTATATATAGGTCAAAAGTTTTAAAACTATATTCTCTAATTTTCTAAATAAAATTAAACTACATTACATAAAATAATTAATAGAAAATTTCTTGGAATTTCAGGCAGGTAAATTGGGGCGGAGGGTGCTGAAAACTATATTCTAGATAAACCATTGTACTATTGAATTTCCACTTAGTTCACATATGTGATTAACACCCATATGATGAGAGAGGCAGTGCTTAGAGATGTAGCAGAAAAGGTAGCATAGTGTAGTTCAAGATGGGGCCTAGATGCATGGCTGAAGAATCTGTATGGATCATTTACTAATTCAAACATAAAATGAATACTATGAAGAGAAGAGATGAAATGAAATTACATATACATTCTGAAAGAAGTAAAGATTTCCTGATGGAAAAGTAAAAACAAATAATATTAAAGACACTCCCAAGCACTAAGAAAGAAATTGGCTCTGTGAGAAAGAGAGAGATATCATCAGCTTAATTTTTTATATTATAAGTCATCTTGATGCTTTAAAGGTGATATCCTTAAGGATATAACTTACAATACTTTTTTCTTCAAAATATCAAGTGCCTACTGTGTCTTAATAAGCATTCTAAGCCAATGCAGAAATGAACAAATGAGACAGATTTTCTTGCACCTAAAGAGCTAATGAGGTCGCAGGGTGAGAAACACAAGTCAGCAAGTCAAAATACAACATTGAAAAAGTGAAGCTGGCACAGTGGCTCTGGCCTGTAATACCAGCACTTCAGGATTCTGAAGCAGGAGAATCACTTGTGCTTAGCAGTTCCAGACCAGCCTCAGCAACAAAGTGAGAGCCCATCTCTAAGAAAAGAGAAACAAAATTAGCTGGGGTTGTGGCATGTTCCTGTATTCTCAGACACCGGCTTAGATGAGAGGATTGCTTGAAATTGGGAAGTCAAGGCTGCAGTGAGCTGATATGGCACCATGCTTAAGCCTGGATGACAGAGCAAGACGCTGTTTTGAAAAAAAAAAGAAATTGATAGAGAAATACAGTGTGATGAGTGCTTCAGAGAAAAATACAGCAGGAAAGGAAAATAAATAAAGTATCATAGACAAAATTGATTTTTGTTTTGTTTTGTTTTTGTTTTTGAGACAGAGTCCCGCTCCGTCACCCAGGCTGGAGTGCAGTGTGGTGATCTCAGCTCACTGCAAGCTCCGCCTCCTGGGTTCACGCCATTCTCCTGCCTCAGCCTCCCGAGTAGCTGGGACTACAGGCGACCGCCACCATGCCACGTTAATTTTTTTAGTATTATTAGTAGAGATGGGGTTTCACCGTGTTAGCCAGGATGGTCTCGATCTCCTGACCTCGTGATCCGCCGGCCTCGGCCTCCCAAAGTGCTGGGATTACAGGCATGAGCCACTGCACCCGGCCCAAAATTGAATTTATAATATCATGGTCAGAAAAGACCTAGTATAGAACATATTTGGGCAGATACATAAAGGAGGCTAGAAACGAAGGCGCGTGACTATTTCATGTATTTCAGGTTTTTCCTATCTTTTTAAGAAGCGATAACTACATTAAAAATATCTAAATGTAAACTGATTATTTCTCCACACCATATTTGCCCCCATTGTCTATTATGAAGCTTCTGATATAAAGGAGAAGGAATGAGAGTAGAGAAAACTGAAGCCAGATCTCAAGGTTGAGAGTAAATTACTTATGATCAGTAAAGTCTCATAATATGTATGGCAATTTAAGCATGGTAGGTGAGTGTTATTCCCTGAGAAATGAATCAAAATCTTACTGGGAATACTGAAAGTACATAAGTCAAGTGTATATCGAGACCACAGACAAGTGCTCTGCTGCCTTTGGCACAGAGCACAAGCAACATTTTAAAGCTTCATTACTTGTTTCTCAATATAAGAGGAGAGGAGAATGTCTGCCTATTGACCTCAACATCTTCCTCCTGCAACTAATATCCTTCATTCCCCTTGTCCCTGAATTCCCTTGACCCGCCCCTCCTTCATTTGATTGGCTCTGTGTACTTGTTAGAATCAGAAGATCTGGGGGAACTGTGGCTTCTGAACATGTACACTAGACTCTACCCATATCCAGCCCTGTGACCCTACAAACATGCTCAACTGAATTTTCCTCCCATAGAGAAACTCTTCCTGCTGAGTTTCTCTCCTCTGCTCCTGGAGTCAAATGGCATCTCCTGTCCTATCCCTGGATGGCTTAACCCAGGAAAATTCCTGGATCCAAGAAGAGTCAGATAAAGGAACGGTGGCCTTGTGGGTGCTGAGATTCTCACAGAGATAAAGGGGATATCCTGAAATCTAGGGTTTCTTCCTTCCCTTTTCCCTCCCTTACAGCTTCTGCTGCTCCTGGGAGCTTTGCTCTATCTCTCATCCAGCTCAGACTGTTGCTGAGCCTGATAGTCTTTGCATAGCCAAGGTGGTTCTTGAAGAACTCTTGTCTGCACGAGGTCTGACCTGCTTCTCCAGAATCTGCAGCATGGGTTTCCATAACTGCATGAAGATCTGGAGCCACCGGTAACAAGGCAGAGAGTGCTCTCATGTGTCTGACATGGCATGTCACTCCTCTCCATGAGCGGTAGAATAAATGCATTCAGATGAAGCCCTGCCATCATTACTTTGTCAAGTAGAAATGCATTTCAATTTACCTCAGAGCAACATGTCCTACACTACCGTGGCCCAGGAAGGTCCCTGAGATGGAGCTTTGTAGACTTTCTCTCCTTTACCCCTTGAGCTGGGATGAGCAATGCCAGGTATTATAGGAGCAAATCTTACATCCTGTGGTTGCTGAGAAGCCCTTGAAAGCCTTCATCTGGAGCATGAGGAGCAGGAGAAATGTCCCTTCTGGAGTGGAGGCTGACAGTGTTCTTAGATTAAATTCTTACATTACAATAAAAGTGAATCGCCTGGGCACGGTGGCTCATGCCTGTAAACCCAGCCCTTTACAAACCACTCTACTAAAAATGCAAAAAAAAAAAAAAAATTGGCCAGCCGTGGTGGTGGGCACCTGTAATCCCAGCTACTTGGGAGGCTGAGGCAGGAGAATTGCTTGAAACTGGGAGGCAGAGGTTGCAGTGAGTCGAGATCACTTCACTGCACTCCAGCCTAGGCAAGGCAATAGAGCAAGACTCCATCCAAAAAAAAAAAAAAAAAACTTCTGTTTTGAAAAGACTTAATCATCATCTATCTTAACACACCCCTATGCCCCCAGAAATGCAGTGAGTTGAAAGAAAGGGGTTGGTCTTCAGAGATTTATAAACGGACACTTCAACAGCAAAGCTCATTCTTCTCCAGAACCCACAGAGTGGCTTTGCAACTGGCCTTGGAGACTTCCAAAAGCTACCAGCACTGCACGGTGAGGCTCTGATCACTGAACTGAATTCATCTTATTTGACAGCAGGCTTTGGTGAGAACATAGATATTTTTCTGAGGTAAGTAAACAATTTCCAGAGTAGGAGCTACTATTAGGTTACAAACCAAAACAAGCAAAATTTGGGGACTTTAATTTATCTGCAAACTTAGATTTTTTTTAGATGAAATGATCTCATTTTCTGAGTTTTAAAAACGGCTCCATTTCTTTTTTAAAATTATTCTAAACATAATCCGTAGGTTTACAAGCTCCATTTACTTAACCTATTTACAATTAACATTTTCGTCATCTGTCTTGCTACATGTTCCTCAAATTAAGGTTATGATTAACTTTTTACTTAATGTATTTCTAAGTTATTTGTATAGATTGTAAGCGTTTTGCAATAGTTTCCAAATATCTAGTAATTTTTTAATCCCTGTGGGTTCTATAAATGGCTCATGGGTGTTGTAATTTATGTGTATAAGTGTGTTACATTCTGCTGTACTAGTGGTAATGTGCCTGTGTTACAATGTATGGCTACATATAGGTAGAGAGTGCATTGCATGATTCGGGCAAACATTTTTTCTAAAAAATGGTAAAAGTCTCTTCACAAACTTCAGTCTGTCAAAGAAAGCAAGACATGAGTATTTCTGCAGAAAAGTCTCACCGGCAACCATGCAGAAATGTCAGAAATAGAAGGATCATATATTTATACAGTGTAGAAACCAGGATTTAGGTTTTTCATTTCTTTGTTTCTTTGTTTGCTTTAGACACGACCACCCAGGCTGGAGTGCAGTGGTGGAAATGAGACTCACTATTGCCTCTACTTCTCACTTCAAGCAATCCTTCAGCCTCATCTCCCAAAGTAGCTGGGACTACAGGCATGGGCCCTCATGTTCCGCTATTATACACACATATATATTTATAGACATAGGCCGACCTAGACATTTTGCCATGTCGCCAGTCTAGAACTCCTGAGCTCAAAACACCCCGCCTGACTTGGCCTCCCAAAATACTGTGATTACAGGCTTGAGCCACCTTGCCTGGCCTAGGTTTTTTTTTCCTCTTTTTTTTTTTTTTTTTCAAAACATACATTTAAAACTCTGACTTACTGTCTAGTGCCTATTATTATTGCATAATACTTACTCGTTTTAGGACTGCGTGAAAGAGTAATGATAATGCGCCCAAAGAGCTTAGAAAATATTTCTATCCTTTGTGTACTCTCCTACAGTTTATCAATCTTTTGTAATTCTAATTACGTGTCTTTTAAAAATGTTGTAATATTATCCAGTATATCCCCAAATTAACAGACAGTCCAGGAACAGTAAACACGCCAGAAAGTTTCTTTGATTGAATTAACATAGCAGCCTAGAAAAGCAATGATTGTTTGTTTTACCTTGGAGAAGTGCCTTTACCTCGATTTGTCTGTTTTATCTTGGAGAGTAAAGGCTAGCTTTTTCTGATTGGGGTCTAAGTATGAGTTCTGC
The DNA here is from genome assembly GCF_028878055.3 of Symphalangus syndactylus. NCBI lineage: Eukaryota > Metazoa > Chordata > Mammalia > Primates > Hylobatidae > Symphalangus > Symphalangus syndactylus. The sequence continues at coordinate 70,848,755 of NC_072428.2, read as the reverse complement.
TCTAACATTTTCAAGCGGGGTCCTTCTGGAAAAGTCACGATGGATGGTTGTTACAGTTAAATGAAAAAGTGAGAGTAGAAGAGCTTAGTTAGCTTGCCTTCTCTAAACCAATCACTGGCAATTAAGAGTGTTACTGATTCTCAGATCATTCAAGACTCAATCCTTGAGTTTACAGGTTGATGAAACCTGTGAAGCCCAAGCAATTTTGTGGACACTAACCCCTCAAAAAATCCGACATTCTTCTATGCAAGAAAATAGAGTTTGGAAAGCTGGCCGTGTGTTGATTGGAGAACAGTCACGTTTTCCTAGAGAGGTCGATATCTCTTAGTGCCTTGGTTTTCTGTTTTTCCTATCTCTGTCGTTGCAAATTAAAGCCTATTCTTCTCTAGAAAGAAAAGATATTATTCAATCGCAACCTGATTCAAACTTTGCTTGGACCTTTGTCTCTCCAGGGTAGAAGATTAAATTCTTGTGGTTTTCTTACCTTAGGAAAATGGACTCAGACTTCTCACATGCCTTCCAGAAGGAACTCACCTGTGTCATCTGCCTGAACTACCTGGTAGACCCTGTCACCGTCTGCTGTGGGCACAGCTTCTGTAGGCCCTGTCTCTGCCTTTCCTGGGAAGAAGCCTGAAGTCCTACCAACTGCCCTGCATGCAGGGAACCATCACAGAACAAGGACTTCAAAACCAATATTCTCCTGAAGAACTTAGTGACCGTTGTGAGAAAAGCCAGTCTCTGGCAATTCCGGAGCTCTGAGAAACAAATATGTGCGACCACACGGAAACAAAGAAGATGTTCTCTGACATGGACAAGAGTCTGCTCTGTTTGCTGTGCTCCAACTCTCAGGAGCACGGGGCTCACAAACACTATCCCACTGAAGGGGCAGCTGAGGAACACCAGGTAACAGATAGCTCTGCGATCACTTGAATGCTGGAAGGTGGCAGAGTTAAAGAGATTAGAAGGACGATGATAATCATCATGGTGATTACTCCATTCTTTACTGAGTGCCAGGTGCTGTTCTAGGTACCAACGATGAAATTTTGAATAAAATATGCAACTCTACCTTCCTTCATGAAGCTTGGACCCAAACAGAGCGTGAACAAGTAAATGTCATTATTATTGAGTCTACACTTCAATGCTAAAGACATTGAAAAGCCACCAAAACTACTAGCGCAAAGAAAGGTATTTTGGAAATATATTTAATATTATTGGACAAACGAGTATGGGACTAGCACACTACAAAATCTGGGGGCTAGCATAGTGGGTTCTGAAGCAGGATGTTTCCCTGAACATTAGCCAAGTTACAGGAAATCTTCACATTTCAGTTCCCTAAACTGTTCTGCTTTCTGAATCCTCAAACTGAAAAATATCCATTGAGGATGAGCAGTGAAAAATTTGTTTTTGTTTCCCCTTTCTAATGTATTTATGTATTATATCCCTTGCTTGCGTATACCACTCAGAGTGTGGAATTTATGGTGTTTCATTTTCTGTTGTTCAACCTAGTAATTCTTTTGCAGGAGAAGCTCTTAAAGCAAATGAGGATTTTATGGAAAAAGATTCAAGAAAATCAGAGAAATCTAAATGAGGAGAGAAGAACAGCCTTCCTCTGGAGGGTAAGTATGAGACCATGTGTCCTCACGACCAGCTTGAGACAGGCATGCTGAGAGCATTTATATTAGCAACTTGAGTTCAAATTTTCATATACCAGATTTTGTCATGTGTTTATTCATAGGCTGGAAAACAACCAGACTGTTCAATATAGCAATTGTGCAGGTTTTCTGTAAAAGCTTTCAGATAAATAAAAATAGATATAAATTCTGAAGGACAAGTAGATGCTTAAAATTAGTAAGTATTTCAGGCAGAGATTTCTGTATAAATGAATTATGTAATATTGATTAAATAGTATATAATTGAGGAATAAAGGCATTTAATGGTGAATATGATGTTATCCAGGGGCAAAAAAGCAGGTGGGATCAGTAATTTAAGAAAAGTGCCTGTGCTGGTTAAATCTGACAGCAAGGGGCCCAGATGATGCCAGGTCAAGTAGGAGAAAATGTAACACGATGAAAAGCTGAGGAGAAGGGACAACAAATGACCGGGGGAGTGTGAGAATAAATATGTCAATATTGAGAGGAGAAACACAATGGAATGGAGATTCATGTTCTCAGAATGGCAGGGCAATTCAGAGCCTGTGGCTTTTGAGGGAAGAAAGGTGGGAGACAGAAAAGAAGTAGTCGGTTTGAGAGATGGGGGTTAAAGTTTTTACTAAGATCCTTTCCGTGTGATGGCTTCTGATCCTGATTATAATACACTAACAGCATCTCTACTTAGAGTGATTGTTTGGGCTGTGAAGTACAAAGGTTTGAGACTACAAACTAAGTGAATAACAAAGATTATATATATTATTGATGACAATTTAACAATCAATCATAAATTTTAGTTGTTTTCTAATGGTATTTCAGATTTAAAAGGACATATATTTAAACATTTAAATCAAAAGGGCTTTTTTGCAGGTGTTCGAGAATTGATGAATTACATAAATTTTGAAGGAAGGTCTTGCTTAACTCATCATCCTGTTTGTAAACGGTGGAAAATAAAAGAAGGAATGAGGAGGATGAATTTGTGGGTTCTGTGAGGTGGAAGTAGACCTAAGCATTTAGCCTACAAAATCCATGTCCCTACAGAGTGATGTGGTTTTATGGGCACAGATGATCAGGAATTAGTATAGGAAGCTGCATCCAGTTCTCCATAAAGGAGAAAAACAACATTTAGAGAGACTGAACGAGGAATACCAAGAGAATTTTCAGCAACTCCAGAGAAGTTGGATCAACATGGATCAAGAGTAAACACTTGAAAGAAATGTATCAGGAACTAATGGAAATGTGTCATAAACCAGATGTGGAATTGCTCCAAGTAAGAACCGAAAGAAAGCTTTATGGAATTGTGCAACTAGATTTCCATAGAACGTTTTCTACCACAAGCTTCCTCCTCCAGCACATTTCATTCGAACTCTGGAAGAAAAAAAATCATGTGAAAATTCTATTTTTGTTTCCATAGGATAATACAAATAAATTAGGGAAAAACTAACATTCCCTTCTTCCTCCTTTTGGGAAGTCCTAGGTTTGAAATGTTCTTGATTTGAGCCACGTTACCCTTCGGGGACGAGCCCTGAAAAAGACCACATTGTAGACAGCTGCAGCAATGCACAGTCACTACTCACACCTTTCTCTCTCACTCAAATTTAGGATCCTGAATTTATCAGAAATAGATTATGTCAATAGGTCTTACAAGTATAATAAGTGTTAGAGATGAGAATACATTTTAAAACTGTTGCAGTGATAGTATGTGGTAATTCTAAAGTTTTCGAAACCTAAAGAGCAGACCCTCAGAATAGCAACTTGTTTGTTTGTTTGTTTTGAGACGGAGTCTTCTGTCATCCAAGCTGAAGTCCAGTGGCCCAATCTCAGCTCACTGAAACTTCTGCCTCCCTGATTCAAGTAATTCTCCTTCCTCAGCCTCCCTAGTATCTGAGAATAAAGGTGTGCACCACCGCACACAGCTAATTTTTTTGTATTTTTAGTAGAGATGGGTATTTGCCATGTTGTCCGGGCTAGTCTGGAACTCCTGACCTAAGATGATCCATCCACCTTGGCCTCCCAAAGTGCTGGGATTACAGGTGTGAGCCACCTCACAAAACAGGAATAACAACTTTCTAAAAAAGTCATTTTTTTTCTCTCTCTCTCTCTCTCTTTACAGGATTTGGGAGACATGGTGGCAAGGTATGTTATTGGCCGTCAGTGCAACCTGGAGCACAAGGCATGCAATGAAAAATATCAAGCTGTTTCCAACAAAGTGAAAACATAATTTACCAACACCACAATGTGTCAGTGTGATTGTGTGGGTGTGTGTGTGTACTCATGTGTTTGTGTTGTATGTTGAATGTTACCTATGCCTTTTATCAGACATTAACCTTTTCTTACTTTTCCAAGTAACTCAGGGGGTTATGTTTTGAAGAGTTCAATGCAGAAGTTGCTAGAATAACGATTGCCTCTTTTCACGATTCAGAATCATAATTAGAGATCATCTATTTGGTGGCAGATAGGGAGAGAGGCATTTATCTTTCAGTGGCAGTAGGTTAGAAATGGAGTGAAGAGTTAGAAAGATTCCCTAAGAGCCAGAAACCCATCCTAGGATTGTGGAGGTACATTACAATATCAGAAGTGGGTTTGAATGAAGCATTTTCTGTTGGAATCTATTTCTTAAACACAGACATCAGAAACTTAACCAACTCAACCTACTTCCTTGCAGGAGTGAGCCGTGCTGCTGCACGTGCCCCAGCCTGTGAATCCAGAGCTTCACTACAGGGCCCATCACTGGGCTGGTGGATAGGTTCAACCGCTTTCTAGGTGAGTGTCACCCTCTTGGTGGGATCCACATGCAATGCCTTCAATTCTGGTTTTCCATGGCAGCTTTCCCAGTGTAATGATTTTTCATCTAGAAGAAAATAGCCTGTGAATAAGTATTTATATTTATAGTTTCATTGTCATCAAACAGACAAAACTAAATAAAAGATGGTGGAATCAGCCATATAACAAATTTCTTAGAAAAGTAAAACTTGCAGAAGGGCCCTTTAGGATGTAGAACCATTCATGTATGGTTCAACCGTGATACAATTTCCTGTATACAATTATTACAGGAAGTATACAGAACTGAATTAATTCAGGACATTTCAATTTCAAATTCAGTGCAGTTAATGACTGATTTGAGTGACAGTGTTTTTTTAAATACATTTCAGGTGAAGTTTCATAGCATTTATAATTTTAATCATGTGCATTTTAATCAACTAAAGCATACATGAGTAACTTATATAACAATGCAAAAACTGAGAATCTGTGAACGATAGGAACGTGATTTGTTGGTTGATGAGGCCTTAGATAGAACTCCAGGATAGATCACCATAAATCCAGCAGGTAAAATATGTCTGTGCCTGAATCTGGCATGAAAGTCAGATAATTCTTGCAAGGAAGCTGCCCTTTTTAGAAGGCAGAGTCAGATTTTCTCTTTAAGTATGAATTGACTAGTTTAAGTGGCAGATTATAATATTTCTGGCAAAGTGATAACTTTTTTATTTGGGTCTAAGGATGGCTCCTCACCTCATCTCCTGTCCCAAGCCTCCTGCTCTGCCCTGACAGAGAAGAGACAACGAAGGTTAATTTTATTGCTATGGACTTGGCTGCAGTGCAATAGCTTCCAGGTTTTCAGTTGTTATGAAAGGTCGCTAACTAGACATAGACATGACCTTCCTCCCATTTATACTTATAGAGTTTATAGAAATTGCGATCATTGAAGTTTAGGCGTTTTCTCGTGCAGATATCCTAACACCCTTTGATTCCAACATTTTTCCAGACACAAGTTTCTTTCTAATCTTGACCTGTGTTTTCTAGTGAGAATCTCTTTCTTATCTGAACATGAGAATTGATAAACTGCTTTTCACTGGAACATTCTCTTTTTTCCACCGTGGAAATTTCCTTCACATGGGAAGTAACCAATTACAATATCAGGCTGTTTGAGGATGTGAGAAGTTTGATGTTTAGACCAGAATCTTTGCATTCTGACAGATCTGACAATTTTGCTGCTTGGGGAGCCTGGGTCTTCTCCTCTGGCAAACACTACTGGGAGCTGGATGAGGGCAACTCTTGGGACTGGACTCTGGGAGTCTGTAAGGACTCCTCGATAACTAAGAATAGCACAATGGTTAAATCTAAGGACGTATTTCTTCTTTTATGTGCCTGCTGTCCTGACCCATATTTCCAGGGATACCCTGGCATACGTAGACACTATGTAAAGTGCACATCTATTAGAAGTTTGTAACACTATGTTTTCATGTGACTGTTTTCTTATTCCTGCAGTGGATATTTCCTGGGATAATAAAATAACCACTTGGTACATTCCCCTTGTTTGAAGTTCTGAGACAGCTACTCTTTGGTTCTGATGATCTCAACACTGCCCCAACTCCAACAAAATCTAAGTGTTTTCTTGATGGCGAGCCCTGCCATTCACTCTTGGAAGATATTACTGAGAGGTGGACGTTGGACACTGTTGGAACTGGGCTGTTAGATTTTGCAGTGATTCTTGGACAATGAGAAATGACATGCTGGTTAACTCCAAGAAAATTTTTCTACTTTTCTGTGTCAAGAAGTCTACCAGTGTCATCTCAAGACCTCTTCCCCACTATTATCTCAGTATACAGAAAGGCCTCTAGGCCAGATGGGGGTGTTTCTAGATGACGACTGTGGCATAGTAAGCTTTGTTAATGTGGCCAACGGTTTTCTCATCTGTAGCCTCTCGGTTCTTTCCCTTACCCTCTTACAACTTTGCTTTGCTTTGCTTTGCTTTGCTTTGCACTCAAAGAATCAGAGATAGGTCAGTAACATGACTAAAGGTATCAGAAACACCGACTTCTGAGAATGCTACTGACTACTTGACATTCTTTATCTTTTTCCATGAAACTTTGTACCATTTTTAAAAGTGTGGAGGTATGCATTTGTTTTGATTTTCATTAAACTACTCTCTCTTAGAATACTGCCCATGTCTTTTCTTTAATGCTGTATCTTTTCTTTGCCTTGATTTCCAAGCCAGCCCAGGTAAATGAATACCCGAGTGCGTTTATCCAAACTGATGGGTTAATGCAAGAGCACAGGTTTCTTCCCCCTGAACTGGAATTTTTTTTTCTCTGTTCCACATCTGCTAAGTCCCATTTCATCAAGTGTAAGTTCCAACATTTCTTCAGGGAATTCTTTCTTTAGCTCCCGGACTAGATTAGGCTTTGTTTTAAAGACTCAGAAAACCTTATACTCTTCTTTGTAAAACTCACAGTGTAATAGTAGGCATCTTTTCTGCTTCTCAGATTACAAGAAGAGGATTGTGTTTGTACTACACACAGGTATATTCCAAGAAAGTACACAATGCTTAAAATTCAACTGATATTCATTATCTGTTTGAATAAAAGAATAAATGCACAAAATAATTGATAAAAACATATGATACAACTGTTTAAAAGCTACCAAATTTACCCCTGTATTCCTTTTCATTTTGGCTACTGAATGTAACCAAAATCAACAGGGATATTGAGAAATATTATTTAATAAAGTTATAAATTGGACTGCTTATCCAATTGATAGGCTCAGTCAATTTTCGTTAGCTCAGGAACAAACTATCGATGGACACAGATCTTAAGAGAGTGACAATGATACAGATAAAAAGACTGAAAACCTGTAAGGTTTTAGTAATTTCACCGATGGCATCCTACAGACAGTTACCTGGGAACATGTCATTACCAGAATAGAAAGTAAGACTCGCTTTTTGCTTCAGAAAATACAGAATACTCAGAAGCCTCATTACATTTTAAGAAAACTGCAAATTTATTTAGGTCTTTGAAGTTTTTAAAATACATGTGCAGTAAAATATCCTTATTATCAGAAATACCTATATTTTGATCGTGTTAATTTTGTATGAAGACTTTCCTTAAGTATCGACTGGAAGTTGGTTCCAGGACTCCCCACAGATACCAAAATCCTTAGATGCTAATAATCCTCAGTTGTCCTTACAAAACATGAGGAACTATTTGCATGTAGCCTAAGTACATCCTCCTATGTACTTTAATTATCTCTAGATTACTTAAAATACTTAATGCAATGTAAATGCTATGTTAGTAGTTGTTACACGTATTATTTAGGGAATAATGATGAGCAAAAAAAGTCTGCACATGTTCTATGAAAAGGTAATCATTCCATTTTTTTCCTGAAATTTTTTAATCCATGATGAGTTGAATCCATGGGTGCAGAACCCATTCATAGGGAGGTACAACTGTATATCAAATATCATATTTAATTGTGTATTTTCTAGCATTTAACCTAATTACTGGCAATATGGCACACAACAAACATATCAAGAGTTTCTGATATGTGTTTTTTGAATTTATTTAAAGCAATCTAGGAATGCCTCCTTTAATGAGGATTGCTGAGAACAAAGTCTAAAAAAGGCCAACACAATTTATAAAGAGTAACTCTGATCCAAAAGTTTAATGACAGATGGGTTGTGTAATGGGTTATTTCAATGATAGTAGTAATGCAAACATACAATTCTGTAGTCGTTTATGTTTTAACAGCATTATACTGTTTTAACCATCCTCATCTTGTATATAATCTCATTGTATATTAGAATACTACTATTAGAGCAATAAAGAAGAATGGATAAATACGGTCAGCTTTTTGCTTTTGTTTTGTTTTGTTTTTGAGACAGGCTCTCACTCTGTTGCCCAGGTTGGAGTGTACTGGTGAGATAACGGCTCACTGCAGCTTCAACCTCCCCAGATCAAGCAATCCTCCAACTTCAGCCTCCCAAATAGCTGGACTATTGGCTGAACTGCCATGCCTGAGTAATTTTGTTCTTGCTGTTGCTGGAGAGAGAGGGTCTCACCCAGTTGCCCAGGCTTCTCTCAAGCTCCTAGCTCAAGTCATCCTCCCACCTCAGCCTCTAACAGTGCTGGGACTGTAAGCATAAGCCACTATGCCAGGCCTAAATACAGCCAATTCAACTGAAGTTTAAATTATTTGTGTTTCACTCTCTTTCATTATAAGAATAATCTGTGTCTTAAAATGTGTTCTTGAACATGAATTACTTTATGATTGCCCCTTCATAAGAATAAGAAGTTCTTAATGTTTAAGAATAATTCACAAAAATATGAAAATTCCTTCATAAACAATGACTTGAATTAATAGAAGGAATACTAGATACAGGCAGTGGATAATCAAATTTTAAATGAATTATCTTATTCTGTCCTACAATTGTAAGAGAAAGTGATCCTCCCACCTCAGCCTCTCAAAGTACTGGGAATTGTAGGTGTGAGCAACCATGCCTGGCATAAATATGACCAATAATTTAAACTTCAGTTTAATTGGCTGTTCTAATAAGTTTATGAGAGAAATATGTTTCTCTTATAGTTGTGAGGACTGGATGGGATAATGCACATACAACCTCCAATGATAGGGTAGAATCTCCACCCCGAACAGCAGGTCTAGGGTTGCTATGCCCAAGTTTCCCACTGGCTGTATCTTCCATCCCTCAAGGGATAGGACAAAACACCGGGAGACACCATCCCCCTACCTACTCCAGCACAGACTTGTAGAGCGTGTGTGAGTGCTAGAGAAGCCACTGTCAACTCCTTTGCAGTGATGCAGAGATTCATCTAGGAGGACTGACAGGCCGTAAAAACTGAGAGTTTTGCTCAATGCCTCACATTAATGATTGATTTTGAGTCAGTCATGAAAAGGTACATTCCCAAGGGCATCGTCAAAAACAATGGAGACCTCAGTTAGGAACATTAAAGAGGAGCTTGGAATCTTTAGCCTGCTTTGTACCAACAAATAAACTTCTGACAGCCAGCCAGAAGTTCACCAGAGAAAACCAGGCAAAGAGAAACCCAAGAAAAAGTGTCTTTGGATCACCAATTTCTGGAGATCTGGAAGGCTGTGTATCTGTGCCAGCCTGCACCCGCTCAAGAGCAATCAAGGTGGAACGTGGACAAATTTATTAGCACTCCCCAAGCTAACCACTGATTCATCAATAAAGAGCTTTTAGCCCTACTGGCTGAAGAGCTAAAGCACAAATTCTGAGTGAACACTGGGTGAACAATAAATTATTCTGTTCCAGGGAGTGATTCCTAGAAGCTAGACTTAAAAATAAAATCACATTCGTCTCCGGTGATCTGGAAGACTGACCATGCACTGTCGTAGCAGTAACCAGAGAGAGGATCTCTGAGCTGTTAGTCCGCTGAATGTGGGACATAATTGTCAACTTCCTGATCTGTGAAAACAGTCTCCAAGCCACACACACGTTGAATGGTAAAGGATAAAAATCGAACTAACTAGGAAGGTTTAGCCACAACTTTTGAAATACAGATTTAGGTAGAAATAGAGGTAAATAGATACGAATATTGCTGAGTTTCATGTTTAGCTGAATTCATAGTAAATATTTATCATTGTGAATATGTTCATCTCAGAAGCCAAAAGCATACCTACTCTCAGATGAAGGTTGTATATATATATATTCATTTATATGTGTGTGCATGTATATAATATATATATATTTCAAAGCAGTAATTCATATGTATATTTTTCAATTAGTAAGCTAATTTTCCAAGCACTATTTTTCATATATATATATATATATATTCCCAGCACTTTTAGAGTCTGAGGTGGGAGGATCACTTGAGCCAGGAGTTGGAGAGAAGCCTGGGCAACAGGGTGAGACCCTGTCTCTCCAACAATGGCAACAACAAAATTACTCAGCCATGACAGTTCAGCCTGTATCCAGCTATTTGGGAGGCTGAGGTCGTAGGACTGCTTGATCTGGGGAGGTCGACCCTGCAGTGAGGCGTGATCTTACCACTGCACTCCAACCTGGACGACAGAGTGAGAACCTGTCTCAAAAACAAAACAAAACCAAACAAAAACAAAAAGCTGACTGTATTTATCTATTCTTCCTTATTGCTCTAATAGCTGTATCCTAATATACAATGAGATTGTATACAAGGTGAGGATGGTTAAAAGAGTATAATGCTATTAAAATATAAATGACTACAGAATTGTATGTCTCCATTAACCTTGTTATTGGAATACGGATCCTGTCACCTCGGTAGTCAGCATAGTACCAAGTAGGTAGTTTTTAAAAAATATATCATAATCATTTATTAATGTGGAGAAGATCCTTCCAAAGACAGCTCTAATGTCCTTGTCACGCAGAGGCAGCAGTGGTCAGGAGTTCTGCTGACCAGTGCTTTAGGTGCCTGTTTAAAAGGAAGACATTCTGGAAAAAAAGTCAGGAAACTTCAGAAAATAAAAAACAACAACGACAAGCACCTTTTCTTCCAAAATAAGTATTTTCTGACACTCACACCTTCAGGCTGTTGCCCCTGTTGGAAGTGAGAGAATGACTAGTTTCTGGCAGTGTGACACCATGAGCATGCTCCTAGGCTAATGGGTCAGAGGGAAGAAATCTCTCCAAGAGAGGCTCCCGGCAGCCCTCCCCTTTTTTCTTCTGAAAATGTGTATCTTTCTTTTCAAGTCACGACTTCAAGTCTTACTTTGTTCCTACTCTTAGAAACAGTCAAAAAGAGCCCCATACCGGCCATTTTAGGAATCAATGTAATTTTAAAGCAGAGGGATACTAAAGCATTATTTGTCTGTCTGGCTTGGGTTCCTTTTCCGCATACTGCAATCATTCAACTACATCTTACACTCTACCATGTCCACGACACTGCTTATGACTAGTGACTAGAAGACTGAACATCACTTGTGCCCACGTGCAGATAGAGAGAATGTTGTCTGGTCACATCACCACTTTAGTGGAAGGCACTCTTTTAAAATTCATCAGTCAGGTCTGCTATTATAAACAACCGTAGTTGACTTGAAAGTGTTCTCAGAAAGTCTGATAATACACTATTGAAAGACGGTTTTCCATCTGAAAACCTGACTGGTGGCAACTTTCAATTGGCCCCTGCATTTCCTCTGCGCTGAAGCAGCCAAGAGATGGAATCATTTGTATGAAGGGTTCTTACTGCCACTACAGTTGTTAGAAAATTTGGAATGATCTCTCTGCCCTCCAGGTGATTGAAAGCTATGCAAAACAAGGTTGTTTCTTACTGAGAGCAAGGAAGCAACGGGTAAGAAAACTTTTAAGGCATAAATAATATAAAAGGGCACACATTTTAAGACACATTCACATGACATTATACTGCCAAAAAAAAATAAAGAATGATATTCTCCGATTTGAATTAAGATCCTTCACACAGTTCACTCCCAGGCCTGTTTTGTGCAGTTCGTTACAGGGTTGAAGTCAGAAGATGACTGGTTGTTTGCACATCCTCCACTTTCCTGGGGCCGCTGGAGGACCCCTGAGGGGCTGTCCAAAGGAACACCAGGTGGAGGCCATGTTGTCTTTTCAGCACCGTCCTCTTAGATAGGTGGCAAAATAAGAGGATTCCAATGTAAATTGTTGCTGTCCGTTTCTGAATAGACACAGCTGTCTCCTCTGCTGAACTCTTCTGGATTTTCTGTGCGAACGCAGATGACATCGTTTCTATTATCCTGACAGCACTTTTTTCCTCCTCTGTAATGACACACTTTGTGGGTTAACCAAAATCACCAAAAACTGCCACGGATACTGTTACAGGGCCACTCAAAATAATACCAATGCTATTGTTGGCAAGGGATTGGTAGAAACCCAAAACAGAGGAGTTAACAGAAAGAATTGTCAATGTCCCCTGATGAATCTTTATATGTTCCATGTTTCTATCCTACTGTTTTCCATTATTCCACCATGATCTATGAGTGGTCACATATTTGTCAGAACAATGTAGTTCTACAGGTCCACCACGTTTCTGGACGGTAGAGAGTGGCTCAGATGTAAAATAAAGTGCCAATTCTGAACTCATGGAAGAGCAGAGAATCATGACAGTAACATACAGCAGTGTCCATAGGGGTCCAAGATTCACATGCAGAGCGCCAGATTACAGAAGCAGGCAAGGCAGGCTTCCAGAGCAAAACCCAGGCCTTGATTCACTTTCCAAGGTACTACAGTTCAGGGTAATCAGACACATTCCTTAACCTTGACTCCTTTCTGCTTACTAAAGACTTTGATCAGTCTTCATGCTGTCCACAGGGAGTCTCCGAAAGTCAGAGTAACAGTTGGCTTACATCTTCAGTGATTCAAGTCTGCAAGGTGTATATGATTGTGCTTCGGGGGGGAAAGCAGAGAAGCCAGTTTCTGTACTTACAGTGGAGTTCACTTCAGTGCTGTAAACATCACCGCAGTCCTGCTTGTAATAAAGTCCAGACTAGCAATCTGCCTTTGGGTTGAGCTGTTCTCCTACAAGATAAGCTGTTAAGTCATGCCTTGATTTTAGATCTCTCGGCCGGGCGGGCTAAGCATCCAGAGTCCCTGTGGGGCCGCCGGCTGGGAAAGCCACCCTCATGTCCTTCCCTCGGACGCCCGCGGCGGCTACTATGGTGGCGGCTGCTATGGTGGCGGCTATGGCGGCAGCGGCTGTGATCCGAAGGGGTCCCTCCACGCACCACGCAGGGCAGAGGAGGCCGCGGTGTCTTGTAGGCCAGGTCGCAGGCGCTGGGTAGGTCAGGCGGGCGCTGGGTCCTGGTTCTTCTGGCACCTTGACTCTGGAGCCCGGCATCAGGGCTCAGGGTAGGGCACCTGGGGCGCGCCCCCGCGGCAGCGCTCCTCCAGGCGGAGGGGAGTGGACATGTAACCCAGCCGGTTCAAGGCTGCCCAGAGCATGCCAGGAGCAAGAGGAGGGATCCTGTGAGAGACAAGCGTGGCCGGTTATAGAGTCCGCCTCCAATAAGTAGTTTTTTAAGCCCATCCCTCTCCCTCCACTCACAAGTAGACCACAGAGTCTGTTTTGCCCATACTGATGTCTCTTTGTATTCTATGCTTAGCTCCCAATTATAAGTGAGAACATACAGCATTTAATTTTCTGATCCTACATTAATTTGCTTAGGATTACAACTTCCAGTTCCATTCCCATTGCTGTAAGAGAGTTGGTGTGCCCAGAGTAAAATCCTCCATTTAAGTTCCCATTCACGATTACACTGACTCCATTGAGAACCCTATGGTGATGGTGGCAACAGCCACTGCTGAGACCGCCATGGCTCCATAAGCCTCGATGAACACTTCCATTTATCTCATTTGCTCCTGAGAGAGTGGTGTATTATTACATCATCTGCCCATTAATATCTGATCCTTGATAGAGGTATCCTGGAGCGTCATATTTCTGTATGATATTCTGTTGGCGATTCTTCCACAGGCACGTTTCAATGAAAACCATAAGAATGAGGCCCAAGACATCCAGCATACAGCCAAGGATCCGAAATATCATGTCACTGCTTCTGTCAGGGCTGGTTGCTGGCCTCGCATTTCCTTCACTTCCTGAGGAATTCAGAGGGGTACTCAAGCCTTTCGGATACTCAAAAGCTCCCGGAGCACATTTCACTTTAATCTCGCAGATCATCACATTGCTAAACTCACTTTCTTCTTCACTGAAGCACTCCATTTTTTAATGCCATAGGAAGTTTCTGACAGCAGATGGCCAATCATGTGCCACTCCTTTGAACCTTCTGTAACATCCCTCTTATAAACATTGTCGTTGTCATTATCTGTGGGTCAGTAATAGACACAAAATAATGGAAGTGTTATTCTTACTTCATAGAATGTATGTTCACATTAGCACAACCTGAGTAACGCTGACAGCCTCCGTGTATACAATGTGAGGTCCGTTATTGCACAGTTGGAAAAAAGTCTAGGGAACCCAGTCACCTGATAAGGATGAGACGCTGATCTCTGAAAACTCTCTTCATAATGGTTGATAGCAATGATCCAAAATTTGTATGTTGAACCTGGTTCTATACTACAAACTTGCACAGACATTTTGGAAGGAAGGATATGTTCAGCTGCCACCAGCCAGTCACTGGTCCTCATCCATTTATATTTGACCTTGAAGGCAGCGATTGAAGAATTCCCAATTGCCCAAAGAAATCAAGTGACATAGACCAACGTCTCTGATGCAGTGGAGATAATCAGGTGATCTGGTGCCTCTGGAGCGCCACTGTGCCTAGATGAATCTGTAAGCACCACTCCCAAATTGTTGTTTGCAGCTTCTGAAACAACAGGATACTTGGGGATGCCTACGGGATGAAAGGACGTCTAGGTGTTTTTTGATGATGCTGTTTTTTCTTTGCTGGTTCAGAAGGTAAGCATGGCAGGCGGGTTTTCACTTGCATCACTTCTTGCTACCAGCAAGAGTTCATAAAGACCAGATGGCTCCATTTCAGCTAAATGAAGCTCACTTTCACTTCCTGGGATTCAAACCCTGTGCCAACTTCCCGTCTCATCAACTTCATAGTCCAGATTTTGATACTTCACAAAATAGGCATTGATGGGCAGTCCACTTTCCTTGTCTCCCCTCCACACCAGGTTATATGTATCTGGTATGGGGATCTCTAGGGTTTCCATTTGGTGGGGGCCTCAGGAGCAGAGATACAACAGGCATTTTTCTCTGATGTTTCTAGAAACTGCACTGAGATGTACTTTCTCTGGAAATGAGCTGAATAATACAGTTTCTGAAACATCTCTCTTTTTTTTTTTTTCATTATTCTGAGTAGCAACAAAAAGTGCGACTATTTCTCCTTTTGTTTGTTTCAAAAAGAACAACCATGAGAGGTGGTTCTGCCTGCGTGGTACCATGTTCACCTGTAGCTTCACAGATGTTTTTCTCCACATGATCCTGCATCACAGCCTGAGTATGGAGAGAGCTCAAGACAGCTTGGGACATGATGAAATAGACAGGCTCTAGGTCAAAGATTCCAGGTCTTGGTAAGTTTGACTTTTGGGATTTAGATCTAAGGACTTAAGAGAGATGGCTGGTTATCAATCCATGGCTGTCATACCAACAAATGACCGGACCCAAAATCCTGGTTGCATTGAAGGACAGAGTAACAACGTCTCCATCTACTACTCTTGTGCTTGCTGGTGTCAAAATTATAACTTGCTTGAATCCATTGACTTTTTCTATTTCAAGTCTTCCAATAGACTGCATAAATCCAATCTCATTGTCTGCTAAACACTGGTGTAGCCTAGTATCTTGCATAATAACCCCAATGAATTTCAGTCAATTTCCTGCAGTTCAGTGTCTTGAGGAAGGATGATTAGGCTGTGCATTATGAAACCAGTTATGGTTGGCAGCTGGGTTCCTACAAACATCAGAGATAAAGTGTTCTGTGGAAAATAGAGACACTGTCTGATCCTGTAGTCCCTTAGAGTAGGAGCGTGTTCAAGTACATTAACCATGGATGCCACATATTTTACATCTCCAGAGTTGTTTCCTGCCATGCAGGAATCGTTTCCAGAGTCCACTGGGTCAATGCTATCTATGCCGAGATGAGAACACAACCTTCTCCAGTTGCTTCCCGGGGCAATATCCTGCCTGTTCTTTAGCCAACACACTTGAGGAGCCAGGATGCCACTAAACACACACTCCAAAGGTACAGGGCTATGTGAATGAACAGCTAATATCTGTGAACGAGCAGGGGAAGAATGCCAAAATCATCTGAAGAAAGGTGACTCACAAGGAGCTTTTGGCCAATGGGTTCAACTTTTAATTCATGTGTGGCCAGATTATAAGCTGCACATTTGTATGATCCCTTGTCCTCTAAGGATACATTCAAAATCTAAAGATGTACTTGTGGAAGGTTTAAGTGATTCTTTGTGGAATGCTTCAGCCTCTTCCCCCGGATTTTAGCACACACCTCAGCTTTGGGGTTACTCTCTGGTACCCTGCAGCCAATGAAACCAGCACCTTTATTATTTTGCTGTGATAAAATGCTTTGTGGATGAATCAAAATCACCAAGAACTGCTGTGGATACTGCTCTAGGGCCACTTACAGCAACATTGACATACTGTTGAAAATGCATTTTGAGTAACCCAAAAGGGAGGAGCTAAGAGAAAGAAATTGTCAAAGTCTCCTGATGAATCTTAATATATTCCATGTTTCTATTCTATTTTTATCATTATGCGACCTTGAGATGTGAGTGATCACAGGTTTAGCAGAACAATATAGTTCTACAGGTCCACTACGTTTCTGGATGGCAGAGGGTAGCTCAGAAGTGATATAAGGTCCCATGTCTGAACTCTCAAAAGAGCAGAGAATCGTAAGAGTAATATTCCAGATGATGGTGTCCATAAAGGGCCAAGATGTGGATGCAGAGCGCCAGATAACAGAAGCAGGCAGGACAGGCTTCCAGAGGAAAACCCAAGCCTTGGTTCATTTTCCAAAATACTGTAGTCCAGGGTAAGCAAACACATTCTTTAACCTTGACTCCTTCCTGCTTACTAAAGACATCCATCAGGGACAGTCTTCATGCTGCCCACAGGGTGTCTCCCAAAATCAGAGTAACAACTGGCTTACATCTTCAGTAATTCAAGTCTGCAAGGTGAATACACTTGTGCTTGGGAGGGAAAGCAGAGAAGCCACTTACTCTTCTTAGCCTGGAACTCACTTCAGTGCTAAAAGCACATCATAGCAGTTCTGCTTGCAATAAAGTCCAAACTAACAATCTGCCTTTGGGTTGAGCTTTTCTCTTACAAAATAAGCTGTTAAGTCATGCCTTGATTTTAGGTCTTTCCACGGGGCGGGCTAAGCATCTAGCGCTCCCGTGTGGCAGCCAGCTGGGAAAGCCACCCCTGTGTCATGCCCTCCGGTGTGAGGCAGCCGCTGTGGTGGTGACTGTGATCTGAAGGGGCCCCTTCAGGCCGGGCATGGGGCAGAGGAGGGTATGGTGATTCCCGCGCAATGGCAGAAGCGCTGGTGGGGAGATCGGGCCGCGAGGTCCCAGCTCTCCTTGCACTGAGTGACCTCAACAGGGAACCAGGGCTCAGGGGAGGGTAACTGGGTTGGGGGTGGGGTGCGGAGTGACAGGACCCATCCCTGTGGCAATGCGACTCTGAATGGAGGCCTGCCTACAGGTAACCAGGTGGTCATAAGGCCCAACAGGAGCAGGAGAGGAGCAGGAGGAGGAGCGATCCCAGAGAGACACAGGCAAGGCAGGCTGCAGAGACCGCCCCCAGTCGGTATTTTTTTAACCCGTCCTTCTCCCGCCACCCTCAAGTAGTCCACAGAGTCTACTTTTCCCATATTGATGTCTATGGGTGTTCAATATTTAGCTCCCCCAAGTAAGTGAGAACATACAGCATTTGGCTTTCTATCCTGCGTGAATTTGCTTAGAATTAAGGCCTCCAGCTACATCCACATTGTTTTAAAGGATGTGATTTCATTCTTTTTACAACTGTATAGTATTCCATGGTGTATATGTAGCATATTTTATTTATACAGTCTACCATTGATGGACTCTTGGGTTGATTAGGTCTGTGCGATTTTGAATAGTGCAGCCATGAACATAGGAGGGTATGTGTCTTTTCAGTAGAATGACGTATTTTCTTTTGAGTATATACTCAGTAATGAGATAATTGTATCAAAAGGTAGCTCCGTGTTCAGTTCTTTGAGAAATCTCCAGACTGTTTTCCATAGTGGGTGCACTAATTTACATTTCTTGCTCTATGTTTAGTTCACAAAATTTCTACTAGACTCAGCTCAGGGTTGCGGCCCTGACTGCAGCAGGTGCTGGGGCTTCCCTAAGTCGATACTGTGCACAGGTAAAGAGAGTGCTCAGATCCCAGGGTTGTGAGAAGAGAAGCAGAGGAAGGAGTTAAGGAGAGGGCCACATTTGGATGCCCTGAGGAGGGATGACAGGCAGATGTAAGGAAGGTGGTACTGTGCTAGTCACTGGTGACATCCTCCTAGTTCCAAAATCTCCTGGAAGGCAGGAAGCCTCACAATTCCCAAGCATGCTGCAGTTCTGGAGGGCACAGGGCTACTATTCTTCCCAGCGTGACCCTCTTTTCTCGCAATAAACATGGACTCTGAAGCCAGAAGTCAAAATGAATTATCTTCCACCCACACAACACTTAAACCTTCGATTTGTGATTGAATTACACACACAGATATGCGCAGGCACACACATGCATCCGTCTCTGTAATAAAACGTCCTTAGCTAATGCTAGACAGATCTGTGATCTGTGATTATCTCTACCCTTTTGGGCAACAAGAATAGTGAATTGATTGACAAAATTGATTGACTCCTGGAAAGTAGTGTAAAAATGTAATATACATGTAAGACACATGGTGTACTCCCCCTGTGACATTAGCAGCAACATTCTCCTATAATATTACAAATAATATCAGAGGGGGTGTACACCCATAATGTACATAGCTTGTAAAATTAGGAGCAGCATCTCCCTAAGATATTATGAATAATATCACAGAATGTGTACACACATGGCTTATACCCCATGTGATGTCAGGAGTTACATCCTTCTAGTATGTTAGGAATAATACCACAAAGGTGTTCACACATGGATAACAGCGTATGTAACATTAGGATTAACATGCCTCGAAAATATTACAAATAACATCACAGGGGGTGTGCACACATAACGTACATGCCCTGTGACATTAGGAGTACATTTCCCTGACACATTACGAGTAATATCGGAGAGTGTACACCTTCTGTGACATTTGGAGTAATGTCCCCTGGATAGTACAAATAATATCACAGGGTGTACATCCCCTGTGACCTGAGGAGTAACATCTTTCTTGGATAATGCAAATAATATCACAAAATGTACAACGCCTGTGGCATTAGGAGTACCATCCACCTAGGATATTAGGAATAATATCAGAGGAAGTATACCCCGTGTGACAGTAGGAGTAACCTCCCCCAAGGATATAACAAACAAATACAGAGGATGTACATGTATTGTGACATTAGCAGTAACATCCATTAAGGATATTATGAAAAGTATCACATTGTGAACACCCCCTGTGATATTAGGAGTAACATCCCCCTACAGTGTTGGGAACAATATCACACTGTGTACATTCCTTGTGACATTAGAGGTAACGTTTCTTTAGGATATTATGAATAATATTACAAGATGTACAGCCCCTGTGATATTAGGAGTAACATTTCCATAAAATATTATGAATAATATCACTGTGTATACACGACGGGTGACATTAGGAGTAACAGCCCCCAAAATTATTAGGAATAACTTCACAGGGTGTACACCCTCTGTGATATTAGCAGTATCATCTTTCTAAAATATTACGAATAATATCGCAAAAGGTACACCCCCTGTGACAGAAGAAGTAACATCCACCAAGGATATTATGAATAATATCACAGGGAGTACACCCCCAGTGACATAAGAAGTAACATCACCCGAGGATATAAGAAATAATATGAGATTGTGTACACGCATGGTGACATCAGTAGTAACATGCTTTTAGGATATTACGAATATTATCAGAGTGTGAACACGTTCTGTGACATTAGGAGTAACATCACCACACAATATTGGGAATAATACCACACGGTATACACTGCCTGTAACATTAGTGGTAACATTTCTTTAGGATATTACAAATAATATGACAGAGTGTACAGCCCATGTGATATTAGGAGTGAAATCCTGAAAATCTATGCATGGATTTCAATTTGTTTGCACTAAAATTAACTTGTACTAACTTGTTAGAACCTTCCTGAACTAGATCTAGACTGAGGCACTAAGAAGGATGAGACATCGGTTGAAAAGGACCCCTATCAGAGCAACATGAATTCCGCTAAAATTGCAGCAAGAACAAACATCAAATGTATGGTGAACTCGGGCGGAATAACAAAGAAGTAACTGAGGTTTTATGAAAAGCTTATAAGGACACGGCCCCAAAGGAATCAGCCGTTTACCAATGTACAGCCTGTTTTAAGAGGAGATGAGAAGATAAGGAAGGTGAATCCTGCAGTGGCTACGAAAAGCTAATGCTGTGGAAACCATTGTGCACAGATCAGCTGTACTCACGAGCAGAGATTCAGTGGAAATTTTAAACAGCAGGGATCACGATCCTGTCTAAAATGCAAACGAAAAATGCGAACATCAGCCGGGCATGATGGCGGGTGCCGAGAATCCCCGCAACTCGGGATGCTGAGGTAGGGGAATTGAACCCAGGAGTCGGAGGTTGCAGTGAGCCGAGATGGCGCCACTGCACTCCAGCCTGGGCGGCAGAGCGAGACTCTGGAGCAGAAGAGGCCTTCTGGTTTGGAGAGTGTTCCGCTTTTCTGCTCTGGCTCCTCCCCATCTTTGCGGTTTTCCCTACCTTTGCTCATGGATGCTGGTGACCTGCCGATGGCGTTATGGAGTGTATGTTCTTTTAGTTGATGCTTATGCTATTCCTTTCTGTTTATTAGTTTTCCTTCTAAGAGTCAGGACCCTCAGCTGCAGACATGTTGGAGTTTGTGGAGGTGCATTCCACACCATGTTTGCCTAGGTTGGTGGGAGTGTAAACTAGTTCAAACATGGTGGAAGACAGTGTGGCCATTCCTCAAGGATCTAGAACTAGACATATCATTTGACCCAGCGACCCCATTACCAGGTATACACCCGAAGGTTTATAAATCATGCTAGTGTAAAGACACATGCACACGTATGTTTATGGCAGCACTATTCAGAATGCAATGACTTGGAACCCAACCCAATTGTCCATCGACGATGAGAGGCTGCATTAAGGAAATGTGGCACATAAACACCAAGGATTTCTATGCAGCCCCCAAAAAGGATAAGTTCCTGTCCTTTGCAGGGACATGGGTGGAGCCGGAAACCATCATTCTGAGCAAACTGTCACAAGGACAGAAAACCAAACACCCCGTGTTCTCACTCGTAGGTGGGAATTGAACAATCAGAACACTCGGACACAGGGTGGGGAACGTTACACACTGGGGCCTGTCACGGGGTGGAGGGCGGGGTCAGGGATAGCATTGGGAGAAATACCAAACGTAAATGATGAGATGTTGGGTGCAGCAGGTCAGCATGGCACATGGATACCTATGGAAGAAGCGTGCTCTTTGGGCACACGCACCCTACAGCTTAAGGTATAATAAAAAATACTAGTGGGGAAATAACTTTTTTGTGTATTTGATTCAGGTTCTTTTGGGTAGTTTACTTAGACACTTTATGCAACCTTGAGATGCCTCAATACAAGGACACGAAGGTTTCCGTGACAATTGACATATATCAATACCTATTTCACATACGTATTTTATCAATTCAATGCTGCCTCAAAATACCACACTTTTTTCAGAATTGGGTAGAGTGTTTCTGAAAAAACTAGTGATTAAATTAGTGCCTCACTTACATTTTCATTACATTTCTATGACTACTACAGATGTTTGACTTCTCTTGGGTGCTGTAAAACTATTCTCTTCTGAGTACATTGCTGTTTTCGTGATGTTTACCTTATTGCCTGTTAAGGCCTGCAACCCAAATAATTCGTCCAGTCTCTCATTACAGACCAGTGTGGCAAATGGAAACCACAATGAGTCCCAGAGCGCAGTGTCTTACACCTGTAAATCCAGTACACTGGGAGGCGAAGCATGGCTGATCATTTGAGGTCAGGAGTTCAAGACCAGCCTGGCCAACATGGTGGAACCCCATCTGTACCAGAGACACAAAGTTAGCTGGGCATGGTAATTCTGCCTCTTTAACTCAGCTGAGGTAGGAGAATCGCTTCAACCCGGGAGGCAGGTTCTTCCTTTCTGATCTCAGCTGAGGCAGGAGACTCACTTGAACCTGGGAGACAGGGGATCTAGTGAGCCGATATCAAGCCACTACACCCCAACCTGGGCGACAAGAGCGAAACGCTGTCTCAAAACAAAGCAAAACAACAACACTAAAACTGTTTTGTATACCCTATAGAATACTATGAAGCCTCAAAAATTAAAGAAATCATATCATTTGCAACATGAATGAGTCTACAGGAGGTTACAGTGAGAGAAATAAAGCAAAGGCCAGGCATGGTGGCTCGTGACTGTAATCCCACCACTTTGGGAGTCCGAGGCAGGTGGAGCACTTCAGCCCAGGAGTTGGAGATCAAACTGGGCGACGTGGTGAAATCCCATCTCTACAAAAAAAATACAAACATTAGACAGGTGTGGTGTTGGACGCCTGTAGTCCTAGCTACTCAGGAGACTCAAGTGGGAGGATCTATTGAACCCGGGAGGTGGAGGCCGTGGTGAGCCGTGTTGGTGTCACTGTACTCCAGCCTGGTTGACAAAGTGAGACCCTGTCTCAAAAAGTAAATAAATACATAGTAAATTTTTAAAAAGCGAGCACAGAAAGTCGAGTAATGCGGGACCTGACTGATACGAGGAACGTAACATCGTTGAAATCATAGCTGCAGAGAGCAGAACGTTGGTTCCCCGAGGCAGGTGCCAGGGAGGGTTTGGGGAGATGTGAGTCAAATGATACCAAATTTCAGACAGGAATATTTCTAGAGATCTACTGAGCGGAACGGCGACTACAGTGAATAACTATGTATTGCCTACTTGAAAATAGCTGTGGGAGTAGATTTTAAACGTATTCTCATCACAATAATGTCAGGAGGCGAGGAAACGAGTGTGTTAATTAGCTTGATTTGGTCATTCCACAATGTATACATACATGAAGCCTCACGTTGTACACCATAAATATATATAATTTTCACTGGTCTATTTAAAATGAAAACTTAAATACATTATACAACTTAAATGATATAACATACAATAAAAAAGACTTTTATTTGTTAAATCTCCACAGAAGGAGTCTAAGTCCTAAAGGAAAATAAACTTCGAGGAGTGGTAAAATCAATCAGAAACGTCCCATTTCAGTGCTTCCCGAAACGTGTCTGACAGAGTGGACATCCTGCTGTTCACTAACTCCTTGTTCTGGAACAGTTAGTGTGTGTGTATATATGGGTGTGTGGGCTTATACACAAAAAGTAAATTAATGGTAATGAAAGCATTCTGATTCTCAGTTTAATTTAGTTGTGTATACAGACACACCCACCCCGCCCCCCAGACGCACATTTATCAAATCAGGCACTCCACTAAAACTAGCTACTTAGTGTGTCATCTCTCTCTGCAGATTCAAAAGAGAAACGTGAATTTTGAGTGGCATGATGGTTCGTTGCCTCTTGGAGTCCAGTTGGAAGTTGACTGACTGATTGGGACATTGTCATTGGTTGGTCTGGGTGGAAGAATCCACTTGGACCCTTAATTGAACACCTACTATGTGCCATCGTTTTAAGGCTGCCCGTGTGTTGCTTCGTTCATTCCTCACCATGACCTCCTGATCACACTTTGGAGATCAAACACCAGAAGCGCGCAGAAGCTATTTGTCCAGTGTTACAAAGCTACTAAGTGGTGGAATTTGAATGTGAACCCAGATGTGTAATTCTAGAGCCTAAGTGCTTCACCCACCTCCCTGTGGTGGCTCTACCGAAAAACAGCTAAGCACGCATTGAGAAGCTGAGGACTTTCAGGTTGCTTTTAAATGATTTTTCTTTTCAATGTTTAAATTCATACCAAGATTGACTGGGCGCCTGCCCAGGGGATGCGGGAAAAATCGGGTGGGGGTGGGGAGGTTCAGAAAGCCCCACAGAAGGGGAAGATGCCCAGGACAGAAGACTGTCAGGAGGCTGTTGGGTCAGGGGGTTCGCCTTGTTCTCAGAAGCCGCGGAGGTTCAGGTGGGCTGGGGGAGGCGAGTGGTAGAAGGCCAGAGGTCTGGGAGGGACCGAGGGATGGGGACAGGCGCGAGGGGCAGCGGCAGGGACTCGGGGGACTGGGAGTGTGGGCTCGGGCCTCGGGGAGCCAATTGGTGGAAGGACAGAGGTCTGGGAGGGGCAGAGGGATGGGGACAGGGGCAACGGCCCGCGGCAGGCACTCCGGGGGACTGGGAGTCGGGGGTCGGTGTTAGTCTCGGCTTTTGGCCCTGTCCTGCCGCTGGCTGCTCCCGTTTCTTTCGCTTTGCGGCGCGGTGGACAGGGTTAGCTCTCGGGATTGAGGGCGGTTTTGGAAGCGGCCTGGGGCTAAGGACAGGCCAGGGCGGCGGGAGAGGCGGACCGCTGGCATCGCTGGATCTGGGCGCGCTGTCGGACCTTCCACATCACCAGCTGCAGGCAGGCGTTTGCGTCCTCGCTGGAGTTGTGCCCGTCCTGGCTGTCCTGGATGATGTGTCCCAGGTAGTCGGCCGCGAGATTCCTGAGGGAGCGCTTGTAGGGGAAACCCAGGTAGTGCGGGAAGAGCACGGCCGTGTCCACCACGGTGCTGTGGATGAGCTTCAGGGCCAGCAGATCGCTCTCCAGGCTGTGCCCGATGAGGATGGTTTGGGCGCTGAAAAAGCTCAGCAGGATGGCTTGGACTTTGGGCAACGTGATGCTCGTGTTGGCGACGTCGGCCTCGGTCACTCCGGAAAACCTGGTGTTGTAGTCCACGATCTCGTTGTCGGGCTTGACGAAGGTGTCGTACACCACTCGCATGTCGGCGTCCACCACGGTGACGCGGGTCAGCTCCAGGCCGTGCGTGGTGTAGCACATCTCACAGTCCAAGGCGTAGATCCCTGGATAAGCGTCTCTGGAACACTCTTTCTCGAAGGTCTTTACGAAGCCATCCAGGCTGTCCTTGCAGCCATCCCGCATGTGCTGCTTTGCCACCTGGCAGCCCACGGAGCCAGGAGCCGCTGCACAGCAGGTGTACTGGCTAACCCGGCCTCCAGCCACTTGGCTCGAGCGGACCCGCCCCCAGTGATAATAACACAACTGGTCGCGTACACAGCGGCCCGAGGAGGACATCAGGTACTCGGTGCCACAACGGCAGCAGACCCTGCAGGAGGAGTCGCCCGGCCCCTTCCTCTGGCCAGTGAAGAGGACTGCGCCTCCGGGCTGCTCGGGGTGCGGGAAGGGGTAGCCGTTCTCCTTGAGCTGGT
Organism: Symphalangus syndactylus; assembly: GCF_028878055.3. Classification (NCBI taxonomy): domain Eukaryota; kingdom Metazoa; phylum Chordata; class Mammalia; order Primates; family Hylobatidae; genus Symphalangus; species Symphalangus syndactylus. The sequence goes on along the minus strand of NC_072428.2, from coordinate 70,823,274 downwards.
CCTGGGTGAGCAGGAACTCCTGGAGGCGGCTGTACAGGGCGGCCCTGCTGAGGCCGGGCATGGAACTGGAGGTCAGGCCCTTCAGTCTCTTGAGGGTTTTCAGGACCACATTCAGGTACACGTTCTTGTTGGGGCTGCAGTCGTAGGCCGCCTTCTCCTCGTTCAGCGCCTTCTCCTCGGCCTCCTGCTTGGAGGCGCAGAACTTGAGACACTCTTTGGTGTACAGTTGGAGATAGCCTCGGCGGATGACGGCGGGGACTTGGCACCCCGACCTTCGGAGGATAATGGGTTTCTTCAAACGCGGTAAGGATGGACGACGGACGATCCGCTTAGAGCTGATGGTGGTGGAGGTCTTGTCTGCCATCCCCGACCTGTTGCATGTCTTCCGTGGCTGTCTGCCGACCTTGGAGCCATTGGAGCGTTGGCTTCTGCTGGCCACCCGGGTTCTCTTGGCATCTTTGGCACCAGTGGCCAAGCAAGGGCTGTGAAAGTGTGCGATCCTCTTCCTCTCCCTGGGGGCTGAGATGCGGACTGCGGAGGGTCTCTCTGCCAGCTTTGGGGCGGCTGGCAGGCAGCAGGCCGATCCCCGCTGCGCAGGGAAGCACCAAGCCTCTGTCACCATCTCGGGCCACGCAGGGGGCACAGCCGGACCCGTATTCTCGGGCTCCGTCTGGATCCCTACAGATGCTGAGGCCTGCTTGTACATCTGGGGCACCCAGAGCCCGAAGCTCTGGGCAGGCTGATGAGAGGGCAGTGGGAATTCTGGAGCCTCGAGGGCCGCCTCCTCGGCCGCCTTCTTCGCTTCTGGATAGCCAGGTGGGAACCAGCAGGGAGCTGTGGTTCGCAACATCTCGCTGCCTTCGGGAGCACCTGCCCTGCTCTGCTCCTCTCCCAACTGGTGGCTTCAAGTAGTGCCGCCGCGGATGCGCACCGCCTTTATACAGGCACAGGGCTCTTCTGTGAGAGAGGGTGGACTTCTCCTTGATTACATTGCTACATCGATCCAATCACACTGAACCTCATCTTCCACCAAACTCCAGCTTGCGGGGGGGCTCAGGGTCTGCTAATGGAAGCAACCCGGACTACTGGTTGCTAACCTTGGAGCTAGCTTGCTTTTCCTGAGAGTCTTAACGGTCCCTGCTCAGCAGTACCATAATGGCTAGTGGAACTGAGCCACATAGCCGCACATTGAGTTTCAGGGAGGTTGGTCAACTTGCTCGGGCCCACACAGCACCCCCACGAAGCCGGGACTGGGTCAGACTTCTGCTGCCTGCTAGTGGGCAGGATCTGTCTGGGCTTGCCTTTCCCTGCTCTGTGCACTCCTCCACCGTGGGCAGTTTGAGGACAGGAAGTGGACTGCACCCACTTCTCTCCCAGGACGTGGACAGCGTTCAACACACGGGGTCTTCAAAAACCTCATAGAAAGTGTACATGCTGGAAATCTTTGCATGGATTTCAATTTGTTTCCACTAAAATTAACTTGTACTAACTTGTTAGAACCTTTCTGAACTAGATCTAGTCTGAGGCACTAAGAAGGATGAGACATCTGTTGAAAAGGCCTCCTATCAGAGCATCATGAATTCCGCTAAAACTGCAGCCCGAACAAACATCAAATGTATGGTGAATCTCGGGCGGAAAAACGAAGAAGTCACTGATGTTTTATGAAAAGCTTATAAGGACAACGCCCCAAAGGAATCAGCCCTTTACCAGTGTATAGCTTGTTTTAAGAGGAGATGAGAAGATACGGAAGGTGAATCCTGCAGTGTCTACGAAAACCAAATGCTGTGGAAAGCATTGTGCCCAGAGCAGCTGTACTCACGAGTAGAGTTTCAGTGGGAATTTTAAACAGCAGGGATCACGATCCTGTCTAAAATGCAAATGAAAAATGCGAACATCAGCCGGGCACGATGGCGGGTGCCGATAATCCCCGCATCTCGGGAAGCTGAGGTAGGGGAATTGAACCCAGGGGTCAGAGGTTGCAGTGAACCGAGATCGTGCCACTGCACTCCAGCCTGGGCGACAGAGCGATACTCTGGAGCAGAAGAGGCACTCTGGTTTGGAGAATGTTCCGCTTTTCTGCTCTGGCTCCTCCCCGTCTTTGCGGTTTTCCCTGCCTTTGCTCTTTGATGCTGGTGACCTGCTGATGGGCTTATGGAGTGTATGTCCTTTTAGCTGATGCTGATGCAATTCCTGTCTGTTTGTTAGTTTTCCTTCTAACAGTCAGGTCCCTCGGCTGCAGATCTGTTGGAGTTTGCTGGAGGTGCATTCCAGACCCTGTTTGCCTAGGTTGCTGGGAGAGTCTACTAGTTCAAACCTGGTGGAAGACAGTGTGGCCATTCCTCAAGGATCTAGAACTAGACATACCATTTGACCCAGCGACAACGTTACCGAGTATACACCCGAAGGTTTATAAATCATGCTAGTGTAAAGACACATGCACATGTATATTTATGGCAGCACTATTCAGAATGCAGACTTGGAACCCAACCCAATTGTCCATCAACGATGATAGACTGCATTAAGAAAATGTGTCACATAAACACCCTGGATTACTATGCAGCCATCAAAAGGATAAGATCGTGTCCTTTGCAGGGACATGGGTGGAGCTGGAAACCATCATTCTGAGCAAACTGTCACAAGGACAGAAAACCAAACACCCCGTGTTCTCACTCATAGGTGGGAATTGAACAATAAGAACACTCGGACACAGGTTGGGGAACGTCACACACTGGGGCCTGTCACGGGGTGGAGGGCGGGGTCAGGGATAGCATTGGGAGAAATACCTAAGGTAAATGATGAGATGATGGGTGCAGCCGGTCAGCATGGCACATGGATACCTACGGAACAAGCGTGCTCTTAGGGCACATGCACCCTACAGCTTAAGGTATAATAAAGAATACTAGTGGGGAAATAACTTTTTTGTGTATTTGATTCAGGTTCTTTTGGGCAGTTTACTTAGACACATTATACAACCCTGAGATGCCTCAATCCAAGGACACGAAGGTTTCCGTGACAATTGACATATATCAATATCTATTTCAAATATGTAGTTTATCAATTCAATGCTGCCTCAAAATACCACACTTTTGTCAGAATAGGGTAGAGTGTTTCTGAAAAACTAGTGATTAAAATAGTGCCTCATTTACCTTTTAATTACATTTCTACACCTACTACAGATATTTGACTTCTCTTGGGTGCTGTAAAAGTATTCTCTTCTGAGTACATTGCTGTTTTCCTGATGTTTACCTAATTGCCTATTAATGCCTACAACCCAACTAATTCGTCCAGCCTCTCACTACAGGCCAATGTTGAGAATTAAAACGTCAGTGAGGCCCAGCGTGCGGTGGCTCACACCTGTAAAGCCAGTACACTGGGAGGCCAATCATGGCTGATCATTTGAGGTCAGGAGTTCAAGACCAGCCTGGTCAACATGGTGGAACCCCATCTGTACTAGAGACACAAAGTTAGCTGGGCATGTTAATTCTGCCTCTTTATCTCAGCTGAGGTAGGAGAATCACTTGAACCCGGGAGGCAGGTTCTGCCTTTCTGATCTCAGCTGAGGCAGGAGACTCACTTGAACCTGGGAGGCAGGGGATCTAGTGAGCCGATATCAAGTCACTGCACCCCAACCTGGGTGACAAGAGCGAAACGCTGTCTCAAAACAAAGCAAAACAACAACACTAAAACTGTTATATATACCCTATAGAATACTATGAAGCTTCAAAAAGGAAATAAATCATATCATTTGCAACATGAATGATTCCACAGGATGTTACAGTGAGTGAAATAAAGCAAAGGCCAGTCACAGTAGCTCGTGATTGTAATACCACTACTTTGGGAGTCCAAGGCAAGTGGAGCACTTGAGCCCAGGAGTTGGCTTATCTCAAACTCCTGGCCTCCAGTCATTTTTCTGCCTTGGCCTCCCAAAGCACTGGGATTATATGTATGGCCCCTGTAACCAGCTTTAGATAAATTTTATTTAATACAGATAGCTTCCCAACTAAAAACATTTTATTAGAATTCTCTTAATTCAGCAAAGCATTGTTATTACTGACCCAGTCTTCACTTATTTTCAGCTTAGATGCAAGAACAAAATTATCTTTATGTTTTAGTTTTATTTTATATTTTCAAGGTGCACAATATGTCGTTCTGAGATACATGTGCATAAGGAAATGATTACTATAATGAAGAAAATTAACACATCGATCATATCACTTAGCTGTGCTTCTTTTTTATGTGAGAACACCAAAAATCTAGTCTCTCAGAATATTTCCCAAAAACAATACAAGATTATCTAATATACCTACAGGTTGTACATCAGATTCATTTATTCTACATTACTGCACCTTTACCACTTTTACCCTTCATTTACCTATTTTCTTCCCACGAATGTAACCACCGTTTTTAATGTATTGAACTTTGAAAAATCGATTTCAAATATGAGTGGGACCATGAAATATTTTTGTCTGTGTGTCTGTCTTATTTCACTTAGGAAACCTGCCATTTACATGTCTCCTAAATTTAGTACAGAAATAAAGTGCATCAAGAATGTGTCTCAGTTTTGTTAGATTAATTGTTTCCAAGTTATCCTCTTTATCAGTTTTTACTTTTTGTACTATAGAAGAATGAAAATTCTTGTATTAAAAGAAACTATAACCAGGCTATTCATAAATAACTTCTTTCAGGGATAAAAATCTCAGGAAGTTCAAGATTTCTGTATTAATGATTGACAATGTTCTTAGTGGTCTCTCTTAGACTTATTTCAATTGTAAGTAAGTCTTGGTGATATTCTAACATAAATTCTGACAGGTGAAGAGAATAAATAAGTATCTCTAGGAGAATCAACAGAATAAATTTATATTGGTTAAATGGCTAAGAAAATATGGTAAATAGACTTAAAAACTTCTTCATCTTCCAAAATCAGAGTCAAATACTAAGTGATCGTAAAGTAGCTAATTCTGTCTTCCTGACAAAGTGAATGTGAGCTAAATTAGCAGAATGTCAGGAATAAATTTTTCCTTGAAATCTAGCAACAAATAATGTAATTAAATTATGAGGCTTTGATTGTTGCACAGAGTTTTAGCATCAACAGGAAAGCTCACAAAACATAGGTAAAAATCAAAAAGGAGTGCTGGGTTGGAGCCCTGAGGTGAATAATTTTATCATCTCAGATCACTTGGAAAAAGGCAGCGAGTCCAAAAGAAGCTGGTGATAGGCTTTCTCTCTGCTAACTCCTAATGTTCTGCATGAAATATGTGGAGGCAGAAGAGAGACAGTTTATTATATTGTATGTGATATAGAGTGAAGGAATAAGAGAATATTTCTGAAAAATATCTTCAAAATTTGGAGAATCATTCCTATCAAAATCATTCATTTAAGGGACTAAAATATAAATAAGATGTTTCTTGCCACATAACCCTCAGCTAGCCAGGCTCTAAAAAGGACGACACTGGACACCTCGACAGTGGTAAAAAGCAGGGTTTACTCACTCTTGAATAATAACTGGTGCTAACCTTAGGCAGCAGCTTATCTATTTGGTTGAGGTTCAACTTTGTTTCATTCAACAAATCTCTTGGGTTATTTTCAGTTGTGCCAGTCATTTAATTTGTTTTCTGAATCAAATGATAAGAATAAATATGGTTTAGACTGTAAACAGCATTCCCAGATACATTACCACTTAGTGTCCCATCTGCCTAATTTTGAACCTATAGGACAGGAATAAAAGCGTTGTGAAAAACAGCAGGTGATTTCCTCACAGCCAAATACTCTTGTCCCTCCTACTTTGCTTCTGGCTTTCCTGCTGCATGGGACATGGCAATAAATGGAAGTTTCCTGCCCAAAGAGGTAAAATTCACTTGTTGAAGATGTCAGTCTTCTTCTTGACCAACTCCTATATTGGTACAAACATGTGAGAGAAATGCACCTTCTGAATCATTTCAAATTTGTGGCCTTTGTAGGAGCACATAAGCTGGTGTGCTAGGAGACGTAGCTATTACATTCTTTTGTAGAATTTTCCATTCTCTATCATCTGGATTCTTATTTAAAATGTAAACCAAGTTTGTTCTTTCTACTGCATAAGAAGGTTTATGCCACTTTATGCTTAGTAAGTAATTAAATTTATATGTCAGTTTAAATAAGGACAGCCTCCATTATTCTAAGTCCTGTTCCTGTTGGCCATCATCTTATATAGGAACCTTCCTCTTTTGATTGTTTATATTAAAAAACCTAAGACAATTGAAATCAACCCTGTAAAAATTATGCTACAATTATTTTAAACCCTAATATAATAGTTTTATCTTTGATATGAATCTGAAAATCAATTTATTTCTTATCTTTTGATAGATATTCATTAGTATGTTCTATCCTATTTTGTTACTTATATTTTGGAAAACTTACTTAATGTTAGAATAATATTTATACATATTAACTCCTCTACTTATCCATTTACTCATCTTATTTATTGTATGATCTATTCTAAAAGTTGCATTGAATAATTGTAATATATTAGCAAAGAAGACAAATACTGCCATTGCCCCTTTGGAATTTTCAATCTGCGAGTAATAAATATAAGAGTTTTCTGAATATTATAATCTGATATAATATATTCAGAGAAGATGTAATAGCAGAGCAACTCGGCAATGAAAAACTGTTGTATGAGCTGAAATGTGCTTAATAACGAGGATATGGAGAAACAATAAAGTCTGTGAGGTCGACTTAACTTGCTCAGACTTAAAAAGAAAATAAGCACTCTTTATATTCTTTGTAAGGTAAGATATCCAACACTTCATTATTCTACCCCAGCCTGGTTCAAATATACCACTAAGACAAATGATTTACAGTGTGTACAAACTGAAAACATACTCTCTGAAAAAGGAATCAGATTAAAAAAACAACTTACATTGTATGATTTTATTTACCTGAATGCAAAAACATAAAAAGTAGATTAAGTGCTGTCAAGGAATGGGGGAGGGTGAACGGAGAATAAGTGTTATTGTGTATTGGGATTGTTCTGGAAGTGATAAAAGTGCACAGGCAGTAGAGAGCTCTGATGCCTACACAAGTGTGATATACTAAAAATCTCTGAATTAAATACATTAGAACATGACTTTCACGGTCGGTGAATGAATCTCAACAAAACTAGTACAAAAAAAATTCTTGATGTTCTAGTAAAGATTCCACAATAATTTATTAAATAAAATAACTTAATTAACAAATGTACACATTCAAGGTGGTTATCCCATTTATAACCATAAAGTAATTACATTCCATGAAGTTACAATGAGCTCACAGGCTCTCACACGTAGGGTCTTAGGACACTATTTGCCTCATATATGGGAGGTCACAATAAATCATCATGAAACCAACTTTTCATGTACAAGCAAAGCAAAAGAAAGGCCTCAGAGGGGAAGAGAAGGAGGAAGGAGGAAAACCATAGATAAGAGAACCTTTAGAAACATACATTTCCCACATCCTGCAAAAAAATAAAAGATAATGTGAATTATGAGAGATTTTTCCTTCTGCATCTTTTCTCATACTCTTGTTTCTTTCTGTTTTAGTGTTTTAATAATGTATATCTTTTTATTTCCTGCTAAGGAATCATTCAAGGCTACATTAATAACAGAACCTCAACTAAACAATAGAAAGCTTCATCAGTGGGCATTAAGAAGAAAGGAGCTCAGCAAGAGATGGTGGAGTAAAGCAAGGATATCTAGGTTTCCAGTGTCATTCATTTCCTAATCTTATTTCCAAGGAAAGCTCTGACCACACATGACAACTATTAAAACAAAACAGGGAAACATATGAGAAACAGTACATGGACATTGATGAGCAGCTTTGAGAAATCTTGCCCAGGCAAGGGGAAACCCCTCAATGTCTTCAGCAAATCACTGCTGTCTGGGACATCAGAGTGAGGAGGAACTAGGGCATGTAAATGGAGTATTACTAACCTTCCCCTGGCCTAGAGTTCTAATGATTTTGGATGATCTCTCTGTGTGGATAGTACTCCAAATTATATTGAAGAGAACTTTGTTATATGTTATCAGCTAAAATGGCAAAAATTTCCCAAAGATTACCAAAGTATGCAGTAATAAGTGAATGGAGAAAGGAAATGGTGGAAGTCAGACAGCATGTGTCACTTAGCTTAGAGCAGTGACATATGCAGGTGATATTTGCATGTCCTGGCAGCACTGTCCAGCAAAGGCTTCCTGCCTCTGAGGATGGACCCTCCCTCCTCACCTGGAGCAGCTCCCCGTCAGGCATGCGGCATGTCTCCCACAGCTCTCTGTATGTGTCTTTCGTCCCTTCTAAATGTTGGGTCATTCTCACTTGACTTGTATTTGTTGGAAAAGCTCTTTTGCTTGTCTTTCCAGTGCCTGCAGATGCAGTTGCTCCTCTTCTTTGAGAAATATATGCATTTTTTGATATTGAATACTGATTATCCTCTTCCTTAGTGACACATAGTGCTGCAGAGATGTTTGGTTAAAAGAATTACATGTTCTCACTCTCAATAGAAAACTTCAAATAATTATATGCTGGGTGTAATCAAGCAACTTATAAACTTTCTGCCTCACTCTTTCAAGGAGTCTTGAATATTTGCTATCTTCTTCTGTCCATCTTTTTCAATGTTCCTATTCTCTCTCCCTTTTTAAATCAAACCTTTATAAAGACTCCTGGTTTCTGTCACTGTGACGCTTCTTCACATTTGTTACTGAGTCAATTATTTCCTCTATTAATCTCTCTTTTAGGATTTTTCCATGTCTGATTCACCTACATGTTAAAAAACATTTAGCCATACACCGCATTATGCAGTTTTTTTTTACTTCTACCATATTTTTACTCTATATACTCTATATACTCTATATACTATTCTATTGCTTTCACCTTCCTCATACCCAATCTTAGGGAAATGTTGTCTCATCTACAGTGTCTGAAAAGGTTGATACCAACTTTGGCTGATTAGGTTTATAAAGTATTGAAAACCACACTTGGGGGCTCAAAGCTCTACAGACAAGTTTGGAATGAGATGCAAGAAAGTTGACTTAACACAGGGTATTCAAAGAAATATTTTAAGTATAACAATTATTTCACTAAATATTATCACATGCTAATTTTTCTTTTATTTTGTTTTTGTTTGTTTGTTTGTTTGAGATACTATCTCGCTCTGTCGCCAAGGCCAGAGTGAAATGGCTGGGTCTCAGCTTACTGCAACCTCTGCCTCTCGAGTTCAAGTGATTCTCCTGCCTCAGCCTCCCAAGTAGCTGGGATTACAGTCACCCACCACTACGCTCAACTAAATTTTGTAGTTTTAGTAGAGACGGAGTTTCACCATGTTGCTCATGCTGGTCTCAAACTCCTGATCTCAGATAATCTGCCCACCTTGGCCTCCCAAAGTGCTGGGATTACAAGTGTGAGCCACTGCACCGGGCCACATGCTAACTTTAAAATTTTGTTTCTCACTCTGTTTTAAAATTATAATTGCTTAAGTGCCTTGCCGTTATTTATCTGAATATGTTCAAAGATAAAACATTAACTGGGATTACCAACACATCTGTGCTGTGTAACTCTCTTGTTTAAAAATGTATAACAAGGAACTTAATTGTTTTTCACAAAATCGTATATATAATGGTTGATATAATTAGCTGTTTTTCTTATTTTTACTATTTTATGACTATTTCCCAAGGATGGATTTATAAAATAAAATCTCTTTTTTATTTATCCACCTTTTGGAATAATTTTAAAACTGAAACTTTACATATATATGTACATAACTATCTATAACAATGTTATGTATTCATATTTTTTAAATTATATAATAATTAATTTACACAATATTAATAATTATTATTACTTTGTTTTTGACATGCTGTCTCCCTCTGTCAACCAGGCTGGAGTGCAATGGCATGATCTCGGCTTACTGCAACCTCTGCCTCCCAGGTTCAAGTGATTCTCCTGCCTCAGCCTCCCAAGTAGCTGGGATTACAGGTGTCTGCCACCGTGATCGGCTCATTTTGGTATTTTTAGTAGAGATAAGGTTTCACCAAGTTGGCCAGGCTGGTCTGGTACTCCTGACCTCAGGTGATCCGCCCATCTTGGCCTCCCAAAGTGCTGGGATTGCAGGCATGAGCCATGGCACCTGGCTGTTATTTACACAATAATTATGTCCATAATTATCTTTAATAGTGCATGAAAGTTATTTGTAACACGGTTGCCATACTAACAGATTTTGTTGTCTTTTACCATGATTTAATAAATCACCAATGTTTATACGTAGTTGTATTCATAAATTATCTAATGTTTGGGGATTTAGGTCATTTCTATAAACTTAAAGTTAACAAACCTTGCTAGAAGTTGAAAAAGTAGAAACCTATATAAAAGTCACCATTTACATATTAAGAGACATTTACAAAATTATAAAATTCATAAAAGTCAGCATATCCTAGAAAAAGATGAAGTGGCTGTCTTTTTAATCCGTCCATGGCATTGCAAATAAGTATGTTTTCTGAAGTGTCATTTCATCAGCATTATGCTTCAAAAAATATATCCAATACAGTTAAGAAAAGGTAATCATAGATATATATATGCCTACTTTTCAACAAATGTTGTTCTTTGGAAACAGATTCAAACACTTCTTAAAATGTTGCATATTATCTACCTAAGTGTAGAGAAGAAAGACTTTCTGATATTCTCATTTCCCAGTAAAACTTTGATTCTACATTTTGTAGAATGCCCTGTATTAGACAGAAATAAACAATAAGCAACTTATGAGATGCATATGAAAGAATAAAAAATAGTTGCAAATTTTAGTGCTAGAAGCTGAAAAAGTTATCTATTTTACTACAAGTGTTATCATGCAGGGTAACTAAGAGAGAAAAAGCAGTATTTCCTTACCTAACTAAAAAATACTCTGTTATTCAAGTGAAAATATCAGACATTTATTGATCACCAATTCTGTGCTAAAAACTGTTCTAAGTGCTTCACATGTTCTAACTTACTTAATTGTTACAGCAACCCCATAAGATAAATAATATTTTATACTCATTTAAAGATTAAGAAACATAAGAACAGGAAACTTTAATAATTTGTCCATAGGCATACCCTAATTAAGTAGGAGAACTAGGGTTAGAAACCAGGCAGTCTGTCTCTGAAAACTGTTTTCCTTTCAGTGACATTAAATATGTTGCCAAAGTGTCTTCCTAAGCCACAAAATTTCATACAATATTTTGAGGGGACGCTTCATGCATGCTGGCAGAATTGATTGAAAGTTGACAAAGCTTTCAAGTATTGTGCAGGCTTTGGTCCACTTTTTTGAATAATAATATGCACACTGTCCTACATCTACCATATTGTCCAACACTCTATCAATGACATCACAAAAAGCCTGTGGGCATGCTCGGCCAAACCCATAAAAAAGGCATTGTGGAAATCCTAGTGTGCAGTGCAGCTCTTCTTTTCAAAGCACAGAATGTGTCAGAGGGTCTCTTATGTGCGCTACTCTAATTACTCACAAAATAAGTGTCTGCTATGGACTCTCCTTACTGGTAGAGATTGGAGCCAAAATTGTAACAAACATGCACGTTCTGCACATGTATCCCAAAAATTAAAGTAAAATTTTTTAAAAAAGTGTAAAAAAAAACCAAGACTAAGTCCGTAAGGAGCTCATGGTCTAGTAGTTGATACAAAGGAAGGGACAGTCATCCTAAAAGTCTTCCTAAAAGAAATGACACCTAAGCTGAAACCCAAAGGATGAGGATAGTCTTATCTTTTCTGATAGTAAAGGCTAAGTGACAGCAGTTGTCATGAGAAAAGATTGTGGGGCCTGGCATGGTGGCTCATGCCTGTAATCTCAGCACTTTGGGAGGCCGAGGTGGCTTGACCAGTCAAGCTGAGAAGTTCAAGACCAGGCTAGGCAACATGGTGAAACTCCATCTCCACAAAAAATACAAAAACTAGACAGGCATGAGGGTGCATGCCTGTAACGTCAGCTAAGTCTTAGGCTGGACGATTGCCTGAGCCCAGGAGGCTGAGGTTGCATTGAGCAGGGATTGTGCCACTGACTCTAGCCTGGGTTTCAGAGTGAGACCCTGACTCACACACACACACATACACAATATTAGTTCTGTTCTCTTCCTGGGTTGATATCCTTCTATTCTATCTAGGCCAGAATGCTTTCTGAAATGGAAATGTGCCTATATTCCTACCTGCTTAACCTTATTATGGGATTTTGATAAACTTCAAGAAAGTAGTTACACTCCTCTCAATGTCAAACAAAACATACTTGATGTATTTGGTGCTCAGTGTATGAATTCTTCTTCCCACAAATGCCTTGGATTCTAGTAAGGGTGAGTTCCTTGTATTTCCTTAACTTGCCACAATCATCTATACTTCCATTATTTTGTATAACATGATTACCTTGTCAGTGGAAATATAAATAAATAAAATTACTTTGAAGCGCTGTGGCATTGCCCAATAGAATTGACGATCCACCAATTTTATAACCCAGACATTCCAGTTATCGGAAGATACTGTCCGGAAAGAGAATCTATTGGCTATTTACATTAGGAGACATGTTCACAAAATCAAAATACAAAAATCATTCCAAATGTACAACAGCAGAAAATGAACAAATATATATTATTATGCACCATTTATCCAAGTTTGGGTTTTCCACTAAAAACTCACTCTTGATTGTTTACATAAATAGATCTGGACCCTTTAAATATTTTTTTCTTTGCCACGTGTTAAGATGTCAATCTTTGTGAGTGGAAAACATTGGAGAGAAATTCTGAAAATGCGCTTCCAATCTGCTTTGGAAATGACACCTCCAGTGTCTGGCCCGGAGGGCATACAGGGATACACCAATGCCCAGATTGTGTAGTTCAGGCAGCTGCTATAGCAGCCACTTCCTGAAGTTCATGGTGGCCAGGAGAACTGAGCAGCCATGAGCTTCTCCTGATACTGCCCTTTGCCAAATCTGAAGTGGAGCCTGTCTGGCATGACATTTCTTTGTAAACAGATTTACAAGTGGCCCAGAAGGCAAGTCTCTGGGGAGCTCTGAAGTGTGGATTTAAAGCAAGTTTTTCAAGCGCAACAGCACAGAGACTTCTTAACATTCAGTGAGGCCAAGGGGTGAGGGGACTCTTCATTGGCTACTCCAACTTCACCCTGGAAATAATGGCAATTCCTTATATGTGCTCATCACGTATTATTTAGACTTCTTACGTTCTACTACACAATATTTCCTTGCTCAAAAGCTGTTATAATTAATCATTCTTTATATTAACTTTCCCTATTCACATTATTATATGTTTTCTCTGTCTTGACAGACCCTGAATCTTCCTTTCATTTGAATAAATGCTATCTATCTATCTATCTATCTATCTATCTATCTATCTATCTACTTACTTATCTATCTATCTGAACACTTAGAGACCCGTGGAAAAAAATCAAGTACCACAAAACTATACGTGGTATGATTTTATTTTAAAAAGTTCAAAACTACCTAAAGCCAAACCATAAAACACGTAAATAATATAGCCATGTGTGATAAAATTATAAAGAATAACAGAGGAAATAAAGATAAACACAAAATTCAAGAAAGTGAAAAAGCACAACTGTCATTAGTGCACAGGGAACGCAAAGATATTGGAAATGTTATTTTCTTAATATGGCTAGGAGGTTCACAAATGTTCATTACTATTTTTCTCTATACTTGTGTGTTATATTATAGTCTTTTACATAAATAAAATATTTTAATAAAAAATAGTGATTTCTTATGCTATAGAGTGATTATATATACTAAAACTGTAATTTAATCAGTGTCCCAACTAGTGCGCTGAGATAGTGATCCTCTCAGCCTTGGGAGGCCAGGCAGGGCATGAGGCCTCTGGCTTGGAGCAGTTGCGCATATTCCGCAGTGTGCTCTGTGACAAACTGATGTTTTCCCATGTGTGAAGCGACATGGACACATTAGACTTGATTCCTCGAAAATGCCAGATGAGAGTTTTACGATATTTGTCCATTGCCCTTGGATTTAATATTGACTTTGATTCTCCCACTTCAGAATAATCTTGTATAATTATAAATTTTGATTTTTATTCTTAATCCACAACGAGAAAATAAAAGAAAAAATATGTACACAGACAAATATATGAAAACTCACATAACTATATATACTATCCATCTTTATTTCTAAAATACTAATTTTAAAATACATCACTATACCCATCGTGATTCTTTCTGTGTGACATACCACACAAATTCAATATGGGTTCTCTAAGGAATCCTCTTAGGCTACTTGTTTCAAGCCTCTTAAGCTGCCTGCACGGTGAAGGCTGCAACAAAGCTTTCTCTTCACTTCTCCCTTAGCCTTGCATGGGTCCACTTTCCTTTCAATATCAAACACAGCATTAGAAATTCCTGGAAATGACTCCCCTGAATACTTGCTGTGGCTGCTTGGAGCACAGATGACATACCTGTTGATAAAACAGTATACTGTTTACTAGTTGCCCAAATGATATGGAAGAGAAACACAAGAGCACTCTACAATTCTAACATTGAATATTTCTAATTTAACAATTTGAACCAGCCACTTGTCAACTAAACTTCCACATTCAATCAACTCTAAAGACTATTATGGTCAGGTGTGGTGTCTCAAGCCTGTAACCCTAAGTATTTTGGGAGGCCAAGGTTGGCGGATCACGAGGTTAGGAGTTCGAGACTAGCCTGGAAAGCATGGTGAAACCCCGTCTCTACTAAAAATACAAAAAATTAGCCAGGCATGGTGGCACGTGTCTGTTTTCCCAGGTACTCAGGAGTCTGAGGCAGGAGAATTGCTTGAACCTGGCAGGTAGAGGTCACAGTGAGATGAGATCATGCCACGCCACTGCAATCCAGGCTGGGCTACAAAGCTAAAATGGAAAAGACTAGTTTATGAAATATGTGTTAATTAATAATATTTGACTTCGAACAAATAACCTAAAGTGGTAAGTGCTTCAATGCTACAACAGCAACAATGATAAAGTAAGCACAGAAATCATGATTGGTAATAAAGTATTTACTTACAATTTTTCTAATTCTTCAAGATAAACTACACACAGTTGATTTTAGTATTTCCCAGAGGAGGGAACTGAGGTCTGAGAAATCAAGTTGCTAAATTGTTTGTCTCAAGGCACATTACAAGTAAGTGCTGATTTTTTAATATATCATAATAAATGATAGCACAACTGTGATCCTTAAAGTCCTGTTTGTGATTAGTCAACCATCTATTGTGTTTTTTTTGTCCTTTTTAAAAAAGCCACACTACCATGTTAGAATACTTAACATAAAACATGAAGAAATATCAAAAATAATTTTGTAATGTTTCATATGACCACGACAGATGAATGTTTTATGGAACGGACAGAGACATTTCATGTCATAGACCTAGAAAGGAAGGACAAACTCTGAAGAGATAAATAAGGCCAGGAGCGGTGGCTCATTACTGTAATTCCATAAATTTGGGAGGCTTAAGTGGGAGAATTGCTTGAGGCCAGGAGTTTGAGACCATCCTGGGCAACACAGGGACACCCTGTCTCGACAAATGAAAGTACAAATATTAGCTGGGCACTGCGGCACGTGACAGTAGTCCTAGCGATTTTGGAGGCTGCGGTGGAAAGATTGATCAAGCCCAGGAGTTTGAGGCTGCAGTGAGCTAAGATTGCACACTGAACTCCAGCTTGGGAGACAGTGTGAGAACCTGTCTCTTAAGAACAACAGCGAAATAAGCTGGGGCGATGGGTAAGTTAAAAATGTGCTGCCATCGGCCGACCAATCGAATCGTTTAAAACATGCTCTTACTCCCAAGCCAGACACTTTGATAATCCCTGGACAGAAAGATGGAGCCATTTCTGGCCGTCCAATGACTTAACCCCTTTCAATACATATAAGATCAACCTGGTGATAGTCAATTTTTGGCTGAAAAAAAATTACAGTAGTCAAGATTTAGGAAGAAAAACACCTCTAAATATCAAAAATACGAAAAAGAACAAATAAAGATGTGTTGATTATATGCCTTAAATATAGAGAGATTTACGGGGTTTTGCGTATACGTACACAAAAATATATTTAAAATAGGAAAGGGGCTAGAATTATACACACAAGAATATAACCATGATTTCATATTTTTCTGATGGAATTAGGCAGATATTTACTTTCTGCTGTGGCTTTCTTGATCTTTACAGTTTCTAAAATAAACATCTTTTTAATATAAGAAACAAAAAGATACTGAAAATAAAGATATGCAAAAATTATATTACATTGTATGAGAGAATATTATATTTATCATCACTACAAATATATTGAAATTTTCTATTGGCTTGCAAGAAATCATCTATGATATTTTTCCACAGTACAAAAAAAATGAAAAAGTGATATTATAACAGGGAATCATTTTTTCTTTTCCTACCTGTAAAAACGTCTATCTGGTAACCCTAAGGATCAATAAATGCTCATTACAGAAACATTGGTTGATTATTCTTAATTCTCAATAATATTGGAATGAGAAATAAAATGAATATAGTTATAACTTCATGAAAATTTATTTCTATAGTCAAAATAAAAATTTCAGAACAAAACTGAACTTAATCAGTCAGCTCTGGGGATTGGTTCCAGGACACTGATACAGATCGAAATTTGTGCACACTCAAGTCCTGCAGAAAAGACACGTATACATGAAAAGTAGGCCCCCCTCTTCTGTGGAATTAACAAGCTGAATGTGAAAAAAACCACTAAACAAATCAAATTGATCTATCAGAATAATAATACAGATTTTAGTGTAAATTATTTAATATTTCATCTTTTCAAGTGATTTTCCGAATAATGTAAGTCCAGCATTCTCAGAGTCTGAAAAGACTTTCTGGATTACCTTGCTCTGCCTCAGTGAGGAAAGGTAGCTGCGTATGTGGAATGTGAAGCCACATCTGACCTCCCTTGGGTTAACTGGCCATAATATAACTCTCACTACACGCCTAATGCCCTTTGACATCCTGGTCTTCATATTGTTAAGACAATGAAGTAGGCAATAATATAAAAGAAAACATTTCTGAAAAACATGGCTAAGAGTCCCAATGGAACATAACAGTTTTGCTTTATTTTGTTTTGTTTTTTAGAAAAACATTCATAATTTTCTTACTTTACACATTTTTCATTAGTTCTTTATTGGCCTCATCTGAGGTTCTCAGATTCAAGCTCATGTAATGAGTATCATTCTGTGAAAAAAGTTCTAACATATCAAAGCTAAAGGAAAAATAATTGTTGAGGTTTGTTCTATAGAAATAAATTGACTCACTTAAAAGCCTTTTTTTCTGGATTTATGTCCTTCCTACTTTGTGATATTTTTAACAAAATCATTTTCTGTATGCAATACTAATATTTAAAAATATGTTTGAAAAAAATAATTTGGCAAAATAAAGTTTACCATCTTTAAAAATAAAAAGTTGGCCCTCTATATATGTGGGGTTCTTTCCTTCAATACTGTATTTTATTATGTTTTCTTAAGACATGGAATTTCGCTCTTTTGCCAGGGTGGAGTGCAGTGGCTTGATCATACCTCACCACAGCCTCAAACTCCTGGGCTTAAGCAATTCTCCTTTCTCAGCTTCCTAAGTACTTGGGATTACAGTGAATAACACTGTATTTTCTATCTATCTTTGCTTGCTGATGTGAAACCTACATATCGAAAGGGCTGACCGTATTTTTTAAAAACATTGTGCTTAAGTAGACCTGTGCAATTCAAATCAGTGTTCTTCAAGTATGAAATGTGTATTTTAAATTCCTATAATTTGCAAATTAAGAACAATAAAATACATAGCTACCACATTTTTAAATCTTATAAAATACTATTCTGCTAAAGCGTATGAAAGCACATAAACAACTGCATGTGCCAATGGGAAAAAAGATAGTGATTTTTATTTACATCGATAATAACTAACTGATAAACCCAGGTATACAAATATAGGCAAGACTTTCTTCACCTTAGGTCTCCTAGTAATCTGCTCACAGAAATACTATTAATATTAAATTAAAATAATCTAGTAATGTTTAGTAAGATGCCTGAAAAATTATAAATATTTACCAAGTGATAACTAACAATATTCTAATTTTTAAAGTTAACCTATTAGGAACATAAAACATGGTGCTTATTTCAGTCTTTCTGCAATATCTGGATGCCTGCTATGAATCAAACGCTCCCTGCTTTCACAGAACTTACAGTCCAAAAGGAGTGATGGGGTTGCTATTGCAATAAGAATGATTCAATCTAATTGAAAGTGTATCAACAAGCTCTGAGTAGGTGAACAATGAGTCACTGAATTCAATATACCATTCTGTCACAATGTAATTAATTAATGAGAAACCATCATTACATTAAGAAAGCATTAATTATTATATTCATTCATTTATCTCTTACTTTTTATAATGTGGTTTTACTAACAGTTGGCATTTAGAACTGGCTGATCACCTCCTATGAGCCAATTACTGTTTTGAATGTTTATACAATACATGATTTTTAATCTTCAGAGCAATTCTGCAAGTTGGGCAGGCTAGTAGCCCCATTTCATAGATGAGATAATAAAGGATCAGTAGTTAAACAACTTGCCTAAACTCACACTAGACAGTTTTAGAATGAAATGGGAGGTCTATATTGTTCTTTCAACTGCACCCTGTTGACAAAGGAAAAATAGGAATAACTACAGCCCCCATAATTTGGATATCAGCTCTATTCAACATTTATGAATTTAGCATCACGAACTCAGATTTTGAAATAGTATATAGTAAATGAAACACAGACTATCTGTTAGCAGCTCTCATAAACAGATGAGGCAATCAAATAAAACATAATTTCAATAAAATGCTATGGGTTTCTGAATCAAATTCACAATCCATTGCTACAAATACAAAAATTGATGTGGCTACACACATGTAAATGCACAAAGACACACACACACACACACACACACTTCTCTTTCTCTGTATCCTGTGTTAACACCCTGTATCCTTTGATACAGGGGAAAGAAGTCGTACAAGAAAAGCAGGATGAAGACATGTCTCTTCCTTAGATTTCAAAGTTTTTGTTGAGAAATTCAACATTCAACTTAATTTACTTAGTGAGAAATTACTATTATTACGTGCAATGCACTGCTCAGGTGTTTAGGAACTGTAAACATCTTATAGAGACGCAGACTGGATCTTTACTATCATTTGGAGAAAATGAAACAAATATAGAAATACTCAAGGAAGAAAAAGCTGTGTGTCCTTAACAAACCATAATTCAAATGATGAGGCATTTTGTCAGGGAGAGAAAACATCATTTTTCTTTTAAAGATAGAAAATCAGCTTCATGGAATCTGCTTACATTTTCATTCTCATTGTTGACCTTTTACCCACATAAAAAAAATTGGAAAGAATTGTGAACAATAAGGAAATAATTCTCCCAATATTCCTCTGAAGATAATGCAGTGCTTATACTAACTGATTAACTCCCTTTAAGTTTTTCCTATATTTGTTGAATAAAATTAATCAAATTATATATACAACTTTAAATTCTTTCTGCTTACTTCATGTTTTGTTGTAAATGTCTTCTTATATTATATCTCTAATAATTTTTTTTCTTTTTTATGGGACGGAATCTTGCTCTGTCGTCCAGGCTGGCCACCTCCTGGGCTCAAGCGGTTCTCCTGCCTCAGTCTCCTGAGTAGCTGGGATTACAGGTGCCTGCCACAACACCTGGCTAGTTTTTTGTTTGTTTGTTTGTTTGTTTTTCTGTTTTTTTTGTTTGTTTTTTAGTAGAGATGGGATTTCACCATGTTAGCCAGACTGGTTTCGAACTCCTGACCTCAGGATTTTTGTCTCACCCACCCAAATAGCTGGAATTACAGGTGTGAGTCACCACACCTGACTCTAATCATTGATTCTAATGATTATAAAATGTTCTCATTGGGGAATATCGACTTCTTTAGTAATTTCTCTTCTCTTAGGCAAGAGGTTACTTTGAAATACTTGCTATTATCATTTTAGAACTCAAGTCTTTTTCAAAGCAGTCTTTCTTTTCCAAATTTGATACTTTTTCTTAAGAAATAATTCAAGAAATGAAAATACTGTGACAAAATATGGAACTTTGTGACAGTTCTTGGACACTTTAGAAATATATAGCTATTACTTTCAAAAATATTAATATAATGCACGATATTATCAGAAATCCATGGAGAGCATATGCTTCAGTGTACCAGACAGAGCAATGGGCACAACGAAGGTGTCAATTGTTATGCTACTGTGAGCAGCAGAACAATAGCAAAAGGGTTCTATCTAATCATTTCAACATGGCAGCAAACTTTTTATTAGGATTTCTTGCTAATATCAAAATATTCAGCTAAAACAATTTTGTTTCCTGGGAAATGATATAAAATATCAGTAAGCATGATAAAATACACTATCACTATGAAATGCAATAATTACTGCGTGAGATAAACAGGGTTTCACAGAAAGATAAAGTCTTTGTTCACAAAGAGATTCTCAGATTATTTGAATGATATTTAATAAACTTAGAGTTGACCTTTGAACACCATGGTGGTTGGGGTGCCGAGATCCCATGTAGTCAGAAATCAGTGTATAACGTTTGACTTCCTCAAAACTTAGCTCTCAATAGCCTAGTGTCGACTAGAAGCCTTAATGATAATATTCACAGTTGATTAATGCATATTTTCTATGTTATATGTATACTCTATTTTTACAGTAAAGTTATCTAAAGGAAAGAAAATGTTATTAAGAAAATCAAAAGAAAAATATATTTAATATTCATTAATGGAATACTAAATCTAATTAGTGGAAGTGGATCATTATAAGAGTTTTCATCCTGATCATCTTCATGTTGAGTAATCAGAGAAGGAGGAGAAAGAGGAGGGGTTGGTCTTGCTGTCTCAGGGGTAGCAGAAGCGGAAGAAACTCCAATTATACGTGACTCACATAGCTCCAACCAGTGTTATTCAAGGGTCAACAGTATATATAGGTCAAAAGTTTTAAAACTATATTCTCTAATTTTCTAAATAAAATTAAACTACATTACATAAAAAAAATTAATAGAAAATTTCTTGGAATTTCAGGCAGGTAAATTGGGGCGGGGGGTGCTGGAAACTATATACTAGATAAACCATTGTACTATTGGATTTCCACTTAGTTCACATATGTGATTAACACACATATGATGAGAGAGGCAGTGCTTAGAGATGTAGCAGAAACGGTAGCATAGGGTAGTTCAAGATGGGGCCTAGATGCATGGCTGAAGAATCTGTATGGATCATTTACTAATTCTAACATAAAATGAATACTATGAAGAGAAGAGATTAAATGAAATTACATATACATTCTGAAAGAAGTAAAGATTTCCTGATGGAAAATAAAAACAAATAATATTAAAGACACTCCCAAGTAATAAGAAAGAAATTGGCTCTGTGTGAAAGAGAGAGATATCATCAGCTAAATTATTTATATTATAAGTCATCTTGATGCTTTAAAAGTGATATCCTTAAGGATGTAACTTACGATACTTTTTTCTTCAAAATATCAAGTGCCTACTGTGTCTTAATAAGCATTCTAAGCCAATGCAGAAATGAACAAATGAGACAGATTTTCTTGCACCTAAAGAGCTAATGAGGTCGCAGGGTGAGAAACACAAGTCAGCAAGTCAAAATACAACATTGAAAAAGTGAAGCTGGCACAGTGGCTCTGGCCTGTAATATCAGCACTTCAGGATTCTGAAGCAGGAGGATCACTTGTGCTTAGCAGTTCAAGACCAGCCTCAGCAACAGAGAGCCCATCTCTAAGAAAAGAGAAACAAAATTAGCTGGGGTTGTGGCATGTTCCTGTATTCTCAGACACCGGCTTAGATGAGAGGATTGCTTGAAATTGGGAAGTCAAGGCTGCAGTGAGCTGATATGGCACCATGCTTAAGCCTGGATGACAGAGCAAGACCCGGTTTTGAAAAAAAAAAAAAATTGATAGAGAAACGCATTGTGATAAGTGCTTTAGAGAAAAACACAGCAGGAAAGGAAAATAAATAAAGTATCATAGACAAAATTGATTTTTGTTTTGTTTTGTTTTTGTTTTTGAGACAGAGTCTCGCTCTGTCACACAGGCTGGAGTGCAGTGTCGCGATCTCAGCTCACTGCAAGCTCGGCCTCCCGGGTTCACGCCATTCTCCTGCCTCAGCCTCTGGAGTTGCTGGGGCTACAGGCGCCCGCCACCACGCCAGGCTATTTTTTTTTTTATTATTAGTAGAGACGGGGCTTCACCGTGTTAGCCAGGATGGTCTCGATCTCCTGACCTCGTGATCCGCCCACCTCGGCCTCCCAAAGTGCTGAGATTACAGGCATGAGCCACTGCACCCCGCCCAAAATTGAATTTATAATATTATGGTCAGAAAAGACCTAGTATAGAATATATTTTGGCAGACACCTAAAGGAGGCTAGAAATGAAGGTGCGTGGCTATTTCATGTATTTCAGATTTTACCTAGCTTTTTAGGAAGTGACAACTACATTAAAAATATCTAAATGTAAACTGATTATTTCTCCACACCATATTTGCCCTCACTGTCTATTATGAAACTTCTGATATAGAGGAGAAGGAATGAGAATAGAGAAAACTGAAGCCAGATCTCAAGGTTGAGAGTAACTTACTTACGATCAGTAGAGTCTCATAATACGTATGGCAATTTCAGCATGGTAGGTGAGCGTTATTCCGTGTGAAATGAATCAAAATCTTACTGGGAATACTGAAAGTAAATAGGTCAAGTGTATATGGAGACCAGAGACAAGTGCTCTGCTGCCTTTGGCCCAGAGCACAAGCAACATGTTAAAGCTTCATTACTTGTTTCTCAATATAAGAGGAGAAGGAGAATGTCTGCCTACTGACCTCAACAGCCTCCTCCTGCAACTAATATCCTTCATTCCCCTTGTCCCTGAATTCCCTTGACCCGCCCCTCCTTCATTTGATTGGCTCTGTGTACTTGTTAGAATCAGAAGATCTGGGGGAACTGTGGCTTCTGAACATGTACACTAGACTCTACCCATATCCAGCCCTGTGACCCTACAAACATGCTCAACTGAATTTTCCTCCCATAGAGGTACTCTTCCTGCTGAGTTTCTCTCCTCTGCTCCTAGAGCCAAATGGCATCTCCTGTCCTATCCCTGGATGGCTTAACCCAGGAAAATTCCTGGATCCAAGAGGAGTCAGAAAAAGGAACGGTGGCCTTGTGGGTGCTGAGATTCTCATAGAGATAAAGGGGATATCCTGAAATCTAGAGTTTCTTCCTTCCCTTTTCCCTCCCTTACATCTTCTGCTGCTCCTGGGAGCTTTGCTCTATCTCTCATCCAGCTCAGACTGTTGCTGAGCCTAATAGTCTTTGCATAGCCAAGGTGGTTCTTGAAGAACTCTTGTCTGCCCGAGGTCTGAGCTGCTTCTCCAGAATCTGCAGCACGGGTTTCCATAACTGCATGAAGATCTGGAGCCACCGGTAACTAGGCAGAGAGTGTTCTCATGTGTCTGAAATGGCATGTCACTCCTCTCCATGAGCGGTAGAATAAATGCATTCAGATGAAGCCCTGCCATCATTACTTTGTCAAGTAGAAATGCATTTCAATATATCTCAGAGCAACATGCCCTACACTACCGTGGCCCAGGGAGATCCCTGAGATGGAGCTTTGTAGACTTTCCCTCCTTTACCCATTGAGCTGGGATGAGCAATGGCAGGTATTATAGGAGGGAATCTTACATCCTGTGGTTGTTGAGAGGCCCTTGAAAGCCTTCATCTGGAGCATGAGGAGCAGGAGAAATGTCCCTTATGGAGTGGAGGCCGACAGTGTTCTTAGATTAAATTCTTACATTACAATAAAAGTGAATCGCCTGGGCACGGTGGCTCATGACTGTAATCCCAGCACTTTACTAACCACTCTATTAAAATGCCAAAAAAAAAAAAAAAATTAGCCAGCCATGGCAGTGGGCACCTGTAATCCCAGCTACTTGGGAGGCTGAGGCAGGAGAATTGCTTGAACCTGGGAGGCAGAGTTTGCAGTGAGCCGAGATCACTTCACTGCACTCCAGCCTAGGCAAGGCAATAGAGCAAGACTCCATGCAAAAAAAAAAAACAAAAAAACTTCTGTTTTGAAAAGACTTAATCATCATCTATCTTAACACCCCCCTATGCCCCCTGAAATGCAGTCAGTTGAAAGAAAGGGGTTGGTCTTCAGAGATTTATATAAGGACACTTCAAGAGTCAAGCTCATTCTTCTCCAGAACCCACAGAGTGTCTTTGCAACTGGCCTTGGAGACTTCCAAAAGCTACCAGCACTGCATGGTGAGGCTCTGATCCCTGAACTGAATTCATCTTATTTGACAGCAGGCTTTGGTGAGAACATAGATATTTTTCTGAGGTAAGCACACGATTTCCAGTGTAGGAGCTACTATTAGGTTACAAACCAAAACAAACAAAATTTGGGGACTTTAATTTATCTGCAAAATTAGATTTTTTTAGATGAAATGATCTCATTTTCAGAGTTTTAAGAACGGCTCCATTTCTTTTTTAAAATTATTCTCAACATAATCTGTAGGTTTACAAGCTCCATTTACTTAACCTATTTACAAATTAACATTTTCGTCATCTGTCTTGCTACATGTTCCTCAAATTAAGGTTATGATTAATTTTTTACTTAATGTATTTCTAAGTTATTTGTATAGATTGTAAGCGTTTTGCAACAGTTTCCAAATATCTAGTAGTTTTTTAATCTCTGTGGGTTCTATAAATGGCTTATGGGTGTTGTAATTTATGTGTATAAATGTGTTACATTCTACCGTACTAGTGGTAATGTGCCTGTGTTACAATGTATGGCTATATATAGGTAGAGAGTGCATTGGATGATTCGGGCAAACGTTTTTTTCTAAAAAATGGTAAAAGTCTCTTCACAAACTTCAGTCTGTCAAAGAAAGCAAGAAATGAGTATTTCTGCAGAAAAGTCTCACTGGCAATCATGCAGAAATGTCAGAAATAGAGGGATCATATATTTATACAGTGTAGAAACCAGGATTTAGGTTGTTCATTTCTTTGTTTCTTTGTTTGCTTTAGACAGGGCCACCCAGGCTGCAGTGCAGTGGTGGAAATAAGACTCACTATTGCCTCTACTTCTCACTTCAAGCAATCCTTCAGCCTCATCTCCCAAAGTAGCTGGGACTACAGGTATGGGCCGTCATGTTCGGCTGTTATACACACATATATATTTATAGAGATAGGCCGACCTAGACATTTTGCCATGTCGCCAGTCTAGAACTCCTGAGCTCAAAACACCCTGCCTGACTTGGCCTCCCAAAATACTGCGATTTACAGGCTTGAGCCACCTTGCCTGGCCTACGTTTATTTTTCCTCTTTTTTTTTTTTTTTCAAAACATACATTTAAAATTCTGACTTACTGTCTAGTGCCTATTATTATTGCGTAATACTTACTCGTTTTCTGACTGCGTGAAAGAGTAATGATAATGCTTCCAAAGAGCTTAGAAAATATTTCTATCCTTTGTGTACTCTCCTACAGTTTATCAATCTTTTTGTAATTTTAATTACCTGTCTTTTAAAAATGTCATAATATTAACCAGTATATCCCCAAATTAACAGACAGTAAAGGAACAGTAAACACGCCAGAAAGTTTCTGTTGACTGAATTAACAGAGCAGCCTAGAAAAGCAATGATTGTTTGTTTTGCCTTGGAGAAGTGCCTTTACCTCGATTTGCCTGTTTTATCTTGGAGAGTAAAGGCTAGCTTTTTCTGATTTGAGTCTAAGTATGAGTTCTGCTCTAACATTTTCAAGCAGGGTCCTTCTGGAAAAGTCACGATGGATGGTTGTTACAGTTAAATGAAAAAGTGACAGTAGAAGAGCTTAGTTCGCTTGCCTTCTCTAAACCAATCACTGGCAATTAAGAGTGTTACTGATTCTCAGACAATTCAAGACTCAACCCTTGAGTTTACAGGTTGATGAAACCTTTGAAGCCCAAGCAATTTTGTGGACACTAACCCCTCAAAAAATACGACATTCTTCTATGCAAGAAAATAGAGTTTGGAAAGCTGGCCCTGTGTTGATTGGAGAACAGTCACGTTTTCCTACAGAGGTCGATATCTCTTAGTGCCTTGGTTTTCTATTTTTCCTATCTCTGTTGTTGCAAATTAAAGCCTATTCTTCTCTAGAAAGAAAGGATATTATTCAATTGCAACCTGATTCAAACTTTGCTTGGACCTTTGTCTCTCCAGGGTAGAAGATTAAATTCTTGTGGTTTTCTTTCCTTAGGAAAATGGACTCAGACTTCTCACATGCCTTCCAGAAGGAACTCACCTGCGTCATCTGCCTGAACTACCTGGTAGACCCTGCCACTGTCTGCTGTGGGCACAGCTTCTGTAGGCCCTGTCTCTGCCTTTCCTGGGAAGAAGCCTGAAGTCCTGCCAACTGCCCTGCATGCAGGGAACCATCACTGAACAAGGACTTCAAAACCAAAATTCTTCTGAAGAACTTAGTGACCACTGCGAGAAAAGCCAGTCTCTGGCAATTCCTGAGCTCGGAGAAACAAACATGTGGGACCACACGGAAACAAAGAAGATGTTCTCTGACATGGACAAGAGTCTGCTCTGCTTGCTGTGCGCCACCTCTCAGGAGCACGGGGCTCACAAACACTATCCCACTGAAGAGGCAGCTGAGGAACACCAGGTAAGAGATAGTTCTGCGATCACCTGAAAGCTGGAAGGTGGCAGAGTTAAAGAGATTAGAAGGACGATGAGAATCATCATGGTGATTACTCCATTCTTTACTGAGTGCCAGGTGCTGTTCTAGGTACCAATGATGAAATTTTGAATAAAATATGCAACTCTACCTTCCTTCATGGAGCTTGGACCCAAACAGAGCGTGAACAAGTAAATGTCATTATTATTGATTCTACAGTTCAATGCTAAAGGCATTGAAAAGCCACCAAAACTACTAGCGCAAAGAAACGTATTTTGGAAATATATTCAATATTATTGGACAAACGAGTATGGGACTAGCACACTACAAAATCTGGGGGCTAGCATAGTGGGTTCTGAAGCAGGATGCTAATGCCAAGTTACAGGAAATCTTCACTTTTCAGTTCCCTAATCTGTTCTGCCTTCCGAAACCTCAAACTGAAAAATATCCATTGAGGATGAGCAGTGAAAAATTTGTTTTTCTTTCCCCTTTCTAATGTATTTATGTATCATGTCCCTTGCTTGTGTATACCACTCAGAGTGTGGAATTTATGGTGTTTCATTTTCTGTTGTTCAACCTAGTAATTCTTTTGCAGGAGAAGTTCATAAAGCAAATGAGGATTTTATGGAAAAAGATTCAAGAAAATCAGAGAAATCTAAATGAGGAGAGAAGAACAGCCTTCCTCTGGAGGGTAAGTATGAGACCAGGAGTCCTCACGACCAGCTTGAGACAGGCATGCTGAGAGCATTTATATTAGCAACTTGAGTTCAAATTTTCATATACCAGATTTTGTCATGTGTTTATTCGTAGGCTGGAAAACAACCAGACTGTTCAATATAACAATTGTGCAGGTTTTCTGTAAATGCTTTTCAGATAAATAAAAATAGATATAAATTCTGAAGGACAAGTAGATGCTTAAAATTAGTAAGTATTTCAGGCAGAGATTTCTGTATAAACGAATTATGTAATATTGATTAAATAGTATATAATTGAGGAATAAAGGCATTTAATGGTGAATATGATGTTGTCCAGGGGTAAAAAAGCAGGTGGGATCAGTAATTTGAGAAATGTGCCTGTGCTGGTGAAATCTGACATCAAAGGACCCAGATGATGCCAGCTCAAGTAGGAGAAAATGTAACACGATGAAAAGCTGAGGAGAAGGTACAACAAATGACCGGGGGAGTGAGAGAATAAATATGTCAATATTGAGAGGAGAAACACAATGGAATGGAGATTCATGTTCTCAGAATGGCAGGGCAATTCAGAGCCTGTGGCTTTTGAAGGAAGAAAGATGGGAGACAGAAAATAAGTAGTCGGTTTGAGAGATGGGGGTTAAATTTTTTACTAAGATCCTTTCCGTGTGATGGCTTCTGATCCTGATTATAATACACTAACAGCATCTCTACTTAGAGTGATTGTTTGCACTGTGAAGTACAAATGTTTGAGACTACAAACTAATTGAATAACAAAGATTATATATATTATTGATGACAATTTAACAATCAATCATAAATTTTAGTTGTTTTCTAATGGTATTTCAGATTTAAGAGGACATATATTTAAACATTTAAATCTAAAGGGCTTTTTCGCAGGTGTTCGAGAATTAATGAATTACATAAATTTTGAAGGAAGGTCTTGCTTAACTCATCATCCTGTTTGTAAAGGGTGGAAAATAAAAGAAGGAATGAGGAGGATGAATTTGTGTGTTCTGTGAGGTGGAAGTAGACCTAAGCATTTAGCCTACAAAGCCATGTCCCTACAGAGCGATGTGGTTTTTTGGGCACAGATGATCAGGAATAAGTATAGGAAGCTGCATCCAGTTCTCCATAAAGGAGAAAAGCAACATTTAGAGAGACTGAACGAGGAATACCAAGAGATTTTTCAGCAACTGCAGAGAAGCTGGATCAACATGGATCAAGAGTAAACACTTGAAAGAAATGTATCAGGAACTAATGGAAATGTGTCATAAACCAGATGTGGAACTGCTCCAGGTAAGGACTGAAAGAAAGCCTTATGGAATTGTGCAACTAGATTTCCATAGAACGTTTTCTACCACAAGCTTCCTCCTCCAGCACATTTCATTCAAACTCTGGAAGAAAAAAATTCATGTGAAAATTCTATTTTTGTTTCCATAGGATAATACAAAGAAATTAGGGAAAAACTAACATTTCCTTCTTCCTCCTTTTGGGAAGTCGTAGGTTTGAAATGCTCTTGATTTGAGCCACATTACCCTTCGGGGACTAGCCCTGAAAAAGACCACATTGTAGACAGCTGCAGCAATGCGCAGTCACTACTCACACCTTTCTCTCTCACTCTAATTTAGGGTCCTGAATCTATCAGAAATAGATTATGTCAATAGGTCTTACCGGTATAATAAGTGTTAGAGATGAGAATACATTTTAAAACTGTTGCAGTGATAGTATGTGGTAATTCTAAAGTTTTCAAAACCTCAAGAGCAGATCCTCAGAATAGCAACTTGTTTGTTTGTTTGTTTGTTTGTTTGAGACAGAGTCTTCTGTCATCCAGGCTGAAGTCCAGTGGCCCAATCTCAGCTCACTGCAAGTTCTGCCTCCCTGGTTCAAGCAATTCTCCTACCTCAGCCTCCCTAGTATCTGGGAATAAAGGTACGCACCACCGCACACAGCTAATTTTTTTGTATTTTTAGTAGAGATTTGTTTTTGCCATGTTGTCCGAGCTAGTCTGGAACTCCTGACCTCAGCTGATCCATCCACCTTGGCCTCCCAAAGTGCTAGGATCACAGGTGTGAGCCACCTCACCCAACAGGAATAACAACTTTCTAAAGAAGTCATTTTTTTTTCTGTCTCTCTCTACAGGATTTGGGAGACATGGTGGCAAGGTATGTTATTGGCCATCAGTGCAAGCTGGAGCACAAGGCATGGTATGAAAAACATCAAGCTGTTTCCAACAAAGTGAAAACATAATTTACTAACACCACAATGTGTCAGTGTGATTGTGTGGGTGTGTGTGTGTACTCATGTGTTTGTGTTGTGTGTTGAATGTTACCTATGCCTTTTATCAGACATTAACCTTTTCTTACTTTTCCAAGTAACTCAGGGGGTTATGTTTTGAAGAGTTCAATGCAGAAGTTGCTAGAATACGATTGCCTCTTTTTAGGATTCAGAGTCATAATTAGAGATCAGCTATTTGGTGGCAGATAGGGAGAGAGGCATTTATCTTTCAGTGGCAGTAGGTTAGAAATGGAGTGAAGAGTTAGAAAGATACCCTAAGAGCCAGAAACCCATCCTAGGATTGTGGAGGTACATTACAATATCAGAAGTGGGTTTGAATGAAGCATTTTCTGTTGGAATCTGTTTCTTAAACACAGACATCAGAAACCTAACCAACTCAACCTACTTCCTTGCAGGAGTGAGTCCGTGCTGCTGCACATGCCGCAGCCTGTGAATCCAGAGCTCACTACAGGGCCCATCACTGGGCTGGCGGATAGGTTCAACCGCTTTCTAGGTGAGTGTCACCCTCTTGGTTGGATCCACATGCAATGCCTTCAATTCTGGTTTTCTATGGGCAGCTTTCTCAGTGTAATGATCTTTCATCTAGAAGAAAATGGCCTGTGAATAGGTATTTATATTTATAGTTTCATTGTCATCAAACAGACAAAACTAAATAAAAGATGGTGGAACCAGCCATATAACAAATTTCTTAGGAAAGTAAAACATGCAGAAGGGCCCTTTAGGATGTAGAACCATTCATGTATGGTTCAACCGTGATACAATTTCCTGTATACAATTATTACAGGAAGTATACAGACCTGAATTAATTCAGGACATTTCAATTTCAAATTCAGTGCAGGTAATGACTGATTTGAGTGACAGTGTTTTTTTAAATACATTTCAGGTGAAGTTTCATAGCATTTATAATTTTAATCGTGTGCAATTTAATCAACTAAAGCATACACGGGTAACTTATATAACAATGCAAAAACTGAGAATCTGTGAACGATAGGAACGTGATTTGTTGGTTGATGAGGCCTTAGATAGAACTCCAGGATAGATCATGATAAACCCAGCAGGTAAAAGATGTCTGTGCCTGAATCTGGAATGAAAGTCAGATAATTCTTGCAAGGAAGCTGCACTTTTCAGAAGGCAGAGTCAGATTTTCTCTTTAAGTATGAATTGACTAGTTTAAGTGGCAGATTATAATATTTCCGGCAAAGTGATAACTTTCTTATTTGGGTCTAAGGATGGCTTCCCACCTCATCTCCTGTCCCAAGCCTCCTGCTCTGCCCTGACAGAGAAGAGACAATGAATGTTAATTTTATTGCTATGGACTTGGCTTCAGTGCAAGAGCTTCCAGTTTTTCAGTTGTTATCAATGGTCGCTAACTAGACATAGACATGACCTTCCTCCCCTTTATACTTTTGGAGTTTATAGAAATTGCGATCATTGAAGTTTAGGCGTTTACTTGTGCAGATATCCTAACACTCTTTGATTCCAACATTTTTCCAGACAGAAGTTTCTTTCTAATCTTGACCTGTGTTTTCTAGTGAGAATCTCTTTCTTATCTGAACATAAGAATTTATAAACTGCTTTTCACTGGAACATTCTCTTTTTTCCACCGTGGAAATTTCCTTCACTTGGGAAGTAACCAATTACAATATCAGGCTGTTTGAGGATGTGAGAAGTTTGAGGTTTAGACCTGAATCTTTGCATTCTGACAGATCTGGCTATTTTGCTGCATGGGGAGCCTGGGTATTCTCCTCTGGCAAACACTACTGGGAGCTGGATGTGGACAACTCTTGGGACTAGGCTCTGGGAGTCTGTAAGGACTCCTCGATAAGGAAGAATAGCACAATGGTTAAATCTAAGGACGTATTTCTTCTTTTATGTGCCTGCTGTCCTGACCTATATTTCCAGGGATAACCTGGCATACGTAGACACTATGTAAAGCTCACATCCATTAGAAGTTTATAACACTATGTTTTCATGTGACTGTTTTCTTATTCCTGCAGTGCATATTTCCTGGGATAATAAAATAACCACTTGGTACGTTCCCGTTGTTTGAATTTCTGAGACGGCTACTCTTTGGTTCTGATCATCTCAACATTGCCCCAACTACAACAAAATCTAAGTGTTTTCCTGATGGCGAGCCCTGCCATTCACCCTTGGAAGATATTACTGAGAGGTGCATGTTGGGCAGTGTTGGCACTGGGCTGTTGGATTTTGCAATGATTCTTGCCCAATGAGAAATGACATGCTGGTTAACTTCAAGAAAATTTTTCTACTTTTTTGTGTCAAGAAGGCTACCGGTGTCATCTCAAGACCTCTTCCCCACCATTATTTCAGTATCCAGAAAGACATCTAGGCCAGATTGGGGTGTTTCTAGATGATGAATGTGGCATAGTAAGCTTTGTTAATGTGGCCAACAGTTTTCTCATCTGTAGCCTCTCTGGTTCTTTCCCTTACCCTCTTACAACTGTGCTTTGCTTTGCTTTGCTTTGCTTTCTTGGATTTGCACTCAAAGAATCAGAGATAGGTCAGTAACATGACTAAAGGTATCAGAAACACCAACTTCTGAGAATGCTAACCTACTGAATACTTGACATTCTTTATCTTTTTCTATGAAACTTTGTACCATTTTTAAAAGTGTGGAGGTATACATTTGTTTTGATTTTCATTAAACTACTCTCTCTTAGAATACTGCGCATGTCTTTTCTTTTATGCTGTATCTTTTCTTTCCCTTGATTTCCAAGCCAGCCCAGGTAAATGAATACCCGAGTGTGTTTATCCAAACTGATGGGTTAATGCAAGAGCACAGGTTTCTTCCCCCTGAACTGGAATTTTCTTTTCTCTGTTCCACATCTGCAAGTCCCATTTCATCAAGTGTAAGTTCCAACATTTCTTCAGGGAATTCTTTCTTTAGCTCCTGGACTAGATTAGGCTATTAGTTTTAAAGACTCAGAAAACCTTACACTTTTCTTTGTAAAACTCACAGTGTAATAGTAGGCATCTTTTCTGCTTCTCAGGTTACAAGAAAAGGATTGTGTTTGTACTACACACAGGTATATTCCAAGAAAGTACACAATGCTTAAAATACAACTAACATTCATTAATTGTCAGTTTGAATAAAAGAATAAATGCACAAAATAATTGATAAAAACATATGATACAACTGTTTAAAAGGCTACCAAATTTACCCCTGTATTCCTTTTGATTTTGGCTACTGAATGTAACCAAAATCAACAGGGATACTGAGAAATATTATTTAATAAAGTTATAAATTGGACTGCTTATCCAATTGATAGGCTCAGTCAATTTTCTTTAGCTCAGGAACAAACTATTGATGGACACAGATCTTAAGAGAGTGACAATGATACAGATAAAAAGGCTGAAAACCTGTAAGATTTTAGTAATTTCATGGATGGCATCCTACAGACAGTTACCTGGGAACATGTCATTACCAGAATAGAAAGTAAGACCCACTTTTTGCTTCAGAAAATGCAGAATACTCAGAAGCCTCATTACATTTTAAGAAAACTGCACATTTATTTAGGTGTTTGAAGTTTTTAAAATACATGTACAGTAAAATATCCTTATTATCAGAAATACCTATATTTTTATTGTGTTAATTTTGTATGAAGACTTTCCTAAAGTATCGACTGGAAATTGGATCCAGGACTCCCCACAGATACCAAAATCCTTAGATGCTAATAATCCTCAGATGTCCTTACAAAAGATGAGGAAGTATTTTCATGTAGCCTAAGCACATCCTCCAATGTACTTTAATTATCTCTAGATTACTTAAAATACTTAATGCAATGTAAATGCTATGTAAGTAGTTGTTACACTGTATTATTTAGGGAATAATGACGAGCAAAAAAAGTCTGCACATGTTCAGTGAAAAGGTAATCATTCCATTTTTTTCCTGAAATTTTTTAATCCATGATGAGTTGAATCCACGGGTGCCGAACCCATTCATAGGGAGGTCCAACTGTATATCAAATATCATATTTCATGGTGTATTTTCTAGCATTTAATCTAATTACTGGCAATATGGCACACAACAAACATATCAAAAGTTTCTGATATGTGTTTTTTGAATTTATTTAAAGCAATCAAGGAATGCCTACTTTAATGAGGATTGCTGAGAACAAAGTCTAAAAAAGGCCAACTCCATTTATAAAGAGTAACTCTGATCCAAAAGTTTAATGACAGATGGGTTACGTAATGGGTTATTTCAAGGATAGGAGTAATGCAAACATACAATTCTGTAGTCATTTATGTTTTAATAGCATTATACTGTTTTAACCATCCTCATCTTGTATATAATCTCATTGTATATTAGAATATTACTATTAGAGCAATAAAGAAGAATGATTAAATACGGTCAGCTTTTTGCTTTTGTTTTGTTTTGTTTTTGACACAGGCTCTCACTCTGTCGCCCAGGTTGGAGTGTACTGGTGAGATCACGGCTCGCTGCAGCCTCGACCTCCCCAGATCAAGCAATCCTCCGACCTCAGCCTCCCAAATAGCTGGACTATAGGCTGAACTGTCATGCCTGAGTAATTTTGTTCTTGCTGTTGCTAGAGAGAGAGGGTCTCACCTGGTTGCCCAGGCTTCTCTCAAGCTCCTGGCTCAAGTCATCCTCCCACTTCAGCCTCTAACAGTGCTGGGACTATAGGCATAAGCCACTAGGCGAGGCCTAAATACAGCCAATTCAACTGAAATTTAAATTATTTGTGTTTCTCTCTCTTTCATTATAAGAATAATCTGTGTCTTAAAATGTGTTCTTCAGAGCCCTCAGAAATGATGCCGCATAGCTACAACTATCTGATCTTTGACAAACCTGACAAAAACAAGAAATGGGGAAAGGATTCCCTATTTAATAAATGGTGCTGGGAAAACTGGCTAGCCATATGTAGAAAGCTGCAACTGGATCCCTTCCTTACACCTTATACAAAAATTAATTCAAGATGGATTAAAGACTTATATGTTAGACCTAAAACCATTAAAATCCTACAAGAAAACCTAGGCAATACCATTCAGGACATAGGCGTGGGCAAGGACTTCATGTCTAAAACACCAAAAGCAATGGCAACAAAAGCCAAAATCGACAAATGGGATCTCATTAAACTAAAGAGCTTCTGCACAGCAAAAGAAACTATCATCAGAGTGAACAGGCAACCTACACAATGGGAGAAAATTTTTGCAACCTACTCATCTGACAAAGGGCTAATATCCAGAATCTACAATGAACTCAAACAAATTTACAAGAAAAAAACAAACAACCCCATCAAAAAGTGGGCAGAGGACATGAACAGACACTTCTCAAAAGAAGACATTTATGCAGCCAAAAAACACATGAAGAAATGCTCCTCATCACTGGCCATCAGAGAAATGCAAATCAAAACCACAGTGAGATACCATCTCACACCACTTAGAATGGCCATCATTAAAAAATCAGGAAACAACAGGTGCTGGAGAGGATGTGGAGAAATAGGAACACTTTTACACTGTTGGTGGGACTGTAAACTAGTTCAACCATTGTGGAAGTCAGTGTGGCGATTCCTCAGGGATCTAGAACTAGAAATACCATTTGACCCAGCCATCCCATTACTGGGTATATACCCAAAGGACTATAAATCATGCTGCTATAAAGACACATGCATACGTATGTTTATTGCGGCACTATTCACAATAGCAAAGAGTTGGAACCAACCCAAATGTCCAACAACGATAGACTGGATTAAGAAAATGTGGCACATATACACCATGGAATACTATGCAGCCATAAAAAATGATGAGTTCGTGTCCTTTGTAGGGACATGGATGAAACTGGAAAACATCATTCTCAGTAAACTATCGCAAGGACAAAAAACCAAACACCGCATGTTCTCACTCATAGGTGGGAATTGAACAGTGAAAACTCATGGACACAGGAAGGGGAACATCACGCTCCGGGGACTGTTGTGGGGTGGGGGGAGGGGGGAGGGACAGCATTAGGAGATACACCTAATGCTAAATGACGAATTAATGGGTGCAGGAAATCAACATGGCACATGGATACATATGTAACAAACCTGCACATTGTGCACATGTACCCTAAAACCCTAAAGTATAATAAAAAAAAAAAAAAATGTGTTCTTGAACATGAATTACTTTATGATTGCCCCTTCATAAGAATAGTTCTTAATGTTTAAGAATAATTCACAAAAATATGAAAATTCCTTCATAAACAATGACTTGAATTAATAGAAGGAATACTAGATACAGGCAGTGGGTAATCAAATTTTAAGTGAATTTTCTTATTCTGTCCTACAATTGTAAGAGAAAGTGATCCTCCCACCTCAGCCTCTCAAAGTACTGGGAATTATAGGCGTGAGCCACCATGCCTGGCATAAATATGGCCAATAATTTAAACTTCAGTTGAATTGGCTGTTCTTATAAGTTTATGAGAGAAATATGTTTCTCTTGTAGTTGTGAGGACTGGATGAGATAATGCACATACAACCTCCACTGATAGGGTAGAATCTCCACCCCGAACAGCAGGTCTAGCGTTGCTATGCCCAAGTTTCCCACTGGCTGTATCTGCCATCCCTCAAGGGATAAGACAAAACACCATCCCCCTACCTACTCCAGCACAGACTTGTAGAGCGTGTGTGAGTGCTAGAGAAGCCACTGTCAACTCCTTTGCAGTGATGCAGAGATTCATGTAGGAGGACTGACAGGCCGTAAAAACTGAGAGCTTTGCTCAATGCCTCTCATTAATGATTGATTTTGAATCAGTCATGAAAAGGTACATTCCCAAGGGCATCGTCAAAAACAATGGAGACCTCAGTTAGGAACATTAAAGAGGAGCTTGGAATCTTTAGCCTGCTTTGTACCAACGAACAAACTTCTGACAGCCAGCCAGAAGTTCACCAGAGAAAACCAGGCAAAGAGAAAGCCAAGAAAAAGTGTCTTTGGATCACTAATTTCTGGAGATCTGGAAGGCTGTGTATCTGTGCCAGCCTGCACCCACTCAAGAGCAATCAAGGTATAACGTGGACAAATTTGTAAGCACTCCCCAAGCTAATCACTGATTCATCAATAAAGAGCATTTAGCCCTACTGGCTGAAGAGCTAAAGCACAAATTCTGAGTGAACACTGGGTGAACAATAAATTCTTCTGTTCCAGGGAGTGATTCCTAGAAGCTAGACCTAAAAATAAAATCACAATCGTCTCCGGTGATCTGGAAGACTGACCATGCACTGTCGTAGCAGTAACCAGAGAGAGGATCTCTGAGCTGTTAGTCCGCTGAATGTGGGACATAATTGTCAACTTCCTGATCTGTGAAAGCAGTCTCCAAACCACACACACATTGAATGGTAAAGGATAAAAATCTAACTAACTAGGAAGGCTTAGCCACAACTTTTGAAATACAGATTTAGGTAGAAATAGAGGTAAATAGATACGAATATTGCTGAGTTTCACGTTTAGCTGAATTCATAGTAAATATTTATCATTGTGAATATGTTCATCTCAGAAGCCAAAAGCATACCTACTCTCAGATGAAGGTTGTATATATATATATATATATATATATATATATATTTTATACATTTATATGTGTGTGCATGTATACAATATATATATATTTCAAAGCAGTCATTCATATGTATATTTTTCAATTAGTAAGCTAATTTTCCAAGCACTATTTTTCATATATTATATATATATTATATACATGTATATATTTATGTATAATATATATATATTTTATATATATATATAATATATATATAATATATATATAATATATATATAATATAATATATATAATATATATATATTATATATATTATATATATATATAATATATATATAGTCCCAGCACTTTTAGAGTCTGAGGTGGGAGGATCACTTGAGCCAGGAGTTGGAGAGAAGCCTGGGCAACAAAGTGAGACCCTGTCTCTCCAACAATGGCAACAACAAAATTACTCAGCCATGACAGTTCAGCCTGTATCCAGCTATTTGGGAGGCTGAGTTCGGAGGACTGCTTGATCTGGGGAGGTCGACCCTGCAGTGAGGCGTGATCTTACCACTGCACTCCAACCTGGACGACAGAGTGAGAACCTGTCTCAAAAACAAAACAAAAGAAAACAAAACAAAAGAAAACAAAAACAAAAAGCTGACTGTATTTATCCATTCTTCCTTATTGCTCTAATAGCTGTATCCTAATATACAATGAGATTGTATACAAGGTGAGGATGGTTAAAAGAGTATAATGCTATTAAAATATAAATGACTATAGAATTGTATGTCTCCATTAACCTTGTCATTGGAATACGGATCCTGTCACCTCGGTAGTCAGCATAGTACCAAGTAGGCAGTTTTTAAATATTATATCATAATCATTTATTAATGTGGAGAAGATCAATCCAAAGACAGCTCCAATGTCCTTGTCACACAGAGGCAGCAGTGGTCAGGAGTTCTGCTGACCAGGCCTTTAGGTGCCTGTTTAAAAGGAAGACATTCTGGAAAAAATTCAGGAAACTTCAGAAAATAAACAACAACAACGACAAACACCTTTCCTTCCAAAATAAGTATTTTCGGACACTCACACCTTCAGGCTGTTGCCCCTGTTGGAAGTGAGAGAATGACTAGTTTCTGGCAGTGTGACACCATGAGCATGCTCCTAGGCTAATGGAGCAGACGGAAGAGCTCCCTCCAAGAGAGGCTCCCGGCAGCCCTCCCCTTTTTTCTTCTGAAAATGTGGATCTTTCTTTTCAAGCCACGACTTCAAGTCTTATTTTGTTCCTACTCTTAGAAACAGTCAAAAATAGCCCCATATCGGCCATTTTATGAATCAATGTAATTTTAAAGCAGAGGGATACTAAAGCATTATTTGTCTCTCTGGCCTGGGTTCCTTTTCCGCATACTGCAATCATTCAACTACATCTTACACTCTACCATGTCCACGACACTGCTTATGACTAGTGACTAGAAGACTGAACATCACTTGTGCCCACGTGCAGATAGAGAGAATGTTGTCTGGTCACATCACCACTTTAGTGGAAGGCACTCTTTTAAAATTCATCAGTCAGGTCTGCTATTATAAACAACCGTAGTTGACTTCAAAGTGTTCTCAGAAAGTCTGATAATACACTATTGAAAGACGGTTTTCCATCTGAAAACCTGACTGCTGGCAACTTTCAATTGGCCGCTGCATTTCCTCTGCGCTGAAGCAGCCAAGAGATGGAATCAGTTGCATGAGGAGTTCTTACTGCCACTACAGTTGTTAGAAAATTTGGAATGATCCCTCTGCCCTCCAGGTGATTGAAAGCTATGCAAAACAAGGTTGTTTCTTACTGAGAGCAAGGAAGCAACGGGTAAGAAAACTTTTAAGGCATAAATAATATAAAAGGGCACACATTTTAAGACACATTCACATGACATTATACTGCAAAAAAAAAAAAAATAAAGAATGGTTTTCTCCGATTTGAATTAAGATCCTTCACACAGCTCACTCCCAGGCCTGTTTTGTGCAGTTGGTTACAGGCTTGAAGTCAGAAGATGACTGGTTGTTTGCACATCCTCCACTTTCCTGGGGCCGCTGGAGGACCCCTGAGGGGCTGTCCAAAGGAATACCAGGCGGAGGCCATGTTGTCTTTTCAGCACCGTCCTCTGAGATAGGTGGCAAAATAAGAGGATTCCAATGTAAATTGTTGCTGTCCGTTTCTGAATAGACACAGCTGTCTCCTCTGCTGAACTCTTCTGGATTTTCTGTGCGAACGCAGCTGACATCGTTTCTATTATCCTGACAGCACTTTTTTCCTCCTCTGTAATAACACACTTTGTGGATGAACCAAAATCACCAAAAACTGCCACGGACACTGTTACAGGGCCACTCAAAATAATACCAACGCTATTTTTGGCAAGGGATTGGTAGAAACTCAAAAGAGAGGAGTTAAGAGAAAGAATTGTCAAAGTTCCCTGATGAATCTTTATATGTTCCATGTTTCTATCCTACTATTTTCCATTATGCAACCATGAGCTATGAGTGGTCACAGGTTTGGCAGAACAATGTAGTTCTACAGGTCCACCACGTTTCTGGACGGTAGAGAGTGGCTCAGAAGTAAAATAAGGTGCCAAGTCTGAACTCATGGAAGAGCAGAGAGTCATGACAGTAACATACAGCAATGTCCATATGGGCCCAAGATTCACATGCAGAGCGCCAGATTACAGAAGCAGGCAAGGCAGGCTTCCAGAGCAAAACCCAGGCCTTGATTCACTTTCCAAGGTACTACAATTCAGGGTAATCAGACGCATTCCTTAACCTTGGCTCCTTTCTGTTTACTAAAGACTTTGATCAGTCTTCAGGCTGTCCACAGGGAGTCTCCAAAAGTCAGAGTAACAGTTGGCTTACATCTTCAGTGTTTCAAGTCTGCAAGGTGTATATGATTGTGCTTCGGGGGGGAAAGCAGAGAAGCCACTTTCTGTACTTACAATGGAGTTCACTTCAGTGCTATAAACATCACCGCAGTCCCGCTTGTAATAAAGTCCAGACTAGCAATCTGCCTTTGGGTTGAGCTGTTCTCCTACAAGATAAGCTGTTAAGTCATGTCTTGATTTTAGATCTCTCGGCCGGGCGGGCTAAGCATCCAGAGTCACTGTGGGGCCACCGGCTGGGAAAGCCCCCCTCAGATCCTTCCCTCCGACGCCCGCGGCGGCTACTACGATGGCGGCTGCTATGGTGGCGGCTATGGCGGCAGCGGCTGTGATCCGAAGGGGTCCCTCCACACACCACGCAGGGCAGAGGAGGGCGCGGTGTCTTGCAGGCCAGGATGCAGGCGCTGGGTAGGTCAGGCGGGCGCTGGGTCCTGGTTCTTCTGGCACCTTGACACTGGAGCCCGGCATCAGGGCTCAGTTTAGGGGACCTGGGGCGCGCCCCCGCGGCAGCGCTCCTCCAGGCGGAGGGGAGTGGACATGTAACACGGCGGGTTCAGGGCTGCCCAGAGCATGCCATGTGAGAGACAAGCGAGTCCGGTTGTAGAGTCCGCCTCCAATAAGTAGTTTTTTAAGCCCATCCCTCTCCGTCCACTCACAAGTAGACCACAGAGTCTACTTTGCCCATACTGATGTCTCTCTGTATTCTATGCTTAGCTGCCAATTATAAGTGAGAACATACAGCATTTAATTTTCTGATCCCGCATTAATTTGCTTAGGATTACAACCTCCAGTTCCATTCCCATTGCTGTAAGAGAGTTGGTGTGCCCAGAGTAAAATCCTCCATTTAAGCTCCCATTCACAATTACACTGACCCCATTGAGAACCCTGTGGTGAAGGTGGGAACAGCCACTGCTGAGACCGCCATGGCTCAGTAAACCCCCATGAACACTTCCATTTATTTCATTTGCTCCTGAGAGAGTGGTGTATTATTACATCATCTGTCCATTAATATCTCATCCTTGATAGAGGTATCCTGGAGCATCATATTTCTGTATGATATTCTGCTGGCGATTCTTCCACAGGCACGATTCAATGAAAACCATAAGAATGAGGCCCAAGACACCCAGCATACAGCCAAGGATCAGATATAACATGTCACTGCTTCTGTCAGGGCTGGTTGCTGGCCTCGCATTTCCTTCACTTCCTGAGGAATTCAGAGGGGTACTCAAGCCTTTCGGATACTCAGAAGCTCCAGGAGCACATTTCACTTTAGTCTCGCAGATCATCACATTGCTAAACTCACTTTCTTCTTCACTGAAGCACTGCATTTTAATGCCATAGGAAGTTTCTGACAGCAGATGGCCAATCATGTGCCACTCCTTTGAACCTTCTGTAACATCCCTCTTATAAACATTGGTGTTGTCATTATCTGTGGGTCAGTAATAGACACAAAAGAATGGAAGTGTTGTTGTTACTTCGTGGAATGCATGTCCACATTAGCACAATCTGAGTAACGCTGACAGCCTCTGTGTATATAATGTGAGGTCCGTTATTGCACAGTTGGAAAAAAGTCTGGGGAACCCAGTCACCGGATAAGGATGAGACGCTGATCTCTGAAAACTCTCTTCATAATGGTTGATAGCAGTGACCCAAAATTTGTATGTTGAACCTGGTTCTATACTACAAACTTACACAGAAATTTTGGAAGGAAGGATATGTTCAGCTGCCACCAGCCAGTCACTGGTCCTCATCCATTTATATTTGACCTTGAAGGCAGCGATTGAAGAATTCCCAATTGCCCAAGGAAATCAAGTGACATAGACCAACGTCTCTGATGCAGTGGAGATAATCAGGTGATCTGGTGCCTCTGGAGCGCCACTGTGCCTAGATGAATCTGTAAGCACCGCTCCAAAATTGTTGTTTGCAGCTTCTGAAACAACAGGATACTTGGGGGTGCCTACGAGTTGAGAGGACGTCTGGGTGTTTTTTGATGATGCTGTCTTTTCTTTGCTGGTTCAGAAGGTAAGCATGGCAGGTGGGTTTTCACTTGCATCACTTCTTGCAACCATCAAGAGTTCATAAAGACCAGATGGCTCCATTTCAGCTAAGTGAAGCTCACTTTCACTTCCTGGGATTCAAACCCTGTGCCAACTTCCCATCACATTAACTTCATAGTCCAGATTCTGATACTTCACAAAATAGGCATTGATGGGCAGTCCACTTTCCTTGCCTGCCCTCCACACCAGGTTGTATGTATCTGGTATGGGGGTCTGTAGGGTTTCCATTTGGTGGGGACCTCAGGAACAGAGATACCACTAGCATTTTTCTCTGATGTTTCTAGAAACTGCACTGGGATGTACTTTCTCTGGAAATGAGCTGAATAATCCAGTTTCTGAACAATCTCTTATTTTTTTTCATTATTCTGGGTAGCAACAAAAAGTGTGACTATTTCTCCTTTTGTTTGTTTCAAAAAGAACAACCATGAGAGGTGCTTCTGCCTGCATGGTACCATGTTCATCTGTAGCTTCACAGATGTTTTTCTCCACATGCTCCCGCATCACAGCCTGAGTATGGAGAGGGCTCAAGCCAGCTTGGGACATGATGAAGTAGACAGGCTCTAGCTCCAAGATTCCAGGTCTTGGTAAGTTTGACTTTTGGGATTTAGATCTAAGGACTTAAGAGAGATGGCTGGTTATCAATCCATGGCGGTCATACCAACAAATGACCGGACCCAACAGCCTCGTGGCACTGAAGGACAGAGTAACAAAGTCTCCATCTACCACTTTTGTGCTTGCTGGTGTCAAAATTATAACTTGCTTGAATCCATTGCCTTTTTCTATTTCAAGTCTTCCAGTAGACTGCATAAATCCAATCTCATTATCTGCTAAACACTGGTGTAGCCTAGTACCTTGCATAATAACCCCACTGAATTTCCATCAATTTCCTGCAGTTCAATGTCTTGAGGAAGGATGATTAGGCCGCGCATTATGAAACCAGTTATAGTTGGCAGCTGGGTTCCTACAAGCATCAGAGATAAAGTGTTCTGTGGAAAATAGAGACACTGTCTGATCCTGTAGTCCCTTAGAGCAGGAGCATGTTCAAGTACATTAACCATGGATGCCACATATTTTACATCTCCAGAGTTGTTTCGCACCATGCAGGAATCGTTTCCAGAGTCCACTGGGTCAATGCTATCTATGGCAAGATGAGAACACAACCTTCTCCAGTTGCTTCCCGGGGCAATATCCTGCCTGTTCTTTAGCCAACACACTTGAGGAGCCAGGATGCCACTAAACACACACTCCAAAGGCACAGGGCTATGTGAATGAACAGCTAATACCTGTGAACGAGCAGGGGAAGAATGCCAAAATCATCTGAAGAAAGGTGACTCACAAGGAGCTTTTGGCCAATGGGTTCAACTTTTAATTCATGTGTGGCCGGATTATAAGCTGCACATTTATATGATCCCTTGTCCGCTAAGGATACATTCAAAATCTAAAGATGTTCTTGTGGAGGGCTTAAGTAATTCTTTGTGGAATGTTTCAGCCTCTTCCCCTGGATTTTAGCGCACACCTCAGCTTTGGGGTTACTCTCTGGTACCCTGCAGCCAATGAAACCAGCACCTTTATTATTTTGCTGTAATAAAATGCTTTGCGGATGAATCAAAATCACCAAGACCTGCTGTGGATACTGCTCCAGGGCCACTTACAACAACATGGACCTGTTGTTGAAAATGCATTGGTAGTAACTCGAAAGGAAGGAGTTAAGAGAAAAAAACTGTCAAAGTACCCTGATGAATCTTAATATATTCCGTGTTTC
This sequence comes from Symphalangus syndactylus, assembly GCF_028878055.3. Classification (NCBI taxonomy): domain Eukaryota; kingdom Metazoa; phylum Chordata; class Mammalia; order Primates; family Hylobatidae; genus Symphalangus; species Symphalangus syndactylus. The sequence continues at coordinate 70,779,271 of NC_072428.2, read as the reverse complement.
TATTCTATTTTTTCCATTATGCCACCTTGAGATGTGAGTGGTCACAGGTTTAGCAGAACAATATAGTTCTACAGGTCCACTACGTTTCTGGATGGCAGAGGGTAGCTCAGAAGTGAAATAAGGTGCCAGGTCTGAACTCCCAAAAGAGCAGAGAATCGTAAGAGTAACAGACGGTGGTGTCCATAAAGGGCCAAGATCTGGATGCAGAGCGCGAGATTACAGAAGCAGACAGGACAGGCTTCCAGAGCAAAACCCAAGGCTTGGTTCATTTTCCAAAATACTGTAGTCCAGGCTAAGCAAACACATTCTTTAACCTTGACTCCTTCCTGCTTACTAAAGACTTCCATCAGGGACAGTCTTCATGCTGTCCACAGGGTGTCTCCCAAAATGAGAGTAACAGCTGGCTTACATCTTCAGTGATTCAAGTCTGCAAGGTGAATACACTTGTGCTTGGGAGGGAAAGCAGAGAAGCCACTTACTCTTCTTAGCCTGGAACTCACTTCAGTGCTAAAAGCACATCATAGCAGTTCTGCTTGCAATAAAGTCCAAACTAACAATCTGCCTTTGGGTTGAGCTTTTCTCTTACAAAATAAGCTGTTAAGTCATGCCTTGATTTTAGGTCTCTCCACGGGGCGGGCTAAGCATCTAGCGCTCCACGGGGCGGGCTAAGCATCTAGCGCTCCCGTGTGGCAGCCAGCTGGGAAAGCCACCCCTGTGTCATGCCCTCCGGTGTGAGGCAGCGGCTGTGGTGGCGGCTGTGATCTGAAGGGGCCCCTTCAGGCCCCGCATGGGGCAGAGGAGGGTGTGGTGCCTCCCACGCCAGGGAAGAAGCGCTGGTGGGGAGAGCGGGCAGCGACGTCCCAGGTCTCCTTGCACTGAGTGACCTCAACAGGGAACCAGAGCTCAGGGGAAGGTAACTGGGTTGGGGGTGGGGTGCGGAGTGACAGGACCCATCCCTGTGGCAATGCGACTCTGAATGGAGGCCTGCCTACAGGTAACCAGGTGGTCACAAGGCCCAACAGGAGCAGGAGAGGAGCAGGAGGAGGAGCGATCCCAGAGAGAGACAGGCAAGGCAGGCTGCAGAGACCGCCCCCAGTCGGTACTTTTTTAACCCGTCCTTCTCCCGCCACCCTCAAGTAGTCCACAGAGTCTATTTTTCCCATATTGATGTCTATGTGTGTTCAATATTTAGCTCCCCCATGTAAGTGAGAACATACAGCATTTGGCTTTCTATCCTGCGTGAATTTGCTTAGAATTAAGGCCTCCAGCTCCATCCACATTGTTGTAAAGGTTGTGATTTCATTCTTTTTATGGCTGTATAGTATTCCATGGTGTATATGTACCATATTTTATTTATACAGTCTACCATTGATGGACTCCTGGCTTGATTAGGTCTGTGCTATTTTGAATACTGCAGCCGTGAACATAGGAGGGTATGTGTCTTTTTGGTACAATGATGTATTTTCTTTTGAGTATATACTCAGTAATGAAATAATTGTATCAAAAGTAGCTCCGTGTTCAGTTCTTTGAGAGATCTCCAGACTGTTTTCCATAGTGGGTGCACTAATTTACATTTCTTGCTCTATGTTTAGTTCACAAAATTTCTACTAGACTCAGCTCAGGGCTGCGGCCCTGACTGCAGCAGGTGCTGGGGCTTCCCTAAGTCGATACTGTGCACAGGTAAAGAGAGTGCTCAGATCCCAGGGTTGTGAGAAGAGAAGCAGAGGAAGGAGTTAAGGAGAGGGCCACATTTGGATGCCCTGAGGAGGGATGACAGGCAGATGTAAGGAAGGTGGTACTGTGCTAGTCACTGGTGACATCCTCCTAGTTCCAAAATCTCCTGGAAGGCAGGAAGCCTCACAATTCCCAAGCATGCTGCAGTTCTGGAGGGCACAGGGCTACTATTCTTCCCAGCGTGACCCTCTTTTCCCCCAATAAACATGGGACTCTGAAGCCAGGAGTCAGAATGAATTATCTTCCACCCACACAACGCTTAAACCTTCGATTTATGATTGAGTTACACACACACACACATGCGCAGGCACACACAGGCATCCGTCTCTGTAATAAAACGTCCTTAGCTAATGCTAGACAGATCTGTGATCTGTGATTATCTCTACCCTTTTGGGCAACAAGAATAGTGAATTGATTGACAAAATTGATTGACTCCTGGAAAGTAGTGTAAAAATGTAATATACATGTAACACACATGGTGTACTCCCCCTGTGACATTAGCAGCAACATTCCCCTAGAATATTACAGATAATATCAGAGGGGAGGTACACCCATAACGCACATAGCTTGTAAAATTAGGAGCAGCATCTCCCTAAGATATTATGAATAATATCACAGAATGTGTACACACATGGCTTATACCCCATGTGATGTCAGAAGTTACATCCTTCTAGTATGTTAGGAATAATACCACAAAGGTGTTCACACATGGATAACAGCGTATGTAATATTAAGATTAACATGCCTCGAAAATATTACTAATAACGTCACAGGGGGTGTGCACACATAACGTACATGCCCTGTGACATTAGGAGTACATTTCCCTGACACATTACGAGTAATATCAGAGAGTGTACACCTTCTGTGACATTTGGAGTAATGTCCCCTGGATAGTACAAATAATATCACAGGGTGTACATCCCCTGTGACCTGAGGAGTAACATCTCTCTTGGATAATGCAAATAATATCACAAAATGTACAGCGCCTGTGGCATTAGGAGTAACATCCACCTAGGATGTTAGGGATAACATCACAGGAAGTATACCCCGTGTGACAGTAGGAGTAACCTCCCCCAAGGATATAACGAACAAATACAGAGGATGTACACGTATTGTGACATTAGCAGTAACATCCATTAAGGATATTATGAAAATTGTCACATTGTGAACACCCCCTGTGATATTAGGAGTAACATCCCCCTACAGTATTGGGAACAATATCACACGGTGTACATTCCCTGTGACTTTCGAGGTAACATTTCTTTAGGATATTATGAATAATATTACAAGATGTACAGCCCCTGTGATATTAGGAGTAACATTTCCATAAAATATTATGAATAATATCCCTGTGTGTACACCACGGGTGACATTAGGAGTAACAGCCCCCAAAACTATTAGGAATAACTTCACAGGGTGTACACCCTCTGTGACATTAGGAGTATCATCTTTCTAAAATATTACGAATAATATCGCAAAAGGTACACCCCCTGTGACATTAGAAGTAACATCCACCTAGGATATTATGAATAATATCACAGGGAGTACACCCCCTGTGACATAAGAAGTAACATCACCCGAGGATATAAGAAATAATATCAGATTGTGTACACGCATGGTGACATCAGTAGTAACATCCTTTTAGGATATTACGAATATTATCAGAGTGTGAACACCTTCTGTGACATTAGGAGTAACATCACCCCACAGTATTGGGAATAATACCACACGGTATACACCGCCTGTGACATTAGTGGTAACATTTCTTTAGGACATTACAAATAATATGACAGAGTGTACAGCCCCTGTGATATTAGGAGTGACACACCCAAAAAACCTTACAAATAATATCACTGTTTGTACACCCCGTGTGACATTAGGAGTAACATCCCCCGAAACTATTATGAATAACTTCACAGATTGTACACCCTCTGTGATATTAGGAGTTAACCTCTTCCTAGAATGTGAACGATAACATCACAGGATGTACACCCCCTTGACATGAGGAGTAACATCACTCTAGGATATGACGAAAAATATAACAAAGTGCACACAATCTGTATGGTAGGAGTAACATCCCCCTGGGATACTAGGAATCACAGCACAGAAAGCACAACCCCTGTGACAATAGGAGTAACATCCCCTTAGGATATTACAAATAATATCACAAGCTTTACAGGCATTGTGACATTAGTAACAATATCCGGCTAGTATATTGTGAATAATATCACAGGGTGTACACATTTGTGACGTTAGGAGTAACATCCCCCAAGAATATTACAAATAATATCACAGGGTGTACACATTTGTGACGTTAGGAGTAACATCCCCCAAGAATATTACAAATAATATCACAGGGTGTACACACCCTGCGACTTTAGGAAAATCATCCCCCTGGATTACCACGAATAATGTCACAGGATGTTAAACCCCTGTGCCAATAGGAGTAATATACTTGTAGGATATGATGAATAATATCACAGTGTGTACACCCACTGCGATATTAAGAGTCATTTTTCCTAAAATATTATGAATAGTATCACAGGGTGTACACACATAGAGAACACCTGCTGTGATATTAAAAGTTATACCTCCCTGGGATATTGTGAACAATATCACAGGGTGTACATCATGTGGGCACACCCACTGTGATTTTTAAAGCAATATCTCCTTAGGATATTACAAATAGTATCAATAGGGGTACACACCCTATGACATTAAGATAACGTCCCTTTAGGGTATTCCAAAGAATATCCCACGGTGTAGACCCCATGTGACATTAGGAGTAACATCTTCCTTGGATATTACGAATGAGATCACAGGGTTGACACCTCATGTGATTTTAAAAGTAAAATCCCCCAGGAATATTACTAATAATAACACAGGGTGTACACCCTTGATGTCAGGAGTAACGTCCTCCCAGGATATTACGAATAATATTCAGAAGGTGTACACACAGAAGGTGACATTAGTAGTAATATCCCACTAGTATAGTGTGAATAATATCACAGGGTATACACACCTGTGACATTAGGAGTAACATCCCCCTGGAATATTCTGAATAACATCGCTGTGTTTACACCTCCTGTGACTTTAGGGGTATCATCCCGCTAAAATATTACGTAAATAATTGTAAAATTATGAGCATCTCCCTAAGGTATTATGAATAATATCACAGGATGTGTACACACGTGGCATATACCCCACGTGATGTTAGGAGTTACATCCTTCTAGTATGTTAGGAATAATACCGCAAAGGTGTTCACACATAGTTAACAGCATATCTAATATTAGGATTAACATCCCTTGAGAATATTTCAAAGAACAGCACAGGGGCTGTGCACACATGATGTACATGCCCTTTGACATTACGAGTACATTTCCCTGACACATTCCAAGTAATATCACAGTGTTTACACCTTCTGTGACATTTGGAGTAACGTCCCCTATGATAGTACGAATAATATCACAGGGTGTACATCCCCTGTGACCTGAGGAATAATATCTTTCTAGAATACTACGAAGAATATCACAATGTGTACACCCCCTGTGTCATTAAAAGTAAAATTCCCCTAGGATATTATGAAAAATAACGCAAGAAGTACACCCCGTGTGACATTAGATATAATATCCCCTGAGGATAAAGCGAATAAAGTCAGAGAATGTACATGCGTTGGGACATCAGTAATAACATCCCTTTCAGATAATACGAATAATATCAAAGGGTGTACACGCATTGTGAAATTAGTAGTGAACTCCCGCTAGTATATTACGAATTTTATGACAGGGTGTATATGCCCTGTGACATTCATACTAACGTTTTCCTAGAATATTACAAAGAATATTAAAGGGTGTACAGGACCTGTGATTTACGAGTAACATTTCCATAGAATATTACACTGTGTGTACGCCCCGTGTGACACTAGGAGTAACATCCCACAAAACTATAACGAATAATTTCACACGGTGTACACCCTCTGCGACATTAAAAGTAACATTTCCCTAGAGTATTATGATAATATCAACAGAGTGTACACCCCCTGTGATATAGGGAGTAACATCTTATAAAGATAATACGAGTAATTTGATAAGGTGGACGAACCCTGTGACATAAGGAGTAAAATCCCTCTAGGACATTACGAATATCAAAGGGAACACACGCCGTGTGACAATAAAAGTAACCTCCCCTTAGGATATTACGAATAATACCACAAGGTGTACACACACTGTGACATTATTATTAATGTCCCGCTAGGATATTGTGAATAATATCACAGTGTGTACAGTCCTGTGACATCAGGATGAACATTCCCCTACAATATTACGAATACTATAGCAGGGTGTACACCCCCTGTGATTTTGGTAGGGCCATCCTCCTAGAATATGGAAAATAATGTCCCAGGGTGTTAACCAAGTGTGGCAGTAGAGGTAAAATCCTAGTAGTGGAGTACTATCACTCCCCTCTCCCCGCCTGTATATTAGGATCCACATCGCAGGGGGGCGGGCGGCTCCCATGATGTAGGGAGTAACGTCACCCCGCCTCTCCCTCCCAGGATATTACGATCCACGGTGGACACACGGCGTGTTTACGTTATTGTGAGTAATACCTTCTGCGCCTCTGGAGACTACCAACTATATCATAGACGGGTGTGCATCCTCTGCACGATTTGCAGTATTAGCATCCTCTTCCCCCTGGATATTAACAACAGTATCACAGGAGTGTTTCTACCCACAGCGGCATTGGGTGTAGTATCATCCGCTCCCACGTTGAATTTAGGAACAATATCACTGGGGGCGTGGACACTCCCTGTGATATTGAAAGTAATATCATCCTCTTTTCTCCTGGATCATGGGACCAGTATTAATGGGAGGTGTAGGCTTTCTGCAATATTGGGAGTAATGGCATCCTCTCCGCTTTGAATATTAAGGGCAATGTCACAGGGCGGGTGTACACTCTCTGCGATATTGGCAATAATATTATCTTCTCCCCAACCTGCATATTAGGAAAAATATCACAGAGTGGGTGTACACCTTCTGCGACGTGAGTAGTAATATCATCTTCTCCCCTTCTGGATATTGGGAACAATATCACTCGGGAGGGTACACTTTCTTCGAGACTGAGAGTAATATCATCCTCTCCGCCTTTGAATATTAAGAGAAATATCACAGGGGGGATGTACAGCCCCTGAGATATTGGGAGTAATATCGGGCTCTTTCCCTCCGTGGATATTAGGAACAATATCTCAAGGTGGGTTTACACCTCCTGCTACGTGGGGAGTCATATCCTCTCTTTTCCTGGATATTAGGGACAATATCACAGGGTGGGTATGCGCAGCCTGCGATATTGACTGTAATATCATCCTCTCGCCCTCTGGATATTAGGAACAATATCACAGAAGGGGCGTACACTCCCTGTGATATTGGGAGTAATATCATTTTCTCCTTCCATGAATATCAGGAGCAATATCCCCGGGTGGATGTACACCCACTGCTATGTTGGGAGTAATGTCATACTCTACCCCCTGGATATTAGGAGCAATATCACAGGGTGGGTGTACATCCATAGCGATATTGGCAGTTATTAATATCATGCTCCCCCTCCCTGGATATTAGGAACAATATCACGGGGGGGGATGTACACCCCGGCACTATTGGGAGTAATATCATTCTCTCTTATTCTGGATAGTAGGAGCAATATCACAGGTGGGGTGTACACCCTCTGTGATGTTGGGAGTAATATCATCCTCTCCCAACGTGGATATTAGGAACAATCTCACAAGGGGGGCTGTACAGGTCTTTGATATTGGTAGTAATATCATCCCCTCCCCCTTGCATATAAGAAACAGTATGACAGGCGGGGTGGACACCCCCCGCGATATGGGGAGTAATTCACCCTCCTCTTCCTCCCTGGATATCATGACCCACGGTGGGCACACAGCGTGTTTACCATATTGTGAGTAATATCATCCCCCCCCCAGAAATTATGAACAATATCACAGATGGGTGTACACCATCTGCAATGTAGGGAGTGATAACATCCTCTCCACCCCTGAATATTAGGAACAATATCAAAGAAGTGTTTATACCACCTGCGATATTGGGAGTAATACCATCCTCTCCCACGTTGAAATTCAAAACAGTATCACTGGGGGCGTGTCCACCCCATGTAATACTGAAAGTCATATCATCCTCTTCTCTCCTGGATCGTGGGAACAATATCACTGGGGTGGTGTACACTTTCTGCGATATTGGGAGTAACATCCACTCCACCTTGGAATATTAAGGACAACATCACAGGGGGGCTGTACACATCCTGCACTATTAACAATAATGTTATCCTCTCCTGCCCTGCATATTAGGCAAAATATCACAGAGTGGGTGTATACCTCCTGCGACATGGGGAGTAATATCATCTTCTCTTCTTCCGGAAGTAGGAACAATATCACATGGGTTTGTACACTTTCTGTGATATTGGGAGTAATATCAGCTTCTCCGCCTTTGAATATTAAAAACAGCGTCACAGAATGGATGTACACCCCCTGCGATATTGGGAGTAATATCAGCCTCTACCCTCCATGGATATTAGGAATAATATCCCAGGGTGGGTGTTCAGCTGCTGCTGTATGGGGAGTCATATCATCCTCTCCCTTCCTGGATATTATTAGTAACAACATCACAGGGTGGGTGTGCACAGCCTGCGATATTGGGAGTAATATCACCCTCTCCCCCTCCGGATATTAGGAACGATATCACAGAAGGGGCGTACACTCCCTGCGATACTGGAAGTAATATCATTCTCTTCTTCCGTGAATATTAGGAGCAATATCACCGGGTGGATGTACACCCACTGCTATATTGGGAGTAACGTCATACTCCACCCCCTGGATATTTGGATCAATATCACCGGGTGGGTGTACACCTACTGCGATATTGAAAGTAATACCATGCTCTCTCCCTCCCTGGACGTTAGGAACAATATCATAGGTGGGTGTACACCCACTGCGGTATTAGGAGTAATATGATTGTTAATTATTACTTATTTATTATTAACATTAATATTAATTACCAATATCAATATTGAGAAGTAATTGCTAATAAAAAGTTTTCATATTATTATTAATATTAATTATTGGTACCCAATATTATTGTTTTCTAATTAATAAGATCACTATCAATGGTTAATATCAGTCATTATTAATAATTAATATTAATAATTCTATTGTTATCATTAATATAACTATTTAATAATTATTATCATTATTATCGGTATTGATTTTAAATCACTCACTTAACGAAAACTCAGGCTACATACAACTACGCAAAGGGCCTAATATTGTAAGCCCTTAGGGACTGCTTCAACCATTCGCTGACACAATAACACTTTTCAGCAAAGAACCCCTATGGCCCTCAACATCTACTATTGCCCTTTATGTTATTGCTCCAACCCTGTCCCTTTCTATCGCTCTCCTATTGTGAACCCCCCTCCCTATAGCAGATCGTCGAATTAATTTTAATATAGGCCTCCTATTTTTACTAACCATATCAAGCCTAGCCGTCTATTCCATTCTATGATCAGGATGAGCAATTAAATTCAAATTATGCACTAACTGGCGCATTACAAGTTGTAGCCCAAACAATTTCATAAGAAGTAACCCTAGTGGTTATCTTGCTATCAATTCTACTGATAAGTGGCTCGTTTAACTTATATGCACTCATCACAATGCAAGAAATCCTCTGACTGCTCCTATCATCATGGCCCCTAGATATGATATGACTTGTCTTCACACTAGCAGAAACTAATCGAGCCCCTATATTATATATATGTAATTTCTTATATTATATATAAAATATATTATATAAAATATAAATATATAAATATTATTTATATTTTATAATATAATATTTATATTTAATAATTATATTTATATTCTATTTATAATATAAAATATATAATATAACATGTAAATAAAAATGTATTTTATATATAATATATATTTATATAAAATATAAATATATATTTACCTATAATATATAGTACGTAATATATATAATATATAATTATATATAATTTTTATACCCTCTGTAGAGGGAATTATCTTTGTTTCTATATCCGTCCGTAATAAAATACTATGTCTGTGTCCATAATAAAAATACTAGTGAAAAATAGGAACTATAGTCACGTAAGAGATAAAAGAAAGTCCGTTAGTATCAATATATCGATGCATATAAATGGTGTTTGTTTTTACAGGGTTTAGTAAAATGCATTCTAGTTTTCTAAACAATTTCCACATTACAGTATGTGTATTTTTCTCTCTTTCATGATTGGAAAGGGTGCAACAATACGCATCCTTATACAATCATCCTTGATTACATCTAAGGGACTTTCTCCAGTAATAAAATTACAGGGTTAATATATTCATATAGGTATTACAAGGTAACCAAACAACATTCCGAATTCTTTCATCAGCAAAGCCCAATGTAATCCTAATCCAGGTAGCCACTCTAATTGATGCAATTAACTCAGATACATAAATATTTACATATATATGTATATCTCTGCATGTGTGGACGCACTTAAATGGTTTTAAATACCATCGACTTTTCCTCTCAAACAGTATTTGTGTTGAGAATGAGCTATATTCACTAGTTCATCAAAAATATTTTTAAAATTCTTAGATGATTATGTTTGTTACAGTGACCTGCTGGATTAGAATTAGATCGGGTTTAAAACAATGAAAGAATCTGGGAGAGGGGGCAGAGTGTTGGTTGTTAATTAGCATATGGATCAAAGGAGATTACTGATGTGTTTAGAAGCCACAACATTGAGAGAATAAGTCCAGAACTAACAATCCAACTGTAGATCTCTTTACTGTGGTATTTTCTGCCATCTCTGCTCCATAAGACACACCTTAACCACTTTGTGGTGGTATCTGCAGTATTCCATTTTAGTCTAAATAGCATTTTCTCTCAAATACATTCTGTTTCTCTCTCCTTCATCTTCCCTCCCTTCTTCCTTCCAGTTGTATTTTCTCCCTAGAGAACACTAGTAGAATGTTCTCCCAAATTTCAGATTTCAGATACGCATCTGTAAAATAATCTTATGGAGACATATTTTAGTTGCTACTGAATACTTGGTTGTTTGCATAAGTTCACAGCATTACTACTGTCCTCCAAAAAATGGTTTCCCACTTCCACAGCAAATCTCATCATTGACTCTGCCATCCAAGTTTATTCTATGCCAATCTGGAAGAATCTGGAAAAATACTTAAAATACATTTTCAGTATTCATCATGCACATGTATTGTATTTTATTTCATATATGTTCGGGTGAATATCTTTCTCCACTAATGGTTTGCGTTTCAATTCTTGTATCATGTTTTTTGAAACACAGAAGTCATCATTAATATAAACCAACTAATTTTTTTATTTGTTAATTTTTGTCCTGGTTAAGAAAGGCTTATGAGAATACTGTATCATGTTCCCCTTACCTTCAGGACTTGAATCTATTTGGAAATGACTGTGTGTGTTTTGAAGTAGGAGTCAATATTTAGTTACTTTTTAAAAAAAAATTCAATGAATCCAGCATTGTTCTGATCACCTTGTGTATTTCAATGTAGAAGAGCGCACTAATAATGCAGGATTATTTATATATGTGGTGAGAATTCCAAAATGAAGCCCAGCATGGAAGGTCAAATGATATTAACTCAAGGGATAGATTAGTACAATGAAACATGATGGATAAGTGCGATATAGTTAGATAAAGAGAAAGAAAAACATTTCGCAGTTATCATTGAGACTTCACTCCAAGTTTTTGCATGAAGCGAAAGATCCCGACTGCCTTCCACTGATTTTAACTTCATTCGGACATGTCTGTCATCTATTATTTCACTCAGTGGCAGTCAGAAGTGAAGAAAAGAGAAAACAGGGAATATATTTTGTGCCAAGATCATGAATAATGATTTTTCAGAAATTTATTAATAAAGAACCAACACATATACTTTTAGTGTTTTTACCGCATTTAATAGTAACACAATAAATGAGTGTTAATAACATTAGGATGCAATTCAAGACATAGAACAGAACCTATTTTTCCTGTTTGATAAGGCACAAGGAAGAGGGCTTTCTGGGATAAAGGGGTTCCCACAGCAGGTGAACACATTTCTGATTTGTCTCTGGTCAGAGGTGAATACAGCAAAAGACAGGCCTGAGAGGAGGTGAGAAGGAGCAATTAGGGATGGTGTATATAGGGGAGCTTTGATTAACATCAACAAAGCTCACAGTTCTAGCTTCACAATCCAGGAATAATCCTACATGGCTGGTAGGTCTTGGGACATATTGCAGTGTAATTGGGGAGGTGGTAAAGAGACTGCACTGAATGTCGTTCTTAACACACCCAAGACTAAAGAGTCCCTCCTCTCCATATATATTGCCATTCTGATTCTTCCCTTGCCAATACTTATTACAGACACCAAAAGCCCAATTCCAAGAGTCCCCCACATGGACCTCCCAGTAATATTTGCCGGAGGTGAAAGTCTGAGCACCCCATGCAAGAAAACTTGTAGGTGTTGCAGTGATATGGGGTGCATTTTGACGGTCACATCCAATACAAATGCTTCTGAAATCTCCACATCGAAAGATATGACTGTTGGCTTCATTATGATGCAGAGTAATATCCACTGCAAAATAAATAAATAAATAAATAAATAAATAAATAAATACAAAGAAAGAAAGAAAGAAAGAAAGAAAGAAAGAAAGAAAGAAAGAAAGAAAGAAAGAAAGAAAGAAAACATGCATAGACATGTGTAAATAAGCAAAAATTGTTCTATCAAGAAATTAATTTACCAGGAAAACGTAAAGTCACAAGGACACTTTTGCTTGTAACTTCTAATAAAGTATAGAGGTGATTAATATTATCTACAAGACAAACAAAACGCTAACCACAGATATTAAAAGCGTTTTGGAAACTTACACACTGAGGGCCAAATGTAAGATCAACTTCTTTCAATCCAATTTTCAAAGCAAAATTTGCACATTATATGCCCTAAATGCTATGCTGTTATCAAAATCATTATTTAGAAATGTTTCTTATTCTTAAAAACTAGTGCTATCATTTTGGAAAGAATGTGATGATTTTCAGTTACTCAAGAGCTGCTCTAGATAACTGGATAAAAATCCGTAAGTACATGTCATAAGTGATAATTTAAAGCAGATTTCTGCAAAATCTTGTACCAGTCTCTCTGTGGCCTTCCATGCTAGCTTGGGGCTGAAGCTAGATTTTAGACTTAACATGTAGCTTTTGATATTGCAATTAAACTGAACTTCTTTTTGTTTGTAATTTTACTTGTATTCACAAAATGATTTCTTCTTTTTATTTTTACCCATTAACTAATTTTCTTGGAAATACATAAAATATATCCATTTAAAAAATTTAAAAACCCCAAGAATCTCCAGTAAACTATATTCCCCAAAAGAACAGTTCTTAGCTGTTCAAATGAATACACTAAAGAAATGTAAAATTTTGTATTTAACATTAAATAACTCACCTTCATTCTGAGCATTGTTCCATTTGCTCCTTTTTTAAATTTGCTACACTGTTCCTTTTTCCCATTACATTACTCAGTACATATGAGGCCATAATGTATTTGTTTTTCACTATCTTTCAAACTTAATGCTATAAATCTGACTATACAGACACAGATACAAAAGGGTTGCATGATTATATTGTTCACTTATGTCTATAAAGAAGTAAAATATTTGATAAAGGGTGAAATATTACCTATGTGATCCTAACAATAATAATATTTAGATAGTGGGAGTGCTGCCTGTGGGTGGAGACTTACCTCGGAATTGGTTGAGCCTGTCCCTCAGTCCAGTGATGGGCCCCGCCCTGAGCTCTGGATTCAGAGGCTGGGGCATGTGCAGCAGCACACACTCACTCCTGCAAGGAAAAACCTGCGGTTACAACATCTACAGCCATAAAATAAATAAAAGTCACTATTTGCATTTAAAAGACATTTCATGAGAATCCTTTGAACCCACAAATTTGATAATTCAAAAATTACTTCCTTTTTGAAATTAATTCCTATTTACAGCTTCCAAATTTTAAAGCATAGTGGGAGAGTCTGAGTCAGAATTCAGTCTGATCTTTCTTCTTTTTTGCCCCAAATGTGTAAGGTTCCTTAGCCTTATGGCCTTGAGAATATTCAGAGACGAAATTCTGAGTTCCACTTCTTGGTAGACTCCCCTGACATCTTTGTCTGAAATAGCGGGGTCCTGGGGAGACTGCTGCATCTGCTGCTTCCTTTTCAAGATAAAGAATGTGAAACTTGTTCTAGGCAGCTAGACCTGCCTTTTAGAAACAAGCTTTCCTAGAGGCTTATACAGTTCTAACACTCCACAGTTTTTTCAATCTATTTTTCAGAACTGTTAACTGATATGTATATAGGTATGAACAACAAATCATCAACTTTTTCGCTGCTAAAATACTTCCCCCACTTCTCTCCTGCTTCCTCTGGTGACTTTCTCACCATCCACAAAACAAAACTTCATCTTTCACCTATGCAGGCTTTTAAGCAATAAAACAAAATCACGAATAAACATGTTTTTTTTTAAATTTTATTTCACTATTTATGTATGCATTTATTTACTTAGTGGTCTTGTCTTTTCTGGTGTGGGAACGAAAGTAGACGCGAAAAAAGAATAAAGTAGTATCAATCAATATCTTAATCATTTATGCCATGACTTTGGTAGAGCCTGCTTTGATATTCGTGGAAACTGAGAGAACATACTCTAAAATCCAGGTACACACTCACCTGTATAATATGTCTCCAAAAGCCTGTAAAAAAAAAAAAAAAAAAAAAAAAAAGGAAAGATTTAGTGCAGTTCAAAAGATGCATCTTTCACTAAGTTCAGTGTGAAATTTGGAGTCAGTTCCTCAAGATATTATTTCCCTACCATCTTCTCTTCTGCAAAGCGTTTTCTATTTCTTCTGTAATGGAAAACCCAGTCAGTCGTACTGTCGCTAATTAATGTCCTGGGAAGGTCTGAGCCTTGAAGACATTCTCTAAAGAAGCGAAGGGAGAAGAGGCCCAGAGAGTCTGTGCTCCACGGTAACCTCGAATAACCTACTCAGTCATCTTTCCCAGAACCTATTACCCAAATGAGTGGATCTCAAAATAATATTAATGTGAGCCTAGATTCCCAAAACTTCTGATCTTGCCGTGTCCTCAAATTAACCTAAATGTAAATGAATCACTCACTATTTTATACATGTTTGACAACCCAAAATGTGTTAGTGACTTAGTTGGGGGACAGTTATTGGGGCTGTTACCTTGACCATTCCACAAAGTTTTGTGGCTGGTGGATAGAGTAGGAGGGACCTTTGGCATGGTAGAATCCCTTGGCGGGGCTATACTCTCCCAATAAAGTAGCATTAGTTATGCGAATGTGTTTTTGGAAACACATCATGGAAATAAAGGTAGGGAGATGGATTTCAGCCACAAGGAAAATACTTATACATGTGAATAGTCAAAAACCTGAAACCACAGTGTGAGTTTTTACCTGAAGTAGCTCCACATCTGGTTTATGGCACATTTTCATCAGCTCCTCATACGTTCCTCTTAAAATCTCCCTCCTATGAGCCATTTTGGCTTTGCTTAAATGCAGTTGATGAAAAATATCTCTCCCCTTCTTTTTCAGCATCTCCAAATTCTGTTTTTCTTCCTCATGATGAAGTGCAGGCATCTTCTGATACTCAGCTCTAATAGCTTCTAGCCTTACATTCACATAATCCTGCAGTGATAATGGGTTAGTCAAAAGAGAAATGTATTTATCCATCTCCTATTAAATCTCACTGATTCGCTTTGTCTCTCGAACACCCAATAGTTTAAACCTCAGTCTTGCCCGTTCTTAGAATCCACAAATTTTTTTCCTTTCCTTTCTTTCTGCATAAAGATCAACATAGATGTATCTGACCAATTACATTAAATTTATTCAAGATAATGGGTGTTCTAAGACAGCTGGAAATAAAAAAAACACAATTTGACTTTCTCTATTCCAACCCATATTTATGGAAAAGTAAGAACAGTTCATGCTTAAGAGTTGGAGTATAGAGCTATAGTTACTAGAAAGGAAATAATTATTTCTATTTCTGAGATACGCAACAAGTTGCTTAAACTCATTATATGTGAAATGACCTTAGACTACCATGTCCAGCTAAATGCATTTTGCCCAGCAAAACCTATCCTAATAAGGCTGCATTTATGATTTGGCCATCTTTGCCTCCCTGAGTTCATTTCCTTCCATTCTTTTTCTAAGTCATCCCAATCTGAAACATAGACTTCTTTGTGGTTCCCCGGGCCTCCAAATATACACAAACTCAAAATTACTGCATATGCTGTTCTCTCCAACTAGAATTTTACACACACACGCACACACACACACATATACGTATATACACACTCATGGTCCGCATATATATCCATACACACTTTCGTGCTCCCCTTCCTCTTCAAAACTTTGTTCAATTTGAATTTTTCAGTGAGTCTTTTTTCTGACCACCCTATTTAAAACTCAGACACTAATCTCCAGTTTCTGGCCTCTGTTGTCCTTTTCTACTTCCCTGCTTGATTACCCTCCAACAAAGAATCTACCACACTGGAACACATCATGTATTGCACATACTGGCATGTTGACCATTTTTGCCTCTGTCATTTGGATTGTACGATTTGTGAGGACAAAGATGCTTTCTTTCTTCTCTACTAGCAGATTTTCTAATTTAATATTCAACATAGACTAGGTTCTTATGAAATACTTTTCAACACACTAATATTAGCTATCATACCCTCCGAGTATACATCCACAAAGAGAAAATCATTTTTAATATTTCTCTGCCTGAAGTCCTCAGAGTTCTCCTTATATTTAGATACTAGTTCCCATATTTCGGGCATGTTTGCATGTCTCCCTCAAGACACAAATCTGTATTTCTCACCACTTTTCTCATCATATGTTGTGGATTATTCAATATTGACTAGTTTAGATTCTTAATTTCATGGTTGCCCTAGATTTCCCCTGTCACTCTTTCTGCCCCAAATTTTCCATGCAATTCCAAATACTACTTGTCCACCAGCATTCAGATTAATGCTGACCCGGGCTCAGAAGGTTCACTTGAGCTTTCCATGCCTGTCAAATAACTCTTATGCCCAGCATATCCAACCAGCACATATAGAACGCTGTGAGATGGCCCAGTTTCTTGTATCTGTTGGTGTATAGCTACAGGTTTGTATGAAAACAAACCAGCATGCTTTGTGTAACATCAATGGTTTTGTTAGAAATCCCATCTAACAGTCATACTATTCTACATAAGAAATGAGGCCAGTTTTTCTCAATGTATTCTTTTTTTTTTTTTAATGGACTCCCAGAAACATTATAGTTTGATATCAAGTTCCTATTTTAAGAGTCACCCATTTGCCCTCTGTAAGTTCCTGGAGAAGGTAGCGTAGTACAGGACTAACCTTCCAGTGGCTGATTCTGGTGGTTTCCACGTTCAGGTTTCTCTGATTTTCACGAGCTTTTCCCCATAAAGACTGCATTTTCTTTAAAAGCTTCTCCTGCAAAAGAGCCACAGATTGAAGCACCAGTGAAGACAGTAAAGTAACATGCAGACCGTTTCATAGGGAGGGGGCCCAGAATGAGGGACAAGTAAGTCCCTAGGAAATGGCATTTCTTCTATTTCCCTTCATCTTCATCAAATCTCAGAGGTTTGAAGCTAAGAAAGCCCAAAAGAGAGTTGCTTAAAGGGACTCAGGGTTGGCTTTACCCAATCTCCAAGAAAATAGGCCCACAGGAATTTCATGTGTCCTTAATAGACATAGATCTTCAGAGGCATCACTTACCCGGTGTTCCTCAGCAGCCCACTCAACGGGACAGTGTCTGTGATCCCGGTGCTCCTGAGAGCTGGAGCATAGCGAACAGAGCAGGCTCTTGTCCACTTCACAGAACATCTTCTTTGTCTCCCTGTGAGTGCCACACATTTGCTCCTCAGAGCTCAGGAATAGCCAGAGACTGGCTTTCCTGGCAAGGGAAGCCATCTTCTTCAAACGAATGTTAGTTTTGAGGTTTCTCTGCTGTGTTGACTTTATGCATTCAAAGCACTGAGTAAGAATTGGGATCTCTTGCCAGTGGAGGTAGAAACAGGGCCTGCAAAAGCTGTGCCCACAGCCCATGGTGACCGGGTCTATGAAGTAGTTCATGCAGAGGGGGCAGGTGACTTCCCTCTGGAAGACTTGCGAGATTCCAGAATTCATGTTTCTGAGGAAGAAAGAGCAACATGTCATTTTGGGGTCTGGGTTGATGAAAAGCTTCCGAACACGTGGAGATAAGTGATAGCTCTAGTTTCTTCTCTTGCCAGTGTTCATTAAAGCACAGCAAACTATTTCTTCTGTAACAAAAATACAAATCTCACACAGAGAGAGTCTCCCGGCTTTATAGTAGATATTGCTGACTAGATGACTCACAACCGCTTCTACTCCTAGTTCCTGTCTGTAACATAATACTAATCTCTTCAATTTCCCATTTTCTGAATGTGGATCTGGAAATTGGGTTTGATTCTAAGTGGCCTAGAATAAATTGTAGTTTTTCCTATTCTTCTTTCACATAACTGCTGAATGAGTATGAAAGAGTGGGAAAAACTGCCTTGGCCAAAGAAATACGAGAAGATGGCCAGAGGGTCCTGTGATATGTTTTTAGAGAGAGACACAACAGTGGGGCAGCAAACCACCATGGCACATGTTTACCTGTATAACAAGCCTGCACGTCCTGCACATTTATCTCAGGACTTAAAATAATATAAAATTAAAGTAAAATAAAAAACCAAAACCAAAAGAAAATAGAAAAACCAGTCAACCAACCAAATCAACAAATAAAAAACAGCAATTAAACCAATTTAGGTTGAATAGAAGAGAAAAAGTAATTAAAGGTATTGGGCCTTTTTATTTTCTCGTGGATTAAATTAACTTCTCCTAGGGATACCCAAACTCTGAACTAACATATAGTAGGATTTTTGTGAATCTTAAAGAGGTGTAATTATATTTCTATGGTGTGATGGTGAATTTTAGGTATCAGTCTGACTGGATTAACCAACACCTAGGGAACTGGTGCAGCATTGTTTCTGGGTGAGTCTGTGAAGGTGTTTCCAGAGGAGAGAGACATGTGAGTTGGTGAGCTGAGTGGGACCATCATCCCTCAATGTGAGTGGGCACCATTCAATCAGCTGGTAGCTCAGATAAAAGGAAAAGGCCAGAGAAAAGGCAATTTCCTCTTTCTTTCTCCTGAAGCTGGTTCTGAGGCTTTCAGCCTTGAGCTCAGTCAAGATAACGGCATCCTCAGGACATCAGCTTAAAGACAGCCTATATTTGGAACTGCTCAGACTCCATAATCAAGCAAACGAATTATCCTGATGAATTCCCTCTCGTGTAGAATCATGTGTAGCTTGAGGACAGATACATGTTCTGAGAAATGTGTAAGGAGGTTTTATTTATTTACTTTTTGAGATGGAGACTCACTCTGTCACCCAGGCTGGAGTGCAGTGGTGCAATCTCGGCTCACTGCAACCTCCGCCTCCTGGGTCAAGCGAGTCTCCTGCCTTAGCCTCCTGAGTACCTGGTATTACAGGAACATGCCACTACACCCGGCAAATTTTTTCTTTTCTTTTTTTTTTTTTTTTTTTTCCAGTAGAGATGAGGTTTTGCCCCGTTGGCCAGGCTGGACTTGAACTCCTGGCCTCAAGTGATCTGCATGCCACAGCCTCCAAAAGTGCTGAGACTACAGGCATGAGCCACTGCACCTAGCCAGGCGGTTTTATTGTTTTGACATGATAGAATATACTTATACAAACCTAGGTGGTATAGCCTGCTACACACCTGTGATATACAGTACAGCCTACTGCTCCCAGACTACAAAACTGTACAGCATGTTCTGCACTGTATACTGTAGGCAATTGTAACACAGTGGTAATTATTTAGTATGTAAACATATTTAAATACAGAAAAGGTACAGTAAACATACTGGTATTATAATCTTATGTGACCGCCATGTGTGGTTTGTGGTTGGCTGAAATGGCTCATGAATGTATCTCTACATGTATACATACACATCCTATGATTCTGCCTGTCTGGAGAGCCCTGACTAATACATAAACTATGGTCTCTGGCAATTTTAAGTCCTTTTCTTTACTCTCCTTTCTTTGATAACGCTGCTGAATTTTAGTGAAAGAAATGAAAAATCTTAGAATTGTGAATATTCTCCAGAGGTCATCTAAGTCATTTTAAGGAGTTTTTCATCGTTTAATAAGATTAAGACTCAAGCGAGATGGCAACCACCATCACGTATCAAATTATATCTTCTATATTTATTTGGTCAAAAAATTGTGTTTTGATTTCCAAACTAGGATGTTTTGGGGAGCTTTCTCATTTTTTTCAGTTTCACTATTTTGCGACTCTCATCATTACCTTACTAATTTAAAGTTATGTCTAAATGCTGAATGAATGAATTAACATTCATTAACGTCTTCTCAATTCAATTAGATAATATTAATACACTCATTACACATATATTTACACACACCTATGTGTACATACATGTATAAATATCAACTCCATATATTCATTATGCATACATATCGGTTGCAGCAAACACCAGATATTTCAAATTTTTCAAAACTATATTGAAGAATGATAGAAAACGCAAAATAACAACAATTAGTATCCTCATAATTCATAAAACCTATAGTAAGAATATGAATTACAAACGGTGTCATTGTGTAGATTTAAGATAATGAGATATTTTTAACACTCTAATTTATTATTTTGTAAAGGAAAGAAGATATAATTTTATCAATATAGGTTTCACTCACCGCTGGGTTCTTTGAATGGTTCCCACGATGATTCTTCCGGAAATAATTCTGTTAAGTACTCCTCAAGGTCAGGAGCTCATTCACCGCAGTACTGAATTTCAGAGGTCACCAAAATACAGCTCCCTCTAAGCGCGCTCCTTCTCCTTTGGAGAAAACTGAGCTCATCTCTTCTATGTCCTTTTATAAGAATCTGTGAAGACCACACCCACCTCTTTAAGTGGGTGGAGTATTGAGAAAGGTTGAGAATAAGATGATTAGGTTTATGCAGTATGTAGATCACACCTTTGCACCGCTGATTAAATTATCATCACTCCTTAAAAAACCATGACTGAACTGAATCATATGTAACGTAAATCCTATCAGATTAGACACACACTGGAAATATTGGTTTTCCAAAGTTGTTAACCATTCATCTGCTTCAAATAGAATATTTTCAAATTGCAAATTTTATTAGGAACCAATTTTTACACCACTTTCCGGGAGTCATTCAATTGACTCAAGCAAGAAAATTGCATCAAGGAAGAAAATAACCAAGAATCTCAGTCACAGGAGAGCTTCTGTGTATAGATGTCTGTTTGTGGCAGGGGGTCAGGGTATTCATGCTGCAGAAGACAAGCTGGAATCGCCCTCCACCCACATTTCGACCCAGCCAAGGGCTCTGGTTCCTTTCCTAAACCTGCCTCTAGTCTTCCCCACCTTTCTCTGTTTCTATCCCCTCTCTAATTGCTGGATGAGGCTGTGCTGCTGCACCTGACTGTCTAGCTCCTGAGCATTACATCCCCATACTCCAGGCCTTTATTCATCACCAAAACAGCATGGTACTCGTAAAAAAATAGGCACATAGACCAGTGGAATAGAATAGAGAACCCAGAAATAAACCCAAATATTTATAACCAACTGATCTTCGACAAAGCAAACAAAAACATAAAGTGTAGAGAGGACACCCTGTTCAACAAATGGTGGTGGGATAATTGGCAGGCCTCATGTAGGAGAATGAAACTGGACTTTGTGGCATAGACAAACTTTCTTATTATTATTCAATGAAACACTCACGTAGGACCTACTGGGAAGGTGTTTTGCAGATGTAACCAAAGGCCCTTCTCTTGTAACTAGCAAGTGTACCCAGGTAAGCCTGACTTCATCAGTGAAACTCCCTTAAAGAAAGACATAGGCATTCCTTGAACAACATTTAAAATAGCAAATGGGACTCTAATCTTCCAATTGCCCCCTACTGACTTTGGACCAAAGCTTTGAATCATGACTATTGGGACCCAGCCAGCTGAGGATTTTTCTTCCTAACTGACTTTAACAGGGATCTCATACTTGCTCAGGCAGCCAATCAACTGTGGAAATCAGTTGCTTGCACTTAATTCATATGTGGATCTCCCTAATTATACATATATATTATGGGTTCTGCTTTGATTTTTGAACCTTGACAGACTTTTTGAACCTTGACAGACTTTTTGAACCTTGACAGACATAGGGCTGATGGATTTGTCTTCACTGTTCTGACACTCTTGAATATAACTCTTGTGTGGGCTATTGGCAAAGAATTCCTCTGTCAGAAAATATTTGAGTAGCGGGGTGCGGTGGCTCAGGCTTGTAATCCCAGCACTTTGGGAGGCCGAGGCGGGTGGATCACGAGGTCAAGAGATCGAGACCACGGTTAAACCCCGTCTCTACTAAAAATACAAAAAATTAGCCGGGCGTGGTGGTGGGCGCCTGTAGTCCCAGCTACTCGGAGAGGCTGAGGCAGGAGAATGGCATGAACCCGGGAGGCGGAGCTTGCAGTGAGCCGAGATTGCGCCACTGCACTCCAGCCTGGGAGACAGAGGGAGACTCCTTCTCAAAAAAAAAAAAAAAAAAAAAGAAAATATTTGAGTAGTAGCCGCTTCTGAAATCTCTTTTCTTTTTTAATTTGTCACATGACAACAAAAATATTTGTTATAGAAAGAAAAATACAGTCCATCCCTATCGTTTGGATTCTGTATTTGTGAATCAGCCTACATCCTAAAACTCGTTTTTAATCCCCAAATTAATTATTATATTGCACTTTTAATCATGGTAGAACATCATGCACCTTGTGGAGAAAAGCATTAAAATAAGAATTCATATTTCACCCATGAGATTGGCAACGTTTTGTAAATTCTACGAGAGACCTCAAAATAGTAGTTATTTGGTTAGTCAGTGATTTCTCTTGGTGTGGTAGAAAAAAAAATGTTTTATCTTCCTGTTGGACTTCTCTTCGAATATCCTGTAAATGTACTAAAGCAGCATTTAAGGCTGGACGAGGTGGTTTATGCCTGCACTCCCAAGCACTTCGGAAGTCCAAGACCAGAGGATCACTTGAAGACAGGAGTTGTAGAACAGCCTGGGCTGCAGAGCCATACCCTGACTCTTTGAAAAGTTTTAAAAAACATTAGCGAGGTGGGATGGTGTGCGACTGTAGTCCTAGCTACTTGAGAGGCTGAAGCAGGAGGATCCCTTGAGCATTGGAATTCAAGGCTGCAGTGAGATATGATTGTACCACTGCACTCCACAAGGAGACAGTTTCTCTAGAATAAATACATGCGCCTTTAAAGGAATGCCTGTATCTTGGATGAAACTCAATAAACAGTATAGAATGCAACTTAGTTGATTTCCACTGTGTGTCTAATCTGATAGGATTTACGTTACATATGATTCAGTTCAGTCATGGTTTTTTAAGGAGTGATGATAATTTAATCAGCGGTGCAAAGGTGTGATCTACATACTGCATAAACCTAATCATCTTATTCTCAACCTTTCTCAATACTCCACCCACTTAAAGAGGTGGGTGTGGTCTTCACAGATTCTTATAAAAGGACATAGAAGAGATGAGCTCAGTTTTCTCCAAAGGAGAAGGAGCGCGCTTAGAGGGAGCTGTATTTTGGTGACCTCTGAAATTCAGTACTGCGGTGAATGAGCTCCTGACCTTGAGGAGTACTTAACAGAATTATTTCCGGAAGAATCATCGTGGGAACCATTCAAAGAACCCAGCGGTGAGTGAAACCTATATTGATAAAATTATATCTTCTTTCCTTTACAAAATAATAAATTAGAGTGTTAAAAATATCTCATTATCTTAAATCTACACAATGACACCGTTTGTAATTCATATTCTTACTATAGGTTTTATGAATTATGAGGATACTAATTGTTGTTATTTTGCGTTTTCTATCATTCTTCAATATAGTTTTGAAAAATTTGAAATATCTGGTGTTTGCTGCAACCGATATGTATGCATAATGAATATATGGAGTTGATATTTATACATGTATGTACACATAGGTGTGTGTAAATATATGTGTAATGAGTGTATTAATATTATCTAATTGAATTGAGAAGACGTTAATGAATGTTAATTCATTCATTCAGCATTTAGACATAACTTTAAATTAGTAAGGTAATGATGAGAGTCGCAAAATAGTGAAACTGAAAAAAATGAGAAAGCTCCCCAAAACATCCTAGTTTGGAAATCAAAACACAATTTTTTGACCAAATAAATATAGAAGATATAATTTGATACGTGATGGTGGTTGCCATCTCGCTTGAGTCTTAATCTTATTAAACGATGAAAAACTCCTTAAAATGACTTAGATGACCTCTGGAGAATATTCACAATTCTAAGATTTTTCATTTCTTTCACTAAAATTCAGCAGCGTTATCAAAGAAAGGAGAGTAAAGAAAAGGACTTAAAATTGCCAGAGACCATAGTTTATGTATTAGTCAGGGCTCTCCAGACAGGCAGAATCATAGGATGTGTATGTATACATGTAGAGATACATTCATGAGCCATTTCAGCCAACCACAAACCACACATGGCGGTCACATAAGATTATAATACCAGTATGTTTACTGTACCTTTTCTGTATTTAAATATGTTTACATACTAAATAATTACCACTGTGTTACAATTGCCTACAGTATACAGTGCAGAACATGCTGTACAGTTTTGTAGTCTGGGAGCAGTAGGCTGTACTGTATATCACAGGTGTGTAGCAGGCTATACCACCTAGGTTTGTATAAGTATATTCTATCATGTCAAAACAATAAAACCGCCTGGCTAGGTGCAGTGGCTCATGCCTGTAGTCTCAGCACTTTTGGAGGCTGTGGCATGCAGATCACTTGAGGCCAGGAGTTCAAGTCCAGCCTGGCCAACGGGGCAAAACCTCATCTCTACTGGAAAAAAAAAAAAAAAAAAAAGAAAAGAAAAAATTTGCCGGGTGTAGTGGCATGTTCCTGTAATACCAGGTACTCAGGAGGCTAAGGCAGGAGACTCGCTTGACCCAGGAGGCGGAGGTTGCAGTGAGCCGAGATTGCACCACTGCACTCCAGCCTGGGTGACAGAGTGAGTCTCCATCTCAAAAAGTAAATAAATAAAACCTCCTTACACATTTCTCAGAACATGTATCTGTCCTCAAGCTACACATGATTCTACACGAGAGGGAATTCATCAGGATAATTCGTTTGCTTGATTATGGAGTCTGAGCAGTTCCAAATATAGGCTGTCTTTAAGCTGATGTCCTGAGGATGCCGTTATCTTGACTGAGCTCAAGGCTGAAAGCCTCAGAACCAGCTTCAGGAGAAAGAAAGAGGAAATTGCCTTTTCTCTGGCCTTTTCCTTTTATCTGAGCTACCAGCTGATTGAATGGTGCCCACTCACATTGAGGGATGATGGTCCCACTCAGCTCACCAACTCACATGTCTCTCTCCTCTGGAAACACCTTCACAGACTCACCCAGAAACAATGCTGCACCAGTTCCCTAGGTGTTGGTTAATCCAGTCAGACTGATACCTAAAATTCACCATCACACCATAGAAATATAATTACACCTCTTTAAGATTCACAAAAATCCTACTATATGTTAGTTCAGAGTTTGGGTATCCCTAGGAGAAGTTAATTTAATCCACGAGAAAATAAAAAGGCCCAATACCTTTAATTACTTTTTCTCTTCTATTCAACCTAAATTGGTTTAATTGCTGTTTTTTATTTGTTGATTTGGTTGGTTGACTGGTTTTTCTATTTTCTTTTGGTTTTGGTTTTTTATTTTACTTTAATTTTATATTATTTTAAGTCCTGAGATAAATGTGCAGGACGTGCAGGCTTGTTATACAGGTAAACATGTGCCATGGTGGTTTGCTGCCCCACTGTTGTGTCTCTCTCTAAAAACATATCACAGGACCCTCTGGCCATCTTCTCGTATTTCTTTGGCCAAGGCAGTTTTTCCCACTCTTTCATACTCATTCAGCAGTTATGTGAAAGAAGAATAGGAAAAACTACAATTTATTCTAGGCCACTTAGAATCAAACCCAATTTCCAGATCCACATTCAGAAAATGGGAAATTGAAGAGATTAGTATTATGTTACAGACAGGAACTAGGAGTAGAAGCGGTTGTGAGTCATCTAGTCAGCAATATCTACTATAAAGCCGGGAGACTCTCTCTGTGTGAGATTTGTATTTTTGTTACAGAAGAAATAGTTTGCTGTGCTTTAATGAACACTGGCAAGAGAAGAAACTAGAGCTATCACTTATCTCCACGTGTTCGGAAGCTTTTCATCAACCCAGACCCCAAAATGACATGTTGCTCTTTCTTCCTCAGAAACATGAATTCTGGAATCTCGCAAGTCTTCCAGAGGGAAGTCACCTGCCCCCTCTGCATGAACTACTTCATAGACCCGGTCACCATGGGCTGTGGGCACAGCTTTTGCAGGCCCTGTTTCTACCTCCACTGGCAAGAGATCCCAATTCTTACTCAGTGCTTTGAATGCATAAAGTCAACACAGCAGAGAAACCTCAAAACTAACATTCGTTTGAAGAAGATGGCTTCCCTTGCCAGGAAAGCCAGTCTCTGGCTATTCCTGAGCTCTGAGGAGCAAATGTGTGGCACTCACAGGGAGACAAAGAAGATGTTCTGTGAAGTGGACAAGAGCCTGCTCTGTTCGCTATGCTCCAGCTCTCAGGAGCACCGGGATCACAGACACTGTCCCGTTGAGTGGGCTGCTGAGGAACACCGGGTAAGTGATGCCTCTGAAGATCTATGTCTATTAAGGACACATGAAATTCCTGTGGGCCTATTTTCTTGGAGATTGGGTAAAGCCAACCCTGAGTCCCTTTAAGCAACTCTCTTTTGGGCTTTCTTAGCTTCAAACCTCTGAGATTTGATGAAGATGAAGGGAAATAGAAGAAATGCCATTTCCTAGGGACTTACTTGTCCCTCATTCTGGGCCCCCTCCCTATGAAACGGTCTGCATGTTACTTTACTGTCTTCACTGGTGCTTCAATCTGTGGCTCTTTTGCAGGAGAAGCTTTTAAAGAAAATGCAGTCTTTATGGGGAAAAGCTCGTGAAAATCAGAGAAACCTGAACGTGGAAACCACCAGAATCAGCCACTGGAAGGTTAGTCCTGTACTACGCTACCTTCTCCAGGAACTTACAGAGGGCAAATGGGTGACTCTTAAAATAGGAACTTGATATCAAACCATAATGTTTCTGGGAGTCCATTAAAAAAAAAAAAAGAATACATTGAGAAAAACTGGCCTCATTTCTTATGTAGAATAGTATGACTGTTAGATGGGATTTCTAACAAAACCATTGATGTTACACAAAGCATGCTGGTTTGTTTTCATACAAACCTGTAGCTATACACCAACAGATACAAGAAACTGGGCCATCTCACAGCGTTCTATATGTGCTGGTTGGATATGCTGGGCATAAGAGTTATTTGACAGGCATGGAAAGCTCAAGTGAACCTTCTGAGCCCGGGTCAGCATTAATCTGAATGCTGGTGGACAAGTAGTATTTGGAATTGCATGGAAAATTTGGGGCAGAAAGAGTGACAGGGGAAATCTAGGGCAACCATGAAATTAAGAATCTAAACTAGTCAATATTGAATAATCCACAACATATGATGAGAAAAGTGGTGAGAAATACAGATTTGTGTCTTGAGGGAGACATGCAAACATGCCCGAAATATGGGAACTAGTATCTAAATATAAGGAGAACTCTGAGGACTTCAGGCAGAGAAATATTAAAAATGATTTTCTCTTTGTGGATGTATACTCGGAGGGTATGATAGCTAATATTAGTGTGTTGAAAAGTATTTCATAAGAACCTAGTCTATGTTGAATATTAAATTAGAAAATCTGCTAGTAGAGAAGAAAGAAAGCATCTTTGTCCTCACAAATCGTACAATCCAAATGACAGAGGCAAAAATGGTCAACATGCCAGTATGTGCAATACATGATGTGTTCCAGTGTGGTAGATTCTTTGTTGGAGGGTAATCAAGCAGGGAAGTAGAAAAGGACAACAGAGGCCAGAAACTGGAGATTAGTGTCTGAGTTTTAAATAGGGTGGTCAGAAAAAAGACTCACTGAAAAATTCAAATTGAACAAAGTTTTGAAGAGGAAGGGGAGCACGAAAGTGTGTATGGATATATATGCGGACCATGAGTGTGTATATACGTATATGTGTGTGTGTGTGCGTGTGTGTGTAAAATTCTAGTTGGAGAGAACAGCATATGCAGTAATTTTGAGTTTGTGTATATTTGGAGGCCCGGGGAACCACAAAGAAGTCTATGTTTCAGATTGGGATGACTTAGAAAAAGAATGGAAGGAAATGAACTCAGGGAGGCAAAGATGGCCAAATCATAAATGCAGCCTTATTAGGATAGGTTTTGCTGGGCAAAATGCATTTAGCTGGACATGGTAGTCTAAGGTCATTTCACATATAATGAGTTTAAGCAACTTGTTGCGTATCTCAGAAATAGAAATAATTATTTCCTTTCTAGTAACTATAGCTCTATACTCCAACTCTTAAGCATGAACTGTTCTTACTTTTCCATAAATATGGGTTGGAATAGAGAAAGTCAAATTGTGTTTTTTTTATTTCCAGCTGTCTTAGAACACCCATTATCTTGAATAAATTTAATGTAATTGGTCAGATACATCTATGTTGATCTTTATGCAGAAAGAAAGGAAAGGAAAAAAATTTGTGGATTCTAAGAACGGGCAAGACTGAGGTTTAAACTATTGGGTGTTCGAGAGACAAAGCGAATCAGTGAGATTTAATAGGAGATGGATAAATACATTTCTCTTTTGACTAACCCATTATCACTGCAGGATTATGTGAATGTAAGGCTAGAAGCTATTAGAGCTGAGTATCAGAAGATGCCTGCACTTCATCATGAGGAAGAAAAACAGAATTTGGAGATGCTGAAAAAGAAGGGGAGAGATATTTTTCATCAACTGCATTTAAGCAAAGCCAAAATGGCTCATAGGAGGGAGATTTTAAGAGGAACGTATGAGGAGCTGATGAAAATGTGCCATAAACCAGATGTGGAGCTACTTCAGGTAAAAACTCACACTGTGGTTTCAGGTTTTTGACTATTCACATGTATAAGTATTTTCCTTGTGGCTGAAATCCATCTCCCTACCTTTATTTCCATGATGTGTTTCCAAAAACACATTCGCATAACTAATGCTACTTTATTGGGAGAGTATAGCCCCGCCAAGGGATTCTACCATGCCAAAGGTCCCTCCTACTCTATCCACCAGCCACAAAACTTTGTGGAATGGTCAAGGTAACAGCCCCAATAACTGTCCCCCAACTAAGTCACTAACACATTTTGGGTTGTCAAACATGTATAAAATAGTGAGTGATTCATTTACATTTAGGTTAATTTGAGGACACGGCAAGATCAGAAGTTTTGGGAATCTAGGCTCACATTAATATTATTTTGAGATCCACTCATTTGGGTAATAGGTTCTGGGAAAGATGACTGAGTAGGTTATTCGAGGTTACCGTGGAGCACAGACTCTCTGGGCCTCTTCTCCCTTCGCTTCTTTAGAGAATGTCTTCAAGGCTCAGACCTTCCCAGGACATTAATTAGCGACAGTACGACTGACTGGGTTTTCCATTACAGAAGAAATAGAAAACGCTTTGCAGAAGAGAAGATGGTAGGGAAATAATATCTTGAGGAACTGACTCCAAATTTCACACTGAACTTAGTGAAAGATGCATCTTTTGAACTGCACTAAATCTTTCCTTTTTTTTTTTTTTTTTTTTTTTTTTACAGGCTTTTGGAGACATATTATACAGGTGAGTGTGTACCTGGATTTTAGAGTATGTTCTCTCAGTTTCCACGAATATCAAAGCAGGCTCTACCAAAGTCATGGCATAAATGATTAAGATATTGATTGATACTACTTTATTCTTTTTTCGCGTCTACTTTCGTTCCCACACCAGAAAAGACAAGACCACTAAGTAAATAAATGCATACATAAATAGTGAAATAAAATTTAAAAAAAAACATGTTTATTCGTGATTTTGTTTTATTGCTTAAAAGCCTGCATAGGTGAAAGATGAAGTTTTGTTTTGTGGATGGTGAGAAAGTCACCAGAGGAAGCAGGAGAGAAGTGGGGGAAGTATTTTAGCAGCGAAAAAGTTGATGATTTGTTGTTCATACCTATATACATATCAGTTAACAGTTCTGAAAAATAGATTGAAAAAACTGTGGAGTGTTAGAACTGTATAAGCCTCTAGGAAAGCTTGTTTCTAAAAGGCAGGTCTAGCTGCCTAGAACAAGTTTCACATTCTTTATCTTGAAAAGGAAGCAGCAGATGCAGCAGTCTCCCCAGGACCCCGCTATTTCAGACAAAGATGTCAGGGGAGTCTACCAAGAAGTGGAACTCAGAATTTCGTCTCTGAATATTCTCAAGGCCATAAGGCTAAGGAACCTTACACATTTGGGGCAAAAAAGAAGAAAGATCAGACTGAATTCTGACTCAGACTCTCCCACTATGCTTTAAAATTTGGAAGCTGTAAATAGGAATTAATTTCAAAAAGGAAGTAATTTTTGAATTATCAAATTTGTGGGTTCAAAGGATTCTCATGAAATGTCTTTTAAATGCAAATAGTGACTTTTATTTATTTTATGGCTGTAGATGTTGTAACCGCAGGTTTTTCCTTGCAGGAGTGAGTGTGTGCTGCTGCACATGCCCCAGCCTCTGAATCCAGAGCTCAGGGCGGGGCCCATCACTGGACTGAGGGACAGGCTCAACCAATTCCGAGGTAAGTCTCCACCCACAGGCAGCACTCCCACTATCTAAATATTATTATTGTTAGGATCACATAGGTAATATTTCACCCTTTATCAAATATTTTACTTCTTTATAGACATAAGTGAACAATATAATCATGCAACCCTTTTGTATCTGTGTCTGTATAGTCAGATTTATAGCATTAAGTTTGAAAGATAGTGAAAAACAAATACATTATGGCCTCATATGTACTGAGTAATGTAATGGGAAAAAGGAACAGTGTAGCAAATTTAAAAAAGGAGCAAATGGAACAATGCTCAGAATGAAGGTGAGTTATTTAATGTTAAATACAAAATTTTACATTTCTTTAGTGTATTCATTTGAACAGCTAAGAACTGTTCTTTTGGGGAATATAGTTTACTGGAGATTCTTGGGGTTTTTAAATTTTTTAAATGGATATATTTTATGTATTTCCAAGAAAATTAGTTAATGGGTAAAAATAAAAAGAAGAAATCATTTTGTGAATACAAGTAAAATTACAAACAAAAAGAAGTTCAGTTTAATTGCAATATCAAAAGCTACATGTTAAGTCTAAAATCTAGCTTCAGCCCCAAGCTAGCATGGAAGGCCACAGAGAGACTGGTACAAGATTTTGCAGAAATCTGCTTTAAATTATCACTTATGACATGTACTTACGGATTTTTATCCAGTTATCTAGAGCAGCTCTTGAGTAACTGAAAATCATCACATTCTTTCCAAAATGATAGCACTAGTTTTTAAGAATAAGAAACATTTCTAAATAATGATTTTGATAACAGCATAGCATTTAGGGCATATAATGTGCAAATTTTGCTTTGAAAATTGGATTGAAAGAAGTTGATCTTACATTTGGCCCTCAGTGTGTAAGTTTCCAAAACGCTTTTAATATCTGTGGTTAGCGTTTTGTTTGTCTTGTAGATAATATTAATCACCTCTATACTTTATTAGAAGTTACAAGCAAAAGTGTCCTTGTGACTTTACGTTTTCCTGGTAAATTAATTTCTTGATAGAACAATTTTTGCTTATTTACACATGTCTATGCATGTTTTCTTTCTTTCTTTCTTTCTTTCTTTCTTTCTTTCTTTCTTTCTTTCTTTGTATTTATTTATTTATTTATTTATTTATTTATTTATTTTGCAGTGGATATTACTCTGCATCATAATGAAGCCAACAGTCATATCTTTCGATGTGGAGATTTCAGAAGCATTTGTATTGGATGTGACCGTCAAAATGCACCCCATATCACTGCAACACCTACAAGTTTTCTTGCATGGGGTGCTCAGACTTTCACCTCCGGCAAATATTACTGGGAGGTCCATGTGGGGGACTCTTGGAATTGGGCTTTTGGTGTCTGTAATAAGTATTGGCAAGGGAAGAATCAGAATGGCAATATATATGGAGAGGAGGGACTCTTTAGTCTTGGGTGTGTTAAGAACGACATTCAGTGCAGTCTCTTTACCACCTCCCCAATTACACTGCAATATGTCCCAAGACCTACCAGCCATGTAGGATTATTCCTGGATTGTGAAGCTAGAACTGTGAGCTTTGTTGATGTTAATCAAAGCTCCCCTATATACACCATCCCTAATTGCTCCTTCTCACCTCCTCTCAGGCCTGTCTTTTGCTGTATTCACCTCTGACCAGAGACAAATCAGAAATGTGTTCACCTGCTGTGGGAACCCCTTTATCCCAGAAAGCCCTCTTCCTTGTGCCTTATCAAACAGGAAAAATAGGTTCTGTTCTATGTCTTGAATTGCATCCTAATGTTATTAACACTCATTTATTGTGTTACTATTAAATGCGGTAAAAACACTAAAAGTATATGTGTTGGTTCTTTATTAATAAATTTCTGAAAAATCATTATTCATGATCTTGGCACAAAATATATTCCCTGTTTTCTCTTTTCTTCACTTCTGACTGCCACTGAGTGAAATAATAGATGACAGACATGTCCGAATGAAGTTAAAATCAGTGGAAGGCAGTCGGGATCTTTCGCTTCATGCAAAAACTTGGAGTGAAGTCTCAATGATAACTGCGAAATGTTTTTCTTTCTCTTTATCTAACTATATCGCACTTATCCATCATGTTTCATTGTACTAATCTATCCCTTGAGTTAATATCATTTGACCTTCCATGCTGGGCTTCATTTTGGAATTCTCACCACATATATAAATAATCCTGCATTATTAGTGCGCTCTTCTACATTGAAATACACAAGGTGATCAGAACAATGCTGGATTCATTGAATTTTTTTTTAAAAAGTAACTAAATATTGACTCCTACTTCAAAACACACACAGTCATTTCCAAATAGATTCAAGTCCTGAAGGTAAGGGGAACATGATACAGTATTCTCATAAGCCTTTCTTAACCAGGACAAAAATTAACAAATAAAAAAATTAGTTGGTTTATATTAATGATGACTTCTGTGTTTCAAAAAACATGATACAAGAATTGAAACGCAAACCATTAGTGGAGAAAGATATTCACCCGAACATATATGAAATAAAATACAATACATGTGCATGATGAATACTGAAAATGTATTTTAAGTATTTTTCCAGATTCTTCCAGATTGGCATAGAATAAACTTGGATGGCAGAGTCAATGATGAGATTTGCTGTGGAAGTGGGAAACCATTTTTTGGAGGACAGTAGTAATGCTGTGAACTTATGCAAACAACCAAGTATTCAGTAGCAACTAAAATATGTCTCCATAAGATTATTTTACAGATGCGTATCTGAAATCTGAAATTTGGGAGAACATTCTACTAGTGTTCTCTAGGGAGAAAATACAACTGGAAGGAAGAAGGGAGGGAAGATGAAGGAGAGAGAAACAGAATGTATTTGAGAGAAAATGCTATTTAGACTAAAATGGAATACTGCAGATACCACCACAAAGTGGTTAAGGTGTGTCTTATGGAGCAGAGATGGCAGAAAATACCACAGTAAAGAGATCTACAGTTGGATTGTTAGTTCTGGACTTATTCTCTCAATGTTGTGGCTTCTAAACACATCAGTAATCTCCTTTGATCCATATGCTAATTAACAACCAACACTCTGCCCCCTCTCCCAGATTCTTTCATTGTTTTAAACCCGATCTAATTCTAATCCAGCAGGTCACTGTAACAAACATAATCATCTAAGAATTTTAAAAATATTTTTGATGAACTAGTGAATATAGCTCATTCTCAACACAAATACTGTTTGAGAGGAAAAGTCGATGGTATTTAAAACCATTTAAGTGCGTCCACACATGCAGAGATATACATATATATGTAAATATTTATGTATCTGAGTTAATTGCATCAATTAGAGTGGCTACCTGGATTAGGATTACATTGGGCTTTGCTGATGAAAGAATTCGGAATGTTGTTTGGTTACCTTGTAATACCTATATGAATATATTAACCCTGTAATTTTATTACTGGAGAAAGTCCCTTAGATGTAATCAAGGATGATTGTATAAGGATGCGTATTGTTGCACCCTTTCCAATCATGAAAGAGAGAAAAATACACATACTGTAATGTGGAAATTGTTTAGAAAACTAGAATGCATTTTACTAAACCCTGTAAAAACAAACACCATTTATATGCATCGATATATTGATACTAACGGACTTTCTTTTATCTCTTACGTGACTATAGTTCCTATTTTTCACTAGTATTTTTATTATGGACACAGACATAGTATTTTATTACGGACGGATATAGAAACAAAGATAATTCCCTCTACAGAGGGTATAAAAATTATATATAATTATATATTATATATATTACGTACTATATATTATAGGTAAATATATATTTATATTTTATATAAATATATATTATATATAAAATACATTTTTATTTACATGTTATATTATATATTTTATATTATAAATAGAATATAAATATAATTATTAAATATAAATATTATATTATAAAATATAAATAATATTTATATATTTATATTTTATATAATATATTTTATATATAATATAAGAAATTACATATATATAATATAGGGGCTCGATTAGTTTCTGCTAGTGTGAAGACAAGTCATATCATATCTAGGGGCCATGATGATAGGAGCAGTCAGAGGATTTCTTGCATTGTGATGAGTGCATATAAGTTAAACGAGCCACTTATCAGTAGAATTGATAGCAAGATAACCACTAGGGTTACTTCTTATGAAATTGTTTGGGCTACAACTTGTAATGCGCCAGTTAGTGCATAATTTGAATTTAATTGCTCATCCTGATCATAGAATGGAATAGACGGCTAGGCTTGATATGGTTAGTAAAAATAGGAGGCCTATATTAAAATTAATTCGACGATCTGCTATAGGGAGGGGGGTTCACAATAGGAGAGCGATAGAAAGGGACAGGGTTGGAGCAATAACATAAAGGGCAATAGTAGATGTTGAGGGCCATAGGGGTTCTTTGCTGAAAAGTGTTATTGTGTCAGCGAATGGTTGAAGCAGTCCCTAAGGGCTTACAATATTAGGCCCTTTGCGTAGTTGTATGTAGCCTGAGTTTTCGTTAAGTGAGTGATTTAAAATCAATACCGATAATAATGATAATAATTATTAAATAGTTATATTAATGATAACAATAGAATTATTAATATTAATTATTAATAATGACTGATATTAACCATTGATAGTGATCTTATTAATTAGAAAACAATAATATTGGGTACCAATAATTAATATTAATAATAATATGAAAACTTTTTATTAGCAATTACTTCTCAATATTGATATTGGTAATTAATATTAATGTTAATAATAAATAAGTAATAATTAACAATCATATTACTCCTAATACCGCAGTGGGTGTACACCCACCTATGATATTGTTCCTAACGTCCAGGGAGGGAGAGAGCATGGTATTACTTTCAATATCGCAGTAGGTGTACACCCACCCGGTGATATTGATCCAAATATCCAGGGGGTGGAGTATGACGTTACTCCCAATATAGCAGTGGGTGTACATCCACCCGGTGATATTGCTCCTAATATTCACGGAAGAAGAGAATGATATTACTTCCAGTATCGCAGGGAGTGTACGCCCCTTCTGTGATATCGTTCCTAATATCCGGAGGGGGAGAGGGTGATATTACTCCCAATATCGCAGGCTGTGCACACCCACCCTGTGATGTTGTTACTAATAATATCCAGGAAGGGAGAGGATGATATGACTCCCCATACAGCAGCAGCTGAACACCCACCCTGGGATATTATTCCTAATATCCATGGAGGGTAGAGGCTGATATTACTCCCAATATCGCAGGGGGTGTACATCCATTCTGTGACGCTGTTTTTAATATTCAAAGGCGGAGAAGCTGATATTACTCCCAATATCACAGAAAGTGTACAAACCCATGTGATATTGTTCCTACTTCCGGAAGAAGAGAAGATGATATTACTCCCCATGTCGCAGGAGGTATACACCCACTCTGTGATATTTTGCCTAATATGCAGGGCAGGAGAGGATAACATTATTGTTAATAGTGCAGGATGTGTACAGCCCCCCTGTGATGTTGTCCTTAATATTCCAAGGTGGAGTGGATGTTACTCCCAATATCGCAGAAAGTGTACACCACCCCAGTGATATTGTTCCCACGATCCAGGAGAGAAGAGGATGATATGACTTTCAGTATTACATGGGGTGGACACGCCCCCAGTGATACTGTTTTGAATTTCAACGTGGGAGAGGATGGTATTACTCCCAATATCGCAGGTGGTATAAACACTTCTTTGATATTGTTCCTAATATTCAGGGGTGGAGAGGATGTTATCACTCCCTACATTGCAGATGGTGTACACCCATCTGTGATATTGTTCATAATTTCTGGGGGGGGGATGATATTACTCACAATATGGTAAACACGCTGTGTGCCCACCGTGGGTCATGATATCCAGGGAGGAAGAGGAGGGTGAATTACTCCCCATATCGCGGGGGGTGTCCACCCCGCCTGTCATACTGTTTCTTATATGCAAGGGGGAGGGGATGATATTACTACCAATATCAAAGACCTGTACAGCCCCCCTTGTGAGATTGTTCCTAATATCCACGTTGGGAGAGGATGATATTACTCCCAACATCACAGAGGGTGTACACCCCACCTGTGATATTGCTCCTACTATCCAGAATAAGAGAGAATGATATTACTCCCAATAGTGCCGGGGTGTACATCCCCCCCCGTGATATTGTTCCTAATATCCAGGGAGGGGGAGCATGATATTAATAACTGCCAATATCGCTATGGATGTACACCCACCCTGTGATATTGCTCCTAATATCCAGGGGGTAGAGTATGACATTACTCCCAACATAGCAGTGGGTGTACATCCACCCGGGGATATTGCTCCTGATATTCATGGAAGGAGAAAATGATATTACTCCCAATATCACAGGG
Source organism: Symphalangus syndactylus (assembly GCF_028878055.3). Taxonomy (NCBI): domain Eukaryota; kingdom Metazoa; phylum Chordata; class Mammalia; order Primates; family Hylobatidae; genus Symphalangus; species Symphalangus syndactylus. Next base: position 70,742,123 of record NC_072428.2, on the reverse strand, counting down.
AGTGTACGCCCCTTCTGTGATATTGTTCCTAATATCCAGAGGGCGAGAGGATGATATTACAGTCAATATCGCAGGCTGCGCATACCCACCCTGTGATATTGTCCCTAATATCCAGGAAAAGAGAGGATATGACTCCCCACGTAGCAGGAGGTGTAAACCCACCTTGAGATATTGTTCCTAATATCCACGGAGGGAAAGAGCCCGATATTACTCCCAATATCTCAGGGGCTGTACATCCCCCCTGTGATATTTCTCTTAATATTCAAAGGCGGAGAGGATGATATTACTCTCAGTCTCGAAGAAAGTGTACCCTCCCGAGTGATATTGTTCCCAATATCCAGAAGGGGAGAAGATGATATTACTACTCACGTCGCAGAAGGTGTACACCCACTCTGTGATATTTTTCCTAATATGCAGGTTGGGGAGAAGATAATATTATTGCCAATATCGCAGAGAGTGTACACCCGCCCTGTGACATTGCCCTTAATATTCAAAGCGGAGAGGATGCCATTACTCCCAATATTGCAGAAAGCCTACACCTCCCATTAATACTGGTCTCATGATCCAGGAGAAAAGAGGATGATATTACTTTCAATATCACAGGGAGTGTCCACGCCCCCAGTGATATTGTTCCTAAATTCAACGTGGGAGCGGATGATACTACACCCAATGCCGCTGTGGGTAGAAACACTCCTGTGATACTGTTGTTAATATCCAGGGGGAAGAGGATGCTAATACTGCAAATCGTGCAGAGGATGCACACCCGTCTATGATATAGTTGGTAGTCTCCAGAGGCGCAGAAGGTATTACTCACAATAACGTAAACACGCCGTGTGTCCACCGTGGATCGTAATATCCTGGGAGGGAGAGGCGGGGTGACGTTACTCCCTACATCATGGGAGCCGCCCGCCCCCCTGCGATGTGGATCCTAATATACAGGCGGGGAGAGGGGAGTGATAGTACTCCACTACTAGGATTTTACCTCTACTGCCACACTTGGTTAACACCCTGGGACATTATTTTCCATATTCTAGGAGGATGGCCCTACCAAAATCACAGGGGGTGTACACCCTGCTATAGTATTCGTAATATTGTAGGGGAATGTTCATCCTGATGTCACAGGACTGTACACACTGTGATATTATTCACAATATCCTAGCGGGACATTAATAATAATGTCACAGTGTGTGTACACCTTGTGGTATTATTCGTAATATCCTAAGGGGAGGTTACTTTTATTGTCACACGGCGTGTGTTCCCTTTGATATTCGTAATGTCCTAGAGGGATTTTACTCCTTATGTCACAGGGTTCGTCCACCTTATCAAATTACTCGTATTATCTTTATAAGATGTTACTCCCTATATCACAGGGGGTGTACACTCTGTTGATATTATCATAATACTCTAGGGAAATGTTACTTTTAATGTCGCAGAGGGTGTACACCGTGTGAAATTATTCGTTATAGTTTTGTGGGATGTTACTCCTAGTGTCACACGGGGCGTACACACAGTGTAATATTCTATGGAAATGTTACTCGTAAATCACAGGTCCTGTACACCCTTTAATATTCTTTGTAATATTCTAGGAAAACGTTAGTATGAATGTCACAGGGCATATACACCCTGTCATAAAATTCGTAATATACTAGCGGGAGTTCACTACTAATTTCACAATGCGTGTACACCCTTTGATATTATTCGTATTATCTGAAAGGGATGTTATTACTGATGTCCCAACGCATGTACATTCTCTGACTTTATTCGCTTTATCCTCAGGGGATATTATATCTAATGTCACACGGGGTGTACTTCTTGCGTTATTTTTCATAATATCCTAGGGGAATTTTACTTTTAATGACACAGGGGGTGTACACATTGTGATATTCTTCGTAGTATTCTAGAAAGATATTATTCCTCAGGTCACAGGGGATGTACACCTTGTGATATTATTCGTACTATCATAGGGGACGTTACTCCAAATGTCACAGAAGGTGTAAACACTGTGATATTACTTGGAATGTGTCAGGGAAATGTACTCGTAATGTCAAAGGGCATGTACATCATGTGTGCACAGCCCCTGTGCTGTTCTTTGAAATATTCTCAAGGGATGTTAATCCTAATATTAGATATGCTGTTAACTATGTGTGAACACCTTTGCGGTATTATTCCTAACATACTAGAAGGATGTAACTCCTAACATCACGTGGGGTATATGCCACGTGTGTACACATCCTGTGATATTATTCATAATACCTTAGGGAGATGCTCATAATTTTACAATTATTTACGTAATATTTTAGCGGGATGATACCCCTAAAGTCACAGGAGGTGTAAACACAGCGATGTTATTCAGAATATTCCAGGGGGATGTTACTCCTAATGTCACAGGTGTGTATACCCTGTGATATTATTCACACTATACTAGTGGGATATTACTACTAATGTCACCTTCTGTGTGTACACCTTCTGAATATTATTCGTAATATCCTGGGAGGACGTTACTCCTGACATCAAGGGTGTACACCCTGTGTTATTATTAGTAATATTCCTGGGGGATTTTACTTTTAAAATCACATGAGGTGTCAACCCTGTGATCTCATTCGTAATATCCAAGGAAGATGTTACTCCTAATGTCACATGGGGTCTACACCGTGGGATATTCTTTGGAATACCCTAAAGGGACGTTATCTTAATGTCATAGGGTGTGTACCCCTATTGATACTATTTGTAATATCCTAAGGAGATATTGCTTTAAAAATCACAGTGGGTGTGCCCACATGATGTACACCCTGTGATATTGTTCACAATATCCCAGGGAGGTATAACTTTTAATATCACAGCAGGTGTTCTCTATGTGTGTACACCCTGTGATACTATTCATAATATTTTAGGAAAAATGACTCTTAATATCGCAGTGGGTGTACACACTGTGATATTATTCATCATATCCTACAAGTATATTACTCCTATTGGCACAGGGGTTTAACATCCTGTGACATTATTCGTGGTAATCCAGGGGGATGATTTTCCTAAAGTCGCAGGGTGTGTACACCCTGTGATATTATTTGTAATATTCTTGGGGGATGTTACTCCTAACGTCACAAATGTGTACACCCTGTGATATTATTTGTAATATTCTTGGGGGATGTTACTCCTAACGTCACAAATGTGTACACCCTGTGATATTATTCACAATATACTAGCCGGATATTGTTACTAATGTCACAATGCCTGTAAAGCTTGTGATATTATTTGTAATATCCTAAGGGGATGTTACTCCTATTGTCACAGGGGTTGTGCTTTCTGTGCTGTGATTCCTAGTATCCCAGGGGGATGTTACTCCTACCATACAGATTGTGTGCACTTTGTTATATTTTTCGTCATATCCTAGAGTGATGTTACTCCTCATGTCAAGGGGGTGTACATCCTGTGATGTTATCGTTCACATTCTAGGAAGAGGTTAACTCCTAATATCACAGAGGGTGTACAATCTGTGAAGTTATTCATAATAGTTTCGGGGGATGTTACTCCTAATGTCACACGGGGTGTACAAACAGTGATATTATTTGTAAGGTTTTTTGGGTGTGTCACTCCTAATATCACAGGGGCTGTACACTCTGTCATATTATTTGTAATGTCCTAAAGAAATGTTACCACTAATGTCACAGGCGGTGTATACCGTGTGGTATTATTCCCAATACTGTGGGGTGATGTTACTCCTAATGTCACAGAAGGTGTTCACACTCTGATAATATTCGTAATATCCTAAAAGGATGTTACTACTGATGTCACCATGCGTGTACACAATCTGATATTATTTCTTATATCCTCGGGTGATGTTACTTCTTATGTCACAGGGGGTGTACTCCCTGTGATATTATTCATAATATCCTAGGTGGATGTTACTTCTAATGTCACAGGGGGTGTACCTTTTGCGATATTATTCGTAATATTTTAGAAAGATGATACTCCTAATGTCACAGAGGGTGTACACCCTGTGAAGTTATTCCTAATAGTTTTGGGGGCTGTTACTCCTAATGTCACCCGTGGTGTACACACAGGGATATTATTCATAATATTTTATGGAAATGTTACTCCTAATATCACAGGGGCTGTACATCTTGTAATATTATTCATAATATCCTAAAGAAATGTTACCTCGAAAGTCACAGGGAATGTACACCGTGTGATATTGTTCCCAATACTGTAGGGGGATGTTACTCCTAATATCACAGGGGGTGTTCACAATGTGACAATTTTCATAATATCCTTAATGGATGTTACTGCTAATGTCACAATACGTGTACATCCTCTGTATTTGTTCGTTATATCCTTGGGGGAGGTTACTCCTACTGTCACACGGGGTATACTTCCTGTGATGTTATCCCTAACATCCTAGGTGGATGTTACTCCTAATGCCACAGGCGCTGTACATTTTGTGATATTATTTGCATTATCCAAGAGAGATGTTACTCCTCAGGTCACAGGGGATGTACACCCTGTGATATTATTTGTACTATCCAGGGGACATTACTCCAAATGTCACAGAAGGTGTACACTCTCTGATATTACTCGTAATGTGTCAGGGAAATGTACTCCTAATGTCACAGGGCATGTACGTTATGTGTGCACACCCCCTGTGACGTTATTAGTAATATTTTCGAGGCATGTTAATCTTAATATTACATACGCTGTTATCCATGTGTGAACACCTTTGTGGTATTATTCCTAACATACTAGAAGGATGTAACTTCTGACATCACATGGGGTATAAGCCATGTGTGTACACATTCTGTGATATTATTCATAATATCTTAGGGAGATGCTGCTCCTAATTTTACAAGCTATGTGCGTTATGGGTGTACCTCCCCTCTGATATTATCTGTAATATTCTAGGGGAATGTTGCTGCTAATGTCACAGGGGGAGTACACCATGTGTGTTACATGTATATTACATTTTTACACTACTTTCCAGGAGTCAATCAATTTTGTCAATCAATTCACTATTCTTGTTGCCCAAAAGGGTAGAGATAATCACAGATCACAGATCTGTCTAGCATTAGCTAAGGACGTTTTATTACAGAGACGGATGCCTGTGTGTGCCTGCGCATGTGTGTGTGTGTGTAACTCAATCATAAATCGAAGGTTTAAGCGTTGTGTGGGTGGAAGATAATTCATTCTGACTCCTGGCTTCAGAGTCCCATGTTTATTGGGGGAAAAGAGGGTCACGCTGGGAAGAATAGTAGCCCTGTGCCCTCCAGAACTGCAGCATGCTTGGGAATTGTGAGGCTTCCTGCCTTCCAGGAGATTTTGGAACTAGGAGGATGTCACCAGTGACTAGCACAGTACCACCTTCCTTACATCTGCCTGTCATCCCTCCTCAGGGCATCCAAATGTGGCCCTCTCCTTAACTCCTTCCTCTGCTTCTCTTCTCACAACCCTGGGATCTGAGCACTCTCTTTACCTGTGCACAGTATCGACTTAGGGAAGCCCCAGCACCTGCTGCAGTCAGGGCCGCAGCCCTGAGCTGAGTCTAGTAGAAATTTTGTGAACTAAACATAGAGCAAGAAATGTAAATTAGTGCACCCACTATGGAAAACAGTCTGGAGATCTCTCAAAGAACTGAACACGGAGCTACTTTTGATACAATTATTTCATTACTGAGTATATACTCAAAAGAAAATACATCATTGTACCAAAAAGACACATACCCTCCTATGTTCACGGCTGCAGTATTCAAAATAGCACAGACCTAATCAAGCCAGGAGTCCATCAATGGTAGACTGTATAAATAAAATATGGTACATATACACCATGGAATACTATACAGCCATAAAAAGAATGAAATCACAACCTTTACAACAATGTGGATGGAGCTGGAGGCCTTAATTCTAAGCAAATTCACGCAGGATAGAAAGCCAAATGCTGTATGTTCTCACTTACATGGGGGAGCTAAATATTGAACACACATAGACATCAATATGGGAAAAATAGACTCTGTGGACTACTTGAGGGTGGCGGGAGAAGGACGGGTTAAAAAAGTACCGACTGGGGGCGGTCTCTGCAGCCTGCCTTGCCTGTCTCTCTCTGGGATCGCTCCTCCTCCTGCTCCTCTCCTGCTCCTGTTGGGCCTTGTGACCACCTGGTTACCTGTAGGCAGGCCTCCATTCAGAGTCGCATTGCCACAGGGATGGGTCCTGTCACTCCGCACCCCACCCCCAACCCAGTTACCTTCCCCTGAGCTCTGGTTCCCTGTTGAGGTCACTCAGTGCAAGGAGACCTGGGACGTCGCTGCCCGCTCTCCCCACCAGCGCTTCTTCCCTGGCGTGGGAGGCACCACACCCTCCTCTGCCCCATGCGGGGCCTGAAGGGGCCCCTTCAGATCACAGCCGCCACCACAGCCGCTGCCTCACACCGGAGGGCATGACACAGGGGTGGCTTTCCCAGCTGGCTGCCACACGGGAGCGCTAGATGCTTAGCCCGCCCCGTGGAGCGCTAGATGCTTAGCCCGCCCCGTGGAGAGACCTAAAATCAAGGCATGACTTAACAGCTTATTTTGTAAGAGAAAAGCTCAACCCAAAGGCAGATTGTTAGTTTGGACTTTATTGCAAGCAGAACTGCTATGATGTGCTTTTAGCACTGAAGTGAGTTCCAGGCTAAGAAGAGTAAGTGGCTTCTCTGCTTTCCCTCCCAAGCACAAGTGTATTCACCTTGCAGACTTGAATCACTGAAGATGTAAGCCAGCTGTTACTCTCATTTTGGGAGACACCCTGTGGACAGCATGAAGACTGTCCCTGATGGAAGTCTTTAGTAAGCAGGAAGGAGTCAAGGTTAAAGAATGTGTTTGCTTAGCCTGGACTACAGTATTTTGGAAAATGAACCAAGCCTTGGGTTTTGCTCTGGAAGCCTGTCCTGTCTGCTTCTGTAATCTCGCGCTCTGCATCCAGATCTTGGCCCTTTATGGACACCACCGTCTGTTACTCTTACGATTCTCTGCTCTTTTGGGAGTTCAGACCTGGCACCTTATTTCACTTCTGAGCTACCCTCTGCCATCCAGAAACGTAGTGGACCTGTAGAACTATATTGTTCTGCTAAACCTGTGACCACTCACATCTCAAGGTGGCATAATGGAAAAAATAGAATAGAAACACGGAATATATTAAGATTCATCAGGGTACTTTGACAGTTTTTTTCTCTTAACTCCTTCCTTTCGAGTTACTACCAATGCATTTTCAACAACAGGTCCATGTTGTTGTAAGTGGCCCTGGAGCAGTATCCACAGCAGGTCTTGGTGATTTTGATTCATCCGCAAAGCATTTTATTACAGCAAAATAATAAAGGTGCTGGTTTCATTGGCTGCAGGGTACCAGAGAGTAACCCCAAAGCTGAGGTGTGCGCTAAAATCCAGGGGAAGAGGCTGAAACATTCCACAAAGAATTACTTAAGCCCTCCACAAGAACATCTTTAGATTTTGAATGTATCCTTAGCGGACAAGGGATCATATAAATGTGCAGCTTATAATCCGGCCACACATGAATTAAAAGTTGAACCCATTGGCCAAAAGCTCCTTGTGAGTCACCTTTCTTCAGATGATTTTGGCATTCTTCCCCTGCTCGTTCACAGGTATTAGCTGTTCATTCACATAGCCCTGTGCCTTTGGAGTGTGTGTTTAGTGGCATCCTGGCTCCTCAAGTGTGTTGGCTAAAGAACAGGCAGGATATTGCCCCGGGAAGCAACTGGAGAAGGTTGTGTTCTCATCTTGCCATAGATAGCATTGACCCAGTGGACTCTGGAAACGATTCCTGCATGGTGCGAAACAACTCTGGAGATGTAAAATATGTGGCATCCATGGTTAATGTACTTGAACATGCTCCTGCTCTAAGGGACTACAGGATCAGACAGTGTCTCTATTTTCCACAGAACACTTTATCTCTGATGCTTGTAGGAACCCAGCTGCCAACTATAACTGGTTTCATAATGCGCGGCCTAATCATCCTTCCTCAAGACATTGAACTGCAGGAAATTGATGGAAATTCAGTGGGGTTATTATGCAAGGTACTAGGCTACACCAGTGTTTAGCAGATAATGAGATTGGATTTATGCAGTCTACTGGAAGACTTGAAATAGAAAAAGGCAATGGATTCAAGCAAGTTATAATTTTGACACCAGCAAGCACAAAAGTGGTAGATGGAGACTTTGTTACTCTGTCCTTCAGTGCCACGAGGCTGTTGGGTCCGGTCATTTGTTGGTATGACCGCCATGGATTGATAACCAGCCATCTCTCTTAAGTCCTTAGATCTAAATCCCAAAAGTCAAACTTACCAAGACCTGGAATCTTGGAGCTAGAGCCTGTCTACTTCATCATGTCCCAAGCTGGCTTGAGCCCTCTCCATACTCAGGCTGTGATGCGGGAGCATGTGGAGAAAAACATCTGTGAAGCTACAGATGAACATGGTACCATGCAGGCAGAAGCACCTCTCATGGTTGTTCTTTTTGAAACAAACAAAAGGAGAAATAGTCACACTTTTTGTTGCTACCCAGAATAATGAAAAAAAATAAGAGATTGTTCAGAAACTGGATTATTCAGCTCATTTCCAGAGAAAGTACATCCCAGTGCAGTTTCTAGAAACATCAGAGAAAAATGCTAGTGGTATCTCTGTTCCTGAGGTCCCCACCAAATGGAAACCCTACAGACCCCCATACCAGATACATACAACCTGGTGTGGAGGGCAGGCAAGGAAAGTGGACTGCCCATCAATGCCTATTTTGTGAAGTATCAGAATCTGGACTATGAAGTTAATGTGATGGGAAGTTGGCACAGGGTTTGAATCCCAGGAAGTGAAAGTGAGCTTCACTTAGCTGAAATGGAGCCATCTGGTCTTTATGAACTCTTGATGGTTGCAAGAAGTGATGCAAGTGAAAACCCACCTGCCATGCTTACCTTCTGAACCAGCAAAGAAAAGACAGCATCATCAAAAAACACCCAGACGTCCTCTCAACTCGTAGGCACCCCCAAGTATCCTGTTGTTTCAGAAGCTGCAAACAACAATTTTGGAGCGGTGCTTACAGATTCATCTAGGCACAGTGGCGCTCCAGAGGCACCAGATCACCTGATTATCTCCACTGCATCAGAGACGTTGGTCTATGTCACTTGATTTCCTTGGGCAATTGGGAATTCTTCAATCGCTGCCTTCAAGGTCAAATATAAATGGATGAGGACCAGTGACTGGCTGGTGGCAGCTGAACATATCCTTCCTTCCAAAATTTCTGTGTAAGTTTGTAGTATAGAACCAGGTTCAACATACAAATTTTGGGTCACTGCTATCAACCATTATGAAGAGAGTTTTCAGAGATCAGCGTCTCATCCTTATCCGGTGACTGGGTTCCCCAGACTTTTTTCCAACTGTGCAATAACGGACCTCACATTATATACACAGAGGCTGTCAGCGTTACTCAGATTGTGCTAATGTGGACATGCATTCCACGAAGTAACAACAACACTTCCATTCTTTTGTGTCTATTACTGACCCACAGATAATGACAACACCAATGTTTATAAGAGGGATGTTACAGAAGGTTCAAAGGAGTGGCACATGATTGGCCATCTGCTGTCAGAAACTTCCTATGGCATTAAAATGCAGTGCTTCAGTGAAGAAGAAAGTGAGTTTAGCAATGTGATGATCTGCGAGACTAAAGTGAAATGTGCTCCTGGAGCTTCTGAGTATCCGAAAGGCTTGAGTACCCCTCTGAATTCCTCAGGAAGTGAAGGAAATGCGAGGCCAGCAACCAGCCCTGACAGAAGCAGTGACATGTTATATCTGATCCTTGGCTGTATGCTGGGTGTCTTGGGCCTCATTCTTATGGTTTTCATTGAATCGTGCCTGTGGAAGAATCGCCAGCAGAATATCATACAGAAATATGATGCTCCAGGATACCTCTATCAAGGATGAGATATTAATGGACAGATGATGTAATAATACACCACTCTCTCAGGAGCAAATGAAATAAATGGAAGTGTTCATGGGGGTTTACTGAGCCATGGCGGTCTCAGCAGTGGCTGTTCCCACCTTCACCACAGGGTTCTCAATGGGGTCAGTGTAATTGTGAATGGGAGCTTAAATGGAGGATTTTACTCTGGGCACACCAACTCTCTTACAGCAATGGGAATGGAACTGGAGGTTGTAATCCTAAGCAAATTAATGCGGGATCAGAAAATTAAATGCTGTATGTTCTCACTTATAATTGGCAGCTAAGCATAGAATACAGAGAGACATCAGTATGGGCAAAGTAGACTCTGTGGTCTACTTGTGAGTGGACGGAGAGGGATGGGCTTAAAAAACTACTTATTGGAGGCGGACTCTACAACCGGACTCGCTTGTCTCTCACATGGCATGCTCTGGGCAGCCCTGAACCCGCCGTGTTACATGTCCACTCCCCTCCGCCTGGAGGAGCGCTGCCGCGGGGGCGCGCCCCAGGTCCCCTAAACTGAGCCCTGATGCCGGGCTCCAGTGTCAAGGTGCCAGAAGAACCAGGACCCAGCGCCCGCCTGACCTACCCAGCGCCTGCATCCTGGCCTGCAAGACACCGCGCCCTCCTCTGCCCTGCGTGGTGTGTGGAGGGACCCCTTCGGATCACAGCCGCTGCCGCCATAGCCGCCACCATAGCAGCCGCCATCGTAGTAGCCGCCGCGGGCGTCGGAGGGAAGGATCTGAGGGGGGCTTTCCCAGCCGGTGGCCCCACAGTGACTCTGGATGCTTAGCCCGCCCGGCCGAGAGATCTAAAATCAAGACATGACTTAACAGCTTATCTTGTAGGAGAACAGCTCAACCCAAAGGCAGATTGCTAGTCTGGACTTTATTACAAGCGGGACTGCGGTGATGTTTATAGCACTGAAGTGAACTCCATTGTAAGTACAGAAAGTGGCTTCTCTGCTTTCCCCCCCGAAGCACAATCATATACACCTTGCAGACTTGAAACACTGAAGATGTAAGCCAACTGTTACTCTGACTTTTGGAGACTCCCTGTGGACAGCCTGAAGACTGATCAAAGTCTTTAGTAAACAGAAAGGAGCCAAGGTTAAGGAATGCGTCTGATTACCCTGAATTGTAGTACCTTGGAAAGTGAATCAAGGCCTGGGTTTTGCTCTGGAAGCCTGCCTTGCCTGCTTCTGTAATCTGGCGCTCTGCATGTGAATCTTGGGCCCATATGGACATTGCTGTATGTTACTGTCATGACTCTCTGCTCTTCCATGAGTTCAGACTTGGCACCTTATTTTACTTCTGAGCCACTCTCTACCGTCCAGAAACGTGGTGGACCTGTAGAACTACATTGTTCTGCCAAACCTGTGACCACTCATAGCTCATGGTTGCATAATGGAAAATAGTAGGATAGAAACATGGAACATATAAAGATTCATCAGGGAACTTTGACAATTCTTTCTCTTAACTCCTCTCTTTTGAGTTTCTACCAATCCCTTGCCAAAAATAGCGTTGGTATTATTTTGAGTGGCCCTGTAACAGTGTCCGTGGCAGTTTTTGGTGATTTTGGTTCATCCACAAAGTGTGTTATTACAGAGGAGGAAAAAAGTGCTGTCAGGATAATAGAAACGATGTCAGCTGCGTTCGCACAGAAAATCCAGAAGAGTTCAGCAGAGGAGACAGCTGTGTCTATTCAGAAACGGACAGCAACAATTTACATTGGAATCCTCTTATTTTGCCACCTATCTCAGAGGACGGTGCTGAAAAGACAACATGGCCTCCGCCTGGTATTCCTTTGGACAGCCCCTCAGGGGTCCTCCAGCGGCCCCAGGAAAGTGGAGGATGTGCAAACAACCAGTCATCTTCTGACTTCAAGCCTGTAACCAACTGCACAAAACAGGCCTGGGAGTGAGCTGTGTGAAGGATCTTAATTCAAATCGGAGAAAACCATTCTTTATTTTTTTTTTTTTTGCAGTATAATGTCATGTGAATGTGTCTTAAAATGTGTGCCCTTTTATATTATTTATGCCTTAAAAGTTTTCTTACCCGTTGCTTCCTTGCTCTCAGTAAGAAACAACCTTGTTTTGCATAGCTTTCAATCACCTGGAGGGCAGAGGGATCATTCCAAATTTTCTAACAACTGTAGTGGCAGTAAGAACTCCTCATGCAACTGATTCCATCTCTTGGCTGCTTCAGCGCAGAGGAAATGCAGCGGCCAATTGAAAGTTGCCAGCAGTCAGGTTTTCAGATGGAAAACCGTCTTTCAATAGTGTATTATCAGACTTTCTGAGAACACTTTGAAGTCAACTACGGTTGTTTATAATAGCAGACCTGACTGATGAATTTTAAAAGAGTGCCTTCCACTAAAGTGGTGATGTGACCAGACAACATTCTCTCTATCTGCACGTGGGCACAAGTGATGTTCAGTCTTCTAGTCACTAGTCATAAGCAGTGTCGTGGACATGGTAGAGTGTAAGATGTAGTTGAATGATTGCAGTATGCGGAAAAGGAACCCAGGCCAGAGAGACAAATAATGCTTTAGTATCCCTCTGCTTTAAAATTACATTGATTCATAAAATGGCCGATATGGGGCTATTTTTGACTGTTTCTAAGAGTAGGAACAAAATAAGACTTGAAGTCGTGGCTTGAAAAGAAAGATCCACATTTTCAGAAGAAAAAAGGGGAGGGCTGCCGGGAGCCTCTCTTGGAGGGAGCTCTTCCGTCTGCTCCATTAGCCTAGGAGCATGCTCATGGTGTCACACTGCCAGAAACTAGTCATTCTCTCACTTCCAACAGGGGCAACAGCCTGAAGGTGTGAGTGTCCGAAAATACTTATTTTGGAAGGAAAGGTGTTTGTCGTTGTTGTTGTTTATTTTCTGAAGTTTCCTGAATTTTTTCCAGAATGTCTTCCTTTTAAACAGGCACCTAAAGGCCTGGTCAGCAGAACTCCTGACCACTGCTGCCTCTGTGTGACAAGGACATTGGAGCTGTCTTTGGATTGATCTTCTCCACATTAATAAATGATTATGATATAATATTTAAAAACTGCCTACTTGGTACTATGCTGACTACCGAGGTGACAGGATCCGTATTCCAATGACAAGGTTAATGGAGACATACAATTCTATAGTCATTTATATTTTAATAGCATTATACTCTTTTAACCATCCTCACCTTGTATACAATCTCATTGTATATTAGGATACAGCTATTAGAGCAATAAGGAAGAATGGATAAATACAGTCAGCTTTTTGTTTTTGTTTTCTTTTGTTTTGTTTTCTTTTGTTTTGTTTTTGAGACAGGTTCTCACTCTGTCGTCCAGGTTGGAGTGCAGTGGTAAGATCACGCCTCACTGCAGGGTCGACCTCCCCAGATCAAGCAGTCCTCCGAACTCAGCCTCCCAAATAGCTGGATACAGGCTGAACTGTCATGGCTGAGTAATTTTGTTGTTGCCATTGTTGGAGAGACAGGGTCTCACTTTGTTGCCCAGGCTTCTCTCCAACTCCTGGCTCAAGTGATCCTCCCACCTCAGACTCTAAAAGTGCTGGGACTATATATATATTATATATATATATAATATATATAATATATATATATTATATATATTATATAATATATATATATTATATATATATTATATATATATTATATATATATATAAAATATATATATATTATACATAAATATATACATGTATATAATATATATATAATATATGAAAAATAGTGCTTGGAAAATTAGCTTACTAATTGAAAAATATACATATGAATGACTGCTTTGAAATATATATATATTGTATACATGCACACACATATAAATGTATAAAATATATATATATATATATATATATATATATATACAACCTTCATCTGAGAGTAGGTATGCTTTTGGCTTCTGAGATGAACATATTCACAATGATAAATATTTACTATGAATTCAGCTAAACGTGAAACTCAGCAATATTCGTATCTATTTACCTCTATTTCTACCTAAATCTGTATTTCAAAAGTTGTGGCTAAGCCTTCCTAGTTAGTTAGATTTTTATCCTTTACCATTCAATGTGTGTGTGGTTTGGAGACTGCTTTCACAGATCAGGAAGTTGACAATTATGTCCCACATTCAGCGGACTAACAGCTCAGAGATCCTCTCTCTGGTTACTGCTACGACAGTGCATGGTCAGTCTTCCAGATCACCGGAGACGATTGTGATTTTATTTTTAGGTCTAGCTTCTAGGAATCACTCCCTGGAACAGAAGAATTTATTGTTCACCCAGTGTTCACTCAGAATTTGTGCTTTAGCTCTTCAGCCAGTAGGGCTAAATGCTCTTTATTGATGAATCAGTGATTAGCTTGGGGAGTGCTTACAAATTTGTCCACGTTATACCTTGATTGCTCTTGAGTGGGTGCAGGCTGGCACAGATACACAGCCTTCCAGATCTCCAGAAATTAGTGATCCAAAGACACTTTTTCTTGGCTTTCTCTTTGCCTGGTTTTCTCTGGTGAACTTCTGGCTGGCTGTCAGAAGTTTGTTCGTTGGTACAAAGCAGGCTAAAGATTCCAAGCTCCTCTTTAATGTTCCTAACTGAGGTCTCCATTGTTTTTGACGATGCCCTTGGGAATGTACCTTTTCATGACTGATTCAAAATCAATCATTAATGAGAGGCATTGAGCAAAGCTCTCAGTTTTTACGGCCTGTCAGTCCTCCTACATGAATCTCTGCATCACTGCAAAGGAGTTGACAGTGGCTTCTCTAGCACTCACACACGCTCTACAAGTCTGTGCTGGAGTAGGTAGGGGGATGGTGTTTTGTCTTATCCCTTGAGGGATGGCAGATACAGCCAGTGGGAAACTTGGGCATAGCAACGCTAGACCTGCTGTTCGGGGTGGAGATTCTACCCTATCAGTGGAGGTTGTATGTGCATTATCTCATCCAGTCCTCACAACTACAAGAGAAACATATTTCTCTCATAAACTTATAAGAACAGCCAATTCAACTGAAGTTTAAATTATTGGCCATATTTATGCCAGGCATGGTGGCTCACGCCTATAATTCCCAGTACTTTGAGAGGCTGAGGTGGGAGGATCACTTTCTCTTACAATTGTAGGACAGAATAAGAAAATTCACTTAAAATTTGATTACCCACTGCCTGTATCTAGTATTCCTTCTATTAATTCAAGTCATTGTTTATGAAGGAATTTTCATATTTTTGTGAATTATTCTTAAACATTAAGAACTATTCTTATGAAGGGGCAATCATAAAGTAATTCATGTTCAAGAACACATTTTTTTTTTTTTTTATTATACTTTAGGGTTTTAGGGTACATGTGCACAATGTGCAGGTTTGTTACATATGTATCCATGTGCCATGTTGATTTCCTGCACCCATTAATTCGTCATTTAGCATTAGGTGTATCTCCTAATGCTGTCCCTCCCCCCTCCCCCCACCCCACAACAGTCCCCGGAGCGTGATGTTCCCCTTCCTGTGTCCATGAGTTTTCACTGTTCAATTCCCACCTATGAGTGAGAACATGCGGTGTTTGGTTTTTTGTCCTTGCGATAGTTTACTGAGAATGATGTTTTCCAGTTTCATCCATGTCCCTACAAAGGACACGAACTCATCATTTTTTATGGCTGCATAGTATTCCATGGTGTATATGTGCCACATTTTCTTAATCCAGTCTATCGTTGTTGGACATTTGGGTTGGTTCCAACTCTTTGCTATTGTGAATAGTGCCGCAATAAACATACGTATGCATGTGTCTTTATAGCAGCATGATTTATAGTCCTTTGGGTATATACCCAGTAATGGGATGGCTGGGTCAAATGGTATTTCTAGTTCTAGATCCCTGAGGAATCGCCACACTGACTTCCACAATGGTTGAACTAGTTTACAGTCCCACCAACAGTGTAAAAGTGTTCCTATTTCTCCACATCCTCTCCAGCACCTGTTGTTTCCTGATTTTTTAATGATGGCCATTCTAAGTGGTGTGAGATGGTATCTCACTGTGGTTTTGATTTGCATTTCTCTGATGGCCAGTGATGAGGAGCATTTCTTCATGTGTTTTTTGGCTGCATAAATGTCTTCTTTTGAGAAGTGTCTGTTCATGTCCTCTGCCCACTTTTTGATGGGGTTGTTTGTTTTTTTCTTGTAAATTTGTTTGAGTTCATTGTAGATTCTGGATATTAGCCCTTTGTCAGATGAGTAGGTTGCAAAAATTTTCTCCCATTGTGTAGGTTGCCTGTTCACTCTGATGATAGTTTCTTTTGCTGTGCAGAAGCTCTTTAGTTTAATGAGATCCCATTTGTCGATTTTGGCTTTTGTTGCCATTGCTTTTGGTGTTTTAGACATGAAGTCCTTGCCCACGCCTATGTCCTGAATGGTATTGCCTAGGTTTTCTTGTAGGATTTTAATGGTTTTAGGTCTAACATATAAGTCTTTAATCCATCTTGAATTAATTTTTGTATAAGGTGTAAGGAAGGGATCCAGTTGCAGCTTTCTACATATGGCTAGCCAGTTTTCCCAGCACCATTTATTAAATAGGGAATCCTTTCCCCATTTCTTGTTTTTGTCAGGTTTGTCAAAGATCAGATAGTTGTAGCTATGCGGCATCATTTCTGAGGGCTCTGAAGAACACATTTTAAGACACAGATTATTCTTATAATGAAAGAGAGAGAAACACAAATAATTTAAATTTCAGTTGAATTGGCTGTATTTAGGCCTCGCCTAGTGGCTTATGCCTATAGTCCCAGCACTGTTAGAGGCTGAAGTGGGAGGATGACTTGAGCCAGGAGCTTGAGAGAAGCCTGGGCAACCAGGTGAGACCCTCTCTCTCTAGCAACAGCAAGAACAAAATTACTCAGGCATGACAGTTCAGCCTATAGTCCAGCTATTTGGGAGGCTGAGGTCGGAGGATTGCTTGATCTGGGGAGGTCGAGGCTGCAGCGAGCCGTGATCTCACCAGTACACTCCAACCTGGGCGACAGAGTGAGAGCCTGTGTCAAAAACAAAACAAAACAAAAGCAAAAAGCTGACCGTATTTAATCATTCTTCTTTATTGCTCTAATAGTAATATTCTAATATACAATGAGATTATATACAAGATGAGGATGGTTAAAACAGTATAATGCTATTAAAACATAAATGACTACAGAATTGTATGTTTGCATTACTCCTATCCTTGAAATAACCCATTACGTAACCCATCTGTCATTAAACTTTTGGATCAGAGTTACTCTTTATAAATGGAGTTGGCCTTTTTTAGACTTTGTTCTCAGCAATCCTCATTAAAGTAGGCATTCCTTGATTGCTTTAAATAAATTCAAAAAACACATATCAGAAACTTTTGATATGTTTGTTGTGTGCCATATTGCCAGTAATTAGATTAAATGCTAGAAAATACACCATGAAATATGATATTTGATATACAGTTGGACCTCCCTATGAATGGGTTCGGCACCCGTGGATTCAACTCATCATGGATTAAAAAATTTCAGGAAAAAAATGGAATGATTACCTTTTCACTGAACATGTGCAGACTTTTTTTGCTCGTCATTATTCCCTAAATAATACAGTGTAACAACTACTTACATAGCATTTACATTGCATTAAGTATTTTAAGTAATCTAGAGATAATTAAAGTACATTGGAGGATGTGCTTAGGCTACATGAAAATACTTCCTCATCTTTTGTAAGGACATCTGAGGATTATTAGCATCTAAGGATTTTGGTATCTGTGGGGAGTCCTGGATCCAATTTCCAGTCGATACTTTAGGAAAGTCTTCATACAAAATTAACACAATAAAAATATAGGTATTTCTGATAATAAGGATATTTTACTGTACATGTATTTTAAAAACTTCAAACACCTAAATAAATGTGCAGTTTTCTTAAAATGTAATGAGGCTTCTGAGTATTCTGCATTTTCTGAAGCAAAAAGTGGGTCTTACTTTCTATTCTGGTAATGACATGTTCCCAGGTAACTGTCTGTAGGATGCCATCCATGAAATTACTAAAATCTTACAGGTTTTCAGCCTTTTTATCTGTATCATTGTCACTCTCTTAAGATCTGTGTCCATCAATAGTTTGTTCCTGAGCTAAAGAAAATTGACTGAGCCTATCAATTGGATAAGCAGTCCAATTTATAACTTTATTAAATAATATTTCTCAGTATCCCTGTTGATTTTGGTTACATTCAGTAGCCAAAATCAAAAGGAATACAGGGGTAAATTTGGTAGCCTTTTAAACAGTTGTATCATATGTTTTTATCAATTATTTTGTGCATTTATTCTTTTATTCAAACTGACAATTAATGAATGTTAGTTGTATTTTAAGCATTGTGTACTTTCTTGGAATATACCTGTGTGTAGTACAAACACAATCCTTTTCTTGTAACCTGAGAAGCAGAAAAGATGCCTACTATTACACTGTGAGTTTTACAAAGAAAAGTGTAAGGTTTTCTGAGTCTTTAAAACTAATAGCCTAATCTAGTCCAGGAGCTAAAGAAAGAATTCCCTGAAGAAATGTTGGAACTTACACTTGATGAAATGGGACTTGCAGATGTGGAACAGAGAAAAGAAAATTCCAGTTCAGGGGGAAGAAACCTGTGCTCTTGCATTAACCCATCAGTTTGGATAAACACACTCGGGTATTCATTTACCTGGGCTGGCTTGGAAATCAAGGGAAAGAAAAGATACAGCATAAAAGAAAAGACATGCGCAGTATTCTAAGAGAGAGTAGTTTAATGAAAATCAAAACAAATGTATACCTCCACACTTTTAAAAATGGTACAAAGTTTCATAGAAAAAGATAAAGAATGTCAAGTATTCAGTAGGTTAGCATTCTCAGAAGTTGGTGTTTCTGATACCTTTAGTCATGTTACTGACCTATCTCTGATTCTTTGAGTGCAAATCCAAGAAAGCAAAGCAAAGCAAAGCAAAGCACAGTTGTAAGAGGGTAAGGGAAAGAACCAGAGAGGCTACAGATGAGAAAACTGTTGGCCACATTAACAAAGCTTACTATGCCACATTCATCATCTAGAAACACCCCAATCTGGCCTAGATGTCTTTCTGGATACTGAAATAATGGTGGGGAAGAGGTCTTGAGATGACACCGGTAGCCTTCTTGACACAAAAAAGTAGAAAAATTTTCTTGAAGTTAACCAGCATGTCATTTCTCATTGGGCAAGAATCATTGCAAAATCCAACAGCCCAGTGCCAACACTGCCCAACATGCACCTCTCAGTAATATCTTCCAAGGGTGAATGGCAGGGCTCGCCATCAGGAAAACACTTAGATTTTGTTGTAGTTGGGGCAATGTTGAGATGATCAGAACCAAAGAGTAGCCGTCTCAGAAATTCAAACAACGGGAACGTACCAAGTGGTTATTTTATTATCCCAGGAAATATGCACTGCAGGAATAAGAAAACAGTCACATGAAAACATAGTGTTATAAACTTCTAATGGATGTGAGCTTTACATAGTGTCTACGTATGCCAGGTTATCCCTGGAAATATAGGTCAGGACAGCAGGCACATAAAAGAAGAAATACGTCCTTAGATTTAACCATTGTGCTATTCTTCCTTATCGAGGAGTCCTTACAGACTCCCAGAGCCTAGTCCCAAGAGTTGTCCACATCCAGCTCCCAGTAGTGTTTGCCAGAGGAGAATACCCAGGCTCCCCATGCAGCAAAATAGCCAGATCTGTCAGAATGCAAAGATTCAGGTCTAAACCTCAAACTTCTCACATCCTCAAACAGCCTGATATTGTAATTGGTTACTTCCCAAGTGAAGGAAATTTCCACGGTGGAAAAAAGAGAATGTTCCAGTGAAAAGCAGTTTATAAATTCTTATGTTCAGATAAGAAAGAGATTCTCACTAGAAAACACAGGTCAAGATTAGAAAGAAACTTCTGTCTGGAAAAATGTTGGAATCAAAGAGTGTTAGGATATCTGCACAAGTAAACGCCTAAACTTCAATGATCGCAATTTCTATAAACTCCAAAAGTATAAAGGGGAGGAAGGTCATGTCTATGTCTAGTTAGCGACCATTGATAACAACTGAAAAACTGGAAGCTCTTGCACTGAAGCCAAGTCCATAGCAATAAAATTAACATTCATTGTCTCTTCTCTGTCAGGGCAGAGCAGGAGGCTTGGGACAGGAGATGAGGTGGGAAGCCATCCTTAGACCCAAATAAGAAAGTTATCACTTTGCCGGAAATATTATAATCTGCCACTTAAACTAGTCAATTCATACTTAAAGAGAAAATCTGACTCTGCCTTCTGAAAAGTGCAGCTTCCTTGCAAGAATTATCTGACTTTCATTCCAGATTCAGGCACAGACATCTTTTACCTGCTGGGTTTATCATGATCTATCCTGGAGTTCTATCTAAGGCCTCATCAACCAACAAATCACGTTCCTATCGTTCACAGATTCTCAGTTTTTGCATTGTTATATAAGTTACCCGTGTATGCTTTAGTTGATTAAATTGCACACGATTAAAATTATAAATGCTATGAAACTTCACCTGAAATGTATTTAAAAAAACACTGTCACTCAAATCAGTCATTACCTGCACTGAATTTGAAATTGAAATGTCCTGAATTAATTCAGGTCTGTATACTTCCTGTAATAATTGTATACAGGAAATTGTATCACGGTTGAACCATACATGAATGGTTCTACATCCTAAAGGGCCCTTCTGCATGTTTTACTTTCCTAAGAAATTTGTTATATGGCTGGTTCCACCATCTTTTATTTAGTTTTGTCTGTTTGATGACAATGAAACTATAAATATAAATACCTATTCACAGGCCATTTTCTTCTAGATGAAAGATCATTACACTGAGAAAGCTGCCCATAGAAAACCAGAATTGAAGGCATTGCATGTGGATCCAACCAAGAGGGTGACACTCACCTAGAAAGCGGTTGAACCTATCCGCCAGCCCAGTGATGGGCCCTGTAGTGAGCTCTGGATTCACAGGCTGCGGCATGTGCAGCAGCACGGACTCACTCCTGCAAGGAAGTAGGTTGAGTTGGTTAGGTTTCTGATGTCTGTGTTTAAGAAACAGATTCCAACAGAAAATGCTTCATTCAAACCCACTTCTGATATTGTAATGTACCTCCACAATCCTAGGATGGGTTTCTGGCTCTTAGGGTATCTTTCTAACTCTTCACTCCATTTCTAACCTACTGCCACTGAAAGATAAATGCCTCTCTCCCTATCTGCCACCAAATAGCTGATCTCTAATTATGACTCTGAATCCTAAAAAGAGGCAATCGTATTCTAGCAACTTCTGCATTGAACTCTTCAAAACATAACCCCCTGAGTTACTTGGAAAAGTAAGAAAAGGTTAATGTCTGATAAAAGGCATAGGTAACATTCAACACACAACACAAACACATGAGTACACACACACACCCACACAATCACACTGACACATTGTGGTGTTAGTAAATTATGTTTTCACTTTGTTGGAAACAGCTTGATGTTTTTCATACCATGCCTTGTGCTCCAGCTTGCACTGATGGCCAATAACATACCTTGCCACCATGTCTCCCAAATCCTGTAGAGAGAGACAGAAAAAAAAATGACTTCTTTAGAAAGTTGTTATTCCTGTTGGGTGAGGTGGCTCACACCTGTGATCCTAGCACTTTGGGAGGCCAAGGTGGATGGATCAGCTGAGGTCAGGAGTTCCAGACTAGCTCGGACAACATGGCAAAAACAAATCTCTACTAAAAATACAAAAAAATTAGCTGTGTGCGGTGGTGCGTACCTTTATTCCCAGATACTAGGGAGGCTGAGGTAGGAGAATTGCTTGAACCAGGGAGGCAGAACTTGCAGTGAGCTGAGATTGGGCCACTGGACTTCAGCCTGGATGACAGAAGACTCTGTCTCAAACAAACAAACAAACAAACAAACAAGTTGCTATTCTGAGGATCTGCTCTTGAGGTTTTGAAAACTTTAGAATTACCACATACTATCACTGCAACAGTTTTAAAATGTATTCTCATCTCTAACACTTATTATACCGGTAAGACCTATTGACATAATCTATTTCTGATAGATTCAGGACCCTAAATTAGAGTGAGAGAGAAAGGTGTGAGTAGTGACTGCGCATTGCTGCAGCTGTCTACAATGTGGTCTTTTTCAGGGCTAGTCCCCGAAGGGTAATGTGGCTCAAATCAAGAGCATTTCAAACCTACGACTTCCCAAAAGGAGGAAGAAGGAAATGTTAGTTTTTCCCTAATTTCTTTGTATTATCCTATGGAAACAAAAATAGAATTTTCACATGAATTTTTTTCTTCCAGAGTTTGAATGAAATGTGCTGGAGGAGGAAGCTTGTGGTAGAAAACGTTCTATGGAAATCTAGTTGCACAATTCCATAAGGCTTTCTTTCAGTCCTTACCTGGAGCAGTTCCACATCTGGTTTATGACACATTTCCATTAGTTCCTGATACATTTCTTTCAAGTGTTTACTCTTGATCCATGTTGATCCAGCTTCTCTGCAGTTGCTGAAAAATCTCTTGGTATTCCTCGTTCAGTCTCTCTAAATGTTGCTTTTCTCCTTTATGGAGAACTGGATGCAGCTTCCTATACTTATTCCTGATCATCTGTGCCCAAAAAACCACATCGCTCTGTAGGGACATGGCTTTGTAGGCTAAATGCTTAGGTCTACTTCCACCTCACAGAACACACAAATTCATCCTCCTCATTCCTTCTTTTATTTTCCACCCTTTACAAACAGGATGATGAGTTAAGCAAGACCTTCCTTCAAAATTTATGTAATTCATTAATTCTCGAACACCTGCGAAAAAGCCCTTTAGATTTAAATGTTTAAATATATGTCCTCTTAAATCTGAAATACCATTAGAAAACAACTAAAATTTATGATTGATTGTTAAATTGTCATCAATAATATATATAATCTTTGTTATTCAATTAGTTTGTAGTCTCAAACATTTGTACTTCACAGTGCAAACAATCACTCTAAGTAGAGATGCTGTTAGTGTATTATAATCAGGATCAGAAGCCATCACACGGAAAGGATCTTAGTAAAAAATTTAACCCCCATCTCTCAAACCGACTACTTATTTTCTGTCTCCCATCTTTCTTCCTTCAAAAGCCACAGGCTCTGAATTGCCCTGCCATTCTGAGAACATGAATCTCCATTCCATTGTGTTTCTCCTCTCAATATTGACATATTTATTCTCTCACTCCCCCGGTCATTTGTTGTACCTTCTCCTCAGCTTTTCATCGTGTTACATTTTCTCCTACTTGAGCTGGCATCATCTGGGTCCTTTGATGTCAGATTTCACCAGCACAGGCACATTTCTCAAATTACTGATCCCACCTGCTTTTTTACCCCTGGACAACATCATATTCACCATTAAATGCCTTTATTCCTCAATTATATACTATTTAATCAATATTACATAATTCGTTTATACAGAAATCTCTGCCTGAAATACTTACTAATTTTAAGCATCTACTTGTCCTTCAGAATTTATATCTATTTTTATTTATCTGAAAAGCATTTACAGAAAACCTGCACAATTGTTATATTGAACAGTCTGGTTGTTTTCCAGCCTACGAATAAACACATGACAAAATCTGGTATATGAAAATTTGAACTCAAGTTGCTAATATAAATGCTCTCAGCATGCCTGTCTCAAGCTGGTCGTGAGGACTCCTGGTCTCATACTTACCCTCCAGAGGAAGGCTGTTCTTCTCTCCTCATTTAGATTTCTCTGATTTTCTTGAATCTTTTTCCATAAAATCCTCATTTGCTTTATGAACTTCTCCTGCAAAAGAATTACTAGGTTGAACAACAGAAAATGAAACACCATAAATTCCACACTCTGAGTGGTATACACAAGCAAGGGACATGATACATAAATACATTAGAAAGGGGAAAGAAAAACAAATTTTTCACTGCTCATCCTCAATGGATATTTTTCAGTTTGAGGTTTCGGAAGGCAGAACAGATTAGGGAACTGAAAAGTGAAGATTTCCTGTAACTTGGCATTAGCATCCTGCTTCAGAACCCACTATGCTAGCCCCCAGATTTTGTAGTGTGCTAGTCCCATACTCGTTTGTCCAATAATATTGAATATATTTCCAAAATACGTTTCTTTGCGCTAGTAGTTTTGGTGGCTTTTCAATGCCTTTAGCATTGAACTGTAGAATCAATAATAATGACATTTACTTGTTCACGCTCTGTTTGGGTCCAAGCTCCATGAAGGAAGGTAGAGTTGCATATTTTATTCAAAATTTCATCATTGGTACCTAGAACAGCACCTGGCACTCAGTAAAGAATGGAGTAATCACCATGATGATTCTCATCGTCCTTCTAATCTCTTTAACTCTGCCACCTTCCAGCTTTCAGGTGATCGCAGAACTATCTCTTACCTGGTGTTCCTCAGCTGCCTCTTCAGTGGGATAGTGTTTGTGAGCCCCGTGCTCCTGAGAGGTGGCGCACAGCAAGCAGAGCAGACTCTTGTCCATGTCAGAGAACATCTTCTTTGTTTCCGTGTGGTCCCACATGTTTGTTTCTCCGAGCTCAGGAATTGCCAGAGACTGGCTTTTCTCGCAGTGGTCACTAAGTTCTTCAGAAGAATTTTGGTTTTGAAGTCCTTGTTCAGTGATGGTTCCCTGCATGCAGGGCAGTTGGCAGGACTTCAGGCTTCTTCCCAGGAAAGGCAGAGACAGGGCCTACAGAAGCTGTGCCCACAGCAGACAGTGGCAGGGTCTACCAGGTAGTTCAGGCAGATGACGCAGGTGAGTTCCTTCTGGAAGGCATGTGAGAAGTCTGAGTCCATTTTCCTAAGGAAAGAAAACCACAAGAATTTAATCTTCTACCCTGGAGAGACAAAGGTCCAAGCAAAGTTTGAATCAGGTTGCAATTGAATAATATCCTTTCTTTCTAGAGAAGAATAGGCTTTAATTTGCAACAACAGAGATAGGAAAAATAGAAAACCAAGGCACTAAGAGATATCGACCTCTGTAGGAAAACGTGACTGTTCTCCAATCAACACAGGGCCAGCTTTCCAAACTCTATTTTCTTGCATAGAAGAATGTCGTATTTTTTGAGGGGTTAGTGTCCACAAAATTGCTTGGGCTTCAAAGGTTTCATCAACCTGTAAACTCAAGGGTTGAGTCTTGAATTGTCTGAGAATCAGTAACACTCTTAATTGCCAGTGATTGGTTTAGAGAAGGCAAGCGAACTAAGCTCTTCTACTGTCACTTTTTCATTTAACTGTAACAACCATCCATCGTGACTTTTCCAGAAGGACCCTGCTTGAAAATGTTAGAGCAGAACTCATACTTAGACTCAAATCAGAAAAAGCTAGCCTTTACTCTCCAAGATAAAACAGGCAAATCGAGGTAAAGGCACTTCTCCAAGGCAAAACAAACAATCATTGCTTTTCTAGGCTGCTCTGTTAATTCAGTCAACAGAAACTTTCTGGCGTGTTTACTGTTCCTTTACTGTCTGTTAATTTGGGGATATACTGGTTAATATTATGACATTTTTAAAAGACAGGTAATTAAAATTACAAAAAGATTGATAAACTGTAGGAGAGTACACAAAGGATAGAAATATTTTCTAAGCTCTTTGGAAGCATTATCATTACTCTTTCACGCAGTCAGAAAACGAGTAAGTATTACGCAATAATAATAGGCACTAGACAGTAAGTCAGAATTTTAAATGTATGTTTTGAAAAAAAAAAAAAAAGAGGAAAAATAAACGTAGGCCAGGCAAGGTGGCTCAAGCCTGTAAATCGCAGTATTTTGGGAGGCCAAGTCAGGCAGGGTGTTTTGAGCTCAGGAGTTCTAGACTGGCGACATGGCAAAATGTCTAGGTCGGCCTATCTCTATAAATATATATGTGTGTATAACAGCCGAACATGACGGCCCATACCTGTAGTCCCAGCTACTTTGGGAGATGAGGCTGAAGGATTGCTTGAAGTGAGAAGTAGAGGCAATAGTGAGTCTTATTTCCACCACTGCACTGCAGCCTGGGTGGCCCTGTCTAAAGCAAACAAAGAAACAAAGAAATGAACAACCTAAATCCTGGTTTCTACACTGTATAAATATATGATCCCTCTATTTCTGACATTTCTGCATGATTGCCAGTGAGACTTTTCTGCAGAAATACTCATTTCTTGCTTTCTTTGACAGACTGAAGTTTGTGAAGAGACTTTTACCATTTTTTAGAAAAAAACGTTTGCCCGAATCATCCAATGCACTCTCTACCTATATATAGCCATACATTGTAACACAGGCACATTACCACTAGTACGGTAGAATGTAACACATTTATACACATAAATTACAACACCCATAAGCCATTTATAGAACCCACAGAGATTAAAAAACTACTAGATATTTGGAAACTGTTGCAAAACGCTTACAATCTATACAAATAACTTAGAAATACATTAAGTAAAAAATTAATCATAACCTTAATTTGAGGAACATGTAGCAAGACAGATGACGAAAATGTTAATTTGTAAATAGGTTAAGTAAATGGAGCTTGTAAACCTACAGATTATGTTGAGAATAATTTTAAAAAAGAAATGGAGCCGTTCTTAAAACTCTGAAAATGAGATCATTTCATCTAAAAAAATCTAATTTTGCAGATAAATTAAAGTCCCCAAATTTTGTTTGTTTTGGTTTGTAACCTAATAGTAGCTCCTACACTGGAAATCGTGTGCTTACCTCAGAAAAATATCTATGTTCTCACCAAAGCCTGCTGTCAAATAAGATGAATTCAGTTCAGGGATCAGAGCCTCACCATGCAGTGCTGGTAGCTTTTGGAAGTCTCCAAGGCCAGTTGCAAAGACACTCTGTGGGTTCTGGAGAAGAATGAGCTTGACTCTTGAAGTGTCCTTATATAAATCTCTGAAGACCAACCCCTTTCTTTCAACTGACTGCATTTCAGGGGGCATAGGGGGGTGTTAAGATAGATGATGATTAAGTCTTTTCAAAACAGAAGTTTTTTTGTTTTTTTTTTTTGCATGGAGTCTTGCTCTATTGCCTTGCCTAGGCTGGAGTGCAGTGAAGTGATCTCGGCTCACTGCAAACTCTGCCTCCCAGGTTCAAGCAATTCTCCTGCCTCAGCCTCCCAAGTAGCTGGGATTACAGGTGCCCACTGCCATGGCTGGCTAATTTTTTTTTTTTTTTTGGCATTTTAATAGAGTGGTTAGTAAAGTGCTGGGATTACAGTCATGAGCCACCGTGCCCAGGCGATTCACTTTTATTGTAATGTAAGAATTTAATCTAAGAACACTGTCGGCCTCCACTCCATAAGGGACATTTCTCCTGCTCCTCATGCTCCAGATGAAGGCTTTCAAGGGCCTCTCAACAACCACAGGATGTAAGATTCCCTCCTATAATACCTGCCATTGCTCATCCCAGCTCAATGGGTAAAGGAGGGAAAGTCTACAAAGCTCCATCTCAGGGATCTCCCTGGGCCACGGTAGTGTAGGGCATGTTGCTCTGAGATATATTGAAATGCATTTCTACTTGACAAAGTAATGATGGCAGGGCTTCATCTGAATGCATTTATTCTACCGCTCATGGAGAGGAGTGACATGCCATTTCAGACACATGAGAACACTCTCTGCCTAGTTACCGGTGGCTCCAGATCTTCATGCAGTTATGGAAACCCGTGCTGCAGATTCTGGAGAAGCAGCTCAGACCTCGGGCAGACAAGAGTTCTTCAAGAACCACCTTGGCTATGCAAAGACTATTAGGCTCAGCAACAGTCTGAGCTGGATGAGAGATAGAGCAAAGCTCCCAGGAGCAGCAGAAGATGTAAGGGAGGGAAAAGGGAAGGAAGAAACTCTAGATTTCAGGATATCCCCTTTATCTCTATGAGAATCTCAGCACCCACAAGGCCACCGTTCCTTTTTCTGACTCCTCTTGGATCCAGGAATTTTCCTGGGTTAAGCCATCCAGGGATAGGACAGGAGATGCCATTTGGCTCTAGGAGCAGAGGAGAGAAACTCAGCAGGAAGAGTACCTCTATGGGAGGAAAATTCAGTTGAGCATGTTTGTAGGGTCACAGGGCTGGATATGGGTAGAGTCTAGTGTACATGTTCAGAAGCCACAGTTCCCCCAGATCTTCTGATTCTAACAAGTACACAGAGCCAATCAAATGAAGGAGGGGCGGGTCAAGGGAATTCAGGGACAAGGGGAATGAAGGATATTAGTTGCAGGAGGAGGCTGTTGAGGTCAGTAGGCAGACATTCTCCTTCTCCTCTTATATTGAGAAACAAGTAATGAAGCTTTAACATGTTGCTTGTGCTCTGGGCCAAAGGCAGCAGAGCACTTGTCTCTGGTCTCCATATACACTTGACCTATTTACTTTCAGTATTCCCAGTAAGATTTTGATTCATTTCACACGGAATAACGCTCACCTACCATGCTGAAATTGCCATACGTATTATGAGACTCTACTGATCGTAAGTAAGTTACTCTCAACCTTGAGATCTGGCTTCAGTTTTCTCTATTCTCATTCCTTCTCCTCTATATCAGAAGTTTCATAATAGACAGTGAGGGCAAATATGGTGTGGAGAAATAATCAGTTTACATTTAGATATTTTTAATGTAGTTGTCACTTCCTAAAAAGCTAGGTAAAATCTGAAATACATGAAATAGCCACGCACCTTCATTTCTAGCCTCCTTTAGGTGTCTGCCAAAATATATTCTATACTAGGTCTTTTCTGACCATAATATTATAAATTCAATTTTGGGCGGGGTGCAGTGGCTCATGCCTGTAATCTCAGCACTTTGGGAGGCCGAGGTGGGCGGATCACGAGGTCAGGAGATCGAGACCATCCTGGCTAACACGGTGAAGCCCCGTCTCTACTAATAATAAAAAAAAAAATAGCCTGGCGTGGTGGCGGGCGCCTGTAGCCCCAGCAACTCCAGAGGCTGAGGCAGGAGAATGGCGTGAACCCGGGAGGCCGAGCTTGCAGTGAGCTGAGATCGCGACACTGCACTCCAGCCTGTGTGACAGAGCGAGACTCTGTCTCAAAAACAAAAACAAAACAAAACAAAAATCAATTTTGTCTATGATACTTTATTTATTTTCCTTTCCTGCTGTGTTTTTCTCTAAAGCACTTATCACAATGCGTTTCTCTATCAATTTTTTTTTTTTTTCAAAACCGGGTCTTGCTCTGTCATCCAGGCTTAAGCATGGTGCCATATCAGCTCACTGCAGCCTTGACTTCCCAATTTCAAGCAATCCTCTCATCTAAGCCGGTGTCTGAGAATACAGGAACATGCCACAACCCCAGCTAATTTTGTTTCTCTTTTCTTAGAGATGGGCTCTCTGTTGCTGAGGCTGGTCTTGAACTGCTAAGCACAAGTGATCCTCCTGCTTCAGAATCCTGAAGTGCTGATATTACAGGCCAGAGCCACTGTGCCAGCTTCACTTTTTCAATGTTGTATTTTGACTTGCTGACTTGTGTTTCTCACCCTGCGACCTCATTAGCTCTTTAGGTGCAAGAAAATCTGTCTCATTTGTTCATTTCTGCATTGGCTTAGAATGCTTATTAAGACACAGTAGGCACTTGATATTTTGAAGAAAAAAGTATCGTAAGTTACATCCTTAAGGATATCACTTTTAAAGCATCAAGATGACTTATAATATAAATAATTTAGCTGATGATATCTCTCTCTTTCACACAGAGCCAATTTCTTTCTTAGTACTTGGGAGTGTCTTTAATATTATTTGTTTTTATTTTCCATCAGGAAATCTTTACTTCTTTCAGAATGTATATGTAATTTCATTTAATCTCTTCTCTTCATAGTATTCATTTTATGTTAGAATTAGTAAATGATCCATACAGATTCTTCAGCCATGCATCTAGGCCCCATCTTGAACTACCCTATGCTACCGTTTCTGCTACATCTCTAAGCACTGCCTCTCTCATCATATGTGTGTTAATCACATATGTGAACTAAGTGGAAATCCAATAGTACAATGGTTTATCTAGTATATAGTTTCCAGCACCCCCCGCCCCAATTTACCTGCCTGAAATTCCAAGAAATTTTCTATTAATTTTTTTTATGTAATGTAGTTTAATTTTATTTAGAAAATTAGAGAATATAGTTTTAAAACTTTTGACCTATATATACTGTTGACCCTTGAATAACACTGGTTGGAGCTATGTGAGTCACGTATAATTGGAGTTTCTTCCGCTTCTGCTACCCCTGAGACAGCAAGACCAACCCCTCCTCTTTCTCCTCCTTCTCTGATTACTCAACATGAAGATGATCAGGATGAAAACTCTTATAATGATCCACTTCCACTAATTAGATTTAGTATTCCATTAATGAATATTAAATATATTTTTCTTTTGATTTTCTTAATAACATTTTCTTTCCTTTAGATAACTTTACTGTAAAAATAGAGTATACATATAACATAGAAAATATGCATTAATCAACTGTGAATATTATCATTAAGGCTTCTAGTCGACACTAGGCTATTGAGAGCTAAGTTTTGAGGAAGTCAAACGTTATACACTGATTTCTGACTACATGGGATCTCGGCACCCCAACCACCATGGTGTTCAAAGGTCAACTCTAAGTTTATTAAATATCATTCAAATAATCTGAGAATCTCTTTGTGAACAAAGACTTTATCTTTCTGTGAAACCCTGTTTATCTCACGCAGTAATTATTGCATTTCATAGTGATAGTGTATTTTATCATGCTTACTGATATTTTATATCATTTCCCAGGAAACAAAATTGTTTTAGCTGAATATTTTGATATTAGCAAGAAATCCTAATAAAAAGTTTGCTGCCATGTTGAAATGATTAGATAGAAACCTTTTGCTATTGTTCTGCTGCTCACAGTAGCATAACAATTGACACCTTCGTTGTGCCCATTGCTCTGTCTGGTACACTGAAGCATATGCTCTCCATGGATTTCTGATAATATCGTGCATTATATTAATATTTTTGAAAGTAATAGCTATATATTTCTAAAGTGTCCAAGAACTGTCACAAAGTTCCATATTTTGTCACAGTATTTTCATTTCTTGAATTATTTCTTAAGAAAAAGTATCAAATTTGGAAAAGAAAGACTGCTTTGAAAAAGACTTGAGTTCTAAAATGATAATAGCAAGTATTTCAAAGTAACCTCTTGCCTAAGAGAAGAGAAATTACTAAAGAAGTCGATATTCCCCAATGAGAACATTTTATAATCATTAGAATCAATGATTAGAGTCAGGTGTGGTGACTCACACCTGTAATTCCAGCTATTTGGGTGGGTGAGACAAAAATCCTGAGGTCAGGAGTTCGAAACCAGTCTGGCTAACATGGTGAAATCCCATCTCTACTAAAAAACAAACAAAAAAAACAGAAAAACAAACAAACAAACAAACAAAAAACTAGCCAGGTGTTGTGGCAGGCACCTGTAATCCCAGCTACTCAGGAGACTGAGGCAGGAGAACCGCTTGAGCCCAGGAGGTGGCCAGCCTGGACGACAGAGCAAGATTCCGTCCCATAAAAAAGAAAAAAAATTATTAGAGATATAATATAAGAAGACATTTACAACAAAACATGAAGTAAGCAGAAAGAATTTAAAGTTGTATATATAATTTGATTAATTTTATTCAACAAATATAGGAAAAACTTAAAGGGAGTTAATCAGTTAGTATAAGCACTGCATTATCTTCAGAGGAATATTGGGAGAATTATTTCCTTATTGTTCACAATTCTTTCCAATTTTTTTTATGTGGGTAAAAGGTCAACAATGAGAATGAAAATGTAAGCAGATTCCATGAAGCTGATTTTCTATCTTTAAAAGAAAAATGATGTTTTCTCTCCCTGACAAAATGCCTCATCATTTGAATTATGGTTTGTTAAGGACACACAGCTTTTTCTTCCTTGAGTATTTCTATATTTGTTTCATTTTCTCCAAATGATAGTAAAGATCCAGTCTGCGTCTCTATAAGATGTTTACAGTTCCTAAACACCTGAGCAGTGCATTGCACGTAATAATAGTAATTTCTCACTAAGTAAATTAAGTTGAATGTTGAATTTCTCAACAAAAACTTTGAAATCTAAGGAAGAGACATGTCTTCATCCTGCTTTTCTTGTACGACTTCTTTCCCCTGTATCAAAGGATACAGGGTGTTAACACAGGATACAGAGAAAGAGAAGTGTGTGTGTGTGTGTGTGTGTGTCTTTGTGCATTTACATGTGTGTAGCCACATCAATTTTTGTATTTGTAGCAATGGATTGTGAATTTGATTCAGAAACCCATAGCATTTTATTGAAATTATGTTTTATTTGATTGCCTCATCTGTTTATGAGAGCTGCTAACAGATAGTCTGTGTTTCATTTACTATATACTATTTCAAAATCTGAGTTCGTGATGCTAAATTCATAAATGTTGAATAGAGCTGATATCCAAATTATGGGGGCTGTAGTTATTCCTATTTTTCCTTTGTCAACAGGGTGCAGTTGAAAGAACAATATAGACCTCCCATTTCATTCTAAAACTGTCTAGTGTGAGTTTAGGCAAGTTGTTTAACTACTGATCCTTTATTATCTCATCTATGAAATGGGGCTACTAGCCTGCCCAACTTGCAGAATTGCTCTGAAGATTAAAAATCATGTATTGTATAAACATTCAAAACAGTAATTGGCTCATAGGAGGTGATCAGCCAGTTCTAAATGCCAACTGTTAGTAAAACCACATTATAAAAAGTAAGAGATAAATGAATGAATATAATAATTAATGCTTTCTTAATGTAATGATGGTTTCTCATTAATTAATTACATTGTGACAGAATGGTATATTGAATTCAGTGACTCATTGTTCACCTACTCAGAGCTTGTTGATACACTTTCAATTAGATTGAATCATTCTTATTGCAATAGCAACCCCATCACTCCTTTTGGACTGTAAGTTCTGTGAAAGCAGGGAGCGTTTGATTCATAGCAGGCATCCAGATATTGCAGAAAGACTGAAATAAGCACCATGTTTTATGTTCCTAATAGGTTAACTTTAAAAATTAGAATATTGTTAGTTATCACTTGGTAAATATTTATAATTTTTCAGGCATCTTACTAAACATTACTAGATTATTTTAATTTAATATTAATAGTATTTCTGTGAGCAGATTACTAGGAGACCTAAGGTGAAGAAAGTCTTGCCTATATTTGTATACCTGGGTTTATCAGTTAGTTATTATCGATGTAAATAAAAATCACTATCTTTTTTCCCATTGGCACATGCAGTTGTTTATGTGCTTTCATACGCTTTAGCAGAATAGTATTTTATAAGATTTAAAAATGTGGTAGCTATGTATTTTATTGTTCTTAATTTGCAAATTATAGGAATTTAAAATACACATTTCATACTTGAAGAACACTGATTTGAATTGCACAGGTCTACTTAAGCACAATGTTTTTAAAAAATACGGTCAGCCCTTTCGATATGTAGGTTTCACATCAGCAAGCAAAGATAGATAGAAAATACAGTGTTATTCACTGTAATCCCAAGTACTTAGGAAGCTGAGAAAGGAGAATTGCTTAAGCCCAGGAGTTTGAGGCTGTGGTGAGGTATGATCAAGCCACTGCACTCCACCCTGGCAAAAGAGCGAAATTCCATGTCTTAAGAAAACATAATAAAATACAGTATTGAAGGAAAGAACCCCACATATATAGAGGGCCAACTTTTTATTTTTAAAGATGGTAAACTTTATTTTGCCAAATTATTTTTTTCAAACATATTTTTAAATATTAGTATTGCATACAGAAAATGATTTTGTTAAAAATATCACAAAGTAGGAAGGACATAAATCCAGAAAAAAAGGCTTTTAAGTGAGTCAATTTATTTCTATAGAACAAACCTCAACAATTATTTTTCCTTTAGCTTTGATATGTTAGAACTTTTTTCACAGAATGATACTCATTACATGAGCTTGAATCTGAGAACCTCAGATGAGGCCAATAAAGAACTAATGAAAAATGTGTAAAGTAAGAAAATTATGAATGTTTTTCTAAAAAACAAAACAAAATAAAGCAAAACTGTTATGTTCCATTGGGACTCTTAGCCATGTTTTTCAGAAATGTTTTCTTTTATATTATTGCCTACTTCATTGTCTTAACAATATGAAGACCAGGATGTCAAAGGGCATTAGGCGTGTAGTGAGAGTTATATTATGGCCAGTTAACCCAAGGGAGGTCAGATGTGGCTTCACATTCCACATACGCAGCTACCTTTCCTCACTGAGGCAGAGCAAGGTAATCCAGAAAGTCTTTTCAGACTCTGAGAATGCTGGACTTACATTATTCGGAAAATCACTTGAAAAGATGAAATATTAAATAATTTACACTAAAATCTGTATTATTATTCTGATAGATCAATTTGATTTGTTTAGTGGTTTTTTTCACATTCAGCTTGTTAATTCCACAGAAGAGGGGGGCCTACTTTTCATGTATACGTGTCTTTTCTGCAGGACTTGAGTGTGCACAAATTTCGATCTGTATCAGTGTCCTGGAACCAATCCCCAGAGCTGACTGATTAAGTTCAGTTTTGTTCTGAAATTTTTATTTTGACTATAGAAATAAATTTTCATGAAGTTATAACTATATTCATTTTATTTCTCATTCCAATATTATTGAGAATTAAGAATAATCAACCAATGTTTCTGTAATGAGCATTTATTGATCCTTAGGGTTACCAGATAGACGTTTTTACAGGTAGGAAAAGAAAAAATGATTCCCTGTTATAATATCACTTTTTCATTTTTTTTGTACTGTGGAAAAATATCATAGATGATTTCTTGCAAGCCAATAGAAAATTTCAATATATTTGTAGTGATGATAAATATAATATTCTCTCATACAATGTAATATAATTTTTGCATATCTTTATTTTCAGTATCTTTTTGTTTCTTATATTAAAAAGATGTTTATTTTAGAAACTGTAAAGATCAAGAAAGCCACAGCAGAAAGTAAATATCTGCCTAATTCCATCAGAAAAATATGAAATCATGGTTATATTCTTGTGTGTATAATTCTAGCCCCTTTCCTATTTTAAATATATTTTTGTGTACGTATACGCAAAACCCCGTAAATCTCTCTATATTTAAGGCATATAATCAACACATCTTTATTTGTTCTTTTTCGTATTTTTGATATTTAGAGGTGTTTTTCTTCCTAAATCTTGACTACTGTAATTTTTTTTCAGCCAAAAATTGACTATCACCAGGTTGATCTTATATGTATTGAAAGGGGTTAAGTCATTGGACGGCCAGAAATGGCTCCATCTTTCTGTCCAGGGATTATCAAAGTGTCTGGCTTGGGAGTAAGAGCATGTTTTAAACGATTCGATTGGTCGGCCGATGGCAGCACATTTTTAACTTACCCATCGCCCCAGCTTATTTCGCTGTTGTTCTTAAGAGACAGGTTCTCACACTGTCTCCCAAGCTGGAGTTCAGTGTGCAATCTTAGCTCACTGCAGCCTCAAACTCCTGGGCTTGATCAATCTTTCCACCGCAGCCTCCAAAATCGCTAGGACTACTGTCACGTGCCGCAGTGCCCAGCTAATATTTGTACTTTCATTTGTCGAGACAGGGTGTCCCTGTGTTGCCCAGGATGGTCTCAAACTCCTGGCCTCAAGCAATTCTCCCACTTAAGCCTCCCAAATTTATGGAATTACAGTAATGAGCCACCGCTCCTGGCCTTATTTATCTCTTCAGAGTTTGTCCTTCCTTTCTAGGTCTATGACATGAAATGTCTCTGTCCGTTCCATAAAACATTCATCTGTCGTGGTCATATGAAACATTACAAAATTATTTTTGATATTTCTTCATGTTTTATGTTAAGTATTCTAACATGGTAGTGTGGCTTTTTTAAAAAGGACAAAAAAAACACAATAGATGGTTGACTAATCACAAACAGGACTTTAAGGATCACAGTTGTGCTATCATTTATTATGATATATTAAAAAATCAGCACTTACTTGTAATGTGCCTTGAGACAAACAATTTAGCAACTTGATTTCTCAGACCTCAGTTCCCTCCTCTGGGAAATACTAAAATCAACTGTGTGTAGTTTATCTTGAAGAATTAGAAAAATTGTAAGTAAATACTTTATTACCAATCATGATTTCTGTGCTTACTTTATCATTGTTGCTGTTGTAGCATTGAAGCACTTACCACTTTAGGTTATTTGTTCGAAGTCAAATATTATTAATTAACACATATTTCATAAACTAGTCTTTTCCATTTTAGCTTTGTAGCCCAGCCTGGATTGCAGTGGCGTGGCATGATCTCATCTCACTGTGACCTCTACCTGCCAGGTTCAAGCAATTCTCCTGCCTCAGACTCCTGAGTACCTGGGAAAACAGACACGTGCCACCATGCCTGGCTAATTTTTTGTATTTTTAGTAGAGACGGGGTTTCAC
The DNA here is from genome assembly GCF_028878055.3 of Symphalangus syndactylus. Taxonomy (NCBI): domain Eukaryota; kingdom Metazoa; phylum Chordata; class Mammalia; order Primates; family Hylobatidae; genus Symphalangus; species Symphalangus syndactylus. The sequence continues at coordinate 70,705,707 of NC_072428.2, read as the reverse complement.
CATGCTTTCCAGGCTAGTCTCGAACTCCTAACCTCGTGATCCGCCAACCTTGGCCTCCCAAAATACTTAGGGTTACAGGCTTGAGACACCACACCTGACCATAATAGTCTTTAGAGTTGATTGAATGTGGAAGTTTAGTTGACAAGTGGCTGGTTCAAATTGTTAAATTAGAAATATTCAATGTTAGAATTGTAGAGTGCTCTTGTGTTTCTCTTCCATATCATTTGGGCAACTAGTAAACAGTATACTGTTTTATCAACAGGTATGTCATCTGTGCTCCAAGCAGCCACAGCAAGTATTCAGGGGAGTCATTTCCAGGAATTTCTAATGCTGTGTTTGATATTGAAAGGAAAGTGGACCCATGCAAGGCTAAGGGAGAAGTGAAGAGAAAGCTTTGTTGCAGCCTTCACCGTGCAGGCAGCTTAAGAGGCTTGAAACAAGTAGCCTAAGAGGATTCCTTAGAGAACCCATATTGAATTTGTGTGGTATGTCACACAGAAAGAATCACGATGGGTATAGTGATGTATTTTAAAATTAGTATTTTAGAAATAAAGATGGATAGTATATATAGTTATGTGAGTTTTCATATATTTGTCTGTGTACATATTTTTTCTTTTATTTTCTCGTTGTGGATTAAGAATAAAAATCAAAATTTATAATTATACAAGATTATTCTGAAGTGGGAGAATCAAAGTCAATATTAAATCCAAGGGCAATGGACAAATATCGTAAAACTCTCATCTGGCATTTTCGAGGAATCAAGTCTAATGTGTCCATGTCGCTTCACACATGGGAAAACATCAGTTTGTCACAGAGCACACTGCGGAATATGCGCAACTGCTCCAAGCCAGAGGCCTCATGCCCTGCCTGGCCTCCCAAGGCTGAGAGGATCACTATCTCAGCGCACTAGTTGGGACACTGATTAAATTACAGTTTTAGTATATATAATCACTCTATAGCATAAGAAATCACTATTTTTTATTAAAATATTTTATTTATGTAAAAGACTATAATATAACACACAAGTATAGAGAAAAATAGTAATGAACATTTGTGAACCTCCTAGCCATATTAAGAAAATAACATTTCCAATATCTTTGCGTTCCCTGTGCACTAATGACAGTTGTGCTTTTTCACTTTCTTGAATTTTGTGTTTATCTTTATTTCCTCTGTTATTCTTTATAATTTTATCACACATGGCTATATTATTTACGTGTTTTATGGTTTGGCTTTAGGTAGTTTTGAACTTTTTAAAATAAAATCATACCACGTATAGTTTTGTGGTACTTGATTTTTTTCCACGGGTCTCTAAGTGTTCAGATAGATAGATAAGTAAGTAGATAGATAGATAGATAGATAGATAGATAGATAGATAGATAGCATTTATTCAAATGAAAGGAAGATTCAGGGTCTGTCAAGACAGAGAAAACATATAATAATGTGAATAGGGAAAGTTAATATAAAGAATGATTAATTATAACAGCTTTTGAGCAAGGAAATATTGTGTAGTAGAACGTAAGAAGTCTAAATAATACGTGATGAGCACATATAAGGAATTGCCATTATTTCCAGGGTGAAGTTGGAGTAGCCAATGAAGAGTCCCCTCACCCCTTGGCCTCACTGAATGTTAAGAAGTCTCTGTGCTGTTGCGCTTGAAAAACTTGCTTTAAATCCACACTTCAGAGCTCCCCAGAGACTTGCCTTCTGGGCCACTTGTAAATCTGTTTACAAAGAAATGTCATGCCAGACAGGCTCCACTTCAGATTTGGCAAAGGGCAGTATCAGGAGAAGCTCATGGCTGCTCAGTTCTCCTGGCCACCATGAACTTCAGGAAGTGGCTGCTATAGCAGCTGCCTGAACTACACAATCTGGGCATTGGTGTATCCCTGTATGCCCTCCGGGCCAGACACTGGAGGTGTCATTTCCAAAGCAGATTGGAAGCGCATTTTCAGAATTTCTCTCCAATGTTTTCCACTCACAAAGATTGACATCTTAACACGTGGCAAAGAAAAAAATATTTAAAGGGTCCAGATCTATTTATGTAAACAATCAAGAGTGAGTTTTTAGTGGAAAACCCAAACTTGGATAAATGGTGCATAATAATATATATTTGTTCATTTTCTGCTGTTGTACATTTGGAATGATTTTTGTATTTTGATTTTGTGAACATGTCTCCTAATGTAAATAGCCAATAGATTCTCTTTCCGGACAGTATCTTCCGATAACTGGAATGTCTGGGTTATAAAATTGGTGGATCGTCAATTCTATTGGGCAATGCCACAGCGCTTCAAAGTAATTTTATTTATTTATATTTCCACTGACAAGGTAATCATGTTATACAAAATAATGGAAGTATAGATGATTGTGGCAAGTTAAGGAAATACAAGGAACTCACCCTTACTAGAATCCAAGGCATTTGTGGGAAGAAGAATTCATACACTGAGCACCAAATACATCAAGTATGTTTTGTTTGACATTGAGAGGAGTGTAACTACTTTCTTGAAGTTTATCAAAATCCCATAATAAGGTTAAGCAGGTAGGAATATAGGCACATTTCCATTTCAGAAAGCATTCTGGCCTAGATAGAATAGAAGGATATCAACCCAGGAAGAGAACAGAACTAATATTGTGTATGTGTGTGTGTGTGAGTCAGGGTCTCACTCTGAAACCCAGGCTAGAGTCAGTGGCACAATCCCTGCTCAATGCAACCTCAGCCTCCTGGGCTCAGGCAATCGTCCAGCCTAAGACTTAGCTGACGTTACAGGCATGCACCCTCATGCCTGTCTAGTTTTTGTATTTTTTGTGGAGATGGAGTTTCACCATGTTGCCTAGCCTGGTCTTGAACTTCTCAGCTTGACTGGTCAAGCCACCTCGGCCTCCCAAAGTGCTGAGATTACAGGCATGAGCCACCATGCCAGGCCCCACAATCTTTTCTCATGACAACTGCTGTCACTTAGCCTTTACTATCAGAAAAGATAAGACTATCCTCATCCTTTGGGTTTCAGCTTAGGTGTCATTTCTTTTAGGAAGACTTTTAGGATGACTGTCCCTTCCTTTGTATCAACTACTAGACCATGAGCTCCTTACGGACTTAGTCTTGGTTTTTTTTTACACTTTTTTAAAAAATTTTACTTTAATTTTTGGGATACATGTGCAGAACGTGCATGTTTGTTACAATTTTGGCTCCAATCTCTACCAGTAAGGAGAGTCCATAGCAGACACTTATTTTGTGAGTAATTAGAGTAGCGCACATAAGAGACCCTCTGACACATTCTGTGCTTTGAAAAGAAGAGCTGCACTGCACACTAGGATTTCCACAATGCCTTTTTTATGGGTTTGGCCGAGCATGCCCACAGGCTTTTTGTGATGTCATTGATAGAGTGTTGGACAATATGGTAGATGTAGGACAGTGTGCATATTATTATTCAAAAAAGTGGACCAAAGCCTGCACAATACTTGAAAGCTTTGTCAACTTTCAATCAATTCTGCCAGCATGCATGAAGCGTCCCCTCAAAATATTGTATGAAATTTTGTGGCTTAGGAAGACACTTTGGCAACATATTTAATGTCACTGAAAGGAAAACAGTTTTCAGAGACAGACTGCCTGGTTTCTAACCCTAGTTCTCCTACTTAATTAGGGTATGCCTATGGACAAATTATTAAAGTTTCCTGTTCTTATGTTTCTTAATCTTTAAATGAGTATAAAATATTATTTATCTTATGGGGTTGCTGTAACAATTAAGTAAGTTAGAACATGTGAAGCACTTAGAACAGTTTTTAGCACAGAATTGGTGATCAATAAATGTCTGATATTTTCACTTGAATAACAGAGTATTTTTTAGTTAGGTAAGGAAATACTGCTTTTTCTCTCTTAGTTACCCTGCATGATAACACTTGTAGTAAAATAGATAACTTTTTCAGCTTCTAGCACTAAAATTTGCAACTATTTTTTATTCTTTCATATGCATCTCATAAGTTGCTTATTGTTTATTTCTGTCTAATACAGGGCATTCTACAAAATGTAGAATCAAAGTTTTACTGGGAAATGAGAATATCAGAAAGTCTTTCTTCTCTACACTTAGGTAGATAATATGCAACATTTTAAGAAGTGTTTGAATCTGTTTCCAAAGAACAACATTTGTTGAAAAGTAGGCATATATATATCTATGATTACCTTTTCTTAACTGTATTGGATATATTTTTTGAAGCATAATGCTGATGAAATGACACTTCAGAAAACATACTTATTTGCAATGCCATGGACGGATTAAAAAGACAGCCACTTCATCTTTTTCTAGGATATGCTGACTTTTATGAATTTTATAATTTTGTAAATGTCTCTTAATATGTAAATGGTGACTTTTATATAGGTTTCTACTTTTTCAACTTCTAGCAAGGTTTGTTAACTTTAAGTTTATAGAAATGACCTAAATCCCCAAACATTAGATAATTTATGAATACAACTACGTATAAACATTGGTGATTTATTAAATCATGGTAAAAGACAACAAAATCTGTTAGTATGGCAACCGTGTTACAAATAACTTTCATGCACTATTAAAGATAATTATGGACATAATTATTGTGTAAATAACAGCCAGGTGCCATGGCTCATGCCTGCAATCCCAGCACTTTGGGAGGCCAAGATGGGCGGATCACCTGAGGTCAGGAGTACCAGACCAGCCTGGCCAACTTGGTGAAACCTTATCTCTACTAAAAATACCAAAATGAGCCGATCACGGTGGCAGACACCTGTAATCCCAGCTACTTGGGAGGCTGAGGCAGGAGAATCACTTGAACCTGGGAGGCAGAGGTTGCAGTAAGCCGAGATCATGCCATTGCACTCCAGCCTGGTTGACAGAGGGAGACAGCATGTCAAAAACAAAGTAATAATAATTATTAATATTGTGTAAATTAATTATTATATAATTTAAAAAATATGAATACATAACATTGTTATAGATAGTTATGTACATATATATGTAAAGTTTCAGTTTTAAAATTATTCCAAAAGGTGGATAAATAAAAAAGAGATTTTATTTTATAAATCCATCCTTGGGAAATAGTCATAAAATAGTAAAAATAAGAAAAACAGCTAATTATATCAACCATTATATATACGATTTTGTGAAAAACAATTAAGTTCCTTGTTATACATTTTTAAACAAGAGAGTTACACAGCACAGATGTGTTGGTAATCCCAGTTAATGTTTTATCTTTGAACATATTCAGATAAATAACGGCAAGGCACTTAAGCAATTATAATTTTAAAACAGAGTGAGAAACAAAATTTTAAAGTTAGCATGTGGCCCGGTGCAGTGGCTCACACTTGTAATCCCAGCACTTTGGGAGGCCAAGGTGGGCAGATTATCTGAGATCAGGAGTTTGAGACCAGCATGAGCAACATGGTGAAACTCCGTCTCTACTAAAACTACAAAATTTAGTTGAGCGTAGTGGTGGGTGACTGTAATCCCAGCTACTTGGGAGGCTGAGGCAGGAGAATCACTTGAACTCGAGAGGCAGAGGTTGCAGTAAGCTGAGACCCAGCCATTTCACTCTGGCCTTGGCGACAGAGCGAGATAGTATCTCAAACAAACAAACAAACAAAAACAAAATAAAAGAAAAATTAGCATGTGATAATATTTAGTGAAATAATTGTTATACTTAAAATATTTCTTTGAATACCCTGTGTTAAGTCAACTTTCTTGCATCTCATTCCAAACTTGTCTGTAGAGCTTTGAGCCCCCAAGTGTGGTTTTCAATACTTTATAAACCTAATCAGCCAAAGTTGGTATCAACCTTTTCAGACACTGTAGATGAGACAACATTTCCCTAAGATTGGGTATGAGGAAGGTGAAAGCAATAGAATAGTATATAGAGTATATAGAGTATATAGAGTAAAAATATGGTAGAAGTAAAAAAAAACTGCATAATGCGGTGTATGGCTAAATGTTTTTTAACATGTAGGTGAATCAGACATGGAAAAATCCTAAAAGAGAGATTAATAGAGGAAATAATTGACTCAGTAACAAATGTGAAGAAGCGTCACAGTGACAGAAACCAGGAGTCTTTATAAAGGTTTGATTTAAAAAGGGAGAGAGAATAGGAACATTGAAAAAGATGGACAGAAGAAGATAGCAAATATTCAAGACTCCTTGAAAGAGTGAGGCAGAAAGTTTATAAGTTGCTTGATTACACCCAGCATATAATTATTTGAAGTTTTCTATTGAGAGTGAGAACATGTAATTCTTTTAACCAAACATCTCTGCAGCACTATGTGTCACTAAGGAAGAGGATAATCAGTATTCAATATCAAAAAATGCATATATTTCTCAAAGAAGAGGAGCAACTGCATCTGCAGGCACTGGAAAGACAAGCAAAAGAGCTTTTCCAACAAATACAAGTCAAGTGAGAATGACCCAACATTTAGAAGGGACGAAAGACACATACAGAGAGCTGTGGGAGACATGCCGCATGCCTGACGGGGAGCTGCTCCAGGTGAGGAGGGAGGGTCCATCCTCAGAGGCAGGAAGCCTTTGCTGGACAGTGCTGCCAGGACATGCAAATATCACCTGCATATGTCACTGCTCTAAGCTAAGTGACACATGCTGTCTGACTTCCACCATTTCCTTTCTCCATTCACTTATTACTGCATACTTTGGTAATCTTTGGGAAATTTTTGCCATTTTAGCTGATAACATATAACAAAGTTCTCTTCAATATAATTTGGAGTACTATCCACACAGAGAGATCATCCAAAATCATTAGAACTCTAGGCCAGGGGAAGGTTAGTAATACTCCATTTACATGCCCTAGTTCCTCCTCACTCTGATGTCCCAGACAGCAGTGATTTGCTGAAGACATTGAGGGGTTTCCCCTTGCCTGGGCAAGATTTCTCAAAGCTGCTCATCAATGTCCATGTACTGTTTCTCATATGTTTCCCTGTTTTGTTTTAATAGTTGTCATGTGTGGTCAGAGCTTTCCTTGGAAATAAGATTAGGAAATGAATGACACTGGAAACCTAGATATCCTTGCTTTACTCCACCATCTCTTGCTGAGCTCCTTTCTTCTTAATGCCCACTGATGAAGCTTTCTATTGTTTAGTTGAGGTTCTGTTATTAATGTAGCCTTGAATGATTCCTTAGCAGGAAATAAAAAGATATACATTATTAAAACACTAAAACAGAAAGAAACAAGAGTATGAGAAAAGATGCAGAAGGAAAAATCTCTCATAATTCACATTATCTTTTATTTTTTTGCAGGATGTGGGAAATGTATGTTTCTAAAGGTTCTCTTATCTATGGTTTTCCTCCTTCCTCCTTCTCTTCCCCTCTGAGGCCTTTCTTTTGCTTTGCTTGTACATGAAAAGTTGGTTTCATGATGATTTATTGTGACCTCCCATATATGAGGCAAATAGTGTCCTAAGACCCTACGTGTGAGAGCCTGTGAGCTCATTGTAACTTCATGGAATGTAATTACTTTATGGTTATAAATGGGATAACCACCTTGAATGTGTACATTTGTTAATTAAGTTATTTTATTTAATAAATTATTGTGGAATCTTTACTAGAACATCAAGAATTTTTTTTGTACTAGTTTTGTTGAGATTCATTCACCGACCGTGAAAGTCATGTTCTAATGTATTTAATTCAGAGATTTTTAGTATATCACACTTGTGTAGGCATCAGAGCTCTCTACTGCCTGTGCACTTTTATCACTTCCAGAACAATCCCAATACACAATAACACTTATTCTCCGTTCACCCTCCCCCATTCCTTGACAGCACTTAATCTACTTTTTATGTTTTTGCATTCAGGTAAATAAAATCATACAATGTAAGTTGTTTTTTTAATCTGATTCCTTTTTCAGAGAGTATGTTTTCAGTTTGTACACACTGTAAATCATTTGTCTTAGTGGTATATTTGAACCAGGCTGGGGTAGAATAATGAAGTGTTGGATATCTTACCTTACAAAGAATATAAAGAGTGCTTATTTTCTTTTTAAGTCTGAGCAAGTTAAGTCGACCTCACAGACTTTATTGTTTCTCCATATCCTCGTTATTAAGCACATTTCAGCTCATACAACAGTTTTTCATTGCCGAGTTGCTCTGCTATTACATCTTCTCTGAATATATTATATCAGATTATAATATTCAGAAAACTCTTATATTTATTACTCGCAGATTGAAAATTCCAAAGGGGCAATGGCAGTATTTGTCTTCTTTGCTAATATATTACAATTATTCAATGCAACTTTTAGAATAGATCATACAATAAATAAGATGAGTAAATGGATAAGTAGAGGAGTTAATATGTATAAATATTATTCTAACATTAAGTAAGTTTTCCAAAATATAAGTAACAAAATAGGATAGAACATACTAATGAATATCTATCAAAAGATAAGAAATAAATTGATTTTCAGATTCATATCAAAGATAAAACTATTATATTAGGGTTTAAAATAATTGTAGCATAATTTTTACAGGGTTGATTTCAATTGTCTTAGGTTTTTTAATATAAACAATCAAAAGAGGAAGGTTCCTATATAAGATGATGGCCAACAGGAACAGGACTTAGAATAATGGAGGCTGTCCTTATTTAAACTGACATATAAATTTAATTACTTACTAAGCATAAAGTGGCATAAACCTTCTTATGCAGTAGAAAGAACAAACTTGGTTTACATTTTAAATAAGAATCCAGATGATAGAGAATGGAAAATTCTACAAAAGAATGTAATAGCTACGTCTCCTAGCACACCAGCTTATGTGCTCCTACAAAGGCCACAAATTTGAAATGATTCAGAAGGTGCATTTCTCTCACATGTTTGTACCAATATAGGAGTTGGTCAAGAAGAAGACTGACATCTTCAACAAGTGAATTTTACCTCTTTGGGCAGGAAACTTCCATTTATTGCCATGTCCCATGCAGCAGGAAAGCCAGAAGCAAAGTAGGAGGGACAAGAGTATTTGGCTGTGAGGAAATCACCTGCTGTTTTTCACAACGCTTTTATTCCTGTCCTATAGGTTCAAAATTAGGCAGATGGGACACTAAGTGGTAATGTATCTGGGAATGCTGTTTACAGTCTAAACCATATTTATTCTTATCATTTGATTCAGAAAACAAATTAAATGACTGGCACAACTGAAAATAACCCAAGAGATTTGTTGAATGAAACAAAGTTGAACCTCAACCAAATAGATAAGCTGCTGCCTAAGGTTAGCACCAGTTATTATTCAAGAGTGAGTAAACCCTGCTTTTTACCACTGTCGAGGTGTCCAGTGTCGTCCTTTTTAGAGCCTGGCTAGCTGAGGGTTATGTGGCAAGAAACATCTTATTTATATTTTAGTCCCTTAAATGAATGATTTTGATAGGAATGATTCTCCAAATTTTGAAGATATTTTTCAGAAATATTCTCTTATTCCTTCACTCTATATCACATACAATATAATAAACTGTCTCTCTTCTGCCTCCACATATTTCATGCAGAACATTAGGAGTTAGCAGAGAGAAAGCCTATCACCAGCTTCTTTTGGACTCGCTGCCTTTTTCCAAGTGATCTGAGATGATAAAATTATTCACCTCAGGGCTCCAACCCAGCACTCCTTTTTGATTTTTACCTATGTTTTGTGAGCTTTCCTGTTGATGCTAAAACTCTGTGCAACAATCAAAGCCTCATAATTTAATTACATTATTTGTTGCTAGATTTCAAGGAAAAATTTATTCCTGACATTCTGCTAATTTAGCTCACATTCACTTTGTCAGGAAGACAGAATTAGCTACTTTACGATCACTTAGTATTTGACTCTGATTTTGGAAGATGAAGAAGTTTTTAAGTCTATTTACCATATTTTCTTAGCCATTTAACCAATATAAATTTATTCTGTTGATTCTCCTAGAGATACTTATTTATTCTCTTCACCTGTCAGAATTTATGTTAGAATATCACCAAGACTTACTTACAATTGAAATAAGTCTAAGAGAGACCACTAAGAACATTGTCAATCATTAATACAGAAATCTTGAACTTCCTGAGATTTTTATCCCTGAAAGAAGTTATTTATGAATAGCCTGGTTATAGTTTCTTTTAATACAAGAATTTTCATTCTTCTATAGTACAAAAAGTAAAAACTGATAAAGAGGATAACTTGGAAACAATTAATCTAACAAAACTGAGACACATTCTTGATGCACTTTATTTCTGTACTAAATTTAGGAGACATGTAAATGGCAGGTTTCCTAAGTGAAATAAGACAGACACACAGACAAAAATATTTCATGGTCCCACTCATATTTGAAATCGATTTTTCAAAGTTCAATACATTAAAAACGGTGGTTACATTCGTGGGAAGAAAATAGGTAAATGAAGGGTAAAAGTGGTAAAGGTGCAGTAATGTAGAATAAATGAATCTGATGTACAACCTGTAGGTATATTAGATAATCTTGTATTGTTTTTGGGAAATATTCTGAGAGACTAGATTTTTGGTGTTCTCACATAAAAAAGAAGCACAGCTAAGTGATATGATCGATGTGTTAATTTTCTTCATTATAGTAATCATTTCCTTATGCACATGTATCTCAGAACGACATATTGTGCACCTTGAAAATATAAAATAAAACTAAAACATAAAGATAATTTTGTTCTTGCATCTAAGCTGAAAATAAGTGAAGACTGGGTCAGTAATAACAATGCTTTGCTGAATTAAGAGAATTCTAATAAAATGTTTTTAGTTGGGAAGCTATCTGTATTAAATAAAATTTATCTAAAGCTGGTTACAGGGGCCATACATATAATCCCAGTGCTTTGGGAGGCCAAGGCAGAAAAATGACTGGAGGCCAGGAGTTTGAGATAAGCCAACTCCTGGGCTCAAGTGCTCCACTTGCCTTGGACTCCCAAAGTAGTGGTATTACAATCACGAGCTACTGTGACTGGCCTTTGCTTTATTTCACTCACTGTAACATCCTGTGGAATCATTCATGTTGCAAATGATATGATTTATTTCCTTTTTGAAGCTTCATAGTATTCTATAGGGTATATATAACAGTTTTAGTGTTGTTGTTTTGCTTTGTTTTGAGACAGCGTTTCGCTCTTGTCACCCAGGTTGGGGTGCAGTGACTTGATATCGGCTCACTAGATCCCCTGCCTCCCAGGTTCAAGTGAGTCTCCTGCCTCAGCTGAGATCAGAAAGGCAGAACCTGCCTCCCGGGTTCAAGTGATTCTCCTACCTCAGCTGAGATAAAGAGGCAGAATTAACATGCCCAGCTAACTTTGTGTCTCTAGTACAGATGGGGTTCCACCATGTTGACCAGGCTGGTCTTGAACTCCTGACCTCAAATGATCAGCCATGATTGGCCTCCCAGTGTACTGGCTTTACAGGTGTGAGCCACCGCACGCTGGGCCTCACTGACGTTTTAATTCTCAACATTGGCCTGTAGTGAGAGGCTGGACGAATTAGTTGGGTTGTAGGCATTAATAGGCAATTAGGTAAACATCAGGAAAACAGCAATGTACTCAGAAGAGAATACTTTTACAGCACCCAAGAGAAGTCAAATATCTGTAGTAGGTGTAGAAATGTAATTAAAAGGTAAATGAGGCACTATTTTAATCACTAGTTTTTCAGAAACACTCTACCCTATTCTGACAAAAGTGTGGTATTTTGAGGCAGCATTGAATTGATAAACTACATATTTGAAATAGATATTGATATATGTCAATTGTCACGGAAACCTTCGTGTCCTTGGATTGAGGCATCTCAGGGTTGTATAATGTGTCTAAGTAAACTGCCCAAAAGAACCTGAATCAAATACACAAAAAAGTTATTTCCCCACTAGTATTCTTTATTATACCTTAAGCTGTAGGGTGCATGTGCCCTAAGAGCACGCTTGTTCCGTAGGTATCCATGTGCCATGCTGACCGGCTGCACCCATCATCTCATCATTTACCTTAGGTATTTCTCCCAATGCTATCCCTGACCCCGCCCTCCACCCCGTGACAGGCCCCAGTGTGTGACGTTCCCCAACCTGTGTCCGAGTGTTCTTATTGTTCAATTCCCACCTATGAGTGAGAACACGGGGTGTTTGGTTTTCTGTCCTTGTGACAGTTTGCTCAGAATGATGGTTTCCAGCTCCACCCATGTCCCTGCAAAGGACACGATCTTATCCTTTTGATGGCTGCATAGTAATCCAGGGTGTTTATGTGACACATTTTCTTAATGCAGTCTATCATCGTTGATGGACAATTGGGTTGGGTTCCAAGTCTGCATTCTGAATAGTGCTGCCATAAATATACATGTGCATGTGTCTTTACACTAGCATGATTTATAAACCTTCGGGTGTATACTCGGTAACGTTGTCGCTGGGTCAAATGGTATGTCTAGTTCTAGATCCTTGAGGAATGGCCACACTGTCTTCCACCAGGTTTGAACTAGTAGACTCTCCCAGCAACCTAGGCAAACAGGGTCTGGAATGCACCTCCAGCAAACTCCAACAGATCTGCAGCCGAGGGACCTGACTGTTAGAAGGAAAACTAACAAACAGACAGGAATTGCATCAGCATCAGCTAAAAGGACATACACTCCATAAGCCCATCAGCAGGTCACCAGCATCAAAGAGCAAAGGCAGGGAAAACCGCAAAGACGGGGAGGAGCCAGAGCAGAAAAGCGGAACATTCTCCAAACCAGAGTGCCTCTTCTGCTCCAGAGTATCGCTCTGTCGCCCAGGCTGGAGTGCAGTGGCACGATCTCGGTTCACTGCAACCTCTGACCCCTGGGTTCAATTCCCCTACCTCAGCTTCCCGAGATGCGGGGATTATCGGCACCCGCCATCGTGCCCGGCTGATGTTCGCATTTTTCATTTGCATTTTAGACAGGATCGTGATCCCTGCTGTTTAAAATTCCCACTGAAACTCTACTCGTGAGTACAGCTGCTCTGGGCACAATGCTTTCCACAGCATTTGGTTTTCGTAGACACTGCAGGATTCACCTTCCGTATCTTCTCATCTCCTCTTAAAACAAGCTATACACTGGTAAAGGGCTGATTCCTTTGGGGCGTTGTCCTTATAAGCTTTTCATAAAACATCAGTGACTTCTTCGTTTTTCCGCCCGAGATTCACCATACATTTGATGTTTGTTCGGGCTGCAGTTTTAGCGGAATTCATGATGCTCTGATAGGAGGCCTTTTCAACAGATGTCTCATCCTTCTTAGTGCCTCAGACTAGATCTAGTTCAGAAAGGTTCTAACAAGTTAGTACAAGTTAATTTTAGTGGAAACAAATTGAAATCCATGCAAAGATTTCCAGCATGTACACTTTCTATGAGGTTTTTGAAGACCCCGTGTGTTGAACGCTGTCCACGTCCTGGGAGAGAAGTGGGTGCAGTCCACTTCCTGTCCTCAAACTGCCCACGGTGGAGGAGTGCACAGAGCAGGGAAAGGCAAGCCCAGACAGATCCTGCCCACTAGCAGGCAGCAGAAGTCTGACCCAGTCCCGGCTTCGTGGGGGTGCTGTGTGGGCCCGAGCAAGTTGACCAACCTCCCTGAAACTCAATGTGCGGCTATGTGGCTCAGTTCCACTAGCCATTATGGTACTGCTGAGCAGGGACCGTTAAGACTCTCAGGAAAAGCAAGCTAGCTCCAAGGTTAGCAACCAGTAGTCCGGGTTGCTTCCATTAGCAGACCCTGAGCCCCCCCGCAAGCTGGAGTTTGGTGGAAGATGAGGTTCAGTGTGATTGGATCGATGTAGCAATGTAATCAAGGAGAAGTCCACCCTCTCTCACAGAAGAGCCCTGTGCCTGTATAAAGGCGGTGCGCATCCGCGGCGGCACTACTTGAAGCCACCAGTTGGGAGAGGAGCAGAGCAGGGCAGGTGCTCCCGAAGGCAGCGAGATGTTGCGAACCACAGCTCCCTGCTGGTTCCCACCTGGCTATCCAGAAGCGAAGAAGGCGGCCGAGGAGGCGGCCCTCGAGGCTCCAGAATTCCCACTGCCCTCTCATCAGCCTGCCCAGAGCTTCGGGCTCTGGGTGCCCCAGATGTACAAGCAGGCCTCAGCATCTGTAGGGATCCAGACGGAGCCCGAGAATACGGGTCCGGCTGTGCCCCCTGCGTGGCCCGAGATGGTGACAGAGGCTTGGTGCTTCCCTGCGCAGCGGGGATCGGCCTGCTGCCTGCCAGCCGCCCCAAAGCTGGCAGAGAGACCCTCCGCAGTCCGCATCTCAGCCCCCAGGGAGAGGAAGAGGATCGCACACTTTCACAGCCCTTGCTTGGCCACTGGTGCCAAAGATGCCAAGAGAACCCGGGTGGCCAGCAGAAGCCAACGCTCCAATGGCTCCAAGGTCGGCAGACAGCCACGGAAGACATGCAACAGGTCGGGGATGGCAGACAAGACCTCCACCACCATCAGCTCTAAGCGGATCGTCCGTCGTCCATCCTTACCGCGTTTGAAGAAACCCATTATCCTCCGAAGGTCGGGGTGCCAAGTCCCCGCCGTCATCCGCCGAGGCTATCTCCAACTGTACACCAAAGAGTGTCTCAAGTTCTGCGCCTCCAAGCAGGAGGCCGAGGAGAAGGCGCTGAACGAGGAGAAGGCGGCCTACGACTGCAGCCCCAACAAGAACGTGTACCTGAATGTGGTCCTGAAAACCCTCAAGAGACTGAAGGGCCTGACCTCCAGTTCCATGCCCGGCCTCAGCAGGGCCGCCCTGTACAGCCGCCTCCAGGAGTTCCTGCTCACCCAGGACCAGCTCAAGGAGAACGGCTACCCCTTCCCGCACCCCGAGCAGCCCGGAGGCGCAGTCCTCTTCACTGGCCAGAGGAAGGGGCCGGGCGACTCCTCCTGCAGGGTCTGCTGCCGTTGTGGCACCGAGTACCTGATGTCCTCCTCGGGCCGCTGTGTACGCGACCAGTTGTGTTATTATCACTGGGGGCGGGTCCGCTCGAGCCAAGTGGCTGGAGGCCGGGTTAGCCAGTACACCTGCTGTGCAGCGGCTCCTGGCTCCGTGGGCTGCCAGGTGGCAAAGCAGCACATGCGGGATGGCTGCAAGGACAGCCTGGATGGCTTCGTAAAGACCTTCGAGAAAGAGTGTTCCAGAGACGCTTATCCAGGGATCTACGCCTTGGACTGTGAGATGTGCTACACCACGCACGGCCTGGAGCTGACCCGCGTCACCGTGGTGGACGCCGACATGCGAGTGGTGTACGACACCTTCGTCAAGCCCGACAACGAGATCGTGGACTACAACACCAGGTTTTCCGGAGTGACCGAGGCCGACGTCGCCAACACGAGCATCACGTTGCCCAAAGTCCAAGCCATCCTGCTGAGCTTTTTCAGCGCCCAAACCATCCTCATCGGGCACAGCCTGGAGAGCGATCTGCTGGCCCTGAAGCTCATCCACAGCACCGTGGTGGACACGGCCGTGCTCTTCCCGCACTACCTGGGTTTCCCCTACAAGCGCTCCCTCAGGAATCTCGCGGCCGACTACCTGGGACACATCATCCAGGACAGCCAGGACGGGCACAACTCCAGCGAGGACGCAAACGCCTGCCTGCAGCTGGTGATGTGGAAGGTCCGACAGCGCGCCCAGATCCAGCGATGCCAGCGGTCCGCCTCTCCCGCCGCCCTGGCCTGTCCTTAGCCCCAGGCCGCTTCCAAAACCGCCCTCAATCCCGAGAGCTAACCCTGTCCACCGCGCCGCAAAGCGAAAGAAACGGGAGCAGCCAGCGGCAGGACAGGGCCAAAAGCCGAGACTAACACCGACCCCCGACTCCCAGTCCCCCGGAGTGCCTGCCGCGGGCCGTTGCCCCTGTCCCCATCCCTCTGCCCCTCCCAGACCTCTGTCCTTCCACCAATTGGCTCCCCGAGGCCCGAGCCCACACTCCCAGTCCCCCGAGTCCCTGCCGCTGCCCCTCGCGCCTGTCCCCATCCCTCGGTCCCTCCCAGACCTCTGGCCTTCTACCACTCGCCTCCCCCAGCCCACCTGAACCTCCGCGGCTTCTGAGAACAAGGCGAACCCCCTGACCCAACAGCCTCCTGACAGTCTTCTGTCCTGGGCATCTTCCCCTTCTGTGGGGCTTTCTGAACCTCCCCACCCCCACCCGATTTTTCCCGCATCCCCTGGGCAGGCGCCCAGTCAATCTTGGTATGAATTTAAACATTGAAAAGAAAAATCATTTAAAAGCAACCTGAAAGTCCTCAGCTTCTCAATGCGTGCTTAGCTGTTTTTCGGTAGAGCCACCACAGGGAGGTGGGTGAAGCACTTAGGCTCTAGAATTACACATCTGGGTTCACATTCAAATTCCACCACTTAGTAGCTTTGTAACACTGGACAAATAGCTTCTGCGCGCTTCTGGTGTTTGATCTCCAAAGTGTGATCAGGAGGTCATGGTGAGGAATGAACGAAGCAACACACGGGCAGCCTTAAAACGATGGCACATAGTAGGTGTTCAATTAAGGGTCCAAGTGGATTCTTCCACCCAGACCAACCAATGACAATGTCCCAATCAGTCAGTCAACTTCCAACTGGACTCCAAGAGGCAACGAACCATCATGCCACTCAAAATTCACGTTTCTCTTTTGAATCTGCAGAGAGAGATGACACACTAAGTAGCTAGTTTTAGTGGAGTGCCTGATTTGATAAATGTGCGTCTGGGGGGCGGGGTGGGTGTGTCTGTATACACAACTAAATTAAACTGAGAATCAGAATGCTTTCATTACCATTAATTTACTTTTTGTGTATAAGCCCACACACCCATATATACACACACACTAACTGTTCCAGAACAAGGAGTTAGTGAACAGCAGGATGTCCACTCTGTCAGACACGTTTCGGGAAGCACTGAAATGGGACGTTTCTGATTGATTTTACCACTCCTCGAAGTTTATTTTCCTTTAGGACTTAGACTCCTTCTGTGGAGATTTAACAAATAAAAGTCTTTTTTATTGTATGTTATATCATTTAAGTTGTATAATGTATTTAAGTTTTCATTTTAAATAGACCAGTGAAAATTATATATATTTATGGTGTACAACGTGAGGCTTCATGTATGTATACATTGTGGAATGACCAAATCAAGCTAATTAACACACTCGTTTCCTCGCCTCCTGACATTATTGTGATGAGAATACGTTTAAAATCTACTCCCACAGCTATTTTCAAGTAGGCAATACATAGTTATTCACTGTAGTCGCCGTTCCGCTCAGTAGATCTCTAGAAATATTCCTGTCTGAAATTTGGTATCATTTGACTCACATCTCCCCAAACCCTCCCTGGCACCTGCCTCGGGGAACCAACGTTCTGCTCTCTGCAGCTATGATTTCAACGATGTTACGTTCCTCGTATCAGTCAGGTCCCGCATTACTCGACTTTCTGTGCTCGCTTTTTAAAAATTTACTATGTATTTATTTACTTTTTGAGACAGGGTCTCACTTTGTCAACCAGGCTGGAGTACAGTGACACCAACACGGCTCACCACGGCCTCCACCTCCCGGGTTCAATAGATCCTCCCACTTGAGTCTCCTGAGTAGCTAGGACTACAGGCGTCCAACACCACACCTGTCTAATGTTTGTATTTTTTTTGTAGAGATGGGATTTCACCACGTCGCCCAGTTTGATCTCCAACTCCTGGGCTGAAGTGCTCCACCTGCCTCGGACTCCCAAAGTGGTGGGATTACAGTCACGAGCCACCATGCCTGGCCTTTGCTTTATTTCTCTCACTGTAACCTCCTGTAGACTCATTCATGTTGCAAATGATATGATTTCTTTAATTTTTGAGGCTTCATAGTATTCTATAGGGTATACAAAACAGTTTTAGTGTTGTTGTTTTGCTTTGTTTTGAGACAGCGTTTCGCTCTTGTCGCCCAGGTTGGGGTGTAGTGGCTTGATATCGGCTCACTAGATCCCCTGTCTCCCAGGTTCAAGTGAGTCTCCTGCCTCAGCTGAGATCAGAAAGGAAGAACCTGCCTCCCGGGTTGAAGCGATTCTCCTACCTCAGCTGAGTTAAAGAGGCAGAATTACCATGCCCAGCTAACTTTGTGTCTCTGGTACAGATGGGGTTCCACCATGTTGGCCAGGCTGGTCTTGAACTCCTGACCTCAAATGATCAGCCATGCTTCGCCTCCCAGTGTACTGGATTTACAGGTGTAAGACACTGCGCTCTGGGACTCATTGTGGTTTCCATTTGCCACACTGGTCTGTAATGAGAGACTGGACGAATTATTTGGGTTGCAGGCCTTAACAGGCAATAAGGTAAACATCACGAAAACAGCAATGTACTCAGAAGAGAATAGTTTTACAGCACCCAAGAGAAGTCAAACATCTGTAGTAGTCATAGAAATGTAATGAAAATGTAAGTGAGGCACTAATTTAATCACTAGTTTTTTCAGAAACACTCTACCCAATTCTGAAAAAAGTGTGGTATTTTGAGGCAGCATTGAATTGATAAAATACGTATGTGAAATAGGTATTGATATATGTCAATTGTCACGGAAACCTTCGTGTCCTTGTATTGAGGCATCTCAAGGTTGCATAAAGTGTCTAAGTAAACTACCCAAAAGAACCTGAATCAAATACACAAAAAAGTTATTTCCCCACTAGTATTTTTTATTATACCTTAAGCTGTAGGGTGCGTGTGCCCAAAGAGCACGCTTCTTCCATAGGTATCCATGTGCCATGCTGACCTGCTGCACCCAACATCTCATCATTTACGTTTGGTATTTCTCCCAATGCTATCCCTGACCCCGCCCTCCACCCCGTGACAGGCCCCAGTGTGTAACGTTCCCCACCCTGTGTCCGAGTGTTCTGATTGTTCAATTCCCACCTACGAGTGAGAACACGGGGTGTTTGGTTTTCTGTCCTTGTGACAGTTTGCTCAGAATGATGGTTTCCGGCTCCACCCATGTCCCTGCAAAGGACAGGAACTTATCCTTTTTGGGGGCTGCATAGAAATCCTTGGTGTTTATGTGCCACATTTCCTTAATGCAGCCTCTCATCGTCGATGGACAATTGGGTTGGGTTCCAAGTCATTGCATTCTGAATAGTGCTGCCATAAACATACGTGTGCATGTGTCTTTACACTAGCATGATTTATAAACCTTCGGGTGTATACCTGGTAATGGGGTCGCTGGGTCAAATGATATGTCTAGTTCTAGATCCTTGAGGAATGGCCACACTGTCTTCCACCATGTTTGAACTAGTTTACACTCCCACCAACCTAGGCAAACATGGTGTGGAATGCACCTCCACAAACTCCAACATGTCTGCAGCTGAGGGTCCTGACTCTTAGAAGGAAAACTAATAAACAGAAAGGAATAGCATAAGCATCAACTAAAAGAACATACACTCCATAACGCCATCGGCAGGTCACCAGCATCCATGAGCAAAGGTAGGGAAAACCGCAAAGATGGGGAGGAGCCAGAGCAGAAAAGCGGAACACTCTCCAAACCAGAAGGCCTCTTCTGCTCCAGAGTCTCGCTCTGCCGCCCAGGCTGGAGTGCAGTGGCGCCATCTCGGCTCACTGCAACCTCCGACTCCTGGGTTCAATTCCCCTACCTCAGCATCCCGAGTTGCGGGGATTCTCGGCACCCGCCATCATGCCCGGCTGATGTTCGCATTTTTCGTTTGCATTTTAGACAGGATCGTGATCCCTGCTGTTTAAAATTTCCACTGAATCTCTGCTCGTGAGTACAGCTGATCTGTGCACAATGGTTTCCACAGCATTAGCTTTTCGTAGCCACTGCAGGATTCACCTTCCTTATCTTCTCATCTCCTCTTAAAACAGGCTGTACATTGGTAAACGGCTGATTCCTTTGGGGCCGTGTCCTTATAAGCTTTTCATAAAACCTCAGTTACTTCTTTGTTATTCCGCCCGAGTTCACCATACATTTGATGTTTGTTCTTGCTGCAATTTTAGCGGAATTCATGTTGCTCTGATAGGGGTCCTTTTCAACCGATGTCTCATCCTTCTTAGTGCCTCAGTCTAGATCTAGTTCAGGAAGGTTCTAACAAGTTAGTACAAGTTAATTTTAGTGCAAACAAATTGAAATCCATGCATAGATTTTCAGGATTTCACTCCTAATATCACATGGGCTGTACACTCTGTCATATTATTTGTAATATCCTAAAGAAATGTTACCACTAATGTTACAGGCAGTGTATACCGTGTGGTATTATTCCCAATATTGTGTGGTGATGTTACTCCTAATGTCACAGAACGTGTTCACACTCTGATAATATTCGTAATATCCTAAAAGCATGTTACTACTGATGTCACCATGCGTGTACACAATCTCATATTATTTCTTATATCCTCGGGTGATGTTACTTCTTATGTCACTGGGGGTGTACTCCCTGTGATATTATTCATAATATCCTTGGTGGATGTTACTTCTTCTGTCACAGGGGGTGTACCTTTTGCGATATTATTCGTAATATTTTAGAAAGATGATACTGCTAATATCACAGAGGGTGTACACCCTGTGAAGTTATTCCTAATAATTTTGGGGGCTGTTACTCCTAATGTCACCCGTCGTGTATACACAGTGATATTATTCATAATATTTTATGGAAATGTTACTCCTAATATCACAGGGGCTGTACATCTTGTAATATTATTCATAATATCCTAAAGAAACGTTACCTCTAATGTCACAAGGAATGTACACAGTGTGATATTGTTCCCAACACTGTAGGGGGATGTTACTCCTAATATCACAGGGGGTGTTCACAATGTGATACTTTTCATAATATCCTTAATGGATGTTACTGCTAATGTCACAATACATGTACATCCTCTGTATTTGTTTGTTATATCCTTGGGGGAGGTTACTCCTACTGTCACACGGGGTATACTTCCTCTGATATTATTCCTAATATCCTAGGTGGATGGTACTCCTAATGCCACAGGCGTTGTACATTTTGTGATATTATTTGCATTATCCAAGAAAGATGTTACTCCTCAGGTCACAGGGGATGTACACCCTGTGATATTATTTGTACTATCCAGGGGACATTACTCCAAATGTCACAGAAGGTGTACACTCTCCGATATTACTCGTAATGTGTCAGGGAAATGTACTCCTAATGTCACAGGGCATGTACGTTATGTGTGCACACCCCCTGTGATGTTATTTGTAATATTTTCGAGGCATGTTAATCCTAATGTTACATACGCTGTTATCCATGTGTGAACACCTTTGTGGTATTATTCCTAACATACTAGAAGGATGTAACTCCTGACATCACATGGGGTATAAGCCATGTGTGTACACATTCTGTGATATTATTCATAATATCTTAGGGAGATGCTGCTCCTAATTTTACAAGCTATGTACATTATGGGTGTACACCCCCTCTGATATTATTTGTAATATTATAGGAGAATGTTGCTGCTAATGTCACAGGGGGAGTACACCATGTGTCTTACATGTATATTACATTTTTACACTACTTTCCAGGAGTCAATCAATTTTGTCAATCAATTCACTATTCTTGTTGCCCAAAAGGGTAGAGATAATCACAGATCACAGATCTGTCTAGCATTAGCTAAGGACGTTTTATTACAGAGACGGATGCATGTGTGTGCCTGCGCATATCTGTGTGTGTAATTCAATCACAAATCGAAGGTTTAAGTGTTGTGTGGGTGGAAGATAATTCATTTTGACTTCTGGCTTCAGAGTCCATGTTTATTGCGAGAAAAGAGGGTCACGCTGGGAAGAATAGTAGCCCTGTGCCCTCCAGAACTGCAGCATGCTTGGGAATTGTGAGGCTTCCTGCCTTCCAGGAGATTTTGGAACTAGGAGGATGTCACCAGTGACTAGCACAGTACCACCTTCCTTACATCTGCCTGTCATCCCTCCTCAGGGCATCCAAATGTGGCCCTCTCCTTAACTCCTTCCTCTGCTTCTCTTCTCACAACCCTGGGATCTGAGCACTCTCTTTACCTGTGCACAGTATCGACTTAGGGAAGCCCCAGCACCTGCTGCAGTCAGGGCCGCAACCCTGAGCTGAGTCTAGTAGAAATTTTGTGAACTAAACATAGAGCAAGAAATGTAAATTAGTGCACCCACTATGGAAAACAGTCTGGAGATTTCTCAAAGAACTGAACACGGAGCTACCTTTTGATACAATTATCTCATTACTGAGTATATACTCAAAAGAAAATACGTCATTCTACTGAAAAGACACATACCCTCCTATGTTCATGGCTGCACTATTCAAAATCGCACAGACCTAATCAACCCAAGAGTCCATCAATGGTAGACTGTATAAATAAAATATGCTACATATACACCATGGAATACTATACAGTTGTAAAAAGAATGAAATCACATCCTTTAAAACAATGTGGATGTAGCTGGAGGCC
Organism: Symphalangus syndactylus; assembly: GCF_028878055.3. NCBI lineage: Eukaryota > Metazoa > Chordata > Mammalia > Primates > Hylobatidae > Symphalangus > Symphalangus syndactylus. Next base: position 70,683,354 of record NC_072428.2, on the reverse strand, counting down.
TTAATTCTAAGCAAATTCACGCAGGATAGAAAGCCAAATGCTGTATGTTCTCACTTACTTGGGGGAGCTAAATATTGAACACCCATAGACATCAATATGGGAAAAGTAGACTCTGTGGACTACTTGAGGGTGGCGGGAGAAGGACGGGTTAAAAAAATACCGACTGGGGGCGGTCTCTGCAGCCTGCCTTGCCTGTGTCTCTCTGGGATCGCTCCTCCTCCTGCTCCTCTCCTGCTCCTGTTGGGCCTTATGACCACCTGGTTACCTGTAGGCAGGCCTCCATTCAGAGTCGCATTGCCACAGGGATGGGTCCTGTCACTCCGCACCCCACCCCCAACCCAGTTACCCTCCCCTGAGCCCTGGTTCCCTGTTGAGGTCACTCAGTGCAAGGAGAGCTGGGACCTCGCGGCCCGATCTCCCCACCAGCGCTTCTGCCATTGCGCGGGAATCACCATACCCTCCTCTGCCCCATGCCCGGCCTGAAGGGGCCCCTTCAGATCACAGTCACCACCACAGCGGCTGCCTCACACCGGAGGGCATGACACAGGGGTGGCTTTCCCAGCTGGCTGCCACACGGGAGCGCTAGATGCTTAGCCCGCCCCGTGGAAAGACCTAAAATCAAGGCATGACTTAACAGCTTATTTTGTAAGAGAAAAGCTCAACCCAAAGGCAGATTGTTAGTTTGGACTTTATTGCAAGCAGAACTGCTATGATGTGCTTTTAGCACTGAAGTGAGTTCCAGGCTAAGAAGAGTAAGTGGCTTCTCTGCTTTCCCTCCCAAGCACAAGTGTATTCACCTTGCAGACTTGAATTACTGAAGATGTAAGCCAGTTGTTACTCTGATTTTGGGAGACACCCTGTGGGCAGCATGAAGACTGTCCCTGATGGATGTCTTTAGTAAGCAGGAAGGAGTCAAGGTTAAAGAATGTGTTTGCTTACCCTGGACTACAGTATTTTGGAAAATGAACCAAGGCTTGGGTTTTCCTCTGGAAGCCTGTCCTGCCTGCTTCTGTTATCTGGCGCTCTGCATCCACATCTTGGCCCTTTATGGACACCATCATCTGGAATATTACTCTTACGATTCTCTGCTCTTTTGAGAGTTCAGACATGGGACCTTATATCACTTCTGAGCTACCCTCTGCCATCCAGAAACGTAGTGGACCTGTAGAACTATATTGTTCTGCTAAACCTGTGATCACTCACATCTCAAGGTCGCATAATGATAAAAATAGAATAGAAACATGGAATATATTAAGATTCATCAGGAGACTTTGACAATTTCTTTCTCTTAGCTCCTCCCTTTTGGGTTACTCAAAATGCATTTTCAACAGTATGTCAATGTTGCTGTAAGTGGCCCTAGAGCAGTATCCACAGCAGTTCTTGGTGATTTTGATTCATCCACAAAGCATTTTATCACAGCAAAATAATAAAGGTGCTGGTTTCATTGGCTGCAGGGTACCAGAGAGTAACCCCAAAGCTGAGGTGTGTGCTAAAATCCGGGGGAAGAGGCTGAAGCATTCCACAAAGAATCACTTAAACCTTCCACAAGTACATCTTTAGATTTTGAATGTATCCTTAGAGGACAAGGGATCATACAAATGTGCAGCTTATAATCTGGCCACACATGAATTAAAAGTTGAACCCATTGGCCAAAAGCTCCTTGTGAGTCACCTTTCTTCAGATGATTTTGGCATTCTTCCCCTGCTCGTTCACAGATATTAGCTGTTCATTCACATAGCCCTGTACCTTTGGAGTGTGTGTTTAGTGGCATCCTGGCTCCTCAAGTGTGTTGGCTAAAGAACAGGCAGGATATTGCCCCGGGAAGCAACTGGAGAAGGTTGTGTTCTCATCTCGGCATAGATAGCATTGACCCAGTGGACTCTGGAAACGATTCCTGCATGGCAGGAAACAACTCTGGAGATGTAAAATATGTGGCATCCATGGTTAATGTACTTGAACACGCTCCTACTCTAAGGGACTACAGGATCAGACAGTGTCTCTATTTTCCACAGAACACTTTATCTCTGATGTTTGTAGGAACCCAGCTGCCAACCATAACTGGTTTCATAATGCACAGCCTAATCATCCTTCCTCAAGACACTGAACTGCAGGAAATTGACTGAAATTCATTGGGGTTATTATGCAAGATACTAGGCTACACCAGTGTTTAGCAGACAATGAGATTGGATTTATGCAGTCTATTGGAAGACTTGAAATAGAAAAAGTCAATGGATTCAAGCAAGTTATAATTTTGACACCAGCAAGCACAAGAGTAGTAGATGGAGACGTTGTTACTCTGTCCTTCAATGCAACCAGGATTTTGGGTCCGGTCATTTGTTGGTATGACAGCCATGGATTGATAACCAGCCATCTCTCTTAAGTCCTTAGATCTAAATCCCAAAAGTCAAACTTACCAAGACCTGGAATCTTTGACCTAGAGCCTGTCTATTTCATCATGTCCCAAGCTGTCTTGAGCTCTCTCCATACTCAGGCTGTGATGCAGGATCATGTGGAGAAAAACATCTGTGAAGCTACAGGTGAACATGGTACCACGCAGGCAGAACCACCTCTCATGGTTGTTCTTTTTGAAACAAACAAAAGGAGAAATAGTCGCACTTTTTGTTGCTACTCAGAATAATGAAAAAAAAAAAAAGAGAGATGTTTCAGAAACTGTATTATTCAGCTCATTTCCAGAGAAAGTACATCTCAGTGCAGTTTCTAGAAACATCAGAGAAAAATGCCTGTTGTATCTCTGCTCCTGAGGCCCCCACCAAATGGAAACCCTAGAGATCCCCATACCAGATACATATAACCTGGTGTGGAGGGGAGACAAGGAAAGTGGACTGCCCATCAATGCCTATTTTGTGAAGTATCAAAATCTGGACTATGAAGTTGATGAGACGGGAAGTTGGCACAGGGTTTGAATCCCAGGAAGTGAAAGTGAGCTTCATTTAGCTGAAATGGAGCCATCTGGTCTTTATGAACTCTTGCTGGTAGCAAGAAGTGATGCAAGTGAAAACCCGCCTGCCATGCTTACCTTCTGAACCAGCAAAGAAAAAACAGCATCATCAAAAAACACCTAGACGTCCTTTCATCCCGTAGGCATCCCCAAGTATCCTGTTGTTTCAGAAGCTGCAAACAACAATTTGGGAGTGGTGCTTACAGATTCATCTAGGCACAGTGGCGCTCCAGAGGCACCAGATCACCTGATTATCTCCACTGCATCAGAGACGTTGGTCTATGTCACTTGATTTCTTTGGGCAATTGGGAATTCTTCAATCGCTGCCTTCAAGGTCAAATATAAATGGATGAGGACCAGTGACTGGCTGGTGGCAGCTGAACATATCCTTCCTTCCAAAATGTCTGTGCAAGTTTGTAGTATAGAACCAGGTTCAACATACAAATTTTGGATCATTGCTATCAACCATTATGAAGAGAGTTTTCAGAGATCAGCGTCTCATCCTTATCAGGTGACTGGGTTCCCTAGACTTTTTTCCAACTGTGCAATAACGGACCTCACATTGTATACACGGAGGCTGTCAGCGTTACTCAGGTTGTGCTAATGTGAACATACATTCTATGAAGTAAGAATAACACTTCCATTATTTTGTGTCTATTACTGACCCACAGATAATGACAACGACAATGTTTATAAGAGGGATGTTACAGAAGGTTCAAAGGAGTGGCACATGATTGGCCATCTGCTGTCAGAAACTTCCTATGGCATTAAAAAATGGAGTGCTTCAGTGAAGAAGAAAGTGAGTTTAGCAATGTGATGATCTGCGAGATTAAAGTGAAATGTGCTCCGGGAGCTTTTGAGTATCCGAAAGGCTTGAGTACCCCTCTGAATTCCTCAGGAAGTGAAGGAAATGCGAGGCCAGCAACCAGCCCTGACAGAAGCAGTGACATGATATTTCGGATCCTTGGCTGTATGCTGGATGTCTTGGGCCTCATTCTTATGGTTTTCATTGAAACGTGCCTGTGGAAGAATCGCCAACAGAATATCATACAGAAATATGACGCTCCAGGATACCTCTATCAAGGATCAGATATTAATGGGCAGATGATGTAATAATACACCACTCTCTCAGGAGCAAATGAGATAAATGGAAGTGTTCATCGAGGCTTATGGAGCCATGGCGGTCTCAGCAGTGGCTGTTGCCACCATCACCATAGGGTTCTCAATGGAGTCAGTGTAATCGTGAATGGGAACTTAAATGGAGGATTTTACTCTGGGCACACCAACTCTCTTACAGCAATGGGAATGGAACTGGAAGTTGTAATCCTAAGCAAATTAATGTAGGATCAGAAAATTAAATGCTGTATGTTCTCACTTATAATTGGGAGCTAAGCATAGAATACAAAGAGACATCAGTATGGGCAAAACAGACTCTGTGGTCTACTTGTGAGTGGAGGGAGAGGGATGGGCTTAAAAAACTACTTATTGGAGGCGGACTCTATAACCGGCCACGCTTGTCTCTCACAGGATCCCTCCTCTTGCTCCTGGCATGCTCTGGGCAGCCTTGAACCGGCTGGGTTACATGTCCACTCCCCTCCGCCTGGAGGAGCGCTGCCGCGGGGGCGCGCCCCAGGTGCCCTACCCTGAGCCCTGATGCCGGGCTCCAGAGTCAAGGTGCCAGAAGAACCAGGACCCAGCGCCCGCCTGACCTACCCAGCGCCTGCGACCTGGCCTACAAGACACCGCGGCCTCCTCTGCCCTGCGTGGTGCGTGGAGGGACCCCTTCGGATCACAGCCGCTGCCGCCATAGCCGCCACCATAGCAGCCGCCACCATAGTAGCCGCCGCGGGCGTCCGAGGGAAGGACATGAGGGTGGCTTTCCCAGCCGGCGGCCCCACAGGGACTCTGGATGCTTAGCCCGCCCGGCCGAGAGATCTAAAATCAAGGCATGACTTAACAGCTTATCTTGTAGGAGAACAGCTCAACCCAAAGGCAGATTGCTAGTCTGGACTTTATTACAAGCAGGACTGCGGTGATGTTTACAGCACTGAAGTGAACTCCACTGTAAGTACAGAAACTGGCTTCTCTGCTTTCCCCCCCGAAGCACAATCATATACACCTTGCAGACTTGAATCACTGAAGATGTAAGCCAACTGTTACTCTGACTTTCGGAGACTCCCTGTGGACAGCATGAAGACTGATCAAAGTCTTTAGTAAGCAGAAAGGAGTCAAGGTTAAGGAATGTGTCTGATTACCCTGAACTGTAGTACCTTGGAAAGTGAATCAAGGCCTGGGTTTTGCTCTGGAAGCCTGCCTTGCCTGCTTCTGTAATCTGGCGCTCTGCATGTGAATCTTGGACCCCTATGGACACTGCTGTATGTTACTGTCATGATTCTCTGCTCTTCCATGAGTTCAGAATTGGCACTTTATTTTACATCTGAGCCACTCTCTACCGTCCAGAAACGTGGTGGACCTGTAGAACTACATTGTTCTGACAAATATGTGACCACTCATAGATCATGGTGGAATAATGGAAAACAGTAGGATAGAAACATGGAACATATAAAGATTCATCAGGGGACATTGACAATTCTTTCTGTTAACTCCTCTGTTTTGGGTTTCTACCAATCCCTTGCCAACAATAGCATTGGTATTATTTTGAGTGGCCCTGTAACAGTATCCGTGGCAGTTTTTGGTGATTTTGGTTAACCCACAAAGTGTGTCATTACAGAGGAGGAAAAAAGTGCTGTCAGGATAATAGAAACGATGTCATCTGCGTTCGCACAGAAAATCCAGAAGAGTTCAGCAGAGGAGACAGCTGTGTCTATTCAGAAACGGACAGCAACAATTTACATTGGAATCCTCTTATTTTGCCACCTATCTAAGAGGACGGTGCTGAAAAGACAACATGGCCTCCACCTGGTGTTCCTTTGGACAGCCCCTCAGGGGTCCTCCAGCGGCCCCAGGAAAGTGGAGGATGTGCAAACAACCAGTCATCTTCTGACTTCAACCCTGTAACGAACTGCACAAAACAGGCCTGGGAGTGAACTGTGTGAAGGATCTTAATTCAAATCGGAGAATATCATTCTTTATTTTTTTTTGGCAGTATAATGTCATGTGAATGTGTCTTAAAATGTGTGCCCTTTTATATTATTTATGCCTTAAAAGTTTTCTTACCCGTTGCTTCCTTGCTCTCAGTAAGAAACAACCTTGTTTTGCATAGCTTTCAATCACCTGGAGGGCAGAGAGATCATTCCAAATTTTCTAACAACTGTAGTGGCAGTAAGAACCCTTCATACAAATGATTCCATCTCTTGGCTGCTTCAGCGCAGAGGAAATGCAGGGGCCAATTGAAAGTTGCCACCAGTCAGGTTTTCAGATGGAAAACCGTCTTTCAATAGTGTATTATCAGACTTTCTGAGAACACTTTCAAGTCAACTACGGTTGTTTATAATAGCAGACCTGACTGATGAATTTTAAAAGAGTGCCTTCCACTAAAGTGGTGATGTGACCAGACAACATTCTCTCTATCTGCACGTGGGCACAAGTGATGTTCAGTCTTCTAGTCACTAGTCATAAGCAGTGTCGTGGACATGGTAGAGTGTAAGATGTAGTTGAATGATTGCAGTATGCGGAAAAGGAACCCAAGCCAGACAGACAAATAATGCTTTAGTATCCCTCTGCTTTAAAATTACATTGATTCCTAAAATGGCCGGTATGGGGCTCTTTTTGACTGTTTCTAAGAGTAGGAACAAAGTAAGACTTGAAGTCGTGACTTGAAAAGAAAGATACACATTTTCAGAAGAAAAAAGGGGAGGGCTGCCGGGAGCCTCTCTTGGAGAGATTTCTTCCCTCTGACCCATTAGCCTAGGAGCATGCTCATGGTGTCACACTGCCAGAAACTAGTCATTCTCTCACTTCCAACAGGGGCAACAGCCTGAAGGTGTGAGTGTCAGAAAATACTTATTTTGGAAGAAAAGGTGCTTGTCGTTGTTGTTTTTTATTTTCTGAAGTTTCCTGACTTTTTTTCCAGAATGTCTTCCTTTTAAACAGGCACCTAAAGCACTGGTCAGCAGAACTCCTGACCACTGCTGCCTCTGCGTGACAAGGACATTAGAGCTGTCTTTGGAAGGATCTTCTCCACATTAATAAATGATTATGATATATTTTTTAAAAACTACCTACTTGGTACTATGCTGACTACCGAGGTGACAGGATCCGTATTCCAATAACAAGGTTAATGGAGACATACAATTCTGTAGTCATTTATATTTTAATAGCATTATACTCTTTTAACCATCCTCACCTTGTATACAATCTCATTGTATATTAGGATACAGCTATTAGAGCAATAAGGAAGAATAGATAAATACAGTCAGCTTTTTGTTTTTGTTTGGTTTTGTTTTGTTTTTGAGACAGGTTCTCACTCTGTCGTCCAGGTTGGAGTGCAGTGGTAAGATCACGCCTCACTGCAGGGTCGACCTCCCCAGATCAAGCAGTCCTACGACCTCAGCCTCCCAAATAGCTGGATACAGGCTGAACTGTCATGGCTGAGTAATTTTGTTGTTGCCATTGTTGGAGAGACAGGGTCTCACCCTGTTGCCCAGGCTTCTCTCCAACTCCTGGCTCAAGTGATCCTCCCACCTCAGACTCTAAAAGTGCTGGGAATATATATATATATATATATGAAAAATAGTGCTTGGAAAATTAGCTTACTAATTGAAAAATATACATATGAATTACTGCTTTGAAATATATATATATTATATACATGCACACACATATAAATGAATATATATATATACAACCTTCATCTGAGAGTAGGTATGCTTTTGGCTTCTGAGATGAACATATTCACAATGATAAATATTTACTATGAATTCAGCTAAACATGAAACTCAGCAATATTCGTATCTATTTACCTCTATTTCTACCTAAATCTGTATTTCAAAAGTTGTGGCTAAACCTTCCTAGTTAGTTCGATTTTTATCCTTTACCATTCAACGTGTGTGTGGCTTGGAGACTGTTTTCACAGATCAGGAAGTTGACAATTATGTCCCACATTCAGCGGACTAACAGCTCAGAGATCCTCTCTCTGGTTACTGCTACGACAGTGCATGGTCAGTCTTCCAGATCACCGGAGACGAATGTGATTTTATTTTTAAGTCTAGCTTCTAGGAATCACTCCCTGGAACAGAATAATTTATTGTTCACCCAGTGTTCACTCAGAATTTGTGCTTTAGCTCTTCAGCCAGTAGGGCTAAAAGCTCTTTATTGATGAATCAGTGGTTAGCTTGGGGAGTGCTAATAAATTTGTCCACGTTCCACCTTGATTGCTCTTGAGCGGGTGCAGGCTGGCACAGATACACAGCCTTCCAGATCTCCAGAAATTGGTGATCCAAAGACACTTTTTCTTGGGTTTCTCTTTGCCTGGTTTTCTCTGGTGAACTTCTGGCTGGCTGTCAGAAGTTTATTTGTTGGTACAAAGCAGGCTAAAGATTCCAAGCTCCTCTTTAATGTTCCTAACTGAGGTCTCCATTGTTTTTGACGATGCCCTTGGGAATGTACCTTTTCATGACTGACTCAAAATCAATCATTAATGTGAGGCATTGAGCAAAACTCTCAGTTTTTACGGCCTGTCAGTCCTCCTAGATGAATCTCTGCATCACTGCAAAGGAGTTGACAGTGGCTTCTCTAGCACTCACACACGCTCTACAAGTCTGTGCTGGAGTAGGTAGGGGGATGGTGTCTCCCGGTGTTTTGTCCTATCCCTTGAGGGATGGAAGATACAGCCAGTGGGAAACTTGGGCATAGCAACCCTAGACCTGCTGTTCGGGGTGGAGATTCTACCCTATCATTGGAGGTTGTATGTGCATTATCCCATCCAGTCCTCACAACTATAAGAGAAACATATTTCTCTCATAAACTTATTAGAACAGCCAATTAAACTGAAGTTTAAATTATTGGTCATATTTATGCCAGGCATGGTTGCTCACACCTACAATTCCCAGTACTTTGAGAGGCTGAGGTGGGAGGATCACTTTCTCTTACAATTGTAGGACAGAATAAGATAATTCATTTAAAATTTGATTATCCACTGCCTGTATCTAGTATTCCTTCTATTAATTCAAGTCATTGTTTATGAAGGAATTTTCATATTTTTGTGAATTATTCTTAAACATTAAGAACTTCTTATTCTTATGAAGGGGCAATCATAAAGTAATTCATGTTCAAGAACACATTTTAAGACACAGATTATTCTTATAATGAAAGAGAGTGAAACACAAATAATTTAAACTTCAGTTGAATTGGCTGTATTTAGGCCTGGCATAGTGGCTTATGCTTACAGTCCCAGCACTGTTAGAGGCTGAGGTGGGAGGATGACTTGAGCTAGGAGCTTGAGAGAAGCCTGGGCAACTGGGTGAGACCCTCTCTCTCCAGCAACAGCAAGAACAAAATTACTCAGGCATGGCAGTTCAGCCAATAGTCCAGCTATTTGGGAGGCTGAAGTTGGAGGATTGCTTGATCTGGGGAGGTTGAAGCTGCAGTGAGCCGTTATCTCACCAGTACACTCCAACCTGGGCAACAGAGTGAGAGCCTGTCTCAAAAACAAAACAAAACAAAAGCAAAAAGCTGACCGTATTTATCCATTCTTCTTTATTGCTCTAATAGTAGTATTCTAATATACAATGAGATTATATACAAGATGAGGATGGTTAAAACAGTATAATGCTGTTAAAACATAAACGACTACAGAATTGTATGTTTGCATTACTACTATCATTGAAATAACCCATTACACAACCCATCTGTCATTAAACTTTTGGATCAGAGTTACTCTTTATAAATTGTGTTGGCCTTTTTTAGACTTTGTTCTCAGCAATCCTCATTAAAGGAGGCATTCCTAGATTGCTTTAAATAAATTCAAAAAACACATATCAGAAACTCTTGATATGTTTGTTGTGTGCCATATTGCCAGTAATTAGGTTAAATGCTAGAAAATACACAATTAAATATGATATTTGATATACAGTTGTACCTCCCTATGAATGGGTTCTGCACCCATGGATTCAACTCATCATGGATTAAAAAATTTCAGGAAAAAAATGGAATGATTACCTTTTCATAGAACATGTGCAGACTTTTTTTGCTCATCATTATTCCCTAAATAATACGTGTAACAACTACTAACATAGCATTTACATTGCATTAAGTATTTTAAGTAATCTAGAGATAATTAAAGTACATAGGAGGATGTACTTAGGCTACATGCAAATAGTTCCTCATGTTTTGTAAGGACAACTGAGGATTATTAGCATCTAAGGATTTTGGTATCTGTGGGGAGTCCTGGAACCAACTTCCAGTCGATACTTAAGGAAAGTCTTCATACAAAATTAACACGATCAAAATATAGGTATTTCTGATAATAAGGATATTTTACTGCACATGTATTTTAAAAACTTCAAAGACCTAAATAAATTTGCAGTTTTCTTAAAATGTAATGAGGCTTCTGAGTATTCTGTATTTTCTGAAGCAAAAAGCGAGTCTTACTTTCTATTCTGGTAATGACATGTTCCCAGGTAACTGTCTGTAGGATGCCATCGGTGAAATTACTAAAACCTTACAGGTTTTCAGTCTTTTTATCTGTATCATTGTCACTCTCTTAAGATCTGTGTCCATCGATAGTTTGTTCCTGAGCTAACGAAAATTGACTGAGCCTATCAATTGGATAAGCAGTCCAATTTATAACTTTATTAAATAATATTTCTCAATATCCCTGTTGATTTTGGTTACATTCAGTAGCCAAAATGAAAAGGAATACAGGGGTAAATTTGGTAGCTTTTAAACAGTTGTATCATATGTTTTTATCAATTATTTTGTGCATTTATTCTTTTATTCAAACAGATAATGAATATCAGTTGAATTTTAAGCATTGTGTACTTTCTTGGAATATACCTGTGTGTAGTACAAACACAATCCTCTTCTTGTAATCTGAGAAGCAGAAAAGATGCCTACTATTACACTGTGAGTTTTACAAAGAAGAGTATAAGGTTTTCTGAGTCTTTAAAACAAAGCCTAATCTAGTCCGGGAGCTAAAGAAAGAATTCCCTGAAGAAATGTTGGAACTTACACTTGATGAAATGGGACTTAGCAGATGTGGAACAGAGAAAAAAAAATTCCAGTTCAGGGGGAAGAAACCTGTGCTCTTGCATTAACCCATCAGTTTGGATAAACGCACTCGGGTATTCATTTACCTGGGCTGGCTTGGAAATCAAGGCAAAGAAAAGATACAGCATTAAAGAAAAGACATGGGCAGTATTCTAAGAGAGAGTAGTTTAATGAAAATCAAAACAAATGCATACCTCCACACTTTTAAAAATGGTACAAAGTTTCATGGAAAAAGATAAAGAATGTCAAGTAGTCAGTAGCATTCTCAGAAGTCGGTGTTTCTGATACCTTTAGTCATGTTACTGACCTATCTCTGATTCTTTGAGTGCAAAGCAAAGCAAAGCAAAGCAAAGCAAAGTTGTAAGAGGGTAAGGGAAAGAACCGAGAGGCTACAGATGAGAAAACCGTTGGCCACATTAACAAAGCTTACTATGCCACAGTCGTCATCTAGAAACACCCCCATCTGGCCTAGAGGCCTTTCTGTATACTGAGATAATAGTGGGGAAGAGGTCTTGAGATGACACTGGTAGACTTCTTGACACAGAAAAGTAGAAAAATTTTCTTGGAGTTAACCAGCATGTCATTTCTCATTGTCCAAGAATCACTGCAAAATCTAACAGCCCAGTTCCAACAGTGTCCAACGTCCACCTCTCAGTAATATCTTCCAAGAGTGAATGGCAGGGCTCGCCATCAAGAAAACACTTAGATTTTGTTGGAGTTGGGGCAGTGTTGAGATCATCAGAACCAAAGAGTAGCTGTCTCAGAACTTCAAACAAGGGGAATGTACCAAGTGGTTATTTTATTATCCCAGGAAATATCCACTGCAGGAATAAGAAAACAGTCACATGAAAACATAGTGTTACAAACTTCTAATAGATGTGCACTTTACATAGTGTCTACGTATGCCAGGGTATCCCTGGAAATATGGGTCAGGACAGCAGGCACATAAAAGAAGAAATACGTCCTTAGATTTAACCATTGTGCTATTCTTAGTTATCGAGGAGTCCTTACAGACTCCCAGAGTCCAGTCCCAAGAGTTGCCCTCATCCAGCTCCCAGTAGTGTTTGCCAGAGGAGAAGACCCAGGCTCCCCAAGCAGCAAAATTGTCAGATCTGTCAGAATGCAAAGATTCTGGTCTAAACATCAAACTTCTCACATCCTCAAACAGCCTGATATTGTAATTGGTTACTTCCCATGTGAAGGAAATTTCCACGGTGGAAAAAAGAGAATGTTCCAGTGAAAAGCAGTTTATCAATTCTCATGTTCAGATAAGAAAGAGATTCTCACTAGAAAACACAGGTCAAGATTAGAAAGAAACTTGTGTCTGGAAAAATGTTGGAATCAAAGGGTGTTAGGATATCTGCACGAGAAAACGCCTAAACTTCAATGATCGCAATTTCTATAAACTCTATAAGTATAAATGGGAGGAAGGTCATGTCTATGTCTAGTTAGCGACCTTTCATAACAACTGAAAACCTGGAAGCTATTGCACTGCAGCCAAGTCCATAGCAATAAAATTAACCTTCGTTGTCTCTTCTCTGTCAGGGCAGAGCAGGAGGCTTGGGACAGGAGATGAGGTGAGGAGCCATCCTTAGACCCAAATAAAAAAGTTATCACTTTGCCAGAAATATTATAATCTGCCACTTAAACTAGTCAATTCATACTTAAAGAGAAAATCTGACTCTGCCTTCTAAAAAGGGCAGCTTCCTTGCAAGAATTATCTGACTTTCATGCCAGATTCAGGCACAGACATATTTTACCTGCTGGATTTATGGTGATCTATCCTGGAGTTCTATCTAAGGCCTCATCAACCAACAAATCACGTTCCTATCGTTCACAGATTCTCAGTTTTTGCATTGTTATATAAGTTACTCATGTATGCTTTAGTTGATTAAAATGCACATGATTAAAATTATAAATGCTATGAAACTTCACCTGAAATGTATTTAAAAAAACACTGTCACTCAAATCAGTCATTAACTGCACTGAATTTGAAATTGAAATGTCCTGAATTAATTCAGTTCTGTATACTTCCTGTAATAATTGTATACAGGAAATTGTATCACGGTTGAACCATACATGAATGGTTCTACATCCTAAAGGGCCCTTCTGCAAGTTTTACTTTTCTAAGAAATTTGTTATATGGCTGATTCCACCATCTTTTATTTAGTTTTGTCTGTTTGATGACAATGAAACTATAAATATAAATACTTATTCACAGGCTATTTTCTTCTAGATGAAAAATCATTACACTGGGAAAGCTGCCATGGAAAACCAGAATTGAAGGCATTGCATGTGGATCCCACCAAGAGGGTGACACTCACCTAGAAAGCGGTTGAACCTATCCACCAGCCCAGTGATGGGCCCTGTAGTGAAGCTCTGGATTCACAGGCTGGGGCACGTGCAGCAGCACGGCTCACTCCTGCAAGGAAGTAGGTTGAGTTGGTTAAGTTTCTGATGTCTGTGTTTAAGAAATAGATTCCAACAGAAAATGCTTCATTCAAACCCACTTCTGATATTGTAATGTACCTCCACAATCCTAGGATGGGTTTCTGGCTCTTAGGGAATCTTTCTAACTCTTCACTCCATTTCTAACCTACTGCCACTGAAAGATAAATGCCTCTCTCCCTATCTGCCACCAAATAGATGATCTCTAATTATGATTCTGAATCGTGAAAAGAGGCAATCGTTATTCTAGCAACTTCTGCATTGAACTCTTCAAAACATAACCCCCTGAGTTACTTGGAAAAGTAAGAAAAGGTTAATGTCTGATAAAAGGCATAGGTAACATTCAACATACAACACAAACACATGAGTACACACACACACCCACACAATCACACTGACACATTGTGGTGTTGGTAAATTATGTTTTCACTTTGTTGGAAACAGCTTGATATTTTTCATTGCATGCCTTGTGCTCCAGGTTGCACTGACGGCCAATAACATACCTTGCCACCATGTCTCCCAAATCCTGTAAAGAGAGAGAGAGAGAGAGAAAAAAAATGACTTTTTTAGAAAGTTGTTATTCCTGTTTTGTGAGGTGGCTCACACCTGTAATCCCAGCACTTTGGGAGGCCAAGGTGGATGGATCATCTTAGGTCAGGAGTTCCAGACTAGCCCGGACAACATGGCAAATACCCATCTCTACTAAAAATACAAAAAAATTAGCTGTGTGCGGTGGTGCACACCTTTATTCTCAGATACTAGGGAGGCTGAGGAAGGAGAATTACTTGAATCAGGGAGGCAGAAGTTTCAGTGAGCTGAGATTGGGCCACTGGACTTCAGCTTGGATGACAGAAGACTCCGTCTCAAAACAAACAAACAAACAAGTTGCTATTCTGAGGGTCTGCTCTTTAGGTTTCGAAAACTTTAGAATTACCACATACTATCACTGCAACAGTTTTAAAATGTATTCTCATCTCTAACACTTATTATACTTGTAAGACCTATTGACATAATCTATTTCTGATAAATTCAGGATCCTAAATTTGAGTGAGAGAGAAAGGTGTGAGTAGTGACTGTGCATTGCTGCAGCTGTCTACAATGTGGTCTTTTTCAGGGCTCGTCCCCGAAGGGTAACGTGGCTCAAATCAAGAACATTTCAAACCTAGGACTTCCCAAAAGGAGGAAGAAGGGAATGTTAGTTTTTCCCTAATTTATTTGTATTATCCTATGGAAACAAAAATAGAATTTTCACATGATTTTTTTTCTTCCAGAGTTCGAATGAAATGTGCTGGAGGAGGAAGCTTGTGGTAGAAAACGTTCTATGGAAATCTAGTTGCACAATTCCATAAAGCTTTCTTTCGGTTCTTACTTGGAGCAATTCCACATCTGGTTTATGACACATTTCCATTAGTTCCTGATACATTTCTTTCAAGTGTTTACTCTTGATCCATGTTGATCCAACTTCTCTGGAGTTGCTGAAAATTCTCTTGGTATTCCTCGTTCAGTCTCTCTAAATGTTGTTTTTCTCCTTTATGGAGAACTGGATGCAGCTTCCTATACTAATTCCTGATCATCTGTGCCCATAAAACCACATCACTCTGTAGGGACATGGATTTTGTAGGCTAAATGCTTAGGTCTACTTCCACCTCACAGAACCCACAAATTCATCCTCCTCATTCCTTCTTTTATTTTCCACCGTTTACAAACAGGATGATGAGTTAAGCAAGACCTTCCTTCAAAATTTATGTAATTCATCAATTCTCGAACACCTGCAAAAAAGCCCTTTTGATTTAAATGTTTAAATATATGTCCTTTTAAATCTGAAATACCATTAGAAAACAACTAAAATTTATGATTGATTGTTAAATTGTCATCAATAATATATATAATCTTTGTTATTCACTTAGTTTGTAGTCTCAAACCTTTGTACTTCACAGCCCAAACAATCACTCTAAGTAGAGATGCTGTTAGTGTATTATAATCAGGATCAGAAGCCATCACACGGAAAGGATCTTAGTAAAAACTTTAACCCCCATCTCTCAAACCGACTACTTCTTTTCTGTCTCCCACCTTTCTTCCCTCAAAAGCCACAGGCTCTGAATTGCCCTGCCATTCTGAGAACATGAATCTCCATTCCATTGTGTTTCTCCTCTCAATATTGACATATTTATTCTCACACTCCCCCGGTCATTTGTTGTCCCTTCTCCTCAGCTTTTCATCGTGTTACATTTTCTCCTACTTGACCTGGCATCATCTGGGCCCCTTGCTGTCAGATTTAACCAGCACAGGCACTTTTCTTAAATTACTGATCCCACCTGCTTTTTTGCCCCTGGATAACATCATATTCACCATTAAATGCCTTTATTCCTCAATTATATACTATTTAATCAATATTACATAATTCATTTATACAGAAATCTCTGCCTGAAATACTTACTAATTTTAAGCATCTACTTGTCCTTCAGAATTTATATCTATTTTTATTTATCTGAAAGCTTTTACAGAAAACCTGCACAATTGCTATATTGAACAGTCTGGTTGTTTTCCAGCCTATGAATAAACACATGACAAAATCTGGTATATGAAAATTTGAACTCAAGTTGCTAATATAAATGCTCTCAGCATGCCTGTCTCAAGCTGGTCGTGAGGACACATGGTCTCATACTTACCCTCCAGAGGAAGGCTGTTCTTCTCTCCTCATTTAGATTTCTCTGATTTTCTTGAATCTTTTTCCATAAAATCCTCATTTGCTTTAAGAGCTTCTCCTGCAAAAGAATTACTAGGTTGAACAACAGAAAATGAAACACCATAAATTCCACACTCTGAGTGGTATACGCAAGCAAGGGATATAATACATAAATACATTAGAAAGGGGAAACAAAAACAAATTTTTCACTGCTCATCCTCAATGGATATTTTTCAGTTTGAGGATTCAGAAAGCAGAACAGTTTAGGGAACTGAAATGTGAAGATTTCCTGTAACTTGGCTAATGTTCAGGGAAACATCCTGCTTCAGAACCCACTATGCTAGCCCCCAGATTTTGTAGTGTGCTAGTCCCATACTCGTTTGTCCAATAATATTAAATATATTTCCAAAATACCTTTCTTTGCGCTAGTAGTTTTGGTGGCTTTTCAATGTCTTTAGCATTGAAGTGTAGACTCAATAATAATGACATTTACTTGTTCACGCTCTGTTTGGGTCCAAGCTTCATGAAGGAAGGTAGAGTTGCATATTTTATTCAAAATTTCATCGTTGGTACCTAGAACAGCACCTGGCACTCAGTAAAGAATGGAGTAATCACCATGATGATTCTCATCGTCCTTCTAATCTCTTTAACTCTGCCACCTTCCAGCTTTCAGGTGATCGCAGAACTATCTCTTACCTGGTGTTCCTCAGCTGCCTCTTCAGTGGGATAGTGTTTGTGAGCCCCGTGCTCCTGAGAGGTGGCGCACAGCAAGCAGAGCAGACTCTTGTCCATGTCAGAGAACATCTTCTTTGTTTCCGTGTGGTCCCACATGTTTGTTTCTCCGAGCTCAGGAATTGCCAGAGACTGGCTTTTCTCGCAGTGGTCACTAAGTTCTTCAGAAGAATTTTGGTTTTGAAGTCCTTGTTCAGTGATGGTTCCCTGCATGCAGGGCAGTTGGCAGGACTTCAGGCTTCTTCCCAGGAAAGGCAGAGACAGGGCCTACAGAAGCTGTGCCCACAGCAGACAGTGGCAGGGTCTACCAGGTAGTTCAGGCAGATGACGCAGGTGAGTTCCTTCTGGAAGGCATGTGAGAAGTCTGAGTCCATTTTCCTAAGGAAAGAAAACCACAAGAATTTAATCTTCTACCCTGGAGAGACAAAGGTCCAAGCAAAGTTTGAATCAGGTTGCAATTGAATAATATCCTTTCTTTCTAGAGAAGAATAGGCTTTAATTTGCAACAACAGAGATAGGAAAAATAGAAAACCAAGGCACTAAGAGATATCGACCTCTGTAGGAAAACGTGACTGTTCTCCAATCAACACAGGGCCAGCTTTCCAAACTCTATTTTCTTGCATAGAAGAATGTCGTATTTTTTGAGGGGTTAGTGTCCACAAAATTGCTTGGGCTTCAAAGGTTTCATCAACCTGTAAACTCAAGGGTTGAGTCTTGAATTGTCTGAGAATCAGTAACACTCTTAATTGCCAGTGATTGGTTTAGAGAAGGCAAGCGAACTAAGCTCTTCTACTGTCACTTTTTCATTTAACTGTAACAACCATCCATCGTGACTTTTCCAGAAGGACCCTGCTTGAAAATGTTAGAGCAGAACTCATACTTAGACTCAAATCAGAAAAAGCTAGCCTTTACTCTCCAAGATAAAACAGGCAAATCGAGGTAAAGGCACTTCTCCAAGGCAAAACAAACAATCATTGCTTTTCTAGGCTGCTCTGTTAATTCAGTCAACAGAAACTTTCTGGCGTGTTTACTGTTCCTTTACTGTCTGTTAATTTGGGGATATACTGGTTAATATTATGACATTTTTAAAAGACAGGTAATTAAAATTACAAAAAGATTGATAAACTGTAGGAGAGTACACAAAGGATAGAAATATTTTCTAAGCTCTTTGGAAGCATTATCATTACTCTTTCACGCAGTCAGAAAACGAGTAAGTATTACGCAATAATAATAGGCACTAGACAGTAAGTCAGAATTTTAAATGTATGTTTTGAAAAAAAAAAAAAAAGAGGAAAAATAAACGTAGGCCAGGCAAGGTGGCTCAAGCCTGTAAATCGCAGTATTTTGGGAGGCCAAGTCAGGCAGGGTGTTTTGAGCTCAGGAGTTCTAGACTGGCGACATGGCAAAATGTCTAGGTCGGCCTATCTCTATAAATATATATGTGTGTATAACAGCCGAACATGACGGCCCATACCTGTAGTCCCAGCTACTTTGGGAGATGAGGCTGAAGGATTGCTTGAAGTGAGAAGTAGAGGCAATAGTGAGTCTTATTTCCACCACTGCACTGCAGCCTGGGTGGCCCTGTCTAAAGCAAACAAAGAAACAAAGAAATGAACAATCTAAATCCTGGTTTCTACACTGTATAAATATATGATCCCTCTATTTCTGACATTTCTGCATGATTGCCAGTGAGACTTTTCTGCAGAAATACTCATTTCTTGCTTTCTTTGACAGACTGAAGTTTGTGAAGAGACTTTTACCATTTTTTAGAAAAAAACGTTTGCCCGAATCATCCAATGCACTCTCTACCTATATATAGCCATACATTGTAACACAGGCACATTACCACTAGTACGGTAGAATGTAACACATTTATACACATAAATTACAACACCCATAAGCCATTTATAGAACCCACAGAGATTAAAAAACTACTAGATATTTGGAAACTGTTGCAAAACGCTTACAATCTATACAAATAACTTAGAAATACATTAAGTAAAAAATTAATCATAACCTTAATTTGAGGAACATGTAGCAAGACAGATGACGAAAATGTTAATTTGTAAATAGGTTAAGTAAATGGAGCTTGTAAACCTACAGATTATGTTGAGAATAATTTTAAAAAAGAAATGGAGCCGTTCTTAAAACTCTGAAAATGAGATCATTTCATCTAAAAAAATCTAATTTTGCAGATAAATTAAAGTCCCCAAATTTTGTTTGTTTTGGTTTGTAACCTAATAGTAGCTCCTACACTGGAAATCGTGTGCTTACCTCAGAAAAATATCTATGTTCTCACCAAAGCCTGCTGTCAAATAAGATGAATTCAGTTCAGGGATCAGAGCCTCACCATGCAGTGCTGGTAGCTTTTGGAAGTCTCCAAGGCCAGTTGCAAAGACACTCTGTGGGTTCTGGAGAAGAATGAGCTTGACTCTTGAAGTGTCCTTATATAAATCTCTGAAGACCAACCCCTTTCTTTCAACTGACTGCATTTCAGGGGGCATAGGGGGGTGTTAAGATAGATGATGATTAAGTCTTTTCAAAACAGAAGTTTTTTTGTTTTTTTTTTTTGCATGGAGTCTTGCTCTATTGCCTTGCCTAGGCTGGAGTGCAGTGAAGTGATCTCGGCTCACTGCAAACTCTGCCTCCCAGGTTCAAGCAATTCTCCTGCCTCAGCCTCCCAAGTAGCTGGGATTACAGGTGCCCACTGCCATGGCTGGCTAATTTTTTTTTTTTTTTTGGCATTTTAATAGAGTGGTTAGTAAAGTGCTGGGATTACAGTCATGAGCCACCGTGCCCAGGCGATTCACTTTTATTGTAATGTAAGAATTTAATCTAAGAACACTGTCGGCCTCCACTCCATAAGGGACATTTCTCCTGCTCCTCATGCTCCAGATGAAGGCTTTCAAGGGCCTCTCAACAACCACAGGATGTAAGATTCCCTCCTATAATACCTGCCATTGCTCATCCCAGCTCAATGGGTAAAGGAGGGAAAGTCTACAAAGCTCCATCTCAGGGATCTCCCTGGGCCACGGTAGTGTAGGGCATGTTGCTCTGAGATATATTGAAATGCATTTCTACTTGACAAAGTAATGATGGCAGGGCTTCATCTGAATGCATTTATTCTACCGCTCATGGAGAGGAGTGACATGCCATTTCAGACACATGAGAACACTCTCTGCCTAGTTACCGGTGGCTCCAGATCTTCATGCAGTTATGGAAACCCGTGCTGCAGATTCTGGAGAAGCAGCTCAGACCTCGGGCAGACAAGAGTTCTTCAAGAACCACCTTGGCTATGCAAAGACTATTAGGCTCAGCAACAGTCTGAGCTGGATGAGAGATAGAGCAAAGCTCCCAGGAGCAGCAGAAGATGTAAGGGAGGGAAAAGGGAAGGAAGAAACTCTAGATTTCAGGATATCCCCTTTATCTCTATGAGAATCTCAGCACCCACAAGGCCACCGTTCCTTTTTCTGACTCCTCTTGGATCCAGGAATTTTCCTGGGTTAAGCCATCCAGGGATAGGACAGGAGATGCCATTTGGCTCTAGGAGCAGAGGAGAGAAACTCAGCAGGAAGAGTACCTCTATGGGAGGAAAATTCAGTTGAGCATGTTTGTAGGGTCACAGGGCTGGATATGGGTAGAGTCTAGTGTACATGTTCAGAAGCCACAGTTCCCCCAGATCTTCTGATTCTAACAAGTACACAGAGCCAATCAAATGAAGGAGGGGCGGGTCAAGGGAATTCAGGGACAAGGGGAATGAAGGATATTAGTTGCAGGAGGAGGCTGTTGAGGTCAGTAGGCAGACATTCTCCTTCTCCTCTTATATTGAGAAACAAGTAATGAAGCTTTAACATGTTGCTTGTGCTCTGGGCCAAAGGCAGCAGAGCACTTGTCTCTGGTCTCCATATACACTTGACCTATTTACTTTCAGTATTCCCAGTAAGATTTTGATTCATTTCACACGGAATAACGCTCACCTACCATGCTGAAATTGCCATACGTATTATGAGACTCTACTGATCGTAAGTAAGTTACTCTCAACCTTGAGATCTGGCTTCAGTTTTCTCTATTCTCATTCCTTCTCCTCTATATCAGAAGTTTCATAATAGACAGTGAGGGCAAATATGGTGTGGAGAAATAATCAGTTTACATTTAGATATTTTTAATGTAGTTGTCACTTCCTAAAAAGCTAGGTAAAATCTGAAATACATGAAATAGCCACGCACCTTCATTTCTAGCCTCCTTTAGGTGTCTGCCAAAATATATTCTATACTAGGTCTTTTCTGACCATAATATTATAAATTCAATTTTGGGCGGGGTGCAGTGGCTCATGCCTGTAATCTCAGCACTTTGGGAGGCCGAGGTGGGCGGATCACGAGGTCAGGAGATCGAGACCATCCTGGCTAACACGGTGAAGCCCCGTCTCTACTAATAATAAAAAAAAAAATAGCCTGGCGTGGTGGCGGGCGCCTGTAGCCCCAGCAACTCCAGAGGCTGAGGCAGGAGAATGGCGTGAACCCGGGAGGCCGAGCTTGCAGTGAGCTGAGATCGCGACACTGCACTCCAGCCTGTGTGACAGAGCGAGACTCTGTCTCAAAAACAAAAACAAAACAAAACAAAAATCAATTTTGTCTATGATACTTTATTTATTTTCCTTTCCTGCTGTGTTTTTCTCTAAAGCACTTATCACAATGCGTTTCTCTATCAATTTTTTTTTTTTTTCAAAACCGGGTCTTGCTCTGTCATCCAGGCTTAAGCATGGTGCCATATCAGCTCACTGCAGCCTTGACTTCCCAATTTCAAGCAATCCTCTCATCTAAGCCGGTGTCTGAGAATACAGGAACATGCCACAACCCCAGCTAATTTTGTTTCTCTTTTCTTAGAGATGGGCTCTCTGTTGCTGAGGCTGGTCTTGAACTGCTAAGCACAAGTGATCCTCCTGCTTCAGAATCCTGAAGTGCTGATATTACAGGCCAGAGCCACTGTGCCAGCTTCACTTTTTCAATGTTGTATTTTGACTTGCTGACTTGTGTTTCTCACCCTGCGACCTCATTAGCTCTTTAGGTGCAAGAAAATCTGTCTCATTTGTTCATTTCTGCATTGGCTTAGAATGCTTATTAAGACACAGTAGGCACTTGATATTTTGAAGAAAAAAGTATCGTAAGTTACATCCTTAAGGATATCACTTTTAAAGCATCAAGATGACTTATAATATAAATAATTTAGCTGATGATATCTCTCTCTTTCACACAGAGCCAATTTCTTTCTTAGTACTTGGGAGTGTCTTTAATATTATTTGTTTTTATTTTCCATCAGGAAATCTTTACTTCTTTCAGAATGTATATGTAATTTCATTTAATCTCTTCTCTTCATAGTATTCATTTTATGTTAGAATTAGTAAATGATCCATACAGATTCTTCAGCCATGCATCTAGGCCCCATCTTGAACTACCCTATGCTACCGTTTCTGCTACATCTCTAAGCACTGCCTCTCTCATCATATGTGTGTTAATCACATATGTGAACTAAGTGGAAATCCAATAGTACAATGGTTTATCTAGTATATAGTTTCCAGCACCCCCCGCCCCAATTTACCTGCCTGAAATTCCAAGAAATTTTCTATTAATTTTTTTTATGTAATGTAGTTTAATTTTATTTAGAAAATTAGAGAATATAGTTTTAAAACTTTTGACCTATATATACTGTTGACCCTTGAATAACACTGGTTGGAGCTATGTGAGTCACGTATAATTGGAGTTTCTTCCGCTTCTGCTACCCCTGAGACAGCAAGACCAACCCCTCCTCTTTCTCCTCCTTCTCTGATTACTCAACATGAAGATGATCAGGATGAAAACTCTTATAATGATCCACTTCCACTAATTAGATTTAGTATTCCATTAATGAATATTAAATATATTTTTCTTTTGATTTTCTTAATAACATTTTCTTTCCTTTAGATAACTTTACTGTAAAAATAGAGTATACATATAACATAGAAAATATGCATTAATCAACTGTGAATATTATCATTAAGGCTTCTAGTCGACACTAGGCTATTGAGAGCTAAGTTTTGAGGAAGTCAAACGTTATACACTGATTTCTGACTACATGGGATCTCGGCACCCCAACCACCATGGTGTTCAAAGGTCAACTCTAAGTTTATTAAATATCATTCAAATAATCTGAGAATCTCTTTGTGAACAAAGACTTTATCTTTCTGTGAAACCCTGTTTATCTCACGCAGTAATTATTGCATTTCATAGTGATAGTGTATTTTATCATGCTTACTGATATTTTATATCATTTCCCAGGAAACAAAATTGTTTTAGCTGAATATTTTGATATTAGCAAGAAATCCTAATAAAAAGTTTGCTGCCATGTTGAAATGATTAGATAGAACCCTTTTGCTATTGTTCTGCTGCTCACAGTAGCATAACAATTGACACCTTCGTTGTGCCCATTGCTCTGTCTGGTACACTGAAGCATATGCTCTCCATGGATTTCTGATAATATCGTGCATTATATTAATATTTTTGAAAGTAATAGCTATATATTTCTAAAGTGTCCAAGAACTGTCACAAAGTTCCATATTTTGTCACAGTATTTTCATTTCTTGAATTATTTCTTAAGAAAAAGTATCAAATTTGGAAAAGAAAGACTGCTTTGAAAAAGACTTGAGTTCTAAAATGATAATAGCAAGTATTTCAAAGTAACCTCTTGCCTAAGAGAAGAGAAATTACTAAAGAAGTCGATATTCCCCAATGAGAACATTTTATAATCATTAGAATCAATGATTAGAGTCAGGTGTGGTGACTCACACCTGTAATTCCAGCTATTTGGGTGGGTGAGACAAAAATCCTGAGGTCAGGAGTTCGAAACCAGTCTGGCTAACATGGTGAAATCCCATCTCTACTAAAAAACAAACAAAAAAAACAGAAAAACAAACAAACAAACAAACAAAAAACTAGCCAGGTGTTGTGGCAGGCACCTGTAATCCCAGCTACTCAGGAGACTGAGGCAGGAGAACTGCTTGAGCCCAGGAGGTGGCCAGCCTGGACGACAGAGCAAGATTCCGTCCCATAAAAAAGAAAAAATATTATTAGAGATATAATATAAGAAGACATTTACAACAAAACATGAAGTAAGCAGAAAGAATTTAAAGTTGTATATATAATTTGATTAATTTTATTCAACAAATATAGGAAAAACTTAAAGGGAGTTAATCAGTTAGTATAAGCACTGCATTATCTTCAGAGGAATATTGGGAGAATTATTTCCTTATTGTTCACAATTCTTTCCAATTTTTTTTATGTGGGTAAAAGGTCAACAATGAGAATGAAAATGTAAGCAGATTCCATGAAGCTGATTTTCTATCTTTAAAAGAAAAATGATGTTTTCTCTCCCTGACAAAATGCCTCATCATTTGAATTATGGTTTGTTAAGGACACACAGCTTTTTCTTCCTTGAGTATTTCTATATTTGTTTCATTTTCTCCAAATGATAGTAAAGATCCAGTCTGTGTCTCTATAAGATGTTTACAATTCCTGAAACACCTGAGCAGTGCATTGCACGTAATAATAGTAATTTCTCACTAAGTAAATTAAGTTGAATGTTGAATTTCTCAACCAAACTTCGAAATCTAAGGAAGAGACATGTCTTCATCCTGCTTTTCTTGTATGACTTCTTTCCTCTGTATCAAAGGATACAGGGTGTTAACATAGGATACAGAGAAAGAGAAGTGTGTGTGTGTGTGTGTGTGTGTGTGTCTTTGTGTATTTACATGTGTGTAGCCACATCAATTTTTGTATTTGTAGCAATGGATTGTGAATTTGATTCAGAAACCCATAGCATTTTATTGAAATTATGTTTTATTTGATTGTCTCATCTGTTTATGAGAGCTGCTAACAGATAGCCTGTGTTTCATTTACTATATACTGTTTCAAAATCTGAGTTCATGATGCTAACTTCATAAATGTTGAATAGAGCTGATATCCAAATTATGGGGGCTGTAGTTATTCCTATTTTTCCTTTGTCAACAGGGTGCAGTTGAAAGAACAATATAGACCTCCCATTTCATTCTAAAACTATCTAGTGTGAGTTTAGGTACGTTATTTAACTCCTGATCCTTTAGTATCTCATCTATGAAATGGTGCTACTAGCCTGCCCAACTTGCAGAATTGCTCTGAAGATTAAAAATCATGTATTGTATAAACATTCAAAACAGTAATTGGCTCATAGGAGGTGATCAGCCAGTTCTAAATGCCAACTGTTAGTAAAACTACATTATAAAAAGTAAGAGATAAATGAATGAATAGAATAATTAATGCTTTCTTAATGTAATGATGGTTTCTCATTAGTTAATTACATTGTGAAAGAATGGTATATTGAATTCAGTGACTCATTGTTTAGCTACTCAGAGCTTGTTGATACACTTTCAATTAGATCGAATCATTCTTATTGCAATAGGAACCCCATCACTCCTTTTGGACTGTAAGTTCTGTGAAAGCAGGGAGTGTTTGATTCATAGCAGGCATCCAGATATTGTAGAAAGACTGAAATAAGCACCATGTTTTGTGTTCCTAATAGGTTTAGCTTTAAAAATTAGAATATTTTTAGTTATCACTTGGTAAATATTTATAATTTGTCAGGCATCTTACTAAACATTACCAGATTATTTTAATTTAATATTAATATTATTTCTGTGAGCAGATTACTAGGAGACCTAAGGTGAAGAAAGTCTTGCCTATATTTGTATACCTGGGTTTATCAGTTAGTTATTATCGATGTAAATAAAAATCACTATCTTTTTTCCCATTGGCACATGCATCTGTTTATGTGCTTTCATAAGCTTTAGCAGAATAGTATTTTATAAGATTTAAAAATGTGGTAGCTATGTATTTTTTTGTTCTTCATTTGCATATTATAGGAATTTAAAATACACATTTCATACTTGAAGAACACTGATTTGAATTGCACAGGCCTACTTAGGCACAATGTTTTTAAAAAATATGGTCAGTCCTTTTGATCTGTAGATTTCACATCAGCAAGCAAAGATAGGTAGAAAATCCAGTGTTATTCACTGTAATCCCAAGTACTTAGGAAGCTGAGAAAGGAGAATTGCTTAAGCCCAGGAGTTTGAGGCTGTGGTGAGGTATGATCAAGCCACTGCACTCCACCCTGGCAAAAGAGTGAAATTCCATGTCTTAAGAAAACACAATAAAATACAGTATTGAAGGAAAGAACCCCACGTATGTAGAGGGCCAACTTTTTATTTTTAAAGATGGTAAACTTTATTTTGCAAAATTATTTTTTTCAAACTTATCTTTTTAAATATTAGTATTGCATACAGAAAATGATTTTGTTAAAAATATCACAAAGTAGGAAGGACATAAATCCAGAAAAAGAGGCTTTTAAGTGAGTCAATTTATTTCTATGGAGCAAACCTCAACAATTATTTTTCCTTTAGCTTTGACATGTTAGAACTTTTTTCACAGAATGATACTCATTACATGAGCTTGAATCTGAGAACCTCAGATGTGGCCAATAAAGAACTAATGAAAAATGTGTAAAGTAAGAAAATTATGAATGTTTTTCTAAAAAACAAAACAAAATAAAGCAAAACTATTACGTTCCATTGGGACTCTTAGCCATGTTTTTCAGAAATATTCTCTTTTATATTATTGCCTACTTCATTGTCTTAACAATATGAAGACCAGGATGTCAAAGGGCATTAGGCATGTGGTGAGAGTTAAATTATGGCCAATTAACCCGAGGGAGGTCAGATGTGGCTTCACATTCCACATCCGCAGCTACCTTTCCTCACTGAGGCAGACCAAGGTAATCCAGAAAGTCTTTTCAGACTCTGAGAATGCTGGACTTACATTATTCGGAAAATCACTTGAAAAGATGAAATATTAAATAATTTACACTAAAATCTGGATTATTATTCTGATAGATCAATTTGATTTGTTTAGTGTTTTTTTCACATTCAGCTTGTTAATTCCACAGAAGAGGGGGGCCTACTTTTCATGTATACGTGTCTTTTCTGCTGGACTTGAGTATGCACAAATTTTGATCTCTGTCAGTGTCCTGGAACCAATCCCCAGAGCTGACTGATTAAGTTCGCTTTTGTTCTGAAATTTTTATTTTGTCTATAGAAATGCATTTTCATGAAGTTATAACTATATTCATTTTATTTCTCATTCCAATATTATTGAGAATTATGAATAATCAACCATTGTTTCTGTAATGAGCATTTATTGATCCTTAGGGTTACCAGATAGACGTTTTTATAGGTAGGAAAAGAAAAAATGATTCCCTGTTATAATATCACTTTTTCATTTTTTTTTGTACTGTGGAAAAATATCATAGATGATTTCTTGCAAGCCAATAGAAAATTTCAATATGTATGTAGTAATGATAAATATAATATTCTCTCATACAATGTAATATAATTTTTGCGTATCTTTATTTTCAGTATCCTTTTGTTTCTTATTTTAAAATAATGTTTATTTTAGAAACTGTAAAGATCAAGAAAGCCACAGCAGAAAGTAAATATCTGCCTAATTCCATCAGAAAAATATGAAATCATGGTTATATTCTTGTGTGTATAATTCTAGCCCTTTTCCTATTTTAAATATATTTTTGTGTACGTATACACAAAACCCAGTAAATCTCTCTATATGTAAGGTATATAATCGACACATCTTTATTTGTTCTTTTTCATATTTTTGACATTTAGAGATGTTTTTCTTCCTAAATCTAGACTATTGTAATTTTTTCTGCCAAACATTGACTATCCCCAGGTTGACCTTATATGTATTGATAGGGGTTAGGTCATTGGACAGCCAGAAATGGCTCCATCTTTCTGTCCAGGGATTATCAAAGTGTCTGGCTTGGGAGTAAGAGCATGTTTTCAACAGTTCGATTGGTTGGCCAATGGCAGCATATTTTAAACTTACCCATCGCCCCAGCTTATTTTGTTGTTGTTCTTAAGAGACAGGTTCTCACACTGTCTCCCAAGCTGGAGTTCAGTGTGCAATCTCAGCTCTCTGCAGCCTCAAACCCCTGGGCTTGATCAATCTTTCCACCGCAGCCTTCAAAATCGCTGGGACTACAGTCACGTGCCACAGTGCCCAGCTAATATTTGTACTTTTATTTGTCGAGACAGGGTGTCCCTATGTTGCCCAGGATGGTCTCAAACTCCTGGCCTCAAGCAATTCTCCCACTTAAGCCTCCCAAATTTATGGAATTAGAGTAATGAGCCACCGCTCCTGGCCTTATTTATCTCTTCAGAGTTTGTCCTTCCTTTCTAGGTCTATGACATGAAAATATCTTTGCCCGTTCCATAAAGCATTCATCTGTCGTGGTCACATGAAACATTACAAAATTGTTTTTGATGTTTCTTCATGTTTTATGTGAAGTATGCTAACATGGTAATGTAGCTTTTTTAAAAAGGACAAAAAAACCACAATAGATGGTTGACTAATCACAAACAGGACTTTAAGGATCACAGTTGTGCTATTGTTTATTATGATATATTAAAAAATCAGCACTTACTTGTAATGTGCCTTGAGACGAACCATTTAGCAACTTGATTTCTCAGACCTCAATTTCCTCCTCTGGGAAATACTAATATCAACTGTGTGTAGTTTATGTTGAAGAATTAGAAAAATTGTAAGTAAATACTTTATTACCAAGCACGATTGCTGTGGTTATTTTATCGTTTGTTACTGTTGTAGCATTGAACCACTTACCACTTTAGGTTATTTGTTCGAAGTCAAATATTATTAATTAACACATATTTCATAAACTAGTCTTTTCCATTTTATTTATATATTTATTTTTTAAAGGATGCAGCCTTGCTTTGTAGCCCAGCCTGGATTGCAGTGGCATGGCATGATCTCAGCTCACTGTGACCTCTGCCTGCCGGGTTCAAGCAATTCTCCTGCCTCAGACTCCTGAGTACCTGGGACAACAGACGCGTGCCACCATGCCTGGCTAATTTTTTGTATTTTTAGTAGAGACGGGGTTTCACCATGCTTTCCAGGCTAGTCTCGAACTCCTAACCTCGTGATCAGACAACCTTGGCCTCCCAAAATGCTGGGGTTACAGACTTGAGACACCACGCCTGACCATAATAGTCTTTAGAGTTGATTTAATGTGGAAGTTTAGTTGACAAGTGGCTGTTTCAAATTGTTAAATTAGAAATATTCAATGTTAGAATTGTAGAATGCCCTTGTGTTTCTCTTCCATATCATTTGGGCAACTAGTAAACAGTATACTGTCTTATCAACAGGTATGTCATCTATGCTCCAAGCAGCCACAACAAGTATTCAGGGGAGTCATTTCCAGGAATTTCTAATTCTCTGTCTGATATTGAAAGGAAAGTGGACCCATGCAAGGCTAAGGGAGAAGTGAAGAGACAGCTTTGTTGCAGCCTTCACTGGGCAGGCAGCTTCAGAGGCTTTGAAACAAGTAGCCTAAGAGGATTCCTTAGAGAACCCATATTGAATTTGTGTGGTATGTCACTCAGAAAGAATCATGATGGGTATACTGATGTATTTTAAAATTAGTATTTTAGAAATAAAGATGGATAGTATATATAGTTATGTGAGTGTTCATATATTTGTCTGTGTATATATTTTTTCTTTTATTTTCTTGTGGATTAAAAATAAAAAATCAAAATTTATAATTATACAAGATTATTCTGAAGTAGAAGAATCAAAGTCAGTATTAAATCCAAGGGGAATGGACAAATATCATAAAACTCTCATCTGCATTTTCGGGGAATCAAGTCTAGTGTGTCCATGTCGCTTCATACGTGGGAAAACATCAGTTTGTCATAGAGCACACTGCAGAATATGCACAACTGCTCCAAGCCAGAGGCCTCATGCCCTGCCTGGCCTCCCAAGGCTGAGAGGATCACTATCTCAGCACACTAGTTGGGACACTGATTAAATTACACTTTTAGTATATGTAATCACTCTATAGAATAAGAAATCATTATTTTTTATTAAAATATTTTATTTATGTAAAAGACTATAATATAACACACAAGTATAGAGAAAAATAGTAATGAACATTTGTGAACCTACTAGCCATATTAAGAAAATAACATTTCCAATATCTTTGGGTTCCCCGTGCACTAATGACAGTTGTGCTTTTTCACTGTGTTGAATTTTGTGTTTATCTTTATTTCCTCTGTTATTCTTTATAATTTTATCACACATGGCTATATTATTTACATGTTTTATGGTTTGGCTTTAGGTAGTTTTGAACTTTTTAAAATAAAATCATACCATGTATAGTTTTGTGGTACTTGATTTTTTTCCACTGGTCTTTAGGTGTTCAGATAGATAGATAAGTAAGTAGATAGATAGATATAGATAGATAGATAGATAGATAGATAGATAGATAGATAGATAGATAGACTGATAGCATTTATTCAAATGAAAGGAAGATTCAGGGTCTGTCAAGACAGAGAAAACATATAATAATGTGAATAGGGAAAGTTAATATAAAGAATGATTAATTATAACAGCATTTGAGCAAGGAAATATTGTCCAGTAGAATGTAAGGAGAAGTCTAAATAATACGTGTTGAGCACATATAAGGAATTGCCATTGTTTCCAGGGTGAAGTTGGAGTAGCCAATGAAGACTCCCCTCACCCCTTGGCCTCACTGAATGTTAAGAAGTCGCTGTGCTGTTGCGCTTGAACAACTTGCTTTAAATCCACACTTCAGAGCTCCCCAGAAACTTGCCTTCTGGGCCACTTGTAAAGCTGTTTACAAAGAAATGTCATGCCAGACAGGCTCCACTTCAGATTTGGCAAAGGGCAGTATCAGGAGAAGCTCATGGCTGCTCAGTTCTCCTGGCCACCACGAGCTTCAGGAAGTGGATGCTATAGCTGCTGCCCGAACTACACAATCTGGGCATTGGTGTATCCCTGTATGCCCTCCGGGCCAGACACTGGAGGTGTCATTTCCAAAGCAGATTGGAAACGCTTTTTTGGAATTTCT
The DNA here is from genome assembly GCF_028878055.3 of Symphalangus syndactylus. Lineage (NCBI taxonomy): Eukaryota > Metazoa > Chordata > Mammalia > Primates > Hylobatidae > Symphalangus > Symphalangus syndactylus. The sequence continues at coordinate 70,652,338 of NC_072428.2, read as the reverse complement.
CTCCAATGCTTTCTACTCACACAGATTGACATCTTAACACGTGGCAAAGAAAAAAATATTTAAAGAGTCCAGATCTATTTATGTAAACAATCAAGAGTGAGTTTGTAGTGGAAAACCCAAAGTTGGATAAATGGTGCATAATGATATATATTTGTTCATTTTCTGCTGTTGTACATTTGGAATAATTTTTGTATTTTGATTTTGTGAACATGTCTCCTAATGTAAATAGCCAATAGATTCTCTTTCCGGACAGTATCTTCCGATAACTGGAATGTCTGGGTTATAAAATTTGTGGATCGTCAATTCTATTGGGCAATGCCACAGCGCTTCAAAGTAATTTTATTTATGTATAATTCCACTGACAAGGTAATCATGTTATATAAAATAATAGAAGCATGGATGATTGTGGCAAGTTAAAGAAATACAAGGAACTCACCCTTAGTAGAATCCAAGGCATTTGTGGGAAGAACAATTCATACACTGAGCACCAAATACATCAAGTACGTTTTGGAAGACATTGAGAGGAGTGTAACTACTTTCCTGTAGTTTATCAAAATCCCATAATAAGGTTAAGCAGGTAGGAATATAGGCACATTTCCATTTCAGAAAGCATTCTGGCCTAGATAGAATAGAAGGATATCAACCCAGGAAGAGAACAGAACTAATATTTTGTGTGTGTGTGTGTGTGACACGGTCTCACTCTGTCACCCAGGCTAGAGTCAGTGGCACAATCCCTGCTCAATGCAACCTCTGCCTCCTGGGCTCGGGCAATCGTCCAGCCTAAGACTTAGCTGAGGTTGTAGGCATGCACCCTCATGCCTGTCTAATTTTTGTATTTTTTGTGGAGATGGAGTTTTACCATGTTGCCTAGCCTGGTCTCGAACTTCTCAGCTTGACCGGTCAAGCCACCTCGGCCTCCAAAACTGCTGGGATTACAGGCATAAGCCACAATGCCAGGCCCCACAATCTTTTCTCATGACAACTGCTGTCACTTAGACTTTACTATCAGAAAAGATAAGACTATCCTCACCCTTTGGGTTTCAGCTTAGCTGTCATTTCTTTTAGGAAGACTTTTAGGATGACTGTCCCTTCCTTTGTATCAACTACTAGACCATGAGCTCCTTAAGGACTTAGTCTTGGTTTTTTTTTACACTTTTTTTTTTTATTTTACTTTAATTTTTGGGATACATGTGCAGAAAGTGCAGGTTTGTTACAATTTTGGCTCCAATCTCTACCAGTAAGGAGAGTCCATAGCAGACACTTATTTTGTGAATAATCAGAGTAGCTCGCATAAGAGACCCTCTGAGACATTCTGTGCTTTGAAAAGCAGAGCTGCACTGCACACTAGGATTTCCACAATGCCTTTGTTATGGGGTTTGGCCGAGCACGCCTACAGGCTTTTTGTGATGTCATTGATAGAGGGTTGGACAGTATGGTAGATGTAGGACAGTGTGCATATTATTATTCAAAAAAGTGGACCAAAGCCTGCACAATACTTGAAAGCTTTGTCAACTTTCAATCAATTCTGCCAGCATGCAAGAAGCGTCCCCCCAAAATATTGTATGTAATTTGGTGGCTTAGGAAGATACTTTGGCAACATATTTAATGTCACTGAAAGGAAAACAGTTTTCAGAGACAGACTGCCTGGTTTCAAACCCTAGTTCTCCTACTTAATTAGAGTATGCCTATGGACAAATTATTAAAGTTTCCTGCTCTCACGTTTCTTAATCTTTAAATGAGTATAAAATATTATTTATCTTATGGGGTTCCTGTAACAATTAAGTAAGCTAGAACATGTGAAGCACTTAGAACAGTTTTTAGCACAGAATTGGTGATCAATAAATGTCTGATATTTTCACTTGAATGACAGGGTATTTTTTATTTAGGTAAGGAAATACTGCCTTTTCTCTCTTACCTACCCTGCACGATAACACACTTGTAGTAAAATAGATAACTTTTTCAGCTTCTAGCACTAAAATTTGCAACTATTTTTTATTCTTTCATATGCATCTCATAAGTTGCTTATTGTTTATTTCTGTCTAATATAGGGCAGTCTACAAAATGTAGAATCAAATTTTTACTGAGAAGTGAGAATACCAGAAAGTCTTTCTTCTCTACACTTAGGTAGATAATATGCAACATTTTAAGAAGTATTTGAATCTGTTTTCAAAGAACAACATTTGTGGAAATGTCTGCATATATATATCTATGATTACTTTTTCTTAACTTTATTGGATATATTTTTTGAAGCATAATACTGATCAAATGACACTTCAGAAAACATACTAATTTGCAGTGCCATGGACTGATTAAAAAGACAGCCACTTCATCTTTTTCTAGGATATGCTGGCTTTTATGAATTTCATAATTTTTTAAATGTCTCTTAATATGTAAATGGCGACTTTTATATAGATTTCTACTTTTTCAACTTCTAGCTAGGTTTGTTAATTTTAAGTTTACAGAAATGACCTAAATCCCCAAACATTAGATAATTTATGAATACAACTATGTATAAACATCGGTGATTTATTAAATCATGGTAAAAGACAACAAAATCTGTTAATATGGCAACTGTGTTACAAATAACTTTCATGCACTATTAAAGATGATTATGGACATAATTATTGTGTAAATAACAGCCAGGTGCCATGGCTCATGCCTGCAATCCCAGCGCTTTGGGAGGCCGAGATGGGCGGATCACCTGAGGTCAGGAGTTCGAGACCAGCCTGGCCAACTTGGTGAAACCTTATCTCTACTAAAAATACCAAAATTAGCCAGTCACGGTGGCAGACACCTGTAATCCCAGCTACTCGGGAGGCTGAGGCAGGAGAATCACTTGAACCTGGGAGGCAGAGTTTGCAGTAAGCCGAAATCGTGCCATTGCACTCCAGCCTGGTTGACAGAGGGAGACAGCATGTCAAAAAAAAAAAAAGTAATAATAATTATTATTGTGTAAATTAATTATTATATAATTTTAAAAATATTAATACATAACATTGTTATAGATAGTTATGTACATATATATGTAAAGTTTCAGTTTTAAAATTATTCAAAAAGGTGGATAAATAAAAAACAGATTTTATTTTCATATAAATCCATCATTAGGAAATAGTCATAAAATAGTAAAAATAAGAAAAACAACTACTTATATCAACCATTATATATACAATTTTGTGAAACACAATTAAGTTCCTTGTTATACTTTTTTAAACAAGAGAGTTACACAGCATAGATGTGTTGGTAATCCCAGTTAATATTTTATCTTTGAACATATTCAGATAAATAACTGCTAGGCACTTAAGCAATTATAATTTTAAAACGGAGTGAGAAACAAAATTTTAAAGTTAGCATGTGGCCCGGTGCAGTGGCTCACGCTTGTAATCCCAGCACTTTGGGAGGCCAAGGTGGGCAGATTACCTGAGATCAGGAGTTTGAGACCAGCCTGAGCAACATGGTGAAACCCCATCTCTACTAAAACTACAAAAATTAGTTGAGCCTACTGGTGGGCGACTGTAATCCCAGCTACTTGGGAAGCTGAGGCAGGAGAATCGCTTGAACTCGAGAGGCAGAGGTTGCAGTGAGCTGAGACCGAGCCATTGCACTCCAGCCTTGGTGACAGAGCGAGATACCGTCTCAAACAAACAAAAACAAAAACAAAAACAAAACAAAATAAAAATTAGCATGTGATAATATTTAGTGAAACAATTGTTATACTTAAAATATTTCTTTGAGTACCCTGTGTTAAGTCAACTTTCTTGCATCTCATTCCAACCTTCTCTGTTGAGCTTTGAGCCCCCAAGTGTGGTTTTCAATACTTTATAAACCTAATCAGCCAATTTACCCGTTTCTATGCAATCTAATCCACCTCAGGAAGTGGGTGTGGTCTTTCGTGGGCCCATACACTTTCAAAGGATGCTTGTCCAGAGATTTCTCCTACTTCAGTGAGGGCCTACTGGATTTGTGGCTGCTGGGCTTTGGAGCACCAGGAGTTACTTCTAATTTGGATGTCTACAGAGCTTCTAGACTGAGACCATTCATAGTAGCCTTGTGAGTATAAAATGTGCAGCAAAACCATCATGCTCACTTTTACTCTTAAAAATACTTTAAATTTACCTGGCAGCATGCTTGGGTCTTTTCTAAGCAAACAAATAACCGTCTTAGTGATTTTATAGAAAATCAATATAAAGTATCTTCAGTTTGTAAGATATGGTCTGTGTTCCTTTGCTATTTGATTCTTTTTATGTGACTGTTTTCTGTATTGTTAGATTTTTCTTAAGTGTGAAAAGATATATTTCCATAGTTTCATGCAATGATAGAACCCATAAAATACCTAAAATGTTCACTAGAATGTGGGCATGTAGTAGTGGTTATAATGTACCCCAAAGTGAATGTTAAAAATGTTGAATTACTTTGAAAATTCTTGTTGCAAAGGTCTTATTTGCTGTCTCTTCAAAATTTGCAGTTTGCAGACTAGATTTGAAAGCTGTTGAAAATAGATTTAATCGGCCGGGCATGATGGCTCATGTTTGCAGCCTAGCACTTTGAGAAGCCAAGGCAGGCACATCGATTGAGGTCTAGAGTTAGACACCAGCCTGGCCAACATGGTGAAACCCGGTCTCTACTAAAATTACAAAAAAATTATCCTGGCATGGTGGCGGGCGCCTGTAATACCAGCTACTCGGGAGGCTGCAGCAGGAGAATTGCTTGAACCTGGGAGGTGGAGGTTGCAATAAACTGAGATCGTGCCACTGCCCTCCAGCCTGGGTGACAGAGTGAGACTGCATCTCAACAACAACAACAACAAAAAAAAAAAAAAAGAAAGAAAGAAAATAGATCAATAGATCTAACCAACTGGCAAGGGCTCCCAAGAAGCTGCAACTTCCAAGTCACTAAGGGGAAAGGTGAACTGGTGGCCACGTTTCCATTAACTGCATTTCTGGATTTTCTAGTGTAGAGTGGAAAACCCAATACGTATCTTCATTTTTTTGTTATTTTAGAAGATAATTAATTGTTGATTAATTCTTGTTAATTATTATAAGTGAAACATTGGCTATTTCAGAATGTGAAAGTGTTCTTTCTAATCATCTGAATTGACAATGGGAAAAAACTTTCCTAATTAAAAATAATAGATATTATTTACATTTAATGTATTGAAAGGAAGAGTTTTGATATTAAAGTTAAAAGGACAAATTTAATGATTGATAATTTTAGGAGCTGACAGTCCACTTTGATTAATCAATCTTAGATAAAAGCTACTTTATTTATAATTGTCTGAGCAAACTTCATAGGTGAGTTTGGAGGCAGGGAGTATAGAATAATACCATAGATACTTAGTGTCTTTCATATATTATCATCATGGAATCATTGAGAGAGATAGAATGACAGAGACAGGATGACATTCAGAATGAGCTTCTTCGTTAATTAGCTTATATAAGTGACTCAGAAATCATCCCAGCTTTTACCCTCCGCCCAGAATTTAAGCTTGTCCAAGTAACTGGGAATGATTGAGAGCACGGCTTGTTTAACAAAAATGCCATGAGGACTGTTGTCTCATTTTCTCATTTGCATCACAGTTGTTCATATCCATAAGTTTCATACCTGTGAATTCAACTAATCTCAGATAAAAAATATTTACAGGGAGAAAAAAGCAGCTGTACTGAACATGTACTTCTTTTTTTTTTTTTTTTTTTGAGACAGAGTCTCACTCTATTACCCATGCTGGAGTGCCGTGGTGCGATCTCAGCTCACTGCAACCTCCGCCTCCTGGGTTCAAGCTATTCTCCTGCCTCAGCCTCCCGAATAGCTGGGACTACAGGCAGGTGCCACCACGCCCTGCTAATTTTTTGTATTTTTAGTAGAAACGGGGTTTCACCGTGTTAGCCAGGATGGTCTCGATCTCCTGACCTCGTGATCCGCCCGCCTTGGCCTCCCAAAGTGCTGGGATTACAGGCATGAGTGACCGCGCCCTGCCAAACATGTACATATTTTTAATCTTCTTGCTGTTACTAAACAGTATGGCATTACAAGTATTTGTGCAGCATTTACATTGTATTAGGCATTCAAAGTAATCTAGACATAAAGTATTCAGGAGGATAGGTTTAGGTTACATACAAATCCCACACCATTTACTAATAAGAGACTTGAACATCTTAGGATCTTGGTATCTCAGGGAGTCCTGGACTGAATGTTCGATGACTATTGAGGGAAAATTTTATAAATCCCATATGTTTGCATTTACTATATCTCAGTTTGTACTGGAGCTAACTTATTAGACATATTGGACAGAGCTCAAGTAGACAAGGAAAATTGTCCACCAGCCTTTTTTTCCTTTTCATCGGGACAAATAAAAATAAGAGAAAGAAATTCTCACTTTTTTTTTTAATTTTCAGAAACATGGATTCAGATGCCCTGCGAGTCTTCCAGAATGAGCTCATTTGCTGCATTTGCCTGAAATACCTCATAGACCCGGTCACCATTGACTGTGGGCACAGCTTTTGCAGGCCCTGCCTCTGCCTCTGCTCAGAAGAAGGCAGAGCATCAATTCACTGCCCTTTGTGCAGACAAATCTCAGAGAAGCCCAACTTCAACACCAGTGTGGCACTCAAAAAGCTGGCTTCCCTAGCCAGACAGACCAGACCTCAGAACATCAACAGCTCACACAATATCGGTGTGCTCCATGAGGAGGCTAAGGAGCTCTTCTGTGAGGCTGACAAGAGATTGCTCTGTGGGCCCTGCTCTGAGTCACCAGAGCACATGGCTCACAGCCACAGCCCAATAGGATGGGCTGCTGAGGAATGCAGGGTACGTGATGCCGCTAAGGCAGTTTGAATTATGTAGATTCCCAAATAAGAATGATGAGGGCCTATGATAATGATGGTGATGAGAATGCAGATGGTGGAGGGGGTGATTATTCCATGTCAATCATAACACATAAATGTGTCCTTTCAATGTTGCTGACTAATTTGGCACTCTAATCATAGCAGCGTTGAGACTTCACTAAAGGAGATTTACTTAGAAACGTTGTTCAAACATATAGAATGGAGCTGTGGAGCAGGTGGCCAGCACCAAGAACACTGTTCAAAGTCAGGTTATATAAAAGCCAGTTTCTCAGAAATTGATGATATTATCTGAAGGGTCCCTTAAAACTCTCTATTATGTTTCTATCACTTTTCACATCTAAATTATTAGAACCAAATGTGTTTAACTTGGAAAAATCTGACCACTCCACTCTAACTTAATTTATGTTGCTTTCAATGACAGCCTTTTTTTTTATTGATAAGGGGATGAAATCTACTATACTGTCTTCATTATTGCTAAGCTTCTTGCTTCTTTTGCAGGAGAAACTTATAAAGGAAAAGGACTATTTATGGAAAATCAATCAACAGACACGAAACAATCTAAATCAGGAAACTAGCAAATTTCATTTGTTAGAGGTAAGAATGAAAATGTTTTCTTCATTTTTATGCAAATAAACACGATGGTAGCTTATAATTTTTAGCTAAATTCAAACTACCAGTTGAAAGATAATGATTTCATCCCAAGAAAATGTAGTGATTTCAATTGATATAATAGGAGTTGCAAACAGAGAAGCCCACACAAGCTAGCCAAATTAATTCTAGTATATTGGATAAACGGCATGATGTGTATTTTAGTTCAAATTTGAAGGTTGGTATCAACCTTTTCAGACACTGCAGATGAGACAACATTTCACTAAGATTGGGTATGAGGAAGGTGAAATAGAATAGTATATAGAGTAAAAATATGGTACAAGTAAAAAAAAAAACTGCATAATACGGTGTATGGCTAAATGTTTTTTAACATGTAGGTGAATCAGACATGGAAAAATCCTAAAAGAGAGATTAACAGAGGAAATAATTGACTCAGTAACAAATGTGTAGAAGCGTCACAGTGACAGAAACCAGGAGTCTTTATAAAGGTTTGATTTAAAAAGGGAGAGAGAATAGGAACATTGAAAGAGATGGACAGAAAAAGATAGCAAATATTCAAGACTCCTTGCAAGAGTGAGGCAGAAAGCTTACAAGTTGCTTGATTACACCCAGCACATAATTATTTGAAGTCTTCTATTGAGAGTGAGAACATGTAATCCTTTTAACCGAACGTCTCTGCAGAACTATGTGTCATTAAGGAAGAGGATAATCAGTATTCAATATCAAAAGATGCATATATTTCTCGAAGAGGAGGAGCAACTGCATCTGCAGGCACTGGAAAGACAAGCAAAAGAGCTTTTCCAACAACTACAAGACAGTCAAGTGAGAATGACCCAACATTTAGAAGGGACGAAAGACAGGTACAGAGAGCTGTGGGAGACATGCCGCATGCCTGACAGGGAGCTGCTCCAGGTGAGGAGGGAGGGTCCATCCTCAGAGACAGGAAGCCTTTGCTGGACAGTGCTGCCAGGACATGCAAATATCACCTGCATATGTCACTGCTCTAAGCTAAGTGACACATGCTGTCTGACTTCCACCATTACATTTCTCCATTCACTTATTACTGCATACTTTGGTAATCTTTGGGAAATTTTTGCCATTTTAGCTGATAACATATAACAAAGTTCTCTTCAATATAATTTGGAGTACTATCCACACAGAGAGATCATCCAAAATCATTAGAACTCTAGGCCAGGGGAAGGTTAGTAATACTCCATTTACATGCCCTAGTTCCTCCTCACTCTGATGTCCCAGACAGCAGTGATTTGCTGAAGACATTGAGGGGTTTCCCCTTGCCTGGGCAAGATTTCTCAAAGCTGCTCATCAATGTCCATGTACTCTCTTTCTCATATGGTTCTCTGTTTTGTTTTAATAGTTGTCATGTGTGGTCAGAGTTTCCTTGGAAATAAGATTAGGAAATTAATGACACTGGAAACCTAGATATCGTTGCTTTACTCCACCATCTCTTGCTGAGCTCCTTTCTTCCTAATGCCCACTGATGAAGCTTTTTATTGTTTAGTTGAGGTTCTGTTATTAATGTAGCCTTGAATGATTCCTTAGCAGGAAAAAAAAAAGATATACATTATTAAAACACTAAAACAGAAAGAAACAAGAGTATGATAAAAGATGCAGAAGGAAAAATCTCTCATAATTAACATTATCTTTTATTTTTTGCAGGATGTGGGAAATGCATCAGCAAGGTGAGTTTACACTAAAAACAATGCTATTTCTGAAAAGTTTGTTCTCTTGTGAATGAAGGGGATGTATACATTTTGAGTACTAACATCGTTGTCAGGGGCTATTTCCAATTTTGTTTCAAAAGAGTGCCTGAGGTCTTCTTCTCTTTGGTCTGGAAAGTTTTCATCTTAAAATTTGTATGAATTAAAATATACATAAAAACAATTTGCCATTCGGAAGTTTGCTCTCCCGATCCATCCATCCTGACCAGCCATACCCCACAGATCTTAATACAAAATTACTCTGAGGAATCATAGAGGAGTCTTCTACTCTAGAGGGGTCGGAGGTTAAAAAAAAAAAAAAAGACAGAGGGAGGAGAGAGATTCCCTAAGGATGGGCTGAGGAGGGATGTTTTGTTCCTAAAAGCATGAATGACCCGGGCCTGCTCCATCACCGTACATCCAGTTCTAGGAAAGACCTCAGGAAAATGGTTGCCTCAGGACCCTCAGGAGCAGGGTTCTCAGACTGGAATTAGACTCCTTTGATTTGCACAAAAGATTAAAGCCTTTTGTCTCAGTGAACATTCTCTGTTAGACACTGACTAGCGTTAGTGACAACTGCAGCCTGAGGTCCCAAAGGTTTTTTTTTTTTTTTTTTTGAGAGGGAGTCTGGCTCTGTTGCCCAGGCTGGAGTGCAGTGGCGCAATCTCGGCTCACTGCAAGCTCCGCCTCCCGGGTTGACGCCATTCTCCTGCCTCAGCCTCTCCGAGTAGCTGGGACTACAGGCGCACGCCACAGCGCCCGGCTAATTTTTTTGTATTTTTAGTAGAGACGGGGTTTCACCGTGGTCTGGATCTCCTGACCTCGTGATCCGCCCACCTCGGCCTCCCAAAGTGCTGGGATTACAAGCCTGAGCCACCGCACCCGGCCCCCAAAGGTTTTTGTCTGAGTTTTCTACTCTCTGAAATATTCCCAAGATTTCTGCCTACCCTCAGGGGGTGTGATGGGCAGATGGAGGCAATGACTTTTAATGACTTTAGAAGTTGTGTAACGTCTGAGAATAACATATCTGGGGAAACTGGGTTTTTATGGAAGTAAAATTTAGAAAAAGTAACATCCTTATGGCCCCTAGAGTGTGGAATAAAATGTACAACCAGTTAACCAAAACTGGCAGAATTCTGAGAAAACATCTCATATGAAAATGTGATATCTTTGTATGACTGTGTGATTAACTCTGGGCCTGGAACTATAGCTGAGGCCTTTTTTTTTGCAGGACTGATTTGGCACAGATGCAAAAGCCCCAGCCAGCGAACCCAGAGCTCACTTCATAGCACATAACTGGAGTCCTAGACATGCTCAACAACTTCAGAGGCAAGAGCCAGCTGCTTGGCAGTCTAGCCTCAAATTATTTCTTTTTTGCGTCCCTTGGTTGAGGCTTTTCCCATTGAAGTTTTATTAGTTTTGACATGTAGGTAATACATACTTTTCCAAAACATGTGCATCTTCTCTACCTGCATAGTAATATTACAATGATCAAAAGTCAATTTCTTGACTTACAGTTTGCTGAACATGTAAAGAAAGATACATACTTTATCTGTAGAATAAGAGGACAAAGAATATTCAGATCATGTAGTTATGAAGACACTGGTTCTCACGGTGGCATCAGTATTTCATGTTTATTCAATTTAATTCAATTTTGAAGGCTTAGATTTGGCATAATGGTTTTTAATTCTTTCTATTCTATGTGCATTTACATGCATTCTACAAGTAACCTTTATTATTTACAAAATCAGAACATTTTGATCAACAAATAAAATGACTGAAATATCCATAATCAGAACAATTCTAATGCCATCAGATACATCTCGTAACAAGTGAAAGGTGAGGGATCTGTGAACATGCCTTAACCATGTTAGGCCCATTCTAGAGAGCAGGTCTAAGTAGCAGAGGGCAGGAACCCAGAGTAGATTGAATCAGGAGCTAAACAGATAATGTAAAGCCAGAGTATTCTTTTCAGAAACATAAATTTTACATGTGTTAATTTCTACCAAATTTTTTATGTTTGAGACTATAACAGGCATTACTTACATTCCAATAAATTCTCACATCAAAGCAAATTGATGTCTACCTGTTGATGATCTTAAACACAAATAATACAAGAAGATTTTTCTATTGAAGAAAAAGAAACATTTTAGATATGTCCTGAAACAAACTATGCAGAGACAGACATTAAATCATTACTTCGCCCAGTGAGATGGTCACATTTTTTCTCTATTATTTAAGGAATAATACATAATTGTATGTGCTGTAGAGGTGTAATAACATTTCATCTTCATGCATGCATGGGGCTAAACTCTCTTGGCTTCCTTTTTTCTGTATTTTCTTGGAAGAAGAGCAAATGAAGTGAATAATTGGGCCACAGAGCCTCTGTCCCTCATAGCACTCACTAATATAATATTTTTTCCTTGTCAGTGGATAATGCTTTGAGCACGGAAATGATTCCTTGCTATATAAGCCTTTCTGAGGATGTGAGATATGTGATATTTGGAGATGACCATCTCAGTGCTCCCGTGGATCCCCAGGGAGTGGAGAGCTTTGCTGTGTGGGGAGCACAAGCATTCACCTCCCGCAGGCATTTCTGGGAGGTGGATGTGACCCTCTCCTCCAACTGGATTCTGGGAGTCTGTAGAGGTTTCAGGACTGCAGATGCCAATATCGTTATTGATTCTGATGAAACATTTTTTAAATTTCCTCAAAAAGCAGCAATCACTGTAGTCTCTCCACCAACTCTCCACCTTTAATTCAGTATGTGCAAAGGCCTCTGGGTCGGGTTGGGGTGTTTCTGGATTATGATAATGGATCTGTGAGTTTTTTTGATGTTTCTAAAGGTTCTCTGATCTATGGTTTTCCTCCTTCCTCCTTCTCTTCCCCTCTGAGGCCTTTCTTTTGCTTTGGTTGTACATGAAAAGTTGGTTTCATGATGATTTATTGTGACCTCCCATATATGAGGCAAATAGTGTCCTAAGACCCTACGTGTGAGAGCCTGTGAGCTCATTGTAACTTCATGGAATGTAATTACTTTATGGTTATAAATGGGATAACCACCTTGAATGTGTACATTTGTTAATTAAGTTATTTTATTTAATAAATTATTGTGGAATCTTTACTAGAACATCAGTAATTTTTTTTGTACTAGTTTTGTTGAGATTCATTCACTTGCCGTGAAAGTCATGTTCTAATGTATTTAATTCAGAGATTGTTAGTATATCACACTTGTGTAGGCATCAGAGCTCTCTACCGCCTGTGCACTTTTATCACTTCTGGAAGAATCCCAATACACATTAACATTTATTCTCCATTCACCCTCCCCCATTCCTTGACAGCACTTAATCTACTTTTTATGTTTTTGCATTCAGGTAAATAAAATCATACGATGTACGTTCTTTTTTTAATCTGATTCCTTTTTCAGAGAGTAGGTTTTCAGTTTGTACACACTGTAAATCATTTGTCTTACTTGTATATTTGAACCAGGCTGGGGTAGAATAATGAAGTGGTGGATATCTTATCTTACAAAGAATAAAAAGAGTGCTTATTTTCTTTTTAAGTCTGAGCAAGTTAAGTTGACCTCACAGACTTTATTGTTTCTCAACATCCTAGTTATTAATCACATTTCATCTCATACAACAGTTTTTCAGTGCCGGGGTTCTCTGCTATTACATCTTCTCTGAATATATTATATCAGATTATAATATTCAGAAAACTCTTATACTTATTACTACCAGATTGAAAATTCCGAGGGGGCAATGGCAGTATTTGTCTTCTTTGCTAATATATTACAATTATTCAATGCAATTTTTAGAATAGATCACACAGTAAATAAGATGAGTAAATGGATAAGTAGAGGAGTTAATATGTATAAATATTATTCTAACATTAAGAAAGTTTTCCAAAATATAAGTAACAAAATAGGATAGAACATACTAATGAATATCTATCAAAAGATAAGAAATAAATTGATCTTCAGATTCATATCAAAGATAACACTATTATGTTAGGGTTTAAAATAATTGTAGCTTAATTTTTACAGGGTTGATTTCAATTGTCTTAGGTTTTTTAATATAAACAATCGAAAGAGGAAGGTTCCTATATAAGATGATGGGGAACAGGAACAGGACTTAGAATAATGGAGGCTGTCCTTATTTAAACTGACATATAAATTTAATTACTTACTAAGCATAAAGTGGCATAAACCTTCCTATGCAGTAGAAAGAACAAACTTTGTTTACATTTTAAATAAGAATCCAGATGATAGAGAATGGAAAATTCTATAAGAGAATGTAATAGCTACGTCTCCTAGCACACCGGCTTATGTGCTCCTACAAAGACCACTAATTTGAAATGATTCAGAAGGTGCATTTCTCTCACATGTTTGTACCAATATAGGAGTTGGTCAAGAAGAAGACTGACATCTTCAACAAGTGAATTTTACCTCTTTGTGCAGGAAACTTCCATTTATTGCCATGTCCCATGCAGCAGGAAAGCCAGGAGCAAAGTAGGAGGGACAAGAGTATTTGGCTGTAAGGAAATCACCTGGTGTTTCTCACAATGCTTTTATTCCTGTCCTATAGGTTCAAAATTAGGCAGATGGGAAGCCAAGTTGTAATGTATCTGGGAATGCTGTTTACACTCTAAACCATATTTATTCTTATCATTTGATTCAGAAAACAAATTAAATGACTGGCACAACTGAAAATAACCCAAGAGATTTGTTCAATGAAACAAAGGTGAACCTCAACCAAATAGATAAGCTGCTGCCTAAGGTTAGCACCAGTTGTTATTCAAGAGTGAGTAAACCCTGCTTTTTACCACTGTCGAGGTGTCCAGTGTCATCCTTTTTAGAGCCTGGCTAGCTGAGGGTTATGTGGCAAGAAACATCTTATTTATATTTTAGTCCCTTAAATGAACGATTTTGATAGGAATGATTCTCCAAATTTTGAAGATACTTATCAGAAAGATTCTCTTATTCCTTCACTCTATATCACGTAGACTATAATAAACTGTCTCTCTTCTGCCTCCACATATTTCATGCAGAATATTAGGAGTTAGCAGAGAGAAAGCCTATCACCAGCTTCTTTTGGACTCGCTGCCTTTTTCCAAGTGATCTGAGCTGATAAAATTATTCACCTCAGGGCTCCAACCCAGCACTCCTTTTTGATTTTCACCTATGTTTTGTGAGCTTTTCTGTTGATGCTAAAACTCTATGCAACAGTCAAAGCCTCATAATTTAATTACATTATTTGTTGCTAGATTTCAAGGAAAAATTTATTCCTGACATTCTGCTAATTTAGCTCACATTCACTTTGGCAGGAAGACAGAATTAGCTACTTTACGATCACTTAGTATTTGACTCTGATTTTGGAAGATGAAAAAGTTTCTGAGTCTATTTACCATATTTTCTTAGCCATTTAACCAAGATAATCTTATTCTGTTGATTCTCCTAGAGATATTTATTCTCTTCACCTGTCAGAATTTATGTTAGAATATCACCAAGACTTACTTACAATTGAAATAAGTCTAAGGGAGACCACTAAGAACATTGTCAATCATTAATACAGAAATCTTGAACTTCCTGAGATTTTTATCCCTGAAAGAAGTTATTCATGAATAGCCTGGTTATAGTTTCTTTTAATACAAGAATTTTCACTCTTCTATAATACTGATAAAGAGGATAACTTGGAAAAAAGTAATCTAACAAAAGTGAGACACATTCTTTACCCACTTTATTTCTGTACTAAATTTAGGAGACACGTAAATGGCAGGTTTCCTAAGTGAAATAAGACAGACACACAGACAAAAATACTTCACGGTCCCACTCATATTTGAAATCGACTTTTCAAAGTTCAATGCATTAAAACCAGTGGTTACATTTGTGGGAAGAAAATAGGTAAATGAAGGGTAAAATGGTAAAGGTGCAGTAATGTAGAATAAATGAATCTGATGTACATCCTGTAGGTATATTAGATAATCTTGTATTGTTTTTGGGAAATATTCTGAGAGACTAGATTTTTGGTGATCTCACATAGAAAAGAAGCGCAGCTAAGTGATATCATCGATTTGTTAATTTTCTTCATTATAGTAATCATTTCCTTATGCACATGTATCTCAAAACGACATATTGTGCACCTTGAAAATACAAAATAAAACAAATTAAAACGGAAAGATAATTTTGTTCTTGCATCTAAGCTGAAAATAAGTGAAGACTGGGTCAGTAATAACAATACTTCGCTGAATTAAGAGAATTCTAATAAAATACTTTTAGTTGGGAAGCTGTCTGTATTAAATAAAATTGATCTAAAGCTGGTTACAGTGGCCATACTTATAATGCCAGTGCTTTGGGAGGCCAAGGCAGAAAAATCACTGGAGGCCAGGAGTTTGAGATCAGCCTGGACAACATAGTAAGACCTTATCTCTACCAAAAAATAAACAGAAAATTAGCCTTGAGTGGTGGTGTGCACCTGTTGTCCCAGCTTCTCAGGAGGCTGAGTTGGGAGGATTGCTTGAGTCCAGGGGTATAAAACTGCTGTGAGTTCTGATTGTGCCCCAGCCTGAGTAACAGAGTGAGAACTTGTCTCAAAAACAGCAACTAATTATTTTTTGTAGCCATTTAACCTGAAAGGTATAATTCTTACTTCTACAATTAAATCTGCATATGTCTAGGCCAGCTGTATCAGGTAGAGCTTGTCCTCTACTGCTTATATCGATAAAACAAGTAAGACAATTATAAGGAGGCTCTAAGCAAAACAACTTTTTCTCATACTGAACTTTTAGGTCTTAATTCTTTAGACTAATTTTCTGTCTCAATAGTGGATATCACCCTGAAACTTAATTTGTCCAAACACCTCACATAACCTGAGATTTTACAAAACATATGGTTCATAGGGTCCACACGTTCTTATGCCTTAAAAGACTCCAGGCATTGAAGGATACTACTATGTGGAAACTCGGGCCTTCTACTGCATTACTGAAAGAGCACATTTGAGACTCACAGCACTGGTTGCAGGAGTCTGTTAACAGGTCTGGACAATGAGTAATGTCAGTCTAGATAATTCTGAGGAAGGCTTTCTGTCTTGTTATAAGGAGGATAATCACTGGAGACTCTAGACAAGTTCCCGGTCATCATTCCAGCATTTAGTTGCTGTTTTTGTAATCACAGAACTTTGGGAGGCTTAGGAAGGTGGATCACTTGAGGTCAAGAGTTCAAGACTGGCCTGTTCAACATGGTAAAACTTTGTCTTTACTTAAAATACAAAATTAGCAGGGGGCGGGGGCGGGGAATATGCATTAGAAGGGAAGGAGAACATACTTAACATGCCATTGGAAGGTGAAATTCCTAATACTTGAGAATATTGTTGAGAACTATGTTTAATTCTCAGTATAGATAGATGTACCCTTTGAATGACATTAAAAATTCACTAGAAGAGTGAAGAATAATAGTTAAAATGTCACATAAGTAACAACAGTCTCAAAACAAAGTGTTCTAAAAGGTTAAAGTATGTATTTGAGATAGAGGAAAGAATAAATAATAGTTAATTAATTAGACTTTATTATGTGAAAAGACTTTTCTAAAATTCTTCCATAATAATTGAAGATATAAATTACAATAATTAAAATATACAAAAAATAAAAAGCATTAAAATAGTGAAACATTTAAAAAAGGGTAAAGTTGAAAATTACTTAATTTTTAATCTCAAAAATCAGAAAGTGATTTTATCAATGTCCTAAAAAGTTAAAATAAAAACCAACAATAGTGTAAAAGAAGTGAGGTTTCTGCCGGGCTGGGGGCGGAGCTAGGGCTTCCCTGGGGACACAGAAGCAAGAAGCAGGGACCTTGGCGCCCACCAGGCTTTCCCAGACAGAGCCTCCGCCCCCCCGCCCCCCCGCCCACGCCTCCCCCCGCCCCCCGCCTCCGGCCACCAGCGTGGTGCTGTATCTTTTTAAAAAGTATTATCCATACAGTCCTATACTGGGGAAAAACATTTATCGTCAAATTATAAAACAACGCAGAGATAAGCATGTATGTATTGCTAGAATTAAACTCATTTTAATCAAAGAGTTTTAGATAAACTGGATACAAAATTTTTAACATATTAGAAATAGATATGAAGAAAACGTGGCGTTTGATAAAATGGGGGAAATGTAATAGATGATTACCAGAAATACAAAATTAAGCCATATATGCTCTTAAGTAAATCGAATCCACACATCCTTAAAATGTAAAAAAAGGATGCAACAAGAGTAAGGAGCCCAGAATGATGCAAATTAAGGGAATGGGGGGAGGTGATGTTTAGAACAAGCAAAGAGAATGCAATGGGAAGCAAACTTATTTTAGGCAAATTCTCCTGGAGTGGACCAGGCAGCCCTCTCTTCCAGACTCAGTTCCAAAGAGTCCCTTATGTGGGTATTTCTTTTATTTTTCCTTTGAGGACCGCACTTGGTGTTTAGTTCAACCTCACGTGGGCCTCATGGAATTTCCAAGACTTGGGGCCTTGGCATTGTGGCACCTTCCTGCCACACGTACATAATTCACAGCATTACCAAGTCACCACGAGCTCCACGCTCACCTCTGTCAGCCCAGGACCCAGCCAGGCAGTGTCGCATGGTCTCCCAGGCATGCCTTTCCAAGCCGGATATCCCTGCTGCGAAAGTTCTCAAGGCACTGGTCCGGGAAGCTGAGCCCTGGGCCTGTCCTAAAGCTCCACAGGTGACTGCACTGCAGCCCACATGGAGAGCTGCAGCTCTAACACGGGCATTTTGAGAGGCCTCAGTCGCCTTTAAGTGGCATTTCCAGGACACCCATCCTGAGCTCTCACAAATGGCTCCACCTTCCCAAGGATGTCCTATTGTCATTGGAACAGCCAGTGTCAGGCAGCTTCTGCTTGGGCTGATGTGGCATCTGACCCTTGGTGGGTGGCCAGACATTCCTTCCCGTTTCCTCCATGGGAAGTTGGCACTGGGAATGGCATGGAGCCCCCACATCTACCCTAAGCCTTAGGTGTCTGCTTCTTTCAGGTCAAAAATGGACATTTCTGGTCCTGATCAGGTGCCACCACACTGTAACCGATGCTCATAGTCTCCAGGGATGTGTAGAACAGCAATGGCAGGACAGCAAACAACTGGCGATTTCTCCAGTTCCCACGCTGTTCCAGAGTGGGCATGTTGGATCCCTGTCCCCAATGTGTTCCAGCCTTACCCAGGTGCACAGGGTACCCTGGGGCCAGCACAGGGCTTGTCAAGTAACGCTCCTGGTGTCCACAAAACAGCTCCAGAGATACCTGCTTTTTGAAAAGCCTGCCAAGCCAGCAAGTATGGGGCAGGACCCAGATTTCTTTGGCAAATCTGAAGGTGAGCTGGCCACTTGCCTGGTGAGTAGAAGCTGCTTTTGCCTGGCCAGTGTATGCAACTTGAGAGAAAATGACAGCTTCATGGGGGACTCTGGTGGGACTGGGAAGCCTGACCTCCCGGGGAGCTTTGGTATGGCCCCAGTGGAAAGACTGGATTTTGAAAACCCACCAGGCCCAACTGAAAGAAGGGTCATCCCTGATTGGATCCCAGACTCTCCCTGATCTCTCTGGACTCGCTCTAGAAGTGGCTTGCCTGTGGGCAGCCCTTCCCTTTGGCCCATGAGGCAGGTCCAGGTATCTTCTGCAGCTGTGTGCCCGGCTACTGGCCCAGCACTTCTCATCTTTGCCATGTGGATGCAGATTTGCTAGTAGAGGAATTTTCGAAGTCAAAGGAAGTGTCGCCAAGCCTCTTTCCTCGACC
The DNA here is from genome assembly GCF_028878055.3 of Symphalangus syndactylus. Classification (NCBI taxonomy): domain Eukaryota; kingdom Metazoa; phylum Chordata; class Mammalia; order Primates; family Hylobatidae; genus Symphalangus; species Symphalangus syndactylus. Next base: position 70,633,392 of record NC_072428.2, on the reverse strand, counting down.
TATAGCGAGCCCATGCTCTTGGTTTCTTATTCTCTTTGGAGTGGGCAGCAGAGGGGACAAGCCAGCCTCCAGCCAGGCGCAGGGAGTGTGGGGAGGGCAGGGAGAAAAATCTAGATGATGAGGAACTGGAGCCACCTTGAGGGGGGTGTCCTGGGGTCAGTGTCGGGGTGATCAGATGAGCCAGGTCATATTTAAGCAACATTATTATGTTCAATTATTTTGGTTAAGGGATTCCTCAGGGGAGGTGTGGTCATCTGGTCCCAGAGGTGGAGTGAAATGCCCACTCATCATCCTGAGCCATTTGGAAGCCCTTTCCTCTAGCCCTAGGTACTAATGACCCAGGCTCCTCGGTCTCAGATGGTGCACAGGGCTGGGGGGTGCAGGCTTTTTGTCACTTACCCACTCAGCACTATTGGGCATCGGGCATTCAGAGGTCTCACAGTGGTCTCCCTAAAAACCTGGTGTCCTAGGAGAACAATTATTATTTTTGTCTATTTTTGTTTCTTTGAACTGCTGCATTCACTCACTGAGGGCTCGCCCTCCCTGTACCCCTCATGTTGTTCAGGAAGGAGGGGACTGATGAACATGGGCCTCCTTCTCCTCTCCTGTCAGTTGCCACCACACTGTCCCCCCTGGCTTTATCACCACGTTCTCCCACCCCTGTTGCCTCATCTCTTCTTCCTCATTCACACTTCCTTCCTTTGCCTGTTTTCTTCTCCCAGTTGGTTAAGTTCTTTATGATCCCTGGCACCACCTACCCTGAGGTCTACCAAGGACAGAAAAGCAGGGGCCTCTGTGAGGCAATGTGGTGTTATCATGGTGGGACCTCCAGGCCCCCAGAGTGAGGGAAGAGCAGGCCTGCCAGCATCTGTGCTGATGGCTAAGAATTCCTCCACCGCCGTGCCCCTCCCACCTCCTCCTCTTTGCTCAGAAGGGAGACCAGGTTTGCTCTCCTGCAATGACAGCCCAGCCCCTGCTGTGCACAGCGATGGGGCTCGGGGTCCCTCCCTGCACCCTGATGTTAATTAACTGTAGATAGTGAATTTCAAGTTAATAGCTACCTTCTCAGGGATTTCTATAAAAATATAGTTAGAGGAAAATCTAAAGTCTATTTTACTACTTTTTAGTGTTTGTGAAAATTAAGCTTGAAGTGGACAGAATAAATATTTCTCAGACAATGTCAATGCTACTGATTACAAGTGAGATGGCTGGAGCTCGCTCCTTGGTGGAGAATTTTTTGGTGATTGGAAATTGGGGACTCTGGCAACAGAAATGGCTTTACGGTGGGTGTGAAGTCACTTCTGTCCCTCAGAAAGCCTCTTGTGGATTTGAAAGCATGTATCAACACCAGTGAAATCCACCTCCATGTACACTGAGGCGGCTGATGAGAACACAAATGAGCCAGTCCTAGCATTTCCCTCCAGAACTGGTCACTCCCGGTCTGACGTTAGAGCATGTGAATTAAGAGTGACAATTTTTCCTACTAGCTTCTGTGAATAAAGTGTTCTACAGTCAGCCCTCACTAAACTCACTAGAAAGGAGGAGGGAAGAGCGTGGAGCCAATCATCTAGAATTACCTCAGTGTGCAGAGGCTGTCCCTTGGCTGCCCTTGGGAAAAGCAGTGTGAAACATCATGTGCCTCTTTCTTTTCAAGCTCCTCCTGACAGCCACCTGGCAACACGAGAGACCTCAAAACTATGGAGATCAGAATTTCAATAGCTTTGTCGTCTCTGCATTGACCACTCCTGAGACCCGAGCTTTCTCCTGGGAGCAGGAGATGGAGTTCGTGATGTTCATTGGAAAATACGATTTCTGAATGCAGGAGGGCCGTGCTGGGCCCCTCTGCCTGCTTCTCTCCCTGCTGTCAGCAGTGACCAGGTCTCCGGTGTGGAGGCGAGTCTGTTGTGGGTGAAACAGAAGCCCCTGGGGTAAGGCCAGACCCCGGGCCTGAAAAGGATGCAAAGCCTGCTGTTTCATGCAGCCCACCGGCAAGAGGACTACATCCCCTGCAGCCCCGCCATCCACACTACATGAAGTGGGAAGGCTGTCTCTTCACCCTTACCCTGGGGACCCAAGCCTGCCTTGAGGAGTGAGTACAGCCCTGAGGTGTGCCTTGCATTACTCTTTCCCCAAGTGTGCCCGGAGACTCAAGCTTGCTCATTTCTGTCCTGACACATCTCGCTGGTCCTGCGGTGGTCAGAGTCTTCCTGTTCTGTGTCAGCTCCTAGACATCATTAGTCTTTCACGTGATAAAGTATGAGCACTTTTCTCTTTTACAGTATTTGGGGAAATTCTAACACACTCCCCAGGGATTTGCGCAGGTCCCTCTGGCTCCCGTGGTGGGTAATTCTATGGATTCTGCACCTGGCAGTCAGCACTTTCCCTTGGAAGCCCCTGGGGTTCCTGTTTCTGTGGGCCTGGTCCTTGGTTTCTACCCCAGCCCCTTTTGGCTGGGACCTGCCTAGAACTGCCTGGAGGGCCATGGTCTAGGGAAGGACAGGTGGAACCCTGACCACAACAGATCCTTCTAAAACAACAAAGTCACATTGATGTCGACGACTGCAGTGGGGTGAATGTCATCGCAGTGGGCATGCTGGGAGCCGCCAAGGACTTACGGCAAAAGCAGTTCTTCCCAAGGCACCCTTTGCATTTTCTCCTCCTCGCCTCTCAGTGCATTTGGAACTTGCTTATGCGTTGGAATGACTTAAATTAACTGCTCGTTTCTGTGCCCCTGCACTCACAGGTTCCTTCATTAACAGGAAAAAGAAAAACACACACTACCTGAAATGATTTTACTAATTTTTGAGTGACTCAGTGGAAAGTCAGTGTTGCATACACAATTTCCTCATGCTGAGCCAGCTTGAAATAAGACTTGATAAAAGGCACATCCCTCAGTAGCAGGCAGTGCCACTGTGGACAGTGTACACTATGGTGTGAGGGTGTGCACAGGTGAGCGTAAGTGTGTTTACTCATACACACAGATAAACCAAAAGGACATCGGGCTTCCTGATGGCAAAGGTTATGATGCTGCTGTAGCTTGTTATGGGCACCGGGCATTGTCAGATGGGAAATGCTTTGATGGCATGTTGTTCAATGTATATAATGGGGTCTCCTATGGCCCAAGGACCCATTATGAGCACTCCACCCTCTGTGGTGGAGAACACGGCTGGAGTCATCACAGCCCAGGTCTTTATTGAAAGGCAGTGTTGACCCAGAAGGCTCGTGTAGAACCCATTTGGCCAGGTCTGGACCATCTTTCTCCATCTGAACTGCCTTGGCTGCACAGAGGGACCCAGACCCAAAAGGCCCAGAATCAAGAGAAAACTGAATGACATTTACCATTACACCAGCTTTCATTTATTTTTTCCATATGACCATAAGGACTGTATTACTATGTATGCTTATATATGCTATTTACAGTCTGTTCCCTTTTATATGATGAAAGATTAATAAAAAATAAAAAATTGCCTGCAGTAAAACCATGCTTGAGGCCAAGAGTGGTGGCTCATGCCTGTAATCCCAGCACTTTGGGAGGCCAAGACGGGCAGACCACCTGATGTAAGGAGTTCAAGACCAGCCGGGACAACATGGCGAAACCCCAACTCTACAAAATACAAAAAAAAAAAAAAAAATTAGCTGGGCATGATAGTGAGTGCCTGTTATTCCAGCTACTTGGGTGGCTGAGACAGGAGAATCGCTTGAACCTGGGAGGTGGAGGTTGCAGTGAGCCGAGATTGCACCATTGCCCTCCAGCATGGATGAAAGGGAGAGAGAGGGAGGGAGGGAGGGAGAGAGAGGGGGAGGACAGAGAGAGAGAAGAAAGAAAGAAAGAGAGAGAGGAAAGAAAAGAAAGAAGAAAGAAAGAAAGAAAGAAAGAAGAAAGAAAGAGCAAGCCATGCCTGAAGGGCACAGTGTGGTCATCACCTCAGCAGGTTGACACTCACCTGGAGGTCATGAAATCTGTCCATTAGGCCAGTGATGGGTTGAGCACTGAGCTCTGAGGTCACACATTGGGGCATGTGCCACTGCTCTGACTCACTCCTTTAAAGAGGAAAATACAATTGAGCTTTCTAATGCCAAATATTTCATCACAGGATTTAAAAACAAATAATCATTCAAGGGAAATTCGTCTTTAGAACCCTTTCGTGATGTAGCAGTCCCAAATTATAGGCATTACGAACTTGAGCCACTGAGCCTAGACTGACTGATGTATTCTACCAATAAGCTATGTACATAAACTCATGTCTTCCCACTTCTCAGAACCATGAAATCAATCATTCCTCCCTTTCTTTCCTTTATTTTTATTGTTTCTTAACAATACTAGAAGCCAAATTCATTCTTTTCTTAAACCACTTTTATTCATTATATGACTTCCTAAAACACCCAAAGAAAGGTTATTATCCACCATTTCTTCAATATACACCCTTTGATATCAGACAACCTACATGAGAGTCATTGGAATTTATGGTGATTCACAGATAATTTTTTGCAGTATTATGTTTTTAAATTAGTCTTTAGTACCAAACCTCCCTACTCCATAGCCTGACCACTCTCTCTGAGCAGTAATCAATGCTGCATTGTACCCTCAGGATTGGAAGCCATGAGAAAAAATCTTCCTCAAATCCTAACCAAGATGTTTTCCACTCAAGTGGTAAGTGGATACATTTGTAGCATGTCTGTCTGAGGCTGAATCTGAGGGAAAAGGCCCAATACTTACGCAGGAAGAGGAACATCACACACTGGGGCTTGTTGGGGGTGGGGTCCAGGGGAGGGATATCACTGGGATAACTACCTAATGTAGATGATGGGTTGATGGGTGCAGCAAACCACCATGGCACGTGTATACCTATGTAACAAACCTGAACGTTCCGCACATGTACCCCAGAACTTAAAGTATAATAATAAAAAAAGTTTTATGTCTTAATGTTGATGTTAAATTATCATAAATTAAATTATAATATATGCATTTGAAAAATTAGGCAAAACATCAAATTCATTTATTTCAAACTTATTCTATACATTAAAATATTTAATATATATATATATAATACTCTTCTGCATGAAAAATGCTTGTAGTTTCTCTCCTTGATTTCAATGCTTCCTGTATCTTATCCTGGTTAATATTTAAGTTTCCTAACCATTACCTTCCAAAACATTATTCAATATTCTAACTTCTAGTATCAATTAATGGAGTTCACAATTTATCTGAATAAAACACTGTAATATAACATTTGTGTGTTTCAATTCTTTTCTTAAACTTCTCTTTGAGATTCATTCATTTGTTGCATTTTGGTGTTATCTCTGTTTTGTAAAATTCTTTTGTATGATGGGATCACAATTTATTTAGCAGTTCTACTGTTGATGAATATTTATTTTGTCTCCAATTTGGAGCTACTCTAAAAATTGTTGCAATTATCAACATTGTGTTTATCTTGAAATACACATAGGCAGTCTGTGGAATATATTTTAGAATTAGAATATCTAGCCCATAAGGAATGCTCATAGTCAGTTTGCCAAAAAGTAACTGTTTACATACCTCCAGCCATGAATAACTTTCATTGATTCTTTATCTTTCACAACACACAATATTATGTGTCTTTAAATTTTGCAAATTTTTATGGAAGCCTGTAGTTCAACTTATGGATTAATTTTTATTATTCTGAGGACTAATAAAAGTAATCTCTTTTTCATATTTGTCCAGATATTTATGCCTCCAATTTTATGAAGTACCTGTTCAAATATTTTCCCAATTTTACACTGGGTTCATTTTCTTTTATTTATTACATTCATTAATCACATGTATTGTATTTTATTGCATATATCTTGGGATAAATATTTTTCTCCACTCTTGGTTTGTGTTTTAATTCTTGAATGGTATATTTTGAAACACAGACGTCATCATTTTTGATATAAACTAAGTTTTTCTTGTTAATTGTTACTTTTTTGTCCTGGTCAGGAAATCTTTCTGTATGGGAATATTTTATTGTGTTCCCTTCACCTTCAGAACATGAATCCATGTGGAAATGCACTGTATATGGTTTGAGGTAGGGGTCAGTATTCATTTATGTCCATTTGAATGTTTAATTGATTCAGCATTGTCCTGATCCCCTTGTAAATTTCACTGTAGAACAGCACTCTAATAATGCATGAGCATTTGAATATAAGATGAGATTTACAAAGATAAGCACAGCATAGGAGGTCAAATAAGATTACCTCAAAGTATAAGTTCATAAATAAAACACATGGATAAGTAGAATATTGTTAGATGAAGAGAAAGAAAATATTTCCGGGTTACCATTGAGTCTTTTTACTCCAAGGTTTTTCATGAAGCCCAAGATCTCTACTTTCTTCCATTGGTTTTAACTTCATTTAGACAACTCTCTTACCTATTATTTCACTTTGTGACATTCAGAAATAATTAAAAACCAGAGAATATATTCTATGCCATACATCATGGTAATGATTTTCCAAAAATGATTAAAAAAGGAAACAATACACATGTTTTTTGTGTTTTCACCATATTTAATGAAACACTATAAATGAGTTTTGATGACATTAGAATGTAACTAAAGACATTAAATATAACTTATTTGTCCTGTTTGATAAGGTGCAAAAAAGAGAGCTTTCTGGGATAAACAGGGTCCCAGAGCATATAGACACATTTCTGACTTTTGTCTGGTCAGAAGTGACTACAGCAAAAGATGGGCCTGAGAGGAGGTGAGAAGGAACAATTAGGGATGGTGTATATCAGGGAACTTTGATCAACATCAACAAAGCTCATGGTTCTACCTTCACAATCCAGGAATAATCCTACTGTGCTGGTAGGTCTTGGAACATATTGCACCACAAATGGGGAGGTGGTAAAGAGACTGCAGTGAGTGTCCTCCTTAACACATCCAAGAAGAAAGAGTCCCTCCTCTCCATCTATCTTGTCATTCTGTCTCTTCTCTTTCCAATAATTGTTACAGACTCCAAAAGCCCAATTCCAATAGTCCCCCACGTGAACCTCCCAATAATATTTGCCAGATGTGAAAGCCTGAGCCCCCCATACAAGAAAACATTCAGATTTTGCAGTGATATGGGGATCATCTTGAGGGTCACATCCAATATTCACGCTTCTCACATCTCCACACAGGAAGATATGACTATTGGCTCTTTCATGCTGCAGAGTAAAATCAACTGCAAAAATAATTTTAAAAAAGCATAGATACATGTAATTATTAGAAATTAGAATTCTTGAGTGAAAAGTTGTTCTACCAAGAATTTACTTTACCAAGAAATTTGAAGTTACAAGGACAGGAGAATTGTGACTACAACATTTAATAAAGTATAAGGATGATTAATATTCTCTATAGGAAGAACAAAACCCTAAAAACAGACATTGAAAATTTATTGAAAACTTAAAAATTGAGAGTCGAATATAAGACCAGCCTGTTTTAATCCAATCTCCAATGTTAACGTGAACTATTATATGCCCTGAATGCCCTTTAGCTATCAAGGTCATTATTATTAAAATATTTCTTATTCTTAAATACTAGTGATATAATTTTGGCAAGAATGGGAAGATTTTAGCTTACTCAAGCACTGCTCTAGATAACTAGATAAAGTCCATACGTTCAAATTATAAGTGGTAACTTAAGGCAGATTTTTGCAAAATCTTTTACCAGTCACTCTGCGGACATCCCTGCTAGCTCTAGACTGAAACTGAATTTTAGATTTTACTCGTAGCGCTTCATGTTGTAACTAAACTGAAATTATAATTTCTATTTTTACTTCCTATTTACATAATAATTTCTACTTTATTTTTACACGTTAAGTCAAAATTTTACATTATATCAATAATATATATTTATTATAAGAAAATACAAATACTCCATCAAACTGCAGTGAACTCCATTCCTCAACGAAATGTGTTTAACAATTCAAATGAAATACGGTAATGTAAAATTTCTATGTAAGCTTGGATTATTAAGCTTCCTTCTGAGCATTGTTCCATTTATTCAATTTTTTATTTCTTATGTCATTCCATTTACCCAATATATAACTCTATACATGTGAGCCCAGAACATATTTGTTTTTCACTATGTTTTACTCTTCATATTATAAATTGGACTATAAATAGAAACACAGATATAAAAGGGTTGCATAGCCATATGGTTCACTTCCTGCTGAAATGAAATAAAGATTTGGTGAAGGGTAAAGTATTACCCCCATGATTCTAACAAGAAGTAATACACTGTGGGAATTCTGCCAATGGGCTGACACTTACCTCTGAATCCATTGAGCCTGTCCAGCAGTCCAGTGATGGGCCCTGCACTGAGCTCTGGATTCACAGGCTCAGACACTTGCAGCAGCAGAGACTCACACCTGCAACGAGAAAGACACAGTTACCACATCTACAGCCAAAAAAATACATAAAAATAACTACTTTTATTTAAAAGACGTTTCATGAGAATCCCTTTAACCCACACATTTGCTAATTCCAAAATTATCATTTTCTTTTTCGAATTCATTCTTATTCACAGTTCCGGATTTTCAAGCACGATGGAAAAGTCTATCTGAGCGAGAATTCATTCGGATCTTTCTTTGTATTGCTCCAAATTAGTAAGGATCATTAGTCTTAAGACTAGGAGAATATTCAAAAATGAAATTCTGGGTTCCAGACCTCACCAGAAATTCCTGAAATCATTGTCTGGAAAAGTGGGCTTATTTTTAAGACTGCTGCATCTGTTGCTTCCTTCTCAAGGCCAGGGTGTTGAAACTTGCTCCAGGCAGGGAGATCTGCCTTTTATAGTTGAGGTTCTCTGGAGGCCTACACAGTTCAAACATTCCGAATAGCTTGTTCATCTATTTTTCAGAATTATATATTTAAATATAAACTAGAAATCATCAACACTTTTGACTGCTAAAACACTTTCCCCTTTTCTCTCTGGCTTCCCCTGGTTGACTTTGTAGCCATGTAGTAAATGTAATATTTTCTCTTTCAAATATGAAGGCCTTTGAGCAATAAACATGAAATTAGGAATAGAGATGCTCACTTCCTTTATTTTTCTTTCATTTATTTATTTTTTGTTTTCTTTTTTATTTATTTATTTATTTACTTATTTATTTATTTATTTTTGGTTTTGCAGAACTTTCATTGAACTGCTTAACAAAATCACTGTGTATGGCAACAAAACAGATGACTACATGGGATGGGGGATGGAGAAATTACAACCAGCACAAGGCAGTATCACTATCTGAATCAATTATACCTTCAATATCAAAGTTCCTGCTTGATATTTGTGGAAACTGAAAGCATCTGCTAAAATCTAGGTATTCACTCACCTGTGTAATATGTCTCCAGAAGCCTGTAAAAAAAAAAAGAAAGACTTAGTGATTTCCACAAGATGAATCTTCCACTAAGTTCAGTGTGAGATTTGGAGACAGTTTCTGAAGATATAATTTTCCTACAATGTTCCCTCCTGGAAAGCATTTTCTGTTTCTTTTCTCATGAAAATCTCAGTGTATCACATGTCATGAATTAATGTCCTCATAAAGTCTAATTCTTGAAGACATTTTTTTTACAAGTGAAGGGAGAGGAGGCCCACAGAGTCTATGCTCTGCGGTAACCATAAAGAAGCTACTCAGTCATCTTCCCTTAGCCCTGTTACCAAAATGAGTGGACCCCAAAATAATGTTAGTGTGATCCTAGATTCCCCAACTTCTCCATCATGCCATGTCTCCAAATTAGCCTAAATGCCAATGAATCACTTCTCATTTTATCCACTTTCAAAAATCCTAAATACATCACTGACTTTTGATGGGAAATATTTCTTGGGGCTGTCTGTTACCTTGGCCATTCTACAAAGTTTTGTTGCTGGTGGATAAAGCAGGAGGGACCTTGGGTCTGGTAGAATCACTAGGAGAGGCTACACCCTCCCAACCAAGTAGCATTAGTTATCGAATCGTGTTTTTGGAAACAAATCATGGAAGTAAAGGGGGAGACGGATTTCAGGAGAGAGAAAAACACCCATGCATGTGAATGTTCAACATCATGATACCCCATGGTCAGTCCGTACCTGGAGTAGCTCCACATCTGCTTTATGGCACATTTGCTTCAGATCCTCATACATTCCTCTTAAAAGCTCCCTCAAATGTTCCATTCTGGCTTTGCTTTCATGGAGTTGCTGAAAAATGTCCTCGCCCTCCATTCGCAGCCTCTCCAAGTGGTGTTGCTCTTCTTCATGGAGAAATGCAGGCATCTTCTGATATTCAGCTCTGATTGCTTCTATCCTTAAACTCACATAATCCTGCAGTGACAATTAGTCAAAATAGAAATGTTTTATCCATCTTCTCTTGAATTTCACTGATTCCTCTTAGCATTCTGAACACCCAATATTTTAATCCTCAATCTTGTCTATTCTCAGATTCCACAAAATTTTATTCCTTTCCTTTTTTTTCTGTACTAGTATCAACATAGTTGTTTCTGCCCAGTTACATTTACTTGATTAATGATAAAATGTTTTCTAAGATAGGTATATAAAAATGGATTTCTCTCTTCCACACCACATTTAAAGAAACAAAACACAGCTCTTGTATAAGAATTAAACTATCGAGTTATATTGACTAGGTAAGAAACCATTATTTCTATTTTGGAGAATTGGGGCAAGTTATGTAAAACCATTATATGAGAAATGATGACATGACCACAGACTAGCATTGTCAACTCAATGCATTTCACCCAGCATAACATATTCTAATAAGGTTTCATTTATTCTCTTCCAAACTCACCCTAATCAGCAACATGGACTTCTTTGTGGTTCCTCAAACCCCCAAATAAATGCAAATTAAATATTACTGCCCATGTTGTTTTCTATACCTAGAATTATTTTCATATATATATACATATTTCTCATATATGTACTCATATATATATTTCTCAAATATAGGTATATATCAATATATGAGGAATATATATGTGTATCTGTGTGTGTGTATATATATATTCCTCATATATATCCATATATATATATATATATATACACCCAGATACACATATATATTTATGAGGAAGAGGAAGGCAAACAGGAGGATATATATATTTCCTCCTGATCAAGATTTTGTTTCAGAGTGAATTTTTCCATGAGTCTTTTTTTTGACCACCCTATTTAAAACTCAAACCCTCATCCCCAGTCCCTGGGCTCTGTGCTCCTTTTCTACTTTTCTGCTGGATTATTCTCCAAAGACACTACTACACTCTAACGTATCATGTAATTCACATATCTGCATGGTGACCATTTGCTTTTCTCATTTCCATTGCAAGATTTGTGTGTTTTCTTCTTTACTCCTTAATTTTCTGAGTTGATATTTGACATAGACTAAGTACTCATAAAATATCTTTCAATCAATTAATATTAGAATAAATTAATGAATTAATATTAGATATCATACCCTCAATATAAACATCCACAAAGAGAAAATCATTTCTAGAATTCTTCTGAAGTCCTTAGAGTTCTCCTTATATTAAGTACTAGTTCCCATATTTCTCACATATTTATGTCTTCATCAAGACACAAGTCTACATTTCTCACCACTTTTCCCATTATGCGTTATGACTTATTCAATATTAATTAGTTCTGATATTTCATTTCATGCTTTCCCTAAGTTTGCGCTCTTGCTCCTTCCGCCTGAAATTTAGCTCACATTTCAATATACTTGCCCACCAAGATTCAAATTCATACTGACTCAGCCTTAGAAAGGTCACCTGAAATTTCCATGACTGATAAATAACTCTCGTGTCCAGAATTTATCCAGGCAGCCCATTAGGATCAATGTGAAATGGCCCAGTTTCTTGTATTTGTTGGGGTATTGCTATAGGTTTGTATGGAAACAGATGAGCATGCTTGGGTAACATCTGTGGTCTCATTAGAAATCCTACCAAAAAGTCACACTAACTTACATAAAAAATTAGCGTGTTTTTTTCTCAAGTGTTTTATCCTTGTTTATTGACTTCCAGAAACATTATGGGTTGAGATCAAGTTCCTATTTTAAGAGTCACCCATTTGTTCACTATAAGTTCCTGGAGAAGGTAGAGTAATATGGTACTAACCTTCCAGCATCTGGTTCTGGTGGTTTCCATGCTCAGTTTTCTGTGATTTTCACAAGCTTTTTCCCATAAAGACTGCATTTTTTTTAGGAGCTCCTCCTGCAAAAGAGCCATGAATTGAAGCACAAGTGAAGACAATAAAGTATCATTCACACTCTGATATACGAAGGACCCAAATGAGAGACAAATTCGCCCACAGAAAATAGAGTTTGCTTTGTTTCTCCTCATGTTTGTCAAATCTGAGAGGTGTGAAGTCAAGGAAGCTCATAACAGACATGCTTAAGGGGACACAGAGACGGCATCATCCAATCACCAAGGAAATAGACTTACAAGAATTTCATGTGTCCTGTATAGAAATAGATCTTCAGAGGCATCACTTACCCGGTGTTCCTCAGCAGCCTGCTCAACGGGACAGTGTCTGTGATTCCGGTGCTCCTGAGAGTTACTGGAGCACAGCAAACAGAGCAGGCTCTTGTCCACTTCACAGAACATCTTCTTTGTCTCTCTGTGCGTTCCACATATTTGCTCCTCAGAGCTAAGGAATTGCCGGAGACTGGCTTTTCTGGCGATGGAAGCCATCTTCTTCAAACAAATGTCAGTTTTGAGGTTTCTCTGCCGTGTTGTCTTCTTGCATTTAGAACACTGAGCAAGAACTGCGATGTCTTGCCATTGGAGGTAGAAACAGGGCCGGCAAAAGCTGTGCCCACAGTCTATGGTGACCGGGTCTATGAAGTAGTTCATGCAGATGGGGCAGGTGAGTTCCCTCTGGAAGACTTGCAAGATTCCAGAATTCATGTTTCTGAAGAAGAAAGAGCAGCATGTCATTTTGGGGTCGGGTTGGTGAAGATCTGTGAACATGCGGTGATATGTGATAGCTATATTTTCTTCTTGACAGTGCTCATTAAAGCAGAACAAACTATTTCCTCTGTAACAAAAATGAAAAATGCATACACAAAGAGAGTCTTTAGGCTTTATAGCAGACACTACTGACTAGATGACTCACAACCTCTTCTACTCCTAGTTCCTGCCCATAACATAACGCAAATCTGTTCAAAAACCTATTCCCTGGATGTCGATATGGAACTTGGGTTTTAATCTTAAGTGGTCTAGAATAAAACATGGTTGTCCCTATTTCTCTTTCAAATAACTACTGAATGACTATGGGAGAGGAGTAGAAAACCTACATTGGGTAACAAAACATGAGAACATGGTCAGAGAGCTGTATAACATATTTTTAGAGAGAGGGACCCAGAAGCTGGCTCTTTAAAACAAAAACAACTCCACAACAAACCAACCGACCAGATAAACAAAAAGACAGCAATTAAACCAGTCTAGGATCACTAGGAGATAAAATAAATAATGAAAAATATTGGATTTATTTTTCTTATGGCTTAAATTAACTTCTTCTTTGGGCCACTCAAACTATGAACAGACATATAGTCAATTTTTTAAAAACTGAAATATATATAATTATATTACTAGGGTATTATGGTTAATTTTAGGTGTTGACTTGACTGGATTAAATAATACATGGGGAATTGGTATTTTTTCTGGGTGAGTCTGTGAAGCTGTTTCCAGAGAGACATGTAAGCTGGTGAGCTGAGTGGGGAACAGCAGCCCTCAATGTGGGTGGACACTATCCAATCAGCTGGCAGCTCAAACTGAAGATAAAGGGCAGAGAGAAGGCAGTTTCCTCTCTCTCTCCTGAAGCTGATTGTAACTCAGCCAGGATATTGGAACTTCCAGGACACTAGCTTAATGACAGCCTAGGTTCAACTTCTCAGACTCCATAATCAAGGGAACAAATTCCCCTAGTAGACTTACTCTCCTGTACAGTGTCATGTGTAGAGTGAGGACACATATGTGATCTGAGGGACACATTAGACAGTTTTGTTGTTGTTTGATCATAGGGTATAGTTACACAAACCTAGATGATATAGCCTACTACACACCTATGGTATACTGTATAGCATATCCATCCTAGACTGCAAAACTGTATGGTATACGATAGGAAATTGTATCACAATGGTAAGTATTTTTGTGTGTGTGTATATAAATATATTTATATATATATTTATATTTATATATATTTATATATATATTTATATATATTTATATTTATATATATTTATATATTTTTATTTATATATTTATATATATTTATATATTTATATATATTTACATATATTTATATATTTATAAATATTTACATATATTTATATATATTTATATATATTTATATATTTATATTTATATATATTTATATATTTTTATTTATATATTTATATATATTTATATATTTATATATATTTACATATATTTATATATTTATATATATTTACATATATTTATATATATTTATAAATATTTACATATATATATTTATATATACTTATATATATATTTATATATCTTTATATATACTTATATATATATTTAGATATTTATATATACTTATATATATTTATATATATTTATATATTTATATATACTTATATATATTTATATATTTATATATATTTATATATTAATATATACTTGTATATATTTATAAATTTATATATACTTATATATATTTATATATATTTTTATATTTATATATATTTATATATATTTATATATTTATATATTTATATATATTTATATATTTATATGTTTATATATATTTATATATTTATATATTTATATATATTTATATATTTATATATTTATATATATTTATATATATTTATATATTTATATATTTATATATATTTATATATATTTATATATTTATATATATTTATATATATTTATATATTTATATATATTTATATATATTTATATATTTATATATATTTATATATATTTATATATTTATATATATTTATATATATTTATATATTTATATATATTTATTTATATATATTTATATATATTGATATATATTTATATATTTGTATGTATTTATATAGTTATATATTGATATATATTTATATATTTGTATGTATTTATATAGTTATATATTTATATATATTTATATATTTGTATGTATTTATATAGTTATATATTTATATATATTTATATATTTACGTATATTTTTATATTTATATATTTTTATATTTATATATTTATATATCTTTATATATATTTATATATTTATATATTTATATATATTTATACATTTACACATTCATATATATTTATATATTTATATATTTATATATTTATATATTTATATATTTATATATATTTATATATTTATATATATTTATATATATTTATACATATTTATATATTTTTATATATTTATATATATTTATATATATTTATATATATTCATATATTTATATATTTATATATATTTATATACATTTATATATATTTATATATTTATATATATTTATATACATTTATATATATTTATATATTTATATATTTATGTATATTTATATATTTATATATTTATATATAGTTACATATATTTATATATTTATATATTTATATTTTTATATATTTATATGTATTTAGATATTTATATATATTTATATATATATTCATAGATATTCATATATATTTATATATATATTCGTATATATTTATATATTTATATATATTTATATATTTATATATTTTTATTTATATTTATATGTATTTATATATATTTATATATATTTATATGTGTATTTATATATTTATATATTTATATATTTATATATATTTATATGTATATTTATATATTTATATATTAGTGTGTATATTTATATTTATATATTAATATGTATATTTATATATTTTTATATATATTTATATATATTTATATATTTATATATTTTTATATATATTTATATAGATTTTTATATATTTACATATATATTTATATATATTTTATATGTATATTATGTATATTAGTATATATATTTATATATTTTTATATTTTTATATATAAATATTTTTATATATATATATATATATATATATATAGTTATGTACACATCCTATGGTTCTGTCTCTCTGGAGAACCCTGACCAATACAAACTGTAATGTTTGCTTTGGCAGTTTGAAATCCTTTACCTTACTCTCTTTTACTAAACACTGCTGAATTTAAGTGCCAAAAGTGAAAATTTAAGAATTGCAAATATTTTTCAGAGGTCATCTGAGCCATTTCAAGGAATTTTTCATAGTTTCATCTGAGGTAAGCCTCAATTAAAATGACAACTGGTATCAAATCATTCCTTATACAATTATCTGCTAAACAATTGTGTTTTGATTTCCAAGCTAGGGTATTTTCGAGAGCATTCTTGTTTCCTTTAGTATCACCATTTTTAACTCATCATTACCTCAGGAACTTAAAATCGTGTCTAAAAGCTTAAGGTTATGAAAGCACAACATTTACAGTATTCAATAATTATCTCTTTTTTCTTAATTCAACGTACCAATATTAGTACATGCAGCACACATATATATGTTTTAATGTGAATTCCGTGTATCAGTGATGCATACAAATCTGTTGCGGCACACACTAAATATCTAAAATTTTTCAAAAATATATTAAACACTTTTGGAACACACAAAGTGACAACAATTAATAACCTCATGTCATAAAATGAATAGCAATAATATGAGTTGCAAATGAGATCATTAAGTAAGTTTAGACAGTTAGATATTTTTATCACTGTACTTCACTATTTGGTAAAGGGAGAGACAAATAACTTTCTCCATCTAGGTCGCACTCACCCCAAGTTTCTATGAATGTTTCCCGCAGTAATTCTTCCAAAAAAAAAAAAAAATTCTTTTAAGTACTCCCCAAGATCAGGAGCTCATTCCCTGCAGAGTTGACTTTCAGAGATCACCTGAATGCAGTTAACTCTAAGTGCTGTCCTCCTCTGGAGAAATATGAGCTTGTCTCTTCTACATCCTTTTATGTGAATCTTTGAAGACCACACCCACCTCTTTAGTGATATTTAGGGTATTAAAAAAGGTGGAGACAGAGATGATTAGGTTTATGCAATATTCAGTACACGCCTTTTCATCGCTGATTAAATTAGCATCACACTATCACTGTAAAAACCACTGCCTGAATGAGGCATATCTGTCATCAATCTTATCAGGGTAAACATATGCTAGAAATTAACTAAAATTGATTAATACTGTTTCTTGAGTTTCTTCCAAGGCACAAGCATTCCTCCAAGTGCACATTTATCTATTTATGCCAAAGAAAGGTTCACCCTCTGGAGTGCAGTGGCACAATCCTAGCTCACCGCAGCCTTGAATTCCAGGGCTCAAGTAATCCTCCCAGTTCAGCTTTCAAAGTAAAAAGGACTAGAGGTTTATGCCATTGCACCTAGCTAATTTTTCATTTATTTATCAAAAATATTTTTAAAATTCTTGGATGATTACATGTGCTACAGTGACGAGGTGGATTAGAATTAGATTGGCTTTAAAACGATGAAAGAATCTGGGTGAAGGGGCTGAGTGTGGGTTGTTAATTAGCACACGGGTCAAAGGAGATACTGATGTGTTTAGAAGCCACAACATTGACGGAATAAAAGCCAGAACTAACAATCCAATTGTAGATCTCTTTACTGTGGTATTTTCTGCCATTTCTGCTCCATAAGACACACCTTAACCACTTTGTGGTGGTATCTGCAGTATTCTATGTTAGTCTAAATAACATTTTCTCTCAAATGCATTGTTTCTCTCACCTTCATCTTCCCTCCCTTCTTCCTTCCAGCTGTATCTTTTCACTAGAGAACACTAGTAGAATGTTCTCCCAAATTTCAGATTTCAGATATGCATCTGTAAAATAATCTTATGGAGACACATTTTAGTTGCTACTGAATACTTGGTTGTTTGCATAAGTTCACAGCATTACTACTGTCCTCCAAAAAATGGTTTCCCACTTCCACAGCTAATCTCATCATTGACTCTGCAATCCAAGTTTTATTCTATGCCAATCTGGCCAAGAATCTGGAAAAATACTTAAAATACATTTTAAGTATTCATCATGCACATGTATTGTATTTTATTTTATATATGTTCGGGTGAATATCTTTCTCCACTAATGGTTTGCATTTCAATTCTTGTATCATGTTTTTGGAAACACAGAAGTCGTCATTAATATAAACCAACTAAAATTTTTATTTGTTAATTTTTGTCCTGGTTAAGAAATCCTTATGAGAATATTGTATCATGTTCCCCTTACCTTCAGGACTTGAATCTATTTGGAAATGACTGTGTGTATTTTGAGGTAGGAGTCAATATTTAATTACTTTTTTTAAAAAAATTCAATTAATCCAGCGTTGTTCTGACCACCAAGGCTGGGCACGGTGGCTCACGCCCGTAATGGGAGCCCTTTGGGAGGCAGAGGCAGCCAAGGTGGGCAGATCACATGGTCAGGAGATGGAGACCATCCAGGTGAACATGGTGAAACCCCGTATCTACTAAGAAATACAAAAAATACAAAAAATTAGCTGGGCGTGGTGGTGGGCACCTGCAGTCCCAGCTACTTGGGAGGCTGAGGTGAGAGAATTGCCTGAACCCGGGAGGTGGAGCTTGCAGTGAGCCTAGATGGCGCCACTGCACTCCAGCCTGGACAGCAGAGCAAGACTCTGTCTCCAAAAAAAAAAAAACAAAAACTAGGCACTAGACAATAAGCATTATGAATGTATGTTTTGCTAAAATAGAAATAAAAATATAAACCTAGGCCAGGCAAGGTGACTTAAGCCTGTAATCCCAGCATTTTGGGAGGCCAAGTCAGGCAGGTTTTTTGAGCTCAGGAGCTCTAGACTGGAGACATGGCAAAATGTCTCGATAATCCCGTCTCTAAAAATACATATATAAATTTAAAAAAATAGGCCCGGCGCGGTGGCTCACGCCTGTAATCCCAACACTTTCAGAGGCCAAGGCAGACGGACCACAAGATCAAGAGATGGAGACAATCCTGGCGAACATAACGAAACCCCGTCTCTACTAAAAAAAATAGAAAAATTAGCTGGGTGTGGTGGCGGGTGCCTATATTTCCAGCTACTCTGGAGGCTGAGGCTGAAGAGTCATTTGAATCTGGAAGACGGAGGTTGCAGTGAGCCAAGAGAGCCGCTGCACTCCAGCCTGGCAATAGAGCATGATTCCATCTCAAAATAAATAAACAAATAAATAAATAAATAAATAGCTGGACATGGTGGCCCATGTTTAATCCATAAACTTATGGATTATGTTTAAATTAATTTTAAAAAAGATATGGAGCCGTTTTTAAAACTCAGAAAATGAGATCATTTCATCTAAAAATAATCAAGTTTGCAGATAAATTAAAGTCCCCAAATTTTGTTTTGGTTTGTAACCTAACAGTAGCTCCTACCCTGAAAACTGTATACTTACCTCAGAAATATATCTATGTTCTCACCAAAGCTTGCTGTCGAATAGGATGAATTCAGCTCAGGAATGAGAGTCTCACAGTGCAGTGCTGGTAGCTTTTGGAAGTCTCCAAGGCCAGTTGCAAAGCTACTCTGTGGGCTCTGGAGAATAATGAGTTTGGCTCCTGAAGTGTCCGTTTATAAATCTCTGAAGACCACACCCCTTTCTTCCAACTGATTGCATTTCACAGGGCGTAAGTGGGTGTTAACATAGATGATTAAGTTTCTTCAAAACAGAAGTTTTATGTTTATTTATTTATTTATTTATTTTGAAAGGAGTCTGGCTTTGTCGCTGGCTTCTTTTTTTTTTTTTTTTTTTTCATTTTTAGTGGAGAGGGGCTTTCACCATGTTGGCCAGATTTGTCTGGAATGCCAGACCTCAAGTGATCCGCCCACCTCGGCCTAGGAAGGTGCTGGGATTACAGGCGTGAGCCACCACACCCAGCCGATTAATTCGTATTATAATGTAAGAATTTAATCTAAGAACACCATTGGTATTACAAGCTAGAGTCACTGGGCAAGCTTTACTTTTTGAATGTCATATTTTGACTTGTTGACTTGTGTTTCTCACCCTACAACTTCATTAGCTCTTTAGGTGCAAGAAAATCTGTCTCTTTTGTTCAATTCTGCATTGGCTTAGAATACTTATTAAGACACAGTAGGCAGTTGATACTTTGAAGAAAAAGGTATTGTAAGTAATATCCTTAAAGATATCACCTTTAAAGGAACAGGATGACTTATAATATGAATAATTAAGCTGATGATATCTCTCTCTGTCTTTCACACAGAACCTTTTGATTTCTTTCTTAGTGCTGTTTTTGGCCGGGCGCGGTGCCTCACGCCTGTAAACCCAGCACTTTGGGAGGCCCAGGTGGGTGGATCACGAGGTCAGGAGATGGAGACCAGCCTCCTGGCTAACATGGTGAAAACCTGCCTCTACTAAAAAAAACATAAAAAATTAGCCTGGCGTGGTGGCAGGCGCCTGTAGTCCCAGCTACTTGGGAGGCTGAGACAGGAAAATGGCGTGAACCTGGGAGGCGAAGCTCACAGTTAGCTGAGATCACGCCACTGCACTCCAGCCTGGGCGACAGAGCGAGACTCCATCTCAAAGAAAAAAATATTGCTTGTTTTTACTTTTCCATCAGGAAATCTGTACTCCTTTCAGAATATATATGTACTTTCATTTCATCTCTTCTCTTAGCAGTATTCATTTTATGTCCAAATCAATAAATAATCAATACAGATTCTTCAGCTATGCATTTAGGCCCCATCTTGAACTACTCTATGCTACCTTTTCTGCTACATCTCTGAGCACTGCCTCTCTCATGATATATGTGTAAATTACGTATGTGAACTATATGGAATTCCAGTAGTATGATGGTTTATCTTGTATGTAGTTTCTAACCCCACTGCCCCGATTTACCTGCCTGAAATTCTCAGGAATTTCCCATTAATTTTTTTTGTAATGTTACTTTAATTTTATTTAGAAAATGAAAGAGAATATAGTTTTAAAACTTTTGACTTACACATGCTGTTGATCCTTGAATAACACTGGAACTATGTGAGTCATTTATAATTGGAGTTTCTTCTGCTTCTGCCACCCTTGAGTCAGCAAGACCAATCCCTTCTCTTTCTCCTCCTTCTCAGCTTAATCAACATGAAGATGATGAGGATGAAAACCCTTATAATGATCCACTTCCACTAATTATATTTACTATTCCATTAGTGATAGCAAATATGTTTTTCTTTTGATTTTCTTGATAACATTTTCTTTCCTTTAGCTATCTTTATTGTAAAAATACAGTATACATATAACATATAAAATATGCATTAATCAACTGTTAACATTATCAGTAAGGCTTCTAGTCAACAGTAGGCTATTGATAGCTAAGTTTTGAGGAAGTCAAACGTTACATGCTGATTTCTGACTTCATGCGATCTTGGCACCCCAACCACCACGTTGTTCAAGGGTCAACTCTAAGTTTATTAAATTTTTTTATCATTCAAATAATCTGAGAATCTCTTTGTGAACATTCAAAGACTTTATCTTTCTGTGAAACCCTGTGTTTATCTCTTGTAATAATTATTGCATTCCATAGTGATAGTGTATTTTCTCATACCTATTAATATTTTATATCATTCCCCAGGAAATGAAAAATATTTTAGCTGAATATGTTGATATTAGCAAGAAATCCTAATAAAAAGTTTGCTTCCATGTTGAAATGATTAGATGGAACCCTTTTGCTATTGCTCTGCTGCTCACAGTAGCATAACAACTTATAGCTTGGTAGCGCCCATTGCTCTAGTTGGTACACTGAAGCATATGCTTTTCTGATAACATTGTGAATTATATTAACCTTTTTGAAAGTGACAGTTATATATTGCTTAAGTGTCCAAGAGCTGTCACAAAGTTCTATACTTTATTGTAGTATTTTCATTTATTGAATTATTTCTTAAGAAAAAGTCTCAATTTTGGAAAAGAAAGACTGCTTTGAAAAAGACTTCAGTTCTAAAATGATAATAGCAAGTATTTCAAAATAACCTGTTCCTAAGAGAAGAGAAATTGCTAGGTAAGTTGATATTCACCAATTTGAACATTTTGTAATAAGTAGAATTGATCATTAGAGGCCTGGCGCGGTGACTCATGACAGTTATCCCAGTACTTTGGGAGGGAGAGGCAGGCAGATCACCTGAGGTCAGGAGTTTGAAACCGGCCTGGCAAACATAGTGAAATCCTGTCTCTATTAAAAATACAATAAATAAATAAATAAATAAATAAATAAACAAACAAACAAAAATAAAAGACTAGCCAGGCGCTGTGGCAGGCACCTGTAATCCCAGCTACTCGGGAGGCTGAGGTAGGAGAATGGCTTGAGCCCTGGAGGCAGAGATTGAGGGGAGCTAAGCCCCACCACTGCACTCGAGCCTGAGCAACATAGTGAGATTCCATCCCAAAAAAAAAAAAAAATCGATTATTAGAAATACAATATAAGATATTTATAACAAAATATGAAGTAAGCAGAAAGGATGTAAAACTGTAAATGTAATTTCATTAATTTTATTTAACAAATACAGGAAAAACTTAAAGGGAGTTAATCAATTAGTATAATAATTATGTTATCTTCAGGGAAATATAGGGAGAATTGTTTCCTTATTGTTTACAATTCTTTCTAATTTTTTATGTGGGTAAAAAATCAACAATGAGCATGAAAATTTAAGCAGATTTCAAACATGGCATATTCCATGAAGCTGATTTTCTATCTTTAAAAGAAAAATGATGTTTTCGCTCCCTGACAAAATGCCTCATCATTTGAATTATGGCTTGTTTAGGACACACCTTTTCTTCCTTGAGTATTTCTATATTTGTTTCATTTTCTCCAAATGATAGTAAAGATTCAGTCTGTGTCTCTATATGATGTTTACAATTCCTGAAACACCTGAGCAGTGAGTTGCACATAATAATAGTAACCTCTCACTAAGTAAATTAAGCTGAATGTTGAATTTCTCAACCAAAACTTTGAAATCTAAGAAAGAGACATATCTTCATCCTGCTTTCCTTGTATGACTTCTTTCCCCTGTATCAAAGGATACAGGGTGTTAACACATGATACAGAGAAAGAGAACTGTGTGTGCCTGTGTGTGTATTTACATATGTGTAGCCACATCAATTTTTGTATTTGTAGGAATGCCTTCTTGTGAATTTGATTCAGAAACCCATAGCATTCTATTGAAATTATATTTCATTTGATTGTCTCATCTGTTTATGGGAGCTGTTAACAGGTATTCTGTGTTTCATTTACCATACACTATTACAAAATCTGAGTTCACGATGCTAAATTCATAAACGTTGAATACTGCTGAAATCCAAATTATAGGGGTTTTCTTATCATAGGTTATTCCTATTTTTCTTTTGTCAACAGGGTGCAGTTGAAAGAACAATATGGAGCTCCCATTTCATCCTAAAACTATCTAGTGTGAATTTAGGCAAGTTATTTAACAACAGGTCCTTTGTAATCTCATCTATGAAATAGGGCTGCTACCCTGCCCAACTTGTAGAATTGCTCTGAAGATTAAAAATCATGTATTGTATAAACATTCAAAACAGTAATTGGCACATAGGAAGTGATCAGCCAGTTCTAAATGCTAACTGCTAGTAAAACTAAATTATAAAAAAGTAAGACATAAAGTAGTGAATACAATAATTAACACTTTCTTAATGTAATAATTGTTTCTCATTAATTACACTGTGACAGAATTGGTATTTGAATTCAGTGACTCATTGTTTAGCTACTCAGAGCTTGTTGATACACTTTCAATTAGATTGAATCATTCATATTGCAATAGCAATCCCATCACGACTTTTGGAATGTAAGTTCTGTGAAAGCAGGGAGTGTTTGATTCATAGCAGGCATCCAGATATTGTAGAAAGACAAATAAACACCATGTTTTGTTTTCCTAATAGGTTTAGCTTTAAAAATAAGAATATTGTTATTTATCACTTGGCAAATATTTATAATTTACCAAGCATCTTACTAAACATTAGTAGATTATCTTATTTTAATGTTGATATTACTTCTGTGAGTACATTACTAGGATATCTAAGGTGAAGAAATTCTGGCCTATATTTGTATATCTGGGTTTATCAGTTAATTATTATTCCAATGTAAATACAAATCACTACCATTTTTCCCATTGGCACGTGCAGCTGTTTCTGTGCTTTCATAAGCCTCAGCAGAATAGCGTTTTATAAGATTTAAAAATATGGTAGCTATGTATGTTACTGTTTTTAATTTGCATATTATAGAAATTTAAAATATGCCTTTCATGCTTGAAGAACACTGATTTGAGTTGCACAGGTCTATTAAGAACAATTTTTGTTTGTTTGTTTGTTTTTTGAGATGGAGTTTCACTCTTGTTGCCCAGGCTAGACTGCAATGGAGCAATCTCGGCTCACCACAACCTCTGCCTCTGGGGTTCAAGTGATTCTCCTGCCTCAGCCTCCGGAGTAGCTGGGATTACAGGCATGTGCCACCACGCCCCGGTAGTTTTTTATATTTTTAGTAGAGACCGGGTTTCTGCATTTTGTTCAGGCTGGTCTCAAACTCTGGACCTCAGGTGATCCGCCTGCCTCGGCCTCCCAAAATGCTGGGATTACAGGGATGAGCCACCACGCCAGGGCCACAATTTTTTAAAAAATACATATAGTCAGCCCTTTCTGTCTGTAGATTTCACATCAGCAAGCAAAGGTGGATAGAAAATACAGTATTATTCACTGTAATCCCAGGTACCTAGGAAACTGGGAAAGGAGGATTGCTTGAGCCCAGGAGTTTGAGGCTTTAGTGAGGTATGATCAAGCCACTGCACTCCAGCCTGGTGAAAGAGGAAGACTCCATCTCTAAAGAAAATAAAATGAAATACAGTATTGAAGGAAAGAAACCCACACATATAGGGGGCCAACTTTTTATTTTTAAAGATAAGCTTTATATTGCCAAATGTTTTTTGTTTTCAAACTTATATTTTCAAATATTACTATTACATACAGAAAATGATTTTGTTAAAAATATCGCAAAG
Organism: Symphalangus syndactylus; assembly: GCF_028878055.3. NCBI lineage: Eukaryota > Metazoa > Chordata > Mammalia > Primates > Hylobatidae > Symphalangus > Symphalangus syndactylus. The sequence continues at coordinate 70,608,342 of NC_072428.2, read as the reverse complement.
TAGGAAGGACATAAATCCAGAAAAAAAGGCTTTTAAGTGAGTAAATTTATTTCTATGGAATAAATCTCAACAATTATTTTTCCTTTAGCTTGATATGTTAGAACTTTTATCAAAGAATGATACTCATTACATGAGCTCAAATCTGAGAACCTCACATGTAGCTAACAAAGAACTAATGAATAATGTAAAGTAAGATAATTATGAATGTTTTTCTAAAAAACAAAAAATAAAACAAAACAGTTGCATTCCATGTGGACTCTTAGCTATGTTTTTCAGACATATTTTCTGTTTTATATTATTGCCTACTTCACTGTCTTAACAATATGAAGACCGGGATGTCAAAGGGCATTAAGCATGTGGTGAGTGATATTACGGCCAGTTAACCCAAGGGAGGTCAGATGTGGCTTCAGATTCCACATACACAGCTACTTTTCCTCACTGAGGCAGAGCAAGGTAATCCAGAAAGTCTTTTCACACTCTGAGATTGCTGTACTTACATTATTCTGAAAATCACTTGAAAACATGAAATATTAAATAATTTATACTAAAATCTGTATTATTATTCTGATAGATCAATTTGATTTGTTTAGTGGTTTGTTCACATTCAGCTTGTTAATTCCACAGAAGGGGGGGGCCTACTTTTCATGTATACGTGTCTTTTCTGCAGGACTTGAGTATGCACAAATTTTGATATCTATCAGGGTCCTGGAACCAATTTCCAGAGATGACTGATTAAATTCAGTCTTGTTCTGAAGTTTTTATTTTGTGTGTAGAAGTACATTTTCATAAAGTTATAACAGTATTCATTTCTCATTACAATACTATTAAGAATCATGAATGATCAACCAATGTTTCTGTAACAAACATTTATTGATCCTTAGGGTTACCAGATAGACTTTTTATAGGTAGGAAAATAAAAAATGACTCCCTCTTATAATGTCACTTTTCCTCTTTTTTTGGTACTGTGGAAAAATATCATGGTTGATTTCTTGCAAGCCAAGGGAAAATTTTAAAATATATGTAGCAAATGATAAATACAATATTTTCTCATACAAAGTAATTCAATTTTTTCATATGTTTATTTTCAGTATCTTTTTGTTTCTTATTTTGAAAGAATATACATTTATTTTAGAAAATGTAAAGATCAAGAAAGCCACAACAGAAAATAAATATCTCCCTAATTTCATCAGAAAAATATAAAATCATGGTTATAGTTTTGTGTGTATAATTCTATTCCCTTTCCTATTTTAAATATATTTTTGTCTATGTATACACAAAACCAAGTAAATCTCTCTCTGGATAATGTATATAATAAACATATTTATTTATTCATTTTCCCATTTTTATATTTAGAGGTTTTTCACCCTCCTAAATCTTGACTATTGCAACTTTTTTCTGCCAAACATTGACTATCGCCAGGTTGATCTTATATGTATTGCAGAAGGGATTAGGTCATTGGACAACCAGAAATAGCTCTATCTTTCTGTCCAGGGATTATCAAAGGGTCTGGTATGGGAGTAATAGCATGTTTTAAACAATTTGGCTGGTTGGCCAGTGGCAGCATATTTTTAACTTACCCATCGCCCCCGCTTATGTTGTTGTTGTTCTTAAGAGACAGGTTCTCACACTTTCTCCCAAGCTGGAGTTCAGTGGTGCAATCTTAGCTCACTGCAGCCTCAAAATCCTGGACTCATTCAATCTTCCCACCTCAGCCACCAAAATCGCTAGGATTACAGTCACGTGCCACAATGCCCAGCTAATATTTGTACTTTAATTTGTTGAGACAGGATGTCCCTATGTTGTCCAGGGCGGTCTACAACTCCAAGCCTCAAGCAATCCTCCCACCTCAGCCTCCCAAATTTATGGGATTACAGGCATGAGCCACCGCTCCTGGCTTTATCTCTTTACTTCTATGTTTGTCCTTCTCTTCTAGGTCTATCGCATGAACTGTCTTAGCCCGTTCTATAAAACATTCTTCTGCCGTGGTCATGTGAAACATTACAAAATTGTTTTTGATGATTCTTCATGTTTTATGTTATGTATTCTAACATGGCAGTGTGACTTTTTTAAAAAGGACAAAAAAGCACAATAGAAGGTTGGCTAATCACAAACAAGACTTTGATGATCACAGTTGCCCTATAATTTATTGTAATGTATGAAAAAATCAGCAGTTACTTGTAATGTGCCTTGAGACAAATCATTTAGTCAGTTGATTTCTCAGACCTCAGTTTCCTCCTCTGTGAAATACTAATATCAACTGTGTGTAATTTATTTTAGTATTCCATGGTGTATATGTGCCACATTTTCTTAATCCAGTCTATCATTGTTTGACATTTGGGTAGGTTCCAAGTCTTTGCTATTGTGAATAGTGCTGCAATAAACATATGTGTGGAATACTATGCAGCCATAAAAAATAATGAGTTCATATCCTTTGTAGGGACATGGATGAAGCTGGAAACCATCATTCTCAGCAAACTATCACAAGGACAAAAAACCAAACACTGCATGTTCTCACTCATAGGTGGGAATTGAACAATGAGAACACATGGACACAGGAAGGGGAACATCACACACTGGGGACTGTTGTGGGGTGGGGGGAGCGGGGAGGGATAGCATTAGGAGATATACCTAATGCTAAATGACCAGTTAATGGGTGCAGCACACCAACATGGCACATGTATACATATGTAACAAACCTGCACGTTGTGCACATGTACCCTAAAACTTAAAGTATAATAATTAAAAAAAAGAATTAAAAAATTTGTAAAATACTTTAATACCGAGCATGATTGCTGTGGTTACTATATCATTGTTACTGTTGTACCACTGAACCACTTACCACTTAAGTTAGTTTGTTTGTTTGTTTGTTTGTTGAGACAGAGTCTCGCTCTAGAGCCCAGGCTGGAGTGCAGTGGCACAATCTCGGCTCACTGCAACCTCTGCCTGCCAGGTTCAAGCAATTCTCCTGCCTCAGCCTCCTGAGTAGCTGGGACTACAGGTGTGTGCCACCGTGTCTGGCTAACTTTTTGTGTTTTTGGTAGAGACAGGGTTACACCATGATGTCCAGGCTAGTCCTGAACTCTTGACCTCATGATCTACTTGCCTTGGCCTGCCAAATTGCTGGGATTACAGGATTGAGCCACCGTGGCCGGTCAGACGAGTCTTTAGAGATGATTGAATGTGCAAGTTCAGTTGACAAGTGGCTGGTTCAAAGTGTTAAATTAGAAATATTCAATGTTAGAATTGTAGAGTGCTCTTGTGTTTCTCTTCTATATCATTTGGGCAACTAGTAAACAGCATACTGTTTTATCGACAGGCATGTTATCTATGCTCCAAGCAGCCACAGCAAGTATTCAGAGGAGTCATTTCCAGGAATTTCTAATGCTCTGTTTGAAATTGAAAACAAAGTGGACCCTTGCAAGGCTAGGGGAGAAGTGAAGAGAAAGATTTCTGTTGCAGCCCTAACAGTGCAGGCAGCTTCAGAGGCTTTTAAACAAGTAGCCTAAGAGGATTCTTTAGAGAACCCATATTGAATTTGTATGATGTGTCACTCAGAAAGAATCATGATGGGTATATTGATGAATTTTAAAATTAGTATATTAGAAATGAAGCTAGATATTATATACAGTTATGTGAGCGTTCATATACTTGTTTGTGTATATGTTTTCTTTTTTCTTGTCATGAATTAAAAATAAAAAATAAAAAATTATAATTACACGAGGTTATTCTGAAGTGGAAGAATCAAACTCAGTATTAAATCCAAGGAGAATAGACAAATATCGTAAAACTCTCCTCTGGCATGATCGGGGAATCAAGTCTAATCTGTTCATGTCACTTCACACATAAGAAAATATCGGTTTGTCATAGAGCACACTGGGGAATATGCACAACTGCTTCAAGCCAGAGGTCTCACGCCCTGCCTGGCCTCCCAAGGCTGAGACGATCATTATCTCAGCACAGTCTTTGGTACACTGATTAAATTACACTTTTATAAATTAATCCCTCTATAGCATAAGAAATATTTTTAATCAAAAATATTTTATTTATATAAAAGACTATAAAGTAACACACAAGTATTGAGAAAAATGCCAATGACACGAATATCTGTGAACCTACTAACCATATGAAGAAAATAACGTTTCCAATATCTTTGGGTTCTCCATGCACTAATGACAGTTGTGCTTGTTCACTTTCTTAAATTTTATGTTTATCTTTATTTCCTCTGTTATTCTTTATAATTTTATCACACATGACTATACTATTTGCATGTTTTATATTTTGGCTTTTTGTAATTTTGAACTTTTTATAAGTAAAATCATACCATGTATATTTTTATGGTACTTGATTTTTTTCACTGGTCTTTAAGGGTTTAGATAGATAGATCGATAAGTAGACAGATAGATAGATATAGTGCATTTATTCAAATGAAAGTAAGATTCAGGGTCCATCAAGAAAGAGAAAACATATAAACATATAACATATGGTTATAAATGGGATAACCAAGGGGCAGTTCCAAGATCGCCTAATAGGAATAGCCCCAGCCTGCAGCTCCTAGCATGAGCGGCCCAGAAGATGGGTGATTTCTGCATTTCCAATTGAGGTACCAGGTTCATCTCACTGGGGCTTGTCATACAGTGGGTGCAGTGCACTGAGCATGAGCCAAAGCAGGGCGAGGCATTGCCTCCCCCAGGAAGGGCAAAGGGTTAGGGAATTCCCTTACCTAGCCAAGGGAAGCTGTGACAGATGGCACCTGGAAAATCAGGTCACTCTCACCCTAATACTGTGCTTTTCCAATGGTCTTAGCAAACAGCACACCAGGAGATTATATCCCGAGCCTGGCTAGGAGGGTCCCACCCCCAAGGAGATTCGGTCATTGCACTCTAACATTCTCAGTCCCATGGGGAGACCACGAGGTCACATTCCTTTGATCCAGTTTTACCCAATTTCTGGCAATTCCTCCAATGCACTTCATGTTCTATCCTCTCTCATCAATTGCACCTGTGAGTCTCTGCCTGAAAAGCTCTCCCCGTCTGGGGTCAATAGAGTGTCTTTTAAGTATAACCCATGGACTGTCTGCCCTGGGACCCGTGATTGACCTAGCAGCACTTCCTCTGGGCTTCCCTAGTCACTGTGTATCAACAATTTATTTTCTTGGCTAGTTATAGAAAAGTTTACTTGAACCATTCCTATGATACTTGAATTGGACCGTCATTGTAGTTTACGAGTGGCAAAGAAGGGTCTGAGTATTCCAGCAAAGAAGTATGTAAGGAACAAATTATGAGAAAACATTTAGGAATAGGGAAAAAGGGCCAGGTGCGCTGGCTCATGCTTGTAATCCCAACACTTTGGGAGGTCCAGGGGTTGGGTCATCTGAGGTCAGGAGTTCGAGACTAGCCTGGCCAACATGGTGAAACCCCTCTCTACTAAAAATACAAAAATTAGCCGGGCATGGTGGCAGGCACCTGTAACTCCAGCTAACTCAGGAGGCTGAGGCAGGAGAAGTGCTTGAACCCGGGAGGCAGAGGTTGCAGTGAGCCGAGATTGCAACATTCCACTCCAGCCTGGGTGACAGAGCAAGATTCCATCTCAAAAAATAAAGAAAGAAATAATAAAAAAGGAATATGGAAAAGAGGCAGATGAAGATTTATAAACCAGGAGCATACTGAAACCGTTCTGATGTATTTGCATATGCTGGAATGATGATCGTGAGCTTGTCTAGAGACTTCTATGATTACCCTCCTTATAACAAAGCAGAAGGCCTTCCTTAGAATTATCTGGGCTGACATCATTCTTTGTCCAGACCTGTTAACAGACGTCTGCAACCCAGTGCTGTGAGTCCCACTCCCAACAATGCAGAAGGCCTGAGATCCCACAGAAATTATCCTTGAATTTCTGAAGACTTTTAAGGCACAGTAATTTATGGATCCTATGAATTTTCTGTTTTTTAAAATATCAGATTATGTGAGGTTTTTGAAAAAATTAAGTTCCAGGATGATATCCGCCACCGAGACAGGATATCAGTCTAAAGAATTAAAATCTCAAAGTCCAGAATGATGAAAAAAAATGTTTTTCTTAGAGCTTCCTTGTAAGTGTCTTTCATTTTTCTTGAGATATAAGTAGTAGAGAACAATCTCTGCCTGATACATCTGCCCTAGTCATATGTAAATTTATTAATTGTAGAAGAAAGAATTATACTTTTAAAATAAAATAGCTACTTAAAGCTTTTCGTTGTTTTTGAGGCAAAGTCTCACTCCATCACCCAAGCTGAAGAGCAGCATTGCAATTACAGCCCACTGCAGTCTCAAACTCCTAGAATAAAGTGATTCTTCCACTTTAGCCTCCAAAGTAGCTAGGACAACGGGGTACATCACCAGGCATGGCTAATTTTCTTTTTATTTTTTGTAGAGATGGTGTTTTACTATGTCTCCCAGGCTGATCTTGAACTCCTGGCATAAAGGCATTCTTTACACCTGTTGTTTATGTTAGCATACAATGTGAACTGCAATTCTAAATTTACTTTTATAGCAGGTACTAACATAGCTTACACAATACTATAGTTGAATAATCTTTCCCCATCAATTTTTGCTGTATTCTTTATTACTAATACTTGCTTATATATCACTGAACCTATTTCTGGGTCATCTACTCTTATCTTTCTATGTATCCTTACATCAGCTCCCAGGATTTGATATTTATATCATGACACTCTATTTAATACACAGATGTTTACCCTCAAAATTCTACTTTAAAGAAATTACCTTGGTATTCTCACCAAGTATTTTTCCTTCCATCTTAAAATGTTGTTCAAATTGTGTTCTACTTTTTTGATTTTACATAGAATTAATCATAAATTAATCATAAATGTTTAACATTTTCAAACAATGGCCTCATAATATTGTTATTCTGGATAAATAGAATTTTGCCAGATGAAAGTGGAAATAAGGAACTCTGTGTAAAGGTAACGGCCAAAAAAAAGGTAGAAAGAAATCAGGCTTTGAAAATTCAATTGTTTGGCTGAATATGATACACTGATACTAAAAACAACATGAAATAAAACTAGAAAAAGCCAGGGTCACAGAGTGGAGGGCTTTCAGTGTTAAGCAGAGTATGCTGTAATTAATCAATTGATAGTAGGGATGCACTGGCATTTCTGAGCAGCACAAATCCCACTTATTATGTCAAAAATAGGTCTTTTGAGATAGGGCAGCCCTGCATAGGACGCACTGGAATGGAGAGGCAGATGCCAGAGTTCAGAGACTGATCACAGCAAGAACTTCCCAAGTCTCTTTCAGCAACACTGATGTGAGTTAGCATTTCCTTTTAATTATATCTATTATAGGTATATGAAGAAAACATTTTTTCAGATAATTTGGACCTAAATTTTCTCCTTAATAATATAAATTATTTGTGCTGTTTAAATAAATAATCCCAGATTACTGAGATATTTATTCTCTCTTCCTTGCTTGTGAGGATACAACCAATGCTGAAAAGATGCTTTTTTAATTAGAGTACCAAAAATATTTGTTAACTATATGATATTCTGAAAAAGCATAAAGAGAAGATAATGAGGGCACATAATTATCAGCATTACTTTTCACCATTCTCTGTGAGCATTCCTCATCCAAAAATCCAAAACGTGTATTAAAACATCTCATGCACCCCACAAATATATACACCTACTATGTGCCCACAAAAATAAAAAATTAAGAATTTTTTTAAAAAAGGGTCAAAATCCAAAAGTTTTTGAGCAGCAACATGACCTTGAAAGAAAATGTTAATTGGAGCATTAATTTTAGCAAATAATTCTACCATATCCTAAAATATGGGATATTTTAGGATATGTATTAGGATATGTATTGGGGATGTTAAACCAATAAGTATATTGCAAATAGTCCAAAATTTGAAAAAATCAAAAATCCAAAACTTTTCCAGTCTTAAGCATTTTACATAAGTGAGAATCAACCTTATAATCTGTTGAATTGCATCATATGTATAGATTACATATTCTAAAGAGAAATCATGTTTTGATGTCTTGCAGATTTAATTTTGAGACACACAGTAATATTTTATTTATGAACCCAAGGAATGCTTTTCCTTTATCAGCTTTTAGAGCACTTTGAAAGTTAATCTTTAACATAATGGTTGAAAGACAATACTCTTTTATTTTCAAAACAACCCCACATTGAATTCAGTGGGGAATTGTATTTCATTCTTTACCTAGACATGCCAGTGAACTCCGGGGAAGGACTTTTTTTAGTTAAGTTTCATGAGGAGATTTACCTTCAAAGCTTTCATCAGGGCTTTGCAGCTACACAATTTAAAAGAAAAAAGAGAATACATAGAAATCAGATATATTAAATGCCCGTTAAACAGAAGTAAATAACTAAACCATAATTCGGCAAAAACAAGGGATGATATGTGCACATTAGCAACTATTAAGAATTATAATAGTGAGTTTCTGACAATATGGAAAAATACTGATGTTATTATGTGTAGGTGCAACTAAATTACTAAAATAAATGCATAAACCACATAGAATAAGAAGTCTGCAACTAAATAGCACCAAGACATTGTCTTTAGATGAATGGTTATATCATATTATTTTTTGGTCCATTTTGCTGAATTGAAAGCGATAGCTCTCAAAAATATTTACCTTTCTCTTACAAAAAAAGAAAATAAAAAGTAGCAAACTTGTTAAGGTAAAGAAGAAGAGAGAAGAAAGAGAAGGAGCCTGAGCTTCCAGGATGCCTTGCTTTGTACATAGGTAATCTGGATGATTCCACCAAAAGGTATCTATTTGTTGGCTGGACTTCATTGAAATCTGGGAGTTTTCCAGAATTAATCCATTCAGAGATAAGACAGGTTTAATTCTGGGGCCAGAAGGCAGAGACTAAAGACAAACAATCTCTGTAATATCCAAGTGATCATATACCTGGATGCATAAGCATAGTGGAGGGAGAGGGATAAATAATCTTTTGGAATCCTCAAGTTGCAGAAATCTCTTAATTCTCCAACACCAGTAGATAGAGCCATCCAAAAGCGGGAGAAGAAGCCAAGTAAAATCTGGAAGAAGGAATGTTAGAGAGTAGGAGTTGCAAGGACAAGCTTTTACTGCTCACTGGACAGAGCACACTCTCAGCTTCAGAAAGAAGGAGTGAAGGTAGAAAGAGTGGCCCTTGCTCTGGGACCAACACAGTAGAGCACTTCCTAATGGCCTTTCCAAAATTGCCCAATATAACCCTGCTGGAGGAGAAGGCTGTGAAGTTTTCTGGCTCCTAGAGTGCCTCTTGGAATTCCAAATCCCAAATTCCCTGTCTGAACAAGGAGTTTCTTACCTTTTTCTTCCTATTTTTCCCAGAGCAGATGAGCCAATATTGCTCCATGCTGAGGTTTTGGAACCATCCTTTTAAATGCCATAAAATTAATTAGGGAAGAAGAGACTGGGAGAAATAAAAATAAACCAAACTTGCAACATTTTCAGAATAAATTATTAGGTGAGCTAGATCTCTGAACTGCTTTTTCATAGTCATTTATTTCCTATTTCCTAGAATCAGGTAGACCCTAGTTTATAGTTCTCCGCAACTGTTCTATCTGCATCCCAATTAAACTACAGACTGTGGTGTTGACAGTCCCCAGAAGCAACTGACTCACCAAATAACGCAGTGTCCACATCCTGATAATTTCAAACCCCCTTGCAGGGAACAATCAAGCAGAATTTTCCAGCCCCTCACCTTCCACAATCCCCTTAAAAATTCCAGCCCAGAACTCCTGGGAAAGGTGGATTTGAGGGTCTCCTCCAATGTTCTCACTCAGAACACTGTGTTCGTTAAACTTATTATCTGCTGCAAATCTCCTGTCTGAGTGTGGTTGGCATGTTACTGCACAGTAGGCTGTTACTGTACAACCTGTTGGTCCTATAACAATCTGGCAATTCTAAACTCAGCACAGCCTTCTATGTTATGAGGAAGTTATATACTATTTTTTAAAGAAAAAGGATTCAAAATCTTTATTGACAAATTGTTAGCTAGAGTTATACATTTTAAACATTTGGATATTTGTGTGTGGGCCTCTATTTATTTCCTTGTAGTGGTTTACAAGTATGGGAAGATGTCTGCCAAAAAGTTATTACCAAAAGTTTAACAGTCAAAAGGATGAGCCCTGTGGAGAGAATACTGGTAATTAAGTGAAACCACGTTTTGACATGCACATTTTTCCAGGCCGTTGACATCTACTTTGATTATTACTTATTTCCTCGTTTTAATATTTAGTTTACAAAATTTTATAAATAGCATTCAAACAAAAAAGGCAAAATGGTGGGAAGATAATAAAGAATAATTTTAAATGAATAACTCACTTCTCAACTCTACCAAAACTGAATAATGAAATCTGGATGCCTTCCTATTCTGAAGTGTTTCTTACCTAGATACAGCTCTAGCCGTGAAGAGTTTTGGGAAGAAATGCATCTCTAAGCTTTCCACAATATGAGTGTATATATTCCAGGTAGAACCTATTAAGGTGCTGTTAATTTTTGTAATATGGGACTGAGGGATCTGGAGACCGCAAGACTGAAAGACCATAGATGTGCTGGACTCACCGCAGGTGTCAGGCTTCAAGAGAAGCACAAGGCGCATGCATAGTCTCCAGAGGTTTTGATGTTTTCTGCCTGGCTTTCTTCTGAGCCTCCTACCTCCTATGCTGCTGCAACCCTTCAATTTGGCTATAGCTTTTACCACCACCTCTGGCTTTTGTTCTCTCTTTTTTTCTAAAATTACTTTGAAGCAAGAAGTTTTAAAAGATGGTTTTCACAGACTTTTTAAGAAAAGGGAAATTCGTTGAAAGCATTGAAGATTTACCTACCTACAGACCCTTAACAACATGTAGGAGTACACTATTTCTAGAGCCATATGAGTTAGCTTCCCAATAAGAGAGAAATATCCCAGAGGCAACGATGGTTTCAGACAATTTAAACATAGCGTCTCTACTTATTTGCTTACGGAATCTGAAGTTTTCATTAACTCCAGATCTGACTCACAAGCTCTTTATCCTTTGCAAAGAATGGCCCATAATCAGGATGGACCAAATTTATCATGAATGACAATGCACAATTACTGATCGTTTATCACCAAGACTCCCAATTTGAAGTTAACATTGAGGAAAACATAAACGGTAATAAAATGACTTCGACAAACCAGTAGTTTTTCTGAATCCAGCATTTATGAGAATATTGAAGATAAGAATCAGCTGCGTTTGGTGGCTCACATTTGTCATGCCAGCACTTTGGGAGGCCAAAGCGGGCATATCACTTGAGGTCAGGAGTTTGAGACCAGCCTGGCCAACATGGTGAAATCCTGTCGTCTCGATTAAAAATACAAAAATTAGCCAGGTGTGGTGACACGGGCCTGTAATCCCAGCAACTCAGGAGGCTGAGAATCGCTTCAATCCAAGAGGTGGAGGTTGCAGTGAGCCCATGACAGGCATCTGTATTTCCAGCCTGGGAGATAGAGGGAGTCACAGCCTCAAAAAAATAAAATAAATAATCTATGCTAGAAGCAAAAAAAAAAAAAAAAGAAGAATTTGTTCAGCTAAAAATTATTTGCATCAAAACAAACTTCTTCAAAGCTTTTCCAGTCTAAGTTTACATTTTATGATGCTACTTTGGAATGCATGCAAGGGCCACTGAAACCAAGAACTATAATTGAGTGTATATGTCAGTAAGACAATTCAGTTCACTCTTTTTTTTTTGAGACGGAATCTGGCTCTGTCACCCAGGCTGGAGTGCGGTGGCGCGATCTCAGCTCACTGCAAGCTCCGCCTCCCGGGTTCACGCCATTCTCCTGCCTCAGCCTCTCCGAGTAGCTGGGACTACAGGCGCCCGCCACCACGCCCGGCTAATTTTTTTGTATTTTTAGTAGAGACGGGGTTTCACCATGGTCTCAATCTCCTGACATCGTGATCCGCCCGCCTCGGCCTCCCAAAGTGCTGGGATTACAAGCGTGAGCCACCGCGCCCAGCCTCAGTTCACTCTTATAACTAATATATTTTACACATTTACAAAAATCAGCAATTTTTAGTAACTGATGATCCAGACCATATTTTGTATTATTTGCTTTGCATAAAATGTCTACAATACAAAAATCCACAAAGATCTAAAGTATAAAAGGGATTGTGAGTCGAGTGGATGGGGAAGACGCAATGAATAGACAGTAATGATAAAGAGTTTTGGGTTTCATTTTGGGTTATATAAAATGTCCAGGAATCAGACAGTTATGGTTTTTCACAACTCTTTATTAAAAAACTTAGGAAACAAAAGTATAATTTCAATGTGGTTATCCCATTTCATACTCAGATAATAATTTTGTTTCCTCAAGTTACAGTGAGCTCAAAGATGCTCACACATTGTCCTACTGTCTCACATGAGAAGGTCTTGAGATTGGAAGTTTTTTCAGGCAAGAGAGCTCACTAAGAAATCATAATGAAACCTGACTTTCATGGGGAACCAATACAAACGAAAGGTGTCAAAAGGGAAGACAAAGAGGAAGGGAAAAAGCTGTATATGAGGGAACATTTTGAAACATCGTAAAAGCTCACAACTGTGTTGTCATAATCCAGAAACACCCCAACCTGACCCAAAGGTCTTTGCACATAGTGACTTAAGGGAAGAAAGATGTTGGAGAGGCTATAAAGGTTGTTTCTCTTTGAAGAAAATAGAAAAAATGCTTCCTCAAAAGCAGGAATGTGATTTGTGTTTGCTGTCCTGGAATCTTTACAGACTCCCAGAATCCAGTTGGAGGAGTGGGTTACATCCACTTCCCAGTAATGCCTGCCGGAGAAGGCCTGAGGTCCCCATGCTGCAAAGTTCTCTGCTCTCTGGGACTCCCCGGGCGCACCATCACGGTAATCTCCAAATATCACATTTCTCACATCCTCAGAAAGGCTCATATGGTGACTTGCCCTTTCCTTACTCAGAGGATCATCCACTGCAAGAAGAACAAAAATCAGGTCAAGGAGTTACGTGGGGGTCAGATGTTATCTGCCCAGGTACTGGCTTTATTTGTACCTCCTGTAAGTGACAGAATACAGGGAGCAAAAAGACTTTGGAGACTCTCATCTATGAAGATCAAGGGTTATTATGACTTCTACAGCACAGGAGAATCCTTAAAATCACACAGAAAAACAAATAAACATATCATGAATTGTGTGAGTCAGTGATTTAATGTCTGGCTTTGCATGATTTGTTTCAAGATATATGTAACATTCTTTATTTATTTAGTAGAAAATGCCACTTGCATTGTTTGTATTCAATATAAATAACAAATAGACTTCACGCTGCTATGATGCTCTTATTTAATGGGATATAAAATGTGCCTGTTCCTTTTTTTTCTTTTTTTTTTTTGAGAGAATCTCACTCTGCTGCCCAGGCTGGAGTGCAGTGGTGTGATCTCAGCTCACTGCAGCCTCCTGGGCTCAAGCGATTCTGCTTCCTCAGCCTCCCGAGTAGCTGAGATTACAGGCATGTGACACCATGCCCAGCTAATTTTTGTATTTTTAGTATAGATGGGGTTTTGCCATGTTGGCCAGGCTGGTTTCCAACCGTTGACCTCAGGTGATATGCTCGCCTCAACCTTAGAGGATTACAGGCATGAGCCACTCTGCCAGGCCTCACCTCCTCCATTTTTAAACATCAAAATATGATGGACTTCCATACATGTGCAGTTTAGAAGTTTCTGAAAATAACGATCATGTTCTGGTTTTACATGACCTGGTCAGCCACTGCTTCATTCAGTCTAATCCTGGTTTTAGCCCTCTGTTGTCTAATGGCTGCCTTACAGGTTTGGGCCATTTTCATAGAAAGAACCCTCAGCTCCCAGTTGTTGTGAAATGTATCTTACAGCAGTAAAGTTGTTCTGTTTATGGAAGTTTTAGTTATTTGCTTGGTCAAAGCTTTCTAATTTTTATGATAAATATTATTTCTACAATATATGACAAATTCACAGAAATTAAAACTAAAATGGGAAATGGCTCAACCAAGGAATCTACTAAACAGAAATTGAGGCTGTACTGCCAAGCAGCTGGCTCTTACCTCTGAATTTGTTGAGCATCTCTAGCACTCTGGTGATGTGCCAGGAAGTGAGTTCTGGGTTCACTGGCTGGGGCTTTTCCATTTGCACCAACTCTGTCCTGCAAAGAACAACCTCGGTTACACTTTTAGGCCCAGTGATAATCACACAGTCATACAAATGTTTCAGATTTTCATCCAAGATATTTCTTGAGACATCTCCCTTTTTTGTTAAATTCAGTATACATTTTATTCAACTCTATTGGGGATACAGCAATGCTACTTTTATCTAAATTTAACATGTTAAAGTCCAGTTTCTCCATTCTCTCATACATGATCCTAATTTAAAATTACTGAGTGTCATTTGCTCCCTCTCCCCCGCTGGCCTCTTCAAAGCATACAGATATCCTGGGATTCTTGCTGAGAGAAGAAAACTCAGCCAAAGCCTTTGCGACCTCCGTCGGTAGTTGTCGCCAGTGATGCAGTCAGGGTCTTACAGGGAATGCCCACTGGCACTAAAGGTTTTGAACTTTTGTTCAAACCAAAGGAGTCTATTTTCAGCCTGTCAGCTCTGGTGCTGAGGGTCCTGAGGCAGCCATTCCCTTCTTAGATTCTGCCTACAACAGGGGAGTGCAGAGATGGAACAGGGACTGGCTATTGATGTCCCTGGGAACAAATCCTCCCTCCCTTTCCTGTCCTTAGGGCGTTTCCCTCCTTCCTCTCTTTTTCACCTCTCCCTTCTCTAGAATAGGAGACTCCTTTGTGATAACACAGAGTAATCTTCTTCTTAAGATTTGCTGGGGAAGGGCTGGAGAAGACGGGGGTGAGTGGGTAGAAGAAAATCCAGAATGGCACACTGTTGTTACATATATTTTCATTCAGCCAGATAAGAAGGAACCTTCTGAGACCAAGAAGCTTAAGGTCTCAGGTTCTCCTTTGAAACCAAAATGGAACACAGCCACAGATCAATGCTAAATACCTCAAAACATGTAGTTGACCCTTAAGCAACAAGGGTTTGAAATTTGGGGGTCCACTTATAAGTGGATTTTTTTCAATGAAAGTTTCACCTAGCTTGCCTGCCTCTCCTGCCTCCCGCTCCATTTCTTTTGTTTCTGCCTCTGCCACTGCTGAGACACTGTCTTCTCTTCCTCCTCCTCTTCAGCCTACTCAATGTGAAGACAGTGAAGATGAAGACCCTTATGGTGATCAACTTCTTAATGAGTAATAAGTATATTTTCCCTTCCTTATAATTTTCTCAATTATATTTTTTTTCTCCAGCTTACTTTATTGTTAGGATACAGCATATAATACATATAACATACAATATATGTTAATTGACTATTTACAGTATCGACAGGCTTCCAGTCAATAAAAGGTCATTCATAGTTTGGTTTTGGAAAAGTCAGAAGTTATACTTGGGTTTTCAACTATGTGGAATTGCATGAAGGTAGTTAGTGAACATAATCCCCACCTTTTTCAATGGTACATTGACTTTCAAGGGTACATTGACTTTATCAATAAGGGAATGACTTTCTCAGAAATCAAAGTTCATTAGTGTAACTCACCATTCCAGTATGTTTTCCAAGTCCTGCAGAGAAAAACACAAGTACTTAATCATGAGAATTCTGTCCTACTTTCCCTAGTATTCTTTGTTGTTTTTCTGGGTTAACAAGATAGGTTTATTGATACACCTCTAAGGAACCATCCAAGGCTGTGTTAATAACAGAACCTCAGCTGAACCACGGTGGGCTTCCTCAGTGGGCATTAGGAATGAAGGAGCTGAGAATAAGACTGTGGAGTGATGTACACGGCTATCTAGGTTCTCAGTCACTCATCTCCCAGGCTTAATCCCAAGAAGTGAGGATGTACTAGGGAACTTAAATTGAGTTTTATTTACAAAGCTAACATTCTCCTGGCCTAGCATTTGGTTGATTTTGGATAACATTTCTTTGTGGCTAGTACTCCTGATTATACCAAAGAGGATTTTGTCCTATATGATCTACCAAAATGGCAAAAATCTCCCAAAGATTACCAGAATATGCAAAAATAAGTCACTGGACAAATGCAATGACAGAGTCAAGGAGCATGTGTCACTTATCTGAGAGTAGTTACATTTGCAGGTAGCATATGAATGTCCTGGCAGCATTGCCCAACAAAGTCTTCCTGACTCTGGATGATGGATCCTCCCTCCTCACCTGGAGCAGCTTCACATCAGGCATGTTGCACGTCTCCCACAGCTCTCTGTACATGTCTTCCGTCTGTTTTATATGTTGGGTTATTCTTACTTCACTGTCTAGGAGTTGTCGAACAATCTCTTCTGCTTCTCTGTCCATTGTCTCCAGATGGCGTTGCTCCTCCTCCAGGAGAAATTGGTGCAACTTCTGATATTGATATCTGATCATCCCTTTCCTGAGGGCCACATAGTCCTGCAGAGATGCTCAGTTAAAAGAATTGCATCTCCTCACTCTCAACAAAACACTTAACACTTCAACTGTTATTCTCCTAGGATATGCAAGCAGTAAACTCATAAGCTCTGTGTCTCATACTTGGAAAGGTTCTAGAAGATCTGCTAGTCTCCTCTACCCATCCTTTCTTCATGTTCCTCCTAGTCTCCCTTCCTGTATAAATCAGTACCTCAAAAGGGCTCCAGATCCCTTCCTGTGATGCTTCTAGAGGATTCTTACTTCACTGTCTTTTTTACCTGGTTCTTCTTAATTTTCTCTTGTTCCTTTGCCTGATTCTTCTAAACATTTTTAAATATTTCAGTATGCACTCTACTGCCGAGTTTTTAAAGAAATTACTTCAGGGTGTTTTTTGTCCCCACTAATTTCTCTATTTCTCTCCTCACTTTCACAGCAAAACTTTAAACTACTCAATGTGAATACAATGCTTTAAATAACTCAATGCTATCCTATTCTCAGTGCCTTGGAAGTTTTATCTAAACCCTCAAGGTTACATCAGGAATAACTATCATGCCCTGTTTATTTCATCTACATGTACATACTAGTATTTTTTGCACCAGCTCCTGTTGGCCTGTATAATGATAATTGCTGATATATCATTTGAAACCACTGTTTTGTTTTTTTCTGGGAAGAGGACACTGCCATTTTTTAACTGGTAAGCAGAATTCAGCTAAGAAGTCTAAGCTAGCATTGTGCCAATCTACATTAAAAATAGAAAACCTTTTTATCCCTACCGTTAATGAATGGATTTTGCTAATTTCCTGATTTAGATTGGTTTGCATTTCTTGAGTGCTCCTCCATAAAGGATTCATTTTCTTTAGAAGTTTCTCCTGCAAAATAGACATGACCTTTAGTAGCAGATAAGACATTACTGGATATGTTATTCCCTTTTTATGAGAAAAGCCTGTTGTTGAGAGAACGGTAAATTTGAGTTCCCCTGAAGTGGTCAGTGTTTTTACAAGTTAACCTAATTTGATTCTAATATGTGGAATATCAGAGGTAACAGAAACATATAGTAGAGAGTTTCAGGAGACCCAACAGCTAATCAATTTTTTAAGAAATTGGATTTCATATATCCTGGCTCTGGAGAAGTCAAGCTTGCAGCGAAAGCAACCCGTGTTCTCAGGGTTTCCAAAAGTTCAACCTTTACATAAATACAATGAAAAATTGTTATTTCTTATTCAAGACAATGTTTTTGCTCAGAATGAGCTCAGACCATCAGAGTATCTTCATATTTTGAAATGGTGACTACGCAAGCTATGAAAATACTCAGCAACAATTAATCAATTTTTACTTAAACCAAAAAAGAAAGTAAACACTCGAATTTTTTCTTTTTTTTTTTTCTTTTTTTTTTTTTGACACAGAGTCTCGCTCTGTCGCCCAGGCTGGAGTGCAGTGGCGTGATCTCTGCTCACTGGAGCTCTGCCTTCCAGGTTCACGCCATTCTCCTGCCTCAGCCTCCTGAGTGGCTGGGACTACAGGCGCCCGCCACCACGCCCGGCTAATTTTTTTGTATTTTTAGTAGAGACGGGGTTTCACCGTGTTAGCCAGGATGATCTTGATGTCCTGACCTCGTGATCCCCCACCTCGGCCTCCAAAAGTGCTGGGATTACAGGAGTGAGCCACCACGCCCAGCCCGAATTTTTTCTTTAAAGAATCCAGAGATGTAATTAATGGAAGCATGACCACCAATTTATTTTTATTCCCTGTATTTCTCCACAGTGATCAAAGTCCCTACTTCCTGGGAGTCTTTACCAGTTGATGGGATATATTTGAACACTTTTCAAATCAAGTCTGCTCATAGAAGATTTGAAAAGGACTACAAACATGACCTTTACAACAAGGGTTTTCCAATTAATCCTACACATTTAACACTTACATGACAACATGTAGTATACTACAAATCTACAGTAAGCAAAGCAGCATGGTACTGGTGTCAAAATAGACAAGTAAACCAGCGGAACAGATCAGAGAACCCGGAAACTGTCACACCTCTCTACAGCCAACTGAATTTTGACAAAGGTAGCAACAGTATTTATTGGGGAAAAGACAGTCTTTTCAATTAACACTACTGGCAAAACTGGATATTTACATGCAGGGAATAAAATTACATCCTCACCTCTCACCCTATGCAAAATCAACTCAAAATAGATTGAAAACTTTAATGTAAAACCTGAAAGAACAAATCTACTAGAAGAAAACAAAGAAGAGATGCTCCAGGACGTTAATCTGAGAAAAAATTGTATGAATAAAATCACAAAAAGCTAGTCCACAAAAGCAAAAATCAACAACTGGAATTATATTAAACTGCAAAGCTTCTGCACAGCAAAGGAAACAATCAATGGAGTGGAAACACAACTGACAGAATGAGAAAAAATATTTACCAACTATTCACTGGACGGGAGATTGATATCCTGAATATACAAGGAAGTCAAATAACTCAATAGCAAATTAAAAAGAAGAAAAAAAAAACCCCGAACAACCCAATTTAAAAACGGGCAAATGATCTGAACAGACAATTAACATATGCCAATTTACAAAATAAAATTGAAGTGGAAAAAGGCTAGTCCGTATACGTAACATATTGAAAATTGTAAGCTCTTTTTGGAATCCATAATTACACAAATACAGTGGAATTATAGCTGCTAAGACATAACATGTCAAATAATGCCTAAGGTAATATAATACAAAACGGGGGCTAGGCATAGTGCAGCGTGCCTCTAATCCTGGCATTGACGAGGCCAAGGTATGAGGATGGATTCGGGTCAGCAGTTCTAAACCAGCCTGCGCATCTTATTGACATCTCATCTCTACTAAAAATTCTTTTAAAAATAATGCTGGCATGATGGCACATGCTTATAGTCTCAGCTACTCAGGAGACTGTGGTGGCAGCATTGCTTGAGCCCAGGAGGTCCAGGGTGCAGTGAGCCATGATAGTGCTACTTCAGTTCAGCCTAGGTGACAGAGTTGAGATCCTATCTCAAAAAAAAAAAAAAAAAACCCAGTCAAATAACTCGACATAGCACAAACCAATATATTATAAATACTCTCATTACAGATATTTTAAACAATGATGTTATTTCAAATAACTGGGTAAGCTACTCGTTTGCTTAGACGAGACGTAAATGTCCTGGCCAGTGAGTTTGAAGTATTTTTATAAGAAAAATTAAGCATGAAGGGCCTTAGTACAAATGTCATACACACCAGAATCTGCGATGTATTGTCTCAAGTCTAGAAGATTCGTGGATATCCAGGTCAGCAGCAACACTGAGCTCACCAAAGCCCAGGCTCCACAGATTCAGTCTGACATCTCTGGAGAAGTCTTCTCTGGACAACTCTGCTTTTTAAGTGATTAGACTCACCTAAGAACACTCCCACCTCCTGGGATTGGCTACTGTCTGGAGAAAGAAGTGGAAATGGAAGATTAGGTTACACAGAAGGGTGTAACACTGGGGAAGGGTGTACCATGCGGTGATTGGATTTATCAAGTATAGACAATCATACCTAGGGGATTATAGCTCAACAGAAGGTAGAGGATTTTGGAGTGAGATGCAAGAATCTTAACCTGACATAGGTAGTTCACAGACATTAAAGCTGAAACAATTATTTCATTGAGTAATGTTTTATTTCACAAACAATGCCCTCACAATTAAAAACAATTGCTTTATTATTTTGAACTGAAATGTATCATCTATATTTCCATTAAAGATTTTTTATTCTTCAACAAGTATATACTAATGACAATGAACTAGGTATTAGAAATAAATTATATTAAAATATAATAGACAATTTCAGTCCTGCTAGAACATCCAGACTAGTGAATGAGATGTATCATAATTAAAGAATCACACAAGTAAATATACAATTAGAACTATAAGCTCAATAAATGAGCAGTACATGTTTTGAGGGTCTGTAGTAGGAGGGAGGTGCTGAATGCAAGTTTACACAAGGGTTTCATGAAGATATGAGAGCACTGAGATTGTCTTCCCTATTTTACGACTATTTTCAATGGTGAATTTATGCAAAAATAAAATATGTGTTTTTGATTTTACATCACGGTGACTAATTTTAAATTAGATACTTTACATAAGTATATATGTATGGACATGTAGAAGATGTACAGCATGTATATTTATATTAAAACATGATGCAATGTCATAAATCATTATTTAAACAATAATTATGTGTATAATTATCTTTAACAAAGTACATTCAGAAAACTAATTTTGAATAGAGTTTGGTGACTCCTATCTGTAATTCCAGCTACTTGGACAGCTGGGCAAAAGGGTCACTTGACTCTAGGAATTCCAGGTTTCCCCAGGCAACATAGGGTGACACCTGTCTCTACAAAAATAATGTTTTTACCCAGGCCTGGAAGCAAGCACATGTAGTTCTGGCTAATCAGGAGGACCAGGCAGGAAGATCACTTGAGCCTAGGTGTTTGAGGCTGCAATGAGCTATGATCATGCACTGCACTTTGCCCTGAGTGACAGAGTGACAACTTGTCTAAACAAAGGAAGGAAAAAATGAAAGAAAAACAAAGTTATAAGTTAGAAAGTGTTTCCTTTTCCCTGTTCTCTAGCAGAATTTGTCTAAAAGTGTGTTATTTCTTTCTAAAATGCTTTGAAAATTTTGCTGAAAGAGATCACTGGAGTTTTCTTTGTGAGTTTTGCTTTTTAAATAATACCGGGAATTTTAAGAATCCAAATCATATCTTTCATTTTTCTATGTTCTCTTCCGTCTGTTTTAGTCAGCTGTTTTTCAAGAAATTTTCTCCTGTCATCAAAATTGTCAAATGTATAGGCATAAATTGTTCTTAAAATATTCGTACTGGCTTATTGATATCTGGATGACCTATGAGTTTGCCTGTTTATTCTTGATTTGAACTCCCCCTCTCCATTGTTTAAATGAATCTCATTGGGAATTTATTAATTTAATTTATCTATTTAAAGAGCCTACTTTTGAATTTGTTGATTTATCTTTTGCATGCCTTTTAATCAATTTTCTGCAATTTCTCTAATTTTATTTTTAGTTTTTTAACGGGAATTTGCCTGAATTTTTCTGGCTGTTTGCGACAGACCTTTCTTTGTTAATAACAGATGCATTTAATGATGTACATTGTTTTGTTAGCATTGTCTTAAATACATTTCAAAAGTTTTTTGTTTTGAATTTTGAATAGTATTTAATTAAACATACTTTCTTCATTGTTTTTCTTTAGTGCATGTATTTTCAGAGAAACTATAAAGTAGAGGGGAGGGAATGCATTTTTCTAATGATATTTAAAACAATTCGAAACAATTGAAATTAATTTTAATAAAACATTATAACCCAATATATCCAAAATGTTTTCAATGTAATAAACATTACAAATATTAGTGAGATATTTTATATATTTTTTCTGAGACAGGGTCTGGCTTTGTCACCCAGGCTGGAGTGCAGTCGCTGGATCCTGTCTAGCTGCAGTGTCAACCCCCTGGGCTATAGCAATCTTCCCACCTCAGCTTCCGCAGTACCTGGGACTACAGGTTCATGCCACCATGCTCCGCTAATTTTTATTTTTTTGGAGACACGAGTTTTTGCAACGTTGCCTAGGCTTTTCTCAAACTCCTTTCCTGTGTCCACCTCTCAATGTGCTGCGATGACAGGCTTGAACAATAATGTTCATACATTTTAGGAAGAAAGTCCTAAGCCTACTTAGGTTTTTAAAAAAAAAAGGTAGATTGGAATTTACTTTCTCTAAACACAATAGTTTCTAGAACTATGAATTAGAGTCAAGTATTAAAGGCCCCAGGAAGACAATTTTAGAAGAAAACTTTTCAAAGTGAGCCAAGCTAGATGCTTTATAATTGAGCATTCACTGGATATGTCTTGGCATCCTAATGTCCAATACTGAGGGTTTTTATTTGTTTTAATAATGTGAAAGACTGAACTTTGTTACATGTACATTGTGTAGAATTTCCAAAGTTAGAAACTTTTCTTAGAAAACACTTCACTACATTCATTTTATTTATGTATTTTTTGAAAAATTTAAACTATGCATGGATACACCCTTAATAGAAGATTAGGATTCTGCAGTTTCAAAGGCAAAACCTAGTCCTTTTGATTGGCTCAATTTAATTGTATAATTGCTGTATCGATTACAATTAAAAAAAACTTCTACAAATACATTCCAATGATAGATAACTAAATCAGTTATCTGATGTCATTATACAATGTCACAATTTTTTTTTTCTTTTGAGATGGAGTCTGGCTCTTTCACCCAGGCTGGAGTGAAGTGGCAGGATCTCAGCTCACTGCAACCTCCACCCCAGGGGTTCAAGCAAATCTCCTGCTGGGATTACAGGTGCCTGCCACCATGCCCAGCTAATTTTTGTATTTTTAGTAGAGAGGGGGTTCCACCATGTTTGCCAGGCTGATCTCGAACTCCTGACCTCAGGTAATCCACCCGCCTGGGCCTCCCAAAGTGCTGGGATTACAGGCATGAGCTGCCACAGCGGCCTGATGTTACCTTTTTAAGTCCACATAAAGTGACTTTATAATTATCTTTTTATGACTCTTTATTAAAACCTAAAATATATGAACAGCAATTTTGTTTTCTACTTTTATCTACAATACTAGATTTTCCATGATTTTTAAAGAGCAGAAGACTTTTCTTTTTTTTTTTTGAAATGTAGTCTCGCTCTGTTGCCCAGGCTGAATTGCAGTGGCACCATCAGGGTTCACTGCATCCTCTGCCTCCCAGGTTCAGGTGATTCTCCTGCCACAGCCTCCTGAGTAGCTGGGACTACAGGCCTGTGCAACTATGCCAGGCTAATTTTTGTATTTTTATTAGATATAGGGTTTTGCCATGTTGGTCAGACTTGTCTTGAACTCCTGACCTCAAGGGATCCACTCACCTCAGCTTCCCAAAGTGTTGGGACTGAGCCACCACGCCCAGACTGGATTGGTTTTTAAGAACTTGATTTATACATGTTTGGTTTTAAAGAATGACTTTTTGTGTTTTTAAACTTTTTTAAAGTGAAAAACATTTCACAAGAAACTGGTGAACTTAAATGACATTGAAGATAATTTACTATTACTTAACAGAGGGGTCATCTTTGGAGAATGGGTTATGGGTGTAAAATTGAAAAATAGATTTGTATCCTGAGATTAGTATTCTGAAGCTCTATGTCTACTGACTTAGAGAAATTCTCAAATCACCAAACACAGTAAATAAATGAATATAAAAGTATAGTGGCTCATTCACTTCTCTAAAGCATTTTCTAAACTCCCAGAATTACAAAAAACACGGAAGACTCAAATATTTTGCTGAAATGGGTCAGAATGGGAGGTATCTACTTAGCCTATGGGTGCTTTCAACTCTGACTCAGCAAATTATAGGTATTAACTTTCTCTGTGGCCTACTCCTCACACCCTCCTAACCCATTCTTGCTCAGTATTCTTCTCAACTCTGCATCTAGGTTTGCTATCATATTACCATCCAAATAATAGTTGATTTGGATGTATTTACATAATACAAAGTTCTTTAAGTAACTAATAACATTTACTTAGCATTAATTGGTCCCTTTCTATGTATGAAGCACTGTTCTAGTTGCTGATACCTACAATTTTTTACAGACTTTAAAATACATCGGCATACACAGTGTGAAATCACTTTTGTGTGTGCTTGTTATTTAGGTCACCATATAAAATACACACTGCTAGAATTCAAATAAAAACATGCTGCATCCCAGCACTTTGGGAGGCCGAGGCGGGCGGATCACGAGGTCAGGAGATCGAGACCACGGTGAAACCCTGTCTCTACTAAAAACACAAAAAATTAGCTGGGCGTGGTGGGGGGCCCCTGTAGTCCCAGCTACTCAGAGGCTGAGGCAGGAGAATGGCGTGAACCCAGAAGGCGGAGCTTGCAGTGAGCCGAGATTGCGCCACTGCACTCCAGCCTGGGTGACAGAGCGAGACTCCATCTCAAAAAAAAAAAAAAAACATACTGCACAGGAATGATGAGATAGCATTTAAATCGAGACAGTTCAGCTTAACAGGGTCCTATTACCAGTGCATCCTGTTAGTCTAACAACATTCAACATCATAATTAGCACATCAGTAACAAGCTCTTAACTGAGACGAGGTTAGAAATGTGTATTTTTATTTTATAAATAATCTCTGAAAAAGATAGCCTTCTTAAGCACAAATGTCATTTATTATGGTATGTTCAGTCTTTTTCAATTTTTTACTTTCGAACAATATTCTCAAATATATTTAGAAAAAGGTTTCAAGGCAAAGTATTTCATTAATGCTCATCGTTTGAAAAAAAAACCCAACTGGAATACAAGCACATGAATTTATGTTTATTTTTGAACTGTGGATTATCATGGTATTTAATCTACTTACTACAGAAAAATTTTTGAAAACAGTAATTGATATAACTTGAGACTTTTCATAGAAATTTGAAGAGATCTAACAACATGCATAATGAATTTGAGTTGGAAAAAATGTGTAATACAAGTAAAAACAAAAATGCATTTTCCATTCCTACCTGGAGAAAAAAAAAGATGAAATACCATACAGGTTGAGCACCACTAATCAAAATATCTAAAAATCCAAAATACTCCAAAATCTCAAATGTTTTGAGCTGTGAAATGTTACCAAAAGTGAAATATCCCACATGTGACCTCATGTGAGAAGTTACAGTCAAAACATATTCTCAGTGGACAAAAGACTCTCCCAGCCCCTTCAGTTGCAATATATCTTTCTGTGTCCACCTAGATGCCCCCAAGCAAGAGCACTCACAAAGGATAATAAAATGGCATGTGTACACAAACTTTGCTACATGAATAAAATTATTTAAAATATTGTCTAAAATTATCTTTAGCCTATCTGTATAAAGTGTATATGAAACATAAATTTTGTGTTTACACTTGGGTTGATACACAAGATATATTATGTATATGCAAATATTCTGCCATCCACAAATATCCAAAATCTGAAATTCTTCTGGCCCTAACATTGTGAATAAGAAATAGTCAACTTGTATTACATGGTTTTTATAATGCATTTATTTGAAAATGTGACTGAAATCTGTGGATGAAATTTTACAAACATCAGTTTAAGCCAAATAGTATTATTTTGTATAGCAGAAGGGGATACACTGGGTTTATTTCTCCACAGCATCCAAGTAGAATGTGACAGGGGTAAAGAGGAACGATTTCTATATGTAGTACTCATGATCCTTTGGGCTTAGGATAGGTGAAGACACAAGACATGCTATCCTTACATTCTGCTCTGTTCCTTGAAAATTTTATAAATAACACTTACTGTTGTTTATAGTTGTTTATGGATTCCAGTGAAGGGAAATGGCTAAGTCCATGAGCACCATTAGAACTGGCAGGGTTCAGGAAAGAATGTGACAACTCTACTCCACAGTACTCATTTTTCTTTACTGTGCTAGGAAAGATGAATGGAAAACAAATTTGGCAATGTAATGTCTGAGAACATGATACACAGCCAGATATGGGAAGAATAAAAGACAAGAATCTTGTGTCTACTGAATCTAGAGAAGAAAATGTTCTGTTAACTCTTTGCTATGAAAATGCTTTGAGGCTGGGAACAGTGGCTCACACCTGTAATCCCAGTGCCTTGGAAGGTTGAAGCAGGAGGATTGTTTGAGTCCAGCAGTTTGAGACCAGCCAGAACAGCCTAAGAAGACCATATCTCCACAAACAATTTAAAAACTAACCTGAAGTGGGGATGTCTGCCTGTAGTCAGAGCTACTCAGGAGGCCGAGGTTGAGGATCGCTTGAGCCTAGGAGGCTGAGGCTGCAGTAGCTATGATCCAGCAACTGCACTATAGTCTGGGTGACAGAGTGAGACCCTGTCTCTAAGAAAAGAAAAAGAATAGAAAGGAAAAACATGATTGAAATCTAAAACCTAGGGTGCTGTTTGTAATTGTTGCCTCCATTGTTTTCTTAAGGAAGAAAACCTGTTTGATTCTGATTTTTACAGCCTAATGATAATGTAGCAATATTCAAGAACTAAATGTTTCATTCATCAGAGAAAGAAACTTCAGAATGTAGGCTGAACCTCACCTGAACACACAAATCATATGTGCTTCTGTGGCTCTGAGACAATACATTGAGAGATTTGAGGATTTATGGAGTTGACAGCATGGGACTGATCCCTGAATCCACCCCATACAGGAAACAGGACCATAAAAAATTGCTTACTACAGGGCACGGTGGCTCATGCCTGTAATCCCAGCACTTTGGGAGGCTGAGGAGGGGGGATCACGAGGTCAGGAGATCGAGACCATCCTAACACAGTGTAATCCCGTCTCTACTAAAAATACAAAAAAATTAGCCGGGCATGGTGGTGGGCGCATGTAGTCCCAGCTACTCGGGAGGCTGAGGCAGGAGAATGGAGTGAACGTGGGAGGTGGAGCTTGCAGTAAGCCAAGATTTTTTTTTTTTTTTTTTTTTTTGAGACGGAGTCTCGCTCTGTCGCCCAGGCTGGAGTGCAGTGGCGCAATCTCGGCTCACTGCAAGCTCCACCTCCCGGGTTCACACCATTCTCCTGCCTCAGCCTCTCCGAGTAGCTGGGACTACAGGCGCCCGCCACCACGCCCGGCTAATTTTTTGTATTTTTAGTAGAGACGGGGTTTCACCGTGGTCTCGATCTCCTGACCTCGTGATCCGCCCGCCTCGGCCTCCCAAAGTGCTGGGATTACAAGTATGAGCCCCCGCGCCTGGCCAATAAGAGGTTTCAAGAGAAAATGACTGGGATTTGTAGAAAAATAGATAATAAATGGGTAAAACAATTGAGAAGAAATGCAAAAAAAAAAAAATGTGTTAAAGAAAAGATAGCCCTGGACATTCAGGATGCAGAAAGCAAAATATAACTTTTTGGAAAATTAATAAATTTTGTTAGCATGAGAAAAACTATGCAGAATTCTCTCCATGTGTGCAAATAAAACAAACAAAATGTCAAAGGAGTTATAATACCTAGGATTTAAGTGGTATTTATCATATAATGGCATTTTTATAAAAATTAAAAAATTTCCAGAATTAAATAAAGTCAGATTTCTACATATGTTAAGGAAGCAGAAATAGATCACCAACTTTCATACAAAGATTTTCCAATGAGTTTTAGAAGCCAGATGAATAAAAGAGTCTATTATCAGATTCTCAAAAATAGATTTGTAACTCAACAGAAAACTTTGTGGTAGAGGTAGGTTTCAGATGCTAGAATGAAAACAGTCTCATGTACAAAAAAGTATCTTTTCTATTAAAAGGAGAAGCACCGGGAAATAAGGAAATATTTCAAATTGGCTGGAGTGTCCTTTATCCACATCATGGATTGTTCTTGCCTATACCCACCTCTACTCTGTCTTCTGGATTGGGTAGGACTTTTGGAACCTACAAAATTTCAACTCTAAAGAGAATTACTTTCTTATATTTGTTTCATGGTCTGAGACTCAAGTAGGAAATTAGGTTGTTTCCTTGATAATGCCACAGTAGACAGAGGTAGGTCTGTAATTGAAAGCTCCTAATTTCCAGTGCTCTAGGCTTCAGCTGCCTAAAGCTGAGTGTTTGAATAAGTGAATGATGTGGTGCAAAAAGTGGTTGAAATAAAATCAGAAGCTACCTACCTTCCTTTCTCTCCTTGCCCTAATTCCTTCCTGATACACAGCATCATCAGACCTTGTAATGGAGTACCAGGGCCCCGCCACAGAGCTCCAGAATTTCAGCAGAGAGTGTCCGCAGGATCCAGTCCATGACCTGAGGGTTTCACAAGTTTCCCACTCTGGAGTCCAGGACTGAGCCAACAGGGCCCCCCCACACAACCAGGGCTGATCTTACTTCTGTGTGGACACTTTGATTAATTACTTAGATTTATTGAGTTACAGAAACTGACAATAGAACAAGAAAATCTATTGTTCAAATCCTTGTATTTAATGAAATATAAACTCTGGATGATTTTATGATGTGTCTACTTGAGTACATGTACGTACAAAGAGGGAAATGAGGGCAGTAGCCATTTTGTGGCATAGACATACCTTATTATTCTTCAATGAAACACTTACTTAGGACCTGCTGGAAAGGCGTTTTGCAGATGCAAACAAAGGTCCTAATCCTGTGACTAGGAAGTGTACCCAAGTAAGCCTGACTTCATCAGTGAAAGTCCTTTAAAGAAATACATAGGCATTCCTTGAACAACATTTTAAACAGCAAATGGGACTCTAATCTTCTAACTGCCCGCTGTTGACTTTAAACCAAAGCTTTGATTCATGACCACGGGGATCCAGCCAGCAGGGGATTTCTTTTCCTGATGGACTGTACCCAGGCTCTCACATTTGCTTAAGCAGCCCCCACAATTGTGTAAGCCAAATCTTTGCACTTAATTCATATGTGAATCTCCCTAACTATACATATATCTTATGGGTTCTGCTTTTGTCTTTGAACCTTGACAGACATGGGTCTGATAGATTTGTCTTCACTGTTTTGACAGTCTTGACCATAAGTCTTCTGGACCATTGGCAAATAATTCCTCTGTCAGAAGATATTTGAGTAGTCCCTTCTGAAATCTCTTTCTTTTTAAAAAAATAATTTTCATATAACAACAAAAAGATTTGGTATAGAAAGAAAAATATAGTCCATCCCTATCATTTGGATTCTGTATTTGTGAATTTGCCTACATCCTAAAAGTTATGTATAATCCCCAAAATAATTCCCAATGGTGCACTTCTAGTCATTGTAGGACATCATGCACTATGTGGAGAATAGCGTTAAAATAATAACTCATCTTTCACCCAAGAGACTGGTGAAGTTTTGTAAATTCAATGAGAGACCTCAGGTTAGTGAGTTTATTTGGTTAATCAGTGATTTCTCTTAGAGTGGTAGAAAACAGAAAACAAAAAGGAAAGTTTTATCTTCCGTTGTACTTCTCTGGAAATATCCTATAAATACGCTAAAGCAGCATTTAAGCTGGATGAGGTGGTTTATACCTGTACTCTTAGCACTTTGGAAGGCCGAGACCGGAGGACCACTTGAAGCCAAGAGTTGAAGAACAGCCTGGGCTACAGAGTCATACACTGACTTTACCAAAAATTTCAGCAAAAAAAAATTAGCCAGGTGATATAGTGTGAGCCTAAAGTCTTAGCTACTTGGAAGGCTGAAGCAGGAGGATTACTTGGAATTCAAGGCTGCAGGGAGCTATGATTATGCCACTGCACTCCAGAAGGAGACCCTTTCTCTAGAATAAATAAATGTGCACTTAGAGGAATGCCTATATCATGGAAGAAACTCAATAAACAGTACAAAATGCATCTTAGTTAATTTCTAGCCTATGTATGCTCTGACAGGATTTATGTTACATATGATTCCTTCAGGCACTGGTGTTCAGAATGAAAGTGTGAGGATAATTTAATCAGAGCTGCAGAGGTGTGTTCTAAATACTGCATAAACCTAATCATCTTTGTCTCCACCTTTCTGAATGCTCTAAATACCTGTAAAGAGGTGGGTGTGGTCTTCACAGATTCTTATAAAAGGACGCAGAAGAGACAAGCTCAGTTTTCTCTGAAGGAGAAGGACTGCACTTAGAACTGCATTTTGGTGACCTCTGAAATTCAGTACTGCAGTGAATGAGCTTCTGATCTTGAGGAGAACTTGACAAAATTATTTTTGGAAGAATCATTGTGGGAACCATTAAAAGAACACGGGTGAGTGAAATATATTGATAAAATTATATCATCTTTCCTTTACACAATAATAAATTACAGTGTTAAACATATCTCATTATCTTAAATCTACACAATGATACCATTTGTAACTCATGTTCTTACTATAGATTTTATGAATTATAAGGATACTAATTGTTGTTATTTTGTGTTTTCTATGATTGTTTAAAATAGTTCTGAAGAACTTAAAATATCTAGTGTTTGCTGCAACAGATATGTATGCATAATGAATATATGGAGTTGATACATATATGTACACATAGGTGTGTGTATATGTGTGTAATGAGTGTATTAATATTGTCGAATTGAATTGAGAAGACAATGAATGATGTAAGTTATTTGCTTTCATAACATTCAGGTTTTAGACATGACTGTAAATTAGTAAGGTAATGATGAGCGATGCAAAATAGTGAAACTAAAACAATGAGAAAGCTCCCCAAAATATCCTACTTTAGAAAACAAAACACAGTTTTACGACCAAGTAAATTTATAAGACCTAATTTGGTATGTGATTGTGATTGTCCTCTTACTTGAGTCTCAATCTTATTAAACTGTGAAAAATTTCTTAAAATGTCTTAGATGAGCTCTGGAAAATATTTGCAGTTCTAAGATTTTTCACTGCTTTCACTTAAATTCAGAAGTGATATCAAACTAGCAGCATAAAGGACTTAAAATTGCCAAAACAAAGATTATAGTTTTTATATTAGGGTTCTCCATACAGAACCATAGGATGTATATGTATATGTGTGCAGATACACTCATGGGCCATTTGAGTCAGCCACAAACCACATATGGTGGTCCCATAAGATTATGATACCAATATGTTTACCATACCTTTTCTGTATTCAAATATGTTTAGATACACAAATAGTTATCGTTGTGTTACAGTTGCCTCCCGTATGCAGTAAAGAACATACTGTACATGCTTGTAGCCTATTGTATGACAATAGGCTATAGTGTACTACATAGGTGTGTAGTAAGCTATACCATCTAGATTTGTGTGGTATATTCTATCGTATTAAAACAATAAAACCACCTGCCTGGGCACTGTGGCTCGTACCTATAATCCCAGCACTTTGGAAAGCCAAGGCGGGCAGATCACTTGAGGCCAGGAGTTCAAGTGCTGCCTGGCCAAGATGTCAAAACCCCGTCTGTACTAAAAAAATACAAAAGTTAGCCAGGCCTAGTGTCACGTTCCTGTAATACCAGGTACTCGGGAACCTGAGGCAGGAGAATCACTTTGACCCTGGAGGCAGAGGTTGCAGTGAGCCAAGATCACGCCACTGTATTTCAGCCTGCATTACAGAGGGAAGCTCTGTCTCAAAAAAAAAAAAAAAAAAAAAAAAAAAACTCCTAAAAACACCTGACACATTTCTCAGAACATACATCTGTCCACAAGCTATACATGATTCTACATGGGACAGAATTCATCAGGAAAATTAATTTGCTTGATGATGGAATCTAGAGAGTTCCAATATAGGCTGTCTTTAAGCTGGTGTCCTGAGAATACCCGTATCCTGGCTAAGCTCAAGTCTGAAAGCCTCAGAACCAGTTTCAGGAGACAGACGGAGGAAGTTGCCTTTTCTCTGCCTTTTTCTTTATATCTGAGGTATCAGCTGATTAGATGATGCCCACACACATTGAGAGATGAGGCTCCCATTCAACTCACCAACTCACATGTCTCTCTCCTCTAGAAACACCTTCACAGACTCACACACAAACAATGCTTCACCAGTTCCCTAGGTATTGGTTAATCCAGTCAGACTGATACTTAAAATTCACCGTCACACCATGGAAATATAATTATACCTCTTTGAGTTTAACAAAAACCTCTATATGTTATTCAGAGTTTGCACAGCCCTAGGGGAAGTTAATTTAATCCGCGAGAAAATAAAAAGACCCAATATCTTTAATAATTTTTTCTTTTCTCTACTAGTAAACCTTGATTGGTTTAATTGCAGTCTTTTTCTTTGTTTATTTGGTTGGTTGGTTGTTTTTTTTTTTAATTTTGTTTTGATTTGGGTCTTTGTTTTTAATTTAATTTAATTTAATTTTAAGTCCTGGGATAACTGTGCAGGACGTGCAGGCTTGTTACATAGGTAAACTTGTGCCATGGTGGTTTGCTGCCCGGCTTTTGTGTCCCTCTATAAAAATATGTCATAGAACCCTCTGGCCATCTTCTCATATTTCTTCGGCCCAGGTATTTTTTTCCCACTCTCTCGTAGTCATTCATCAGTTATTGAAGGAAGAATACGGACAACGATGATTTATTCTGACCACTTAGAATCCAACCCGAATTTCCAGATCCACATTCAGAAAATGGGTAATCGAATAGATTCATATTATGCTACAGACAGGAACTAGGAGTAGAAGGGACTGTGAGTCCTCTGGTTAGTAATATCTGCTATGAAGCCAGGAGACTCCCTCTACGTGTGAATTTTTAAGTTTGTAACAGAAGAAATAGTTTGTTGTACTTTAATGAACATTGTCAAGAGAAGAAAATATAACTATCACGTATCTCCACTTGTTTAGAAGCTTTTCATCAACCCAGGCCCCAAAATGACATGTTGCTCTTTCTTCCTCAGAAACATGAATTCTGGAATCTCGCAAGTCTTCCAGAGGGAAGTCACCTGCCCCATCTGCATGAACTACTTCATAGACCCGGTCACCATAGACTGTGGGCACAGCTTTTGCAGGCCCTGTTTCTACCTCAACTGGCAAGACATCCCAATTCTTACTCAGTGCTTTGAATGCACAAAGTCAACACAGCAGAGAAACCTCAAACCAACATTGATTTGAAGAAGATGGCTTCTCTTGCCAGAAAAGTCCGTCTCTGGCTATTCCTGAGCTCTGAGGAGCAAATGTGTGGCACTCACAGGGAGACAAAGAAGATGTTCTGTGAAGTGGACAGGAGCCTGCTCTGTTTGCTGTGCTCCAGCTCTCAGGAGCACCGGGATCACAAACACCGTCCCATTGAGTTGGCTGCTGAGGAACACCGGGTAAGTGATGCCTCTGAAGATTGATTTCTGTAAAGGATGCATAAAATTCCTGTGGGTCTATTTTCTTGGAGATTGGATAAAGCCAACTCTGAGTCCCTTTAAGCAGCTCTGTTTGGGCTTTCTTAGCTTCCAACCTCTGGGCTTTGACAAACATGAAGGGAAACAAAGGAAATGCCATTTACTAGGGGCTTATTTGTCTCTCATTCTGGGCCCCTCCCTATGTCATTGTCTGCACTGGTGCTTCAATTTATGGCTCTTTTGCAGGAGAAGCTTTTACAGAAAATGCAGTCTTTATGGGAAAAAGCTTGTGAAAATCACAGTAACCTGAATGTGGAAACCACCAGAACCAGACACTGGAAGGTTAGTCCTGTACTACTCTACCTTCTCCAGGAACTTATGGTGGGCAAATGGGTGACTCTTAAAATAGGAACTTGATATCAAACTGTAATGTTTCTGGGATTCAGTAAAAAAAAAAAAAAAAAAAGAGAGAGAAAACATTGAGAAAAAGTGGCCTCATTTTTATATAGAATAGTATGCCTGTTAGGTAAGATTTCTAAGAAAACCACTGATGTCACCCAAAGCATGCTGGTTTGTTTCATACAAACCTATGGTTATACACCAATAGATCCAAGAAACTGGGCCATGTCACAGCATTCTATTTGTGCTGGTTGGATAAATGCTGGGCATAAGAGTTATTTGGCAGTCACGGAATGCTCAACTGAAACTTCTGAGTGTCGGTCAGCATTAATCTGAATGCTGGTGTGCAAGTAGTATTTGGAATTGTATGGAAAATTTGAGGCAGAAAAATTGACAGGACAAATCTAGGGCAACCATGAAATTAAGAATCTCAACTAATTAATGTTGAATAATACATAACAGATGATGAGAAAAGTGGTGAGAAATACGGATTTGTGTCTTGAGGGAGACATGTAAACATGCCAGAAACGTGGGAACTAGTATCTAAATATAAGGAGAACTCCGAGGACTTCAGAAAAATATTAAAAATAATTTTTTCTTTGTGGATCTATACTTTGAGTGTATGATAGCTAATATTAGTTTGTTGAAAAGTATTTCATGAGAACCTAGTCTATGTTGAATATTAAATAAGAAAATATACTAGTAAAGAAGAAAGGAAGCACCTTTGTCCACACAAATCCTACAATCAAAATGAGAGAGTCAAGTGGTCAATATGCAAATATATGCAATACATGATGTATTTGAGTGTGGTAGGTTTTTTGTTGGAGAATAATCCAGCAGGGAAGTAGAAAAGGACAATAGAGGCCAGAAACTAGAGATTAGTGTCTGAGTTTTAAATAGGGTGGTCAGAAAAAAGACTCACTGAAAAATTCAAATTGAAACAAAGTTTTCAAGAGGAGGGGGAACACAAATGTGTGTGTGGATATACATGTGGACAATGAGTGTGTATATATATGTATATGTATGTATGTGTGTGTGGTTGTGTGTATATATATGTATATATGTATGTGTGTGCGTTTGTATACATATATATTTTATTTATTTATTTATATATACATATATATATATATGTAATTCTAGTTGGAGAGAACAGCATATGCAGTAATTTTGAGTTTGTGTATATTTGGAGGCCTGAGGAACCACAAAGAAGTCTATGTTTCAGATTGGGATGACTTCGAAAAACAATGGAAGGAAATGAATTCAGAGAGACAAAGATGGCCAAATCATAAATGCAGCCTTATTAGGATAGGTTTTGCAGGGTGAAACGCATTTAGCTGGACATGTTAGTCTAAGGTCATTTTATATATAATGAGTTTAAGCAACGTGTTGCATGTCTCAGAAATAGAAATAATTGTTTCTTTCTAGTAAATATAGCTCTATACTCCAACTCTTAAGCATGAACTGTTCTTACTTTTCCATAAACATGGGCTGGAATAGAGAAACTCAAATTGTGTTTTTTTATTTCCAACTATCTTAGAAAACACATTATCTTGAATAAATTTAATGTAATTGGTCAGATACAGCTATGTTGACCTTTAGGCAGAAAGAAAGGAAAAGAACACAATTTGTAGATTCTAAGAACTGGCAAGACTGAGGTTTAAACTATTGGATGTTTGAGAGACAAAAAGAATCAGTGAGATTTAATAGGAGATGAATAAATACATTTCTCTTTTGACTAACCCATTATCACTGCAGGATTATGTGAATTTAAGGCTAGAAGCAATTAGAGCCGAGTATCAGAAGATGCCTGCATTTCACCATGAAGAAGAAAAACACAATTTGGAGATGCTGAAAAAGAAGGGGAAAGATATTTTTCATCAACTTCATTTAAGTAAATCCAAAATGGCTCATAGGAGGGAGATTTTAAGAGGAATGTACGAGGAGCTGAAGGAAATGTGCCATAAACCAGATGTGGAGCTACTTCAGGTACAAACTCACTATGTGGTTTCAGATTTTTGAATATTCACATGTATAAGTATTTTCCTCATAGCTGAAATCCATCTCCCTATTTTTATTTCCATGATGTGTTTCCAAAAACACATTCACATAACTAATGCTACTTTTTTGGGAGAGTATAGCCCCACCAAGGGATTCTACCAGGCCAAAGGTCCCTCCTACTTTATCCACCAGCCACAAAACTTTGTGGAATCATCAAGGTAACAGCCCCAAGAAATATTCCCCATCTAATTCAATAATATACTTTGGGTTGTTAAACATGTATAAAATAGTGATTCATTTACATTTAGGTTAATTTGGAAACATGGCAAAATCAGAAGTTTTAGGAATCTAGGTTCGTGTTAACATTATTTTGGGGTCCACTCATTTGGGTAACAGGTTCAGCTAAAGATGACTGAGTAGGATTTTCGTGGTTAACGTAGAGCATAGACCCTCTGGGCCTCTTCTCCCTTCACTTGTTTAGAGAATGTCTTCAAGAGTCAGACTTTCCCAGGACGTTAATTAATGACAATACAACTGACTGGGTTTTTCATTACAGAAGAAATAGAAAATGCTTTCCAGAAGAGAAGATGGTAGGGGAATAATATCTTCAGAAACTGAGTAGAAATCTCACACTGAACTTAGTGAAAGATGCATCTTGTGAAATGCACTAAATCTTTCTTCTTCTTCTTTATTTTTTTTCAGGCTTTTGGAGACATATTACACAGGTGAGTGTGTACCTAGATTTTAGCATATGTTATTTAAGATGCCACGAATATCAGAGCAGGCTCTATTAAAGTCATGGCATAAATAATTAAGAGATTGATACCACTTTTTTTTGCATCTACTTTCATTCCCACACCTTAAAAGACAAGGCCACAAAGTAAACAAATGAATAAAAGAAGAGTGAACTAAAACAAACAATTTTATTCCTGATTTTTTTTTTTCTTGAGACGGTGTCTCGCTTTGTTGCCCAGGCTGGAGTGCAGTGGTGCGATCTCAGCTCACTGCAAGCTCCACCTCCCGGGTTCACACCATTCCCCTGCCTCAGCCTCCCGAGTACCGGGGACTACAGGCGCCTGCCACCACACCCAGCTAAGTTTTTGTATTTTTAGTAGAGACGGGGTTTCACCGTGTTAGCCAGGATGGTCTCTATCTCCTGACCCCATGATCCGCCCGCCTCGGCCTCCCAAAGTGCTGGGATTACAGGCGTGAACCACCGCGCCCAGCCCCGATTTTGTTTTATTGCTTAAAAGCCTGCACAGGAGAAGGATAAGAGTTTTGTTTTGTGGATGGTGAGAAAGTCACCAGAGGAAGCAGGAGAGAAGAGGAGGAAGTATTTTACCAGTGAAAAAGTGTTGATGTTTTGTTTTTTATACATATATACATATCAGTTAACAGTTCTGAAAAATAAATTGAAAAAAACTGTGGCGTGTTAGAACTGTAAGTCTCTACGGAAGTTCTTTGCTAAAAGGCAGATCTCCCTGCCTAGAACAAGTTTCCAGTCTTTATCTTGAGAAGGAAGCAGTGGATGCAGCAGTCTCCCCAGAACCCGGCTATTTCAGAAAAAGATGTCAGGGGAGTCTGCCAAGAAGTGGAACTCAGAATTTCATTTCTAAGTATTCTCAAGGCCATAAGGCTAAGGAACCTTACACATTTGGGGCAAAAAAAAAAAAAAAAAAGAAGGATCACACTGAATTCTAACTTAGACTTTTCCATCATGCTTTAAAATTTAGAAACTGTAAAGATTTAATTTGCAAAAGGAAGTAATTTTTGAATTATCAAATGTGTAGATTCAAAGGATTCTCATGAAATGTCTTTTACAAACAAATAGTGACTTTTATTTATTTTATGGCTGTAGATGTTGTAACTGCAGGTTTTTCCTTGCAGGAGTGAGTCTGTGCTGCTGCACATGCCCCAGCCTCTGAATCCAGAGCTCAGTGCAGGGCCCATCACTGGACTGATGGACAGGCTCAACCAATTCTGAGGTAAGTCTCCACCCATAGGCAGCACTCCCACTTTATCTAAATATTATTATTGTTAAGATCATATAGGTAATATTTCATATTTTATCAAATATTTTACTTCTTTTAAG
Source organism: Symphalangus syndactylus (assembly GCF_028878055.3). Classification (NCBI taxonomy): domain Eukaryota; kingdom Metazoa; phylum Chordata; class Mammalia; order Primates; family Hylobatidae; genus Symphalangus; species Symphalangus syndactylus. Next base: position 70,570,589 of record NC_072428.2, on the reverse strand, counting down.
ACATAAGTGAACAACATAACCATGCAACCCTTTGGTATCTGTGTCTGTATTTATAGTGAGATTTATAGCATTAAGTTTGAAAGATAGTGAAAAAGAAATACTTTCTGGCATAATATGTACTCAATTATATAACGGGAAAAAGAAGTAGGTAGAAAATTTTAAAAAGGAGCAAAGGAAATAATGCTCAGAATGGTGAATTATTTAATGTTAAATACAAAATTGTACATTTCTTTAGTATATTCATTTGAACTGCTAAGAACTGTTCTTTGAGGGAATATAGTTTTCTGGAGATTCTTGGGGGTTTTGTATTTTTTAATGTGTATATATTATTCATATATTGCAAACATTTGAATTAATGGGTAAAGCTAAAAGGAAGAAATCATTTTGTGAGTACAAGTACAATTACAAATGAAATTAAGTTCAGTTTAATTGCAATATGAAGAGCTACATGTTAATTCTAAAATCCAGCTTCAGCCCAGAGCTAGCATGGAGGACCACAGAGAGTCTGGTCAAAGATTTTGCGGAGATCTGCTTTAAATTATCACTTATGACACGTACATATGGATTTTTATCCAGATACCTAGAGCAGTTCTTGAGTAAGTGAAAATCTTCACATTCTTTCCAAAATGATAGCACTAGTTTTTAAGAATAAGAAACATTTCTAGATAATGATCTTGATAACAGCATAGCATTTAGGGCATAAAATGTGTAAATTTTACTTTGAAAATTGGATTGCAAGAAGTTGGTCTCACGTTTGGCTCTCAATATGTAAGTTTTCAAAAAAAATATAATATCTGTGGTTAGGGTTTTGTTTGTCTTGTATACAATATTAATCATCTCTATACTTTACTAGAAGTTACAAGCAAAATTGTCTTTATGACTTTACATTTCCTGGTAAAGTAACTTCCTGATAGAACAATTATTTTTTTTTATTTACACATGTCTATGCATGTTTTCTTTTTCTTTTTCTTTTTTTTGCAGTGCATATTACTCTGCATCATGAAGAGGCCAACAGTCATATCTTTCTATATGAAATTTTGAGAAGCATGTGTATTGGATGTGACCATCAAGATGTACCCTATGTCACTGCAACACCTAGAAGTTTCCTTGCATGGGGTGCTCAGACTTTCACCTCCGGCAAATATTTCTGGGAGGTCCATGTGGGGGACTCCTGGAATTGGGCTTTTGGTGTCTGTAACATGTATTGGAAAGAGAAGCATCAGAATGAGAAGACAGATGGAGAGGAGGGACTCTTTCTTTTTGGGTGTGTTAAGAATGAAATTCAATGCAGTCTCTTTACCACCTCCCCACTTATGCTGCAATATATCCCAAGACCTACCAGCCGAGTAGGATTATTCCTGGATTGTGAGGCTAAGACTGTGAGCTTTGTTGATGTTAATCAAAGCTCCCTAATATACACCATCCCTAACTGCTCTTTCTCACCTCCTCTCAGGCCTATCTTTTGCTGTATTCACTTCTGACCAGAGACAAATCAGAAATGTGTTCACATGCTGTGGGAACCCCTTTATCCCAGGAAGTCCTCTTCCTTGTGCCTTAACATACAGGACAAATAGGCTCTCTTTTATGTCTTGAATTGCCTTCTAATGTTATCAAAACTCATTTATTGTGTTACTATTAAATATGCTGAAAACGCTAAAAGTATATGTATTGGTCCTTTATTAAATAATTTTTGAAAAATCATTATTCATGATCACGGCATACAATATATTCTCTTTTTTTCCATTCTTTCTGACTGTCACTGAGTGAAATAATAGATGACAGACATGTCTGAATGAAGTTAAAATCAATTGAAGACAGTCCGGATCTTTTGCTTCATGCAAAAAACTTGGAGTGAAGTGTCAATGATAACTGGGAAATGTTTTTCTCCCTCTTTATCTAACTATATCACACTTATCCATCATGTTTCATTGTATTAATCTATCCTTTGAGGTAATATTATTTGACCTTCTATGCTGGGCTTTATTTTGCAATTCTCACCACAGATATGAATAATCCTTCATTATTAGTGTGCTCGTCTACATTGAAATACACAAGGTGATCAGACCAATGCTGGATTAATTAAATATTGGAAAAAAGGTAACTAAATATTGACTCCTACCTCAAACCATACACAGTCATTTCCAGATAGATTCAAGTCCTGAAAGGAAGGGGAACCTTATACAATATTCTCATAAGGATATCTTAACCAGGGAACAAACTAATAATTAAAACAATTAGTTCATTTATATTGATAATGATGACTTCTGTGTTTCAAAAAACATTATGCAAACTAGTAGTGGAGAAAGATATTTACCCCAACATACATAAAGTAAAATATAATACATGTATATGATGAATACTTAAATTGTAATAAATAAAAGACAGTGAACTCAATAGAAGATTGGCTAAAATATCTGAACAGACCTTTAACAGAATTGGATACATAAATAACTAGCCAAATATAAAAAGTGTTCACTTTCATTAGTCTTACAAAAGTAAGAATTAATCCACCAGTTGTACCACAGGCCCCCATACAAAAATACCAAAATTTAAAGACACACAATAGTGTGTGTTGGCAAAGATACAGAATAAATGAAATTTATTCATGGCTGGAGAGATGTAAATGGAAATCCTTCTTGGGAAACTGACTATTAGCATTTATTATGGGCTAGATATTCTAATTCTAAAATGTAGTCAACTGATCGCCTACATATACTTCAACATACACAATATTGTTCACTGCATCAATTTTTATAGTAGCTCCAAATCAGACCCAAAATATTCTTCAACTGTAGAATAGCTAAATAAATTTGGTGTATTTATGCAAAATAATCCTATAAAACAGAGAATAAATAACTCACTGAATGCAACAAAGTTGATGAATCTCAGAAACAAGTTAATAAACATATGCCAATTTAAACAATAAAATTGAAGTTAAGAAAATACTCTTCCATGTATATAATATGTTGGTAATTGTATACTCTTTATGGGTTTCATAATTACATGAACACTGTGGAATTATAACTTTTAAGACCCAAAATGTCAAATAATGCATAAGGTAGTAGAATAAAAAAGGAGCCCAGGCATGGTGGCACTCCCAGCACTTGGGGAGACCAAGGTGTGAGAATGGCTTGTGGCCAGGAGTTCCAGACCAGTGGAGGCAACATAATGAGACCTCATGTCTACCAAACATTCCTTTAGAAATCAGCCTGGCATGATGGCACATGCTATAGTCCCAGCTACTCAGGGGGCTGATGCAGCAGGATGGCTCATGCCCAGAAGATCCAGGCTCCAGTGAGCCATGGTGGTGCCTTGCAGTCCAACCTGTGACAGAATGACAGTCTGTCTCAATAGTAAAACAAACTATAATTACCTGATATAACACAAACCAATATATTATAAATGCTCTAATTATAGGTATTTTAAATATTGATGTTATTTAAAATAACTGAGAAAGCTGAGATAGCTACATGTTTGCTTAGACCAGACAAAAGTGCCCTGGGAAGTAAGTTTAAAGTATTTTTATTAGAGTAAGTGAGGATGAAGTGCTTTATTACAAATGTGATACACACCAGAATCTGCTATGAATAGTCACATGTCTAGAGGATTTGTGGATATCTAGGTAAGCAGTAATTCTTGGGTGCCTGCAGCCTAGCAGGTGCACATTCACTGTGTCTTCTCTGGAGACGTCTTTGGAAAGTTTGATTTTTTTTTATTATACTTTAAGTTCTTGGGTACATGTACACAAGGTGCAGGTTTGTTACATATGTATACATGTGCCATATTGGTGTGCTGCACCCATTAACTCGTCATTTACATTAGGTATATCTCCTGATGCTATCCCTCCCCCTTCCCCCACCCCACAACAGGTCCCGATGTGTGATGTTCCCCTTCCTGTGTCCAAGTGATCTCCTTGTTCAATTCCCACCTATAAGTGAGAACATGCAGTGTTCATTTTTTTGTCCTTGTGATAGTTTGCTGAGAATGATGGTTTCCAGCTTCATCCATGCCCCTACAAAGGACATGAACTCATCATTTTTTATGGCTGCATAGTATTCCATGGTGTATACGTGCCACATTTTCTTAATCCTGTCTATCACTGTTGGACATTTTGGTTGATTCCAAGTTTTTGCTATTGTGAATAGTGCCAAAATAAACATACGTGTGCATGTGTCTTTATAGCAGCATGATTTATAATCCTTTGGGTATATACCCAGTAATGGGATGGCTGGGTCAAATGGTATTTCTAGTTCTAAATCCTTGAGAAATTGTCACACTGTCTTCCACAATGGTTGAACTAGTTTACAGTCCCACCAACAGTGTAAAAGTGTTCCTACTTCTCCACATCCTCTCCAGCACCTGTTGTTTCCTGACTTTTTAATGATGGCCATTCTAACTGGTGTGAGATGGTATCTCACTGTGGTTTTGATTTGCATTTCTCTGATGGCCAGTGATGAAGAACATTTTTTCACATGTCTGTTGGCTGCATAAATGTCATCTTTTGAGAAGTGTCTGTTCATCTCCTTCACCCACTTTTTGATGGGGTTGTTTTTTTCTTGTAAATTTATTTGAGTTCTTTGTAGATTCTGGATATTAGCCCTTTGTCTGATGAGCAGATTGCAAAAATTTTCTCCCACTTCGTAGGTTGCCTGTTCACTCTGTTGATAGTTTCTTTTGCAGTGCAAGAGCTCTTTAGTTTAATTAGATCCCATTGGTCAATTTTGGCTTTTATTGCCATTGCTTTTGCTGTTTTAGACCTGAAGTGCTTGCCCATGCCTATGTCCTGAATGGTATTGCCTAGGTTTTCTTCTCAGGCTTTTATGGTTTTAGGTCTAACATTTAAGTCTTTGAGCCAATTCAGGGGATGGAGCCAAGATGGCCAAATAGGAATATCTCTGGTCTACAGCTCCCAGCGTGAGTGACACAGAAGACGGGTGATTTCTGCATTTCCATTTGAGGTACTGGGTTCATCTCACCAGGGAGTGCCAAACAGTGGGTGCAGGGCAGTCAGTACAGCGCACTGTGCGTGAGCCGAAGCAGGGCGAGGCATTGCCTCACTTGGGAAGTGCAAGGGGTCAGGGAGTTCCCTTTCCTAGTCAAAGAAAGGGGTAACAGACAGCACCTGGAAAATCAGGTCAGTCCCACCCTAATACTGAGCTTTTCCAACGGGCTTCGAAAATGGCACAACAGGAGATTGTGTCCTGCACCTGGCTCGGAGGGTCCTATGCCCATGGAGTCTCGCTGATTGCTAGCACAGCAGTCTGAGATCAAACTGCAAGGCAGCAGCCAGGCTGGGGGAGGGGCGCCCACCATTGCCCAGGCTTGCTTAGGTAAACAAAGCAGCCAGGAAGCTCGAACTGGGTAGAGCCCACCACAGGTCAAGGAGGCCTGCCTGCCTCTGTAGGCTCCACCTCTGAGGGCAGGGCACAGACAAACAAAAAGTCAGCAGGAACGTCTGCAGTCTTAAATGTCCCTGTCTGACAACTTTGATCAGAGTAGTGGTTCTCGCAGCATGCAGCTGGAGATCTGAAAACAGGCAGACTGCCTCCTAAAGTGGGTCCCTGACCCCCAAGCAGCCTAACTGGGAGACACCCCCCAGTAGGGACAGAATGACACCTCACTCGGCCAGGTACTCCTCTGAGACAAAACTTCCAGAGGAACTATCAGACAGCTGAATTCGCGGTCTCACAAAAATCTGCAGTTCTGCGGCCACTGCTGCTGACACCCAGCCAAACAGGGTCTGGAGTGGACCTCTAGTAAACTCCAACAGACCTGCAGCTGAGGGTCCTGTCTGGTAGAAGGAAAACTAACAAACAGAAAGGACATCCACACCAAAAACCCATCTCTACATCATCATCAGCAAAGACCAAAAGTAGATAAAACCACAAAGATGTGGAAAAAACAGCAGAAAAACTGGAAACTCTAAAAAGCAGAGCACCTCTCCTCCTCCAAGGGAACACACTTCCTCACCAGCAACGGAGCAAAGCTGGATGGAGAATGACTTCGATGAGTTGAGAGAAGAAGGCTTCAGACGATCAAACTACTCCGAGCTATGGGAAGAAATTCAAAACAATGGCAAAGAAGTTAAAAACTTTGAAAAAAAATTAGACGAATGTATAACTAGAATAATCAATGCAGAGAAGGGCTTAAAGGAGCTGATGGAGCTGAAAGCCAAGTTTCGAGAACTACGTGAAGATTGCAGAAGCCTCGGTAGCTGATGTGATCAACTGGAAGAAAAGGTATCAGGGATGGAAGATGAAATGAATGAAATGAAGTGAGAAGGGAAGTTTAGAGAAAAAAGAATAAAAAGAAATGAACAAAGCCTCCAAGAAATATGGGACTATGTGAAAAGACCAAACCTACATCTGATTGGTGTACCTGAAAGTGACGGGGAGAATGGAACCAAGTTGGAAAACACTCTGCAAGATATTATCCAGGAGAACTTCCCCAATCTAGCAAGGCAGGCCAACATTCAGATTCAGGAAATACAGAGAATGCCACAAAGATACTCCTCGAGAAGAGCAACTCCAAGACACATAATTGTCAGATTCACCAAAGTTGAAATGAAGGAAAAAATGTTAAGGGTGGCCAGAGTTAAAGGTAGGGTTGTGCACAAAGGGAAGCCCATCAGACTAACAGCTGATCTCTTGGCAGAAACTCTACAAGCCAGAAGAGAGTGGGGGCTGATATTCAACATTCTTAAACAAAAGAATTTTCAACCCAGAATTTCATATCCAGCCAAACTAAGCTTCATAAGTGAAGGAGAAATAAAACACTTTACAGACAAGCAAATGCTGAGTGATTTTGTCACCACCAAGCCTGCCCTAAAAGAGCTCCTGAAGGAAGCACTAAACATGGAAAGGAACAACCGGTACCAACCACTGCAAAAACATGCCAAATTGTAAAGACCATCGAGGCTAGGAAGAAACTACATCAACTAACAAGCAAAATAACCAACTAACATCATAATGACAGGATCAAATTCACACATAACAACATTAACTTTAAATATAAATGGGCTAAATGCTCCAATTAAAAGACACAGACTGGCAAACTGGATAAGGAGTCAGGACCCATCAGTGTGCTGTATTCAGGAAACCCATCTCACGTGCAGAGACACACATAGACTCAAAATAAAGGGATGGAGGAAGATCTATCAAGCAACTGGAAAACAAAAAAAGGCAGGGGTTGCAATCCTAGTCTCTGCTAAAATAGACTTTAAACCACAAAGATCAAAAGAGACAAAGAAGGCCATTACATAATGGTAAAGGGATCAATTCAACAAGAAGAGCTAACTATCCTAAATATATATGCACCCAACACAGGAGCACCCAGATTCATAAAGCAAGTCCTGAGTGACCTACAAAGGGACTTAAACTCCCACACAATAATAATGGGAGATTGTAACAGCCCACTGTCAACATTAGACAGATCAACAAGACAGAAATTTAACAAGGATACCCGGGAATTGAACTCAGCTCTGCACCAAGTGGACCTAATAGACATCTACAGAACTCTCCACCCCAAATCAACAGAATATACATTTTTTTCAGCACCACACCACGCCTATTCCAAAATTGACCACATATTTGGAAGTAAAGCTCTCCTTAGCAAATGTAAAAGAACAGAAATTATAACAAACTGTCTCTCAGACCACAGTGCAATCTAACTAGAACTCAGGATTAAGAAACCCACTCAAAACTGCTCAACTACATGGAAACTGAACAACCTGCCCCTGAATGACTACTGGGTACATAGTGAAATGAAGGCAGAAATAAAGACATTCTTTGAAACCAACAAGAACAAAGACACAACATACCAGAATCTCTGGGACACATTCAAAGCAGTGTGTAGAGGGAAATTTATAGCACTAAATGCCCACAAGAGAAAGCAGGAAAGATCCAAAATGGACACCCTAACATCACAATTAAAAGAACTGGAAAAGCAAGAGCAAACACATTCAAAAGCTAGCAGAAGGCTAGAAATAACTAAAATCAGAGCAGAACTGAAGGAAATAGAGACACAAAAAATCCCTTCGAAAAATCAATGAATCCAGGAGCTGGTTTTTTGAAAAGATCAACAAAATTGATAGACCACCAGCAAGAGTAATAAAGAAGAAAAGAGAGAAGAATCAAATAGATGCAATAAAAAATGAAAAAGGGGATATCACCACCGATCCCACAGAAATACAATCTACCATCAAAGAATACTACAAGCACCTCTACGCAAATAAACTAGAAAATCTAGAAGAAATGGATAAATTCCTCAACAAATACACCCTCCCAAGACTAAAGCAGGAAGAATTTGAATCTCTGAATAGACCAATAACAGGCTCTGAAATTGTGGCAATAATCAATAGCTTACCAACCAAAAAGAGTCTAGGACCTGATGGATTCACAGCAGAATTCTACCAGAGGTACAAGGAGGAACTGATACCATTCCTTCTGAAAGTATTCCAATCAATAGAAAAAGAAGGAATCTGCCCTAACACATTTTATGAGGCCAGCATCATCCTAATACCAAAGCCTGGCAAAGACACAACCAAAAAAGAGAATTTCAGACCAATATCCTTGATGAACATTGATGCAAAAATCCTCAATAAAATACTGGCAAACGGATTCCAGCAGCACATCAAAAACCTTATACACCAAGATCAAGTGGGCTTCATCCCTGGGATGCAAGGCTGCTTCAACATACGCAATTCAATAAATGTAATCCAGCATATAAACAGAACCAAAGACAAAAACCACATGATTATCTCAATAGACACAGAAAAAGCCTTTGACAAAATTCAACAACCCTTCATGCTAAAAACTCTCAATAAATTAGGTATTGATGGGACGTATCTCAAAATAATAAGAACTATCTATGACAAACCCATAGCCAATATCATACTGAATGGGCAAAAACTGGAAGCATTCCCTTTGAAAACTGACACAAGACAGGGATGCCCTCTCTCACCGCTCCTATTCAACATAGTGCTGGAAGTTCTGGCCAGAGCAATCAGGCAGGAGAAGGAAATAAAGGGCATTCAATTAGGAAAAGAGGAAGTCAAATTGTCCCTGTTTGCAGATGACATGATTGTATATCTAGAAAACCCCATCGTCTCAGCCCAAAATCTCCTTAAGCTGATTAGCAACTTCAGCAAAGTCTCAGGATACAAAATCAATGTACAAAAATCACAAGCATTCTTGTACACCAATCACAGACAAACAGAGAGCCAAATGATGAGTGAACTCCCATTCACAATTGCTTCAAAGAGAATCAAATATCTAGGAATCCAACTTACAAGGGATGTGAAGGACCTCTTCAAGGAGAACTACAAACCACTGCTCAATGAAATAAAAGAGGATACAAACAAATGGAAGAACAGTCCATGCTCATGGGTTGGAAGAATCAATATCGTGAAAATGGCCATACTGCCCAAGGTAATTTATAGATTCAATGCCATCCCCATCAAGCTACCAATGACTTTCTTCACAGAATTGGAAAAAACTACTTTAAAGTTCATATGGAACCAAAAAAGAGCCCGCATGGCCAAGTCAATCCTAAGCCAAAAGAACAAAGCTGGAGGCATCACGCTACCTGACTTCAAACTATACTACAAGGCTACAGTAACCAAAACAGCATGGTACTGGTACCACAACAGAGACATAGATCAATGGAACAGAACAGAGCCCTCAGAAATGATGCCGCATATCTACAACTATCTGATCTTTGAGAAACCTGACAAAAACAAGAAATAGGGAAAGGATTCCCTATTTAATAAATGGTGCTGGGAAAACTGGCTAGCCATATGTAGAAAGCTGAAACTGGATCCCTTCCTTACACATTATACAAAAATTAATTCAAGATGGAATAAAGACTTAAATGTTAGACATAAAACCATTAAAATCCTACAAGAAAACCTAGGCAATACCATTTAGGACATAGGCGTGGACAAGGACTTCATGTCTAAAACACCAAAAGCAATGGCAACGAAAGCCAAAATTGACAAATGGGATCTAATTAAACTAAAGAGCTTCTGCACAGCAATAGAAACTACCATCAGTGTGAACAGGCAACCTACAGAATGGGAGAAAATTTTTGCAACCTACTCATCTGACAAGGGCTAATATCCAGAATCTACAATGAACTCAAAAAAATTTACAAGAAAAAAACAAACAACCCCATCAAAAAGTGGGCAAAGGACATGAACAGACACTTCTCAAAAGAAGACATTTATGCTGCCAAAAAATACATGAAGAAATGCTCATCATCACTGGCCATCAGAGAAATGCAAATCAAAACCACAGTGAGATACCATCTCACACCAGTTAGAATGGCCATCATTAAAAAAGCAGGAAACAACAGGTGCTGGAAAGGATGTGGAGAAATAGGAACACTTTTACACTGTTGGTGGGACTGTAAACTAGTTCAACCATTGTGGAAGTCAGTGTGGCGATTCCTCAGGGATCTAGAACTAGAAATACCATTTGACCCAGCCATCCCATTACTGGGTATATACCCAAAGGACTATAAATCATGCTGCTATAAAGACACATGCACACATATGTTTATTGCCGCACTATTCACAATAGCAAAGACTTGGAACCAACCCAAATGTCCAACAATGATAGACTGGATTAAGAAAATGTGGCACATATACACCAAGGAATACTATGCAGCCATAAAAAATGATGAGTTCATGTCCTTTGTAGGGACATGGATGAAACTGGAAAACATCATTCTCAGTAAACTATCGCAAGGACAAAAAACCAAACACTGCATGTTCTCACTCATAGGTGGGAATTGAACAATGAGAACTCATGGACACAGGAATGGGAACATCACACTCCGGGGACTGTTGTGGGGTGGGGGGAGGGGGGAGGGACAGCATTAGGAGATATACCTAATGCTAAATGACGAGTTAATGGGTGCAGGAAGTCAACATGGCACATGGATACGTATGTAACAAACCTGCACATTGTGCCCATGTACCCTAAAACCTAAAGTATAATTAAAAAAAAAAAAATTAATGGTTGTCACTTTGGTTTTTTAACAGAACCAAACAAATGTAATACGTATTATAGAGTAGTAAACTGTTTTTTTTGTTTTGTTTTGAGACAGAGTCTGGCTCTGTTGCCCAGGCTGGAGTGCAGTGGCACAAGCTCCGCTCACTGCAAGCTCTGCCTCCCGGGTTCACGCTATTCTCCTGCCTCAGCCTCCTGAGTAGCTGGGACTACAGGTGCCCGCCACCAAGCCCGGCTAATTTTTTGTATTTTTAGTAGAGACGGGGTTTCACCATGTTAGCCAAGATGGTCTCGATCTCCTGACCTCGTGATCCACCCACCTCGGCCTCCCAAAGTGCCAGGATTACAGGCGTGAGCCACTGCGCCTGGCCATGGAGTAGTAAACTAATATTTGGGCTCCAGATTCTTATATGCCCTGGGATAGGTAATGGGCATTTCAAAAATTAGAACTCCCAACTTCCCTGACAAAACCTGCTTACCTTTTTGTAAATGTCAAAATAACTAGGAATCATCTGGATTTCTCTTGCACTTTTACTTTCCATTTCAGGAAATTATCTTGCTTTTGCCTCCAAAATATGTGGCAAATTGTCTAGTTTCCTTACTTTTTGTGTATCAAGTACCATTACTGAGCACATGAAATAATTTGCTGCCAAGAGAATTTTCTTCTATCTTCATTTGTCTCCCATTCTCCCATGAATGAGTCCAATAGAGCAAAAGGCAGAGGAAAGAGGAATTCAACCTTTTTATTTTTCCCTGCCTTACTGGTAAGCTAAGATGTGTCATACCATCTCTTGCCATTGCACTAGGATGTACATTATTAGCTGCCCTGGATTTCAGGCCTTCAGATTCAGACTAAATTACACCATTAGCTTTTTCCAGAGCTTCTTGTTTAGAGATGATAGGTTTGTAGAGCCAATTTCTCATTATAAAATCACATTCTCTCTCACACATACACATGCTCACACACACACATGCTCATTCACACACACACACACACACACACACACAGACAGACAGTCCCCTAATACTGCTGTTTCTCTGGAGAATTTTGACGAATACCTTAAGGAAAATTTACGTTCACACATAATGAAAGAGATTTGACAAAAATGAATACACACTAAGGAATAAACCTGATTAATCCAAATTGGCATTTTATTAATATGTTATTATTTCAAATATTAGCATAATCGTTACAGTTGTAAGTGGTGTAACCATTATCTTAAAAATTAGAAGCAATACAAAAACATATAACTGCTATTATTTAATATTGCTCCATATTTTCTAAAAGAACACATAAACAAAAAGAGATTTGAAGTATTAAAAATATAAACATTGCCATTATTTTCTGGTACAGTTTACCTAGAAAATCACTTATAATTTACTAAGAAATCTAAGAACAAAAACACGAAAATCAATGGATATAAAATGGATGCCACTTCGTCTATGATGAAAATTTTAATGAGAACATGAAAATAGAGGAAAGTATAAGAGGGCAGTAGCCTTCAACTGACTTTAAAAGATAGCAGTAAACCAAAATAATTAAAGCTATGTGGTACCGGTGAATTCACAGGTGGACCAGGAGAACAGTATAGTGTGCATATCTACTCCTGTATCTTTCTAAGTCTCCATGTATATTTCTGTATCTCCTGAATGATAAAGGTGAGACGGACTTGCACCTGAGGCAGCAGGAAAAATCTGGAGCTTCCACCCAGCAGAATAAATACAACAGACACCACTTGGAGAAGCAGTGCCCTGCCCAGTCACAAAGCATTGATTCTATGGAGAAGTTTATTCAAGTGAAATAGGTAAATTTCCATTTTTAATTTCATGTTTTTGAAATCAGTAAGAAGTCTCTTTGGGAGCTGAATCAGATATACATGTAAAAATATTGCCCCCTACATCACTCTGCCCACACTCAAGCATGGGAATGGCCAAGTCCTTACTTCAGGGAGTGGGGAGAGTGATGGCAGGAGTCTGGAAACGTTCTTAAGGCACCTGCCCTAACTCCCACCAGCTACTCTTCACTCTACATTCAGCACAGGAGTCCTGAGGAACACTTCACAAAGAAGGTAGAGATTATTGACTCAGTGTCCCCCTACCACCTCTTGCTGGCAGAAAATAAGGAAAGAAAAACTTGTTACTTCTGGAATACTCAGTCTGATACCCCATAGCCCAATCATCTCATTGTTTATTCCAAAAACCTCAATTCCATGAACTCGCTCTCTCTGGCTAGTTGGGTGGGAAGGCAATACTGGCTAATACTAATATTTGTTCTCTATGGTTGGTCCCCACTTCCTGGGTTTATGGACCTAATATAGGGAGTAGTGCACTGCATCAAGTTCCTTGTTTATAACCTGTCCCACTTTGTAAAGAGGAGGGGGAGAAAGGAGGGAAGGGAAAAAGCAAGGAAGTAAAAAGGAGCAGGCGGAGGGTCCCCTTCCTTTGACATAGATAATACGGCTGGACTTTTGGCTTAGAAGAACTGTCCAACCTTTTAGGGTATTAACCAGGTTCAGGTTGAGCCTGAGTCAGGAGTCCGCTGAGGAACTGAGCTAGAGCTGCTGCCCTCAGACTAGCCATCTTCATCTTCACTCCCACTGCTAGAGTCGGAGTAGTTACCACTTTCATCCTCTTTCCATCTTCCTTCTTGTTTTCCTAATCCCTATGAGGAATTATACTTGACCCAAATGGTTTCTAATGAATTTATTCCTGGAGCCAGCAGCCTCTGCTCCTCTGCAAATTCTTCTTTCAGACTCCATTCTGATGGGATGGCAGATCTTTCTATCGAACTTGGTGTTTGGGCCTCCTGTGATACCCATGTTCTTGTGCTAATTAGAAGTAGACTGTCCATGCAGCATAATTTTTTTGAGACAGACAATTGAGCCAGAGATTCAGGTCTACCTTACAGTATTTCAGCAACTCCTCAGCCTGGCTCTTATTTTCCTTAAGGCTCTGCAGAATATACTGATGGTATCTGCCAATCTCTACCATGGTCTTACTCAATGGCACCTGTTGCAGCTTCCTACTGAATCATGAATCTTGATGATACTTTTGGAATCCATTCATAAGGGGCTTCTTGGGCTCTCCATGGAATTGTATCTTTATGGAAGAGTGATAGTTTTCTGGTTGAGATCTCAATTGCACATTTTCTGAGGCTTTATTGGGATGAGGGGACGTTTTGGATTGGTGCTTCTTGGGCACAACAGAGTTCTTGGAGTTCTGAACTAGATCAGGGGGATCTTCGCTGAGTTGAGAACAGTTTTTCCTCAAACTCCTGTTTGTCATAGAAATCTTGAATACATTTCAACTACCACTTCTCTGGGATCTTCAGAACATTGGTCAGCTCCTAGTTACTTAGAATACATTGTAGGGTTATGGGAAACAAGTACTTAAGAGCTTCTTGGAGACGTGCTGATGGGTGTTTTTGGTTTTATTTATTTTGGGTTTTTTTCTGACTTTTAGGAATTGTTAATATGTTTCTTAGTCTCTAGGATTCATTCTGTCAGAGTGATACTTGTTGAACACATAGGAAATTTCTAGCCACTTGAATATGCACATTACTCCAGTATAATCTTTCAAAGCTATTTTTTCTCAATCCAGCATTAACTGGGTTATTTTGAAATGCGGGATTTCATTAGATGGAAAGTTAGTATTCATGCCTTCCAGAAACCTTAGGAGTTCCTCTTAGGACCATTAGTCTTGGTTTTTAGGTAATGCCATTTCCAGATGTTTGAGTGATTGATAATGTCCCAGTTATGCAGACACCTCAGCAGGAACTCAAATGTCTTTACTCTCACACCTCGGAGGGTACATTTCAGAGGGTATTGTTTCTGAAATTCTTGCTATGTATGTTATTATGTATTTCTGAGGAGAAGGACAATGAAAGTTCTTCTTTTTCCATGGTTTAAGAAAAATCACCCCATTTGTGATATGTTGTTTATATAAATAATTTACCATTCACAATATAAATGAAAAGTTGCTTAATTCTGAATTAAAATTTCTTTGTCTTTCATATACTACATGTACAATATGCAAAATCCTCCCCTTCCATCCCAGCCCAGCTTCTGCCAAGTCTTACCAGAGCCTGTCACAAATATAGCTGAATAAGACAAACTCCAGACCACTCAATCAAGAGGCTTGCCATAAGAAAAAGATGCTGGAAAAGGGTGGTAAAAAAAATGACTAAAAAGGACAAGACTTTCCATCTCTATTGCTCTGAAGATGCAATGAGACAAGCCCAGGAGCTCCTCCAGACACGCATCCAGCTGTTGTTTTCCTTGTGGGTAGAACATAAACCTTCAATAAAAGACTGACTTAGAGATTCTTCAGGACCCTGTGCATGAGAATGCATGCTTTTTTCCCTTCATATGGCAGGTGTTTCATAAAATTGGAAATGTTCTATTTAAGTCACAGTGTTTTGTATCTTACAGAAAATTCCTCTATTATATATGTCATTTATTAGTACTTAAACATATAAAGAACTAAGAGCTACGATATCTTTACTAATCTTGTCTTTTCTAGTCTAATGTCTTTGAAACTTATTTCCTCAGATCATTCCCTGAACTATCCTAACTCTTTCAATATAGCATTTTTAGGATAACCTTCTAAGACTATGCTTCACACAAGTCAAATTAAATACAAACAAATAAAATGTTTAATAAATCTAGATCTTGCCTGAAGAGTGGGCTTATAAGAAGAACATAACATAGGCCTTCAGGAAAAAAAAATATGCAGAAGGGAGAGACAACATAAGGCAAAGAGTCAAAAGGAAGGTGAACTTTAGAGAATGAACTTTGGAATATCTAAGAAATATATTTTAGTATTTTTAATTCTCAGTAGAATATAAAAGTATCCAGCTTTTGAATGGCATTAAAATGTTTACCAGAAGAGGAAATAACTCAATAATTATGATAACTTCAGATAAATGATGTATCAGAAAAATAAAATAATCTAAAAAATTAAGAACGTAATTTAAGTTCATATTTAAGAGAGAAGTGAAAACAGCAAAGATATTAGACTTAGAAATGGCTTTTGAAAAATTCTCCTATAATAAATTAAAATATGAATAAAAAACAAAATGGCAAAAAAATAAAAGATTTGAAGTTGATGAGTGCAGAAGATTGAAGAGTCAGCTTGAAAGTTACAGAATTTTTCATTTCAAAACTCAGAAAAATACCATCTCATCGATTTCCTAAGAAAAATTAAAATAATTATTATTTCTGTTATATTGTTTGGTTTTAAGGAAAAAGTAATATTCACATAAGACAGTAGAAAAATGAAGAAATAAATTCCCTACATTTTGTTTATGGTCACAACTTACTCTCAAATGCTTCAGGGGTAAAAAGTTGCCATCAACTTAAAACTATTATGTAAGTGATACTTATGAAAAATAAAAATATGTATATGTAAGATGTATTCTAACTCAGAAAAAGGAGAAATCACACAAAATTGACATTAGAAAAGAGATCTGAAATATTTAGAATCTGAAACTAGTAAGGATGAATTACTGTGTTTCCGATTCTGAAAGGTAGGATGATGTGTGTAAAATCATGGAAATGGAAACACAGTTTTTTTTTGTTTTTTCATTTTTTTTTGTTTTTGTTTTTTAATTGTGTGGATCCTATGGGCCAGACATTTTTTCAGATTGTATTGAGTTGAAGAATGGCCCTCCAAAATAGATGTCTAAGTCCTAACCCCTGATACCTGTGAAAATGGACTTCTGAAAATAGGATCTTTGCAGATGTAATTCACTTGATAACCTCCAAAACAGATCATTCTGGATTTAGGGTGAAACGTAAGTCCAGTGACTGTTATCATTACAGAAAAAACAAGAGGAAGATTTGAGACAGAGACATCCAGAGAAAGACAGAGGGAGGAAGAGATTGGATCTATGCTGCCACAAGTCAATGAAAGCCAAGGGTTGCCGTCAGCCAACAGAAGCTAGCAGAGAGGAAGAAGGTGGATCTCCCCTCAGAGCCTTCAGAGAGAACCAACTCTGTCAAACTCTTAAATTAAATTTCAGATTTTCAGAATTGTGAGATAGTAAATTATTGTTTTAAACTCCTCAG
Source organism: Symphalangus syndactylus (assembly GCF_028878055.3). NCBI lineage: Eukaryota > Metazoa > Chordata > Mammalia > Primates > Hylobatidae > Symphalangus > Symphalangus syndactylus. Next base: position 70,553,509 of record NC_072428.2, on the reverse strand, counting down.
TAGTCATTTATTATGGCAACCTTATAAAAATAATACACAAATGTTGGACACTTACCCAAGTTTCTTCCTCCGAATTCTATTGGGTGGGTTTATCATTATTATTCCATTACATAGTTGTCCTAGCTTCCCGTCAAAAGTTTATATAACTTTCCAAAGTTATGATAATAGTGAAAAGAGTAGGAAAAAATAACAAGAAAATTTTTTAAAGAACACTTAAATAAAAATATTTATTTTGTAACTTGAAATACCATTACAAAATTAAAACTTCAATAAAATATTTTAAAAATAAAATTGAGAAATTAGATTAATAATTACTGAGCTTTTTAAAAAATGATATTAGCAGCAACAAAAAAAGAGACAGAGTCTAATTCAGGTGATTCAAAAGATGTTAATAAATGGGCTGCTAACACTATTATCAGAAAGGTGAGGAGAACCAACAAGGCAAAGCACCCAGCTCCAAAAATAGGGGACACTGTAACCACTTCTAAACCCCAGAGATTAAAAAAACTTGTAGATGAATTTGAGGGACTGTGAATGTGTATGTAAATCTTGAGAAGGTATTTTAGTATAGAGAATTTGAGTATGACTTTTTGATATGGTTGCTGAAACCTGGAAAAATAAAATTTAACTCCAAGGAAAAACAAAACAATGGTAAGAAAAAGAAGATACACTCATACCACGTCTCAATGCTCAGCTATTTAATTTTACATACAGACAATAATTTATAGAATGTTCATACAATTTAAAAATTTGTAAATTACCCTGGGAAGATGAGAAAAAAGTGTATTCCATGTACGGGTGAAATCAAGTAGTTAAGAAACTTAATTCTTCACTTCTCATAAAGTCAATGAACATTTTTCTAGATTAAGAAATACTATAATAGGCATATTATTTAACATCCTACGCAGTATGATTGAGATTGTTTTGGCACATGTATGAAGATTAAGAAAATCATCCCTTTCTTATTAAAAGTTCACAGATACAAACAAAATATCAACAGAAAAATGCCATTCTGGAGAAACGTGCACATGCTATATGAGCTGACACTAGGAAGCAGTTCTTACACTTTGCCCATTTTTTCATCTGCACATGTGCATAGAAAAGTTCTTGCCACCTGTGGACAGATCAACCTGAGAAAAATGATTATGCACACACAGACACTAAAATTAGTCTCCAAAATCAGAGACCTAAAATTAGTCACCTACAATGCTTTATTTTATTATATTAGGAAACCCCATCCTATCAATCCCTAATACAAAATAATTGATTAGTGTTTCATCAATCTTTGGTAGGCTGCAAACTTTAGCATTAAAAATTTACCTCTCTCCTTTTTAGCATCAATTATCTTGCACTTAGGCAACCTTAATATAAACGGTATCCAACACTGGGAACAGAAGAGCAATATATTCCACAGTCATATCAGATTTACTCCTCAAAGGTCATCCACATTTGGAAATAAACTCCAAGTTAAAATGACAACTGCTGCCATCTAATAAATTACAGTTTTAAAGTAAATAACTAGACATAATAAAAATTCTTACTTGCGGTGCAGAGTGCAGAAAACCCTCTCATTCCTGGCATTCAGTGTGGTCACCAATGTCACCTTTCCACAACCATGACAAGTTTCTGAATTTCTATTGAGTACTTTAATGACCAAGGCTACAACTTAAAGTTACAAACATCATAGCACTTTTCACATTCTGCAACACAGATTTCCAATTAAATTTTAAACATCATGCCATGGATAAAACTGCATGATATCTAGAACTTTCATTCCAGAAATTCACAATTTTCATACACAAGGAAGGAAAAAAGTAAATAAAAATCATGTAAGTTTATATATTTCAAAGCAATTATAGATATTATACCTGAAAAGGAAACTGAAATTAATTACATAACTTTTATCAACTTGGCACATCAAGATGACCTGCTTTGAAAGCTCATAAGCCTAGAAATATTTAAATTAATTCATCCTATGGGTTTTTTGTTTTGTTTTGTTTTTGTTTTTTTGAGACAGAGTCTTGTTCTGTTGCCCATGCTGGAGCACACTGGCAGGATATCAGCTCACTGCAACCTCCACCTCCCAGATTCAAGTGATTCTCCCGTCTCAGCCTCTCTCAAGTAGCTAGGATTACAAGCCTGTCCCACCACACCTGGCTAATTTTTGTATTTTTAGTAGAGATGGAGTTTCACCCTCTTGGCCAGGCTACTCTCGAACTCCTGAATTCAAGTGATCCTCCCACCTCAGCCTCCCAAAATGCCGAGATTACAGGTGTGAGTCACCGCGCCCTGACTTGCATATTTTTTATTTCTAAGGGAAAAAAGTATGCATTCTCCAGCAGACCGGTGGAAGAGGGCCCTGAATGTTAGAAGGAAAACTGACAAACAGAATGCAATAGCATCAACATCAACAAAATGGACGACCACACAAAAACCCCATCCGAAGGTCACCAACATCAAAGACCAAAGGTTCAAACCAGTTCAAACAGGCTGAAAATTCTGAAAATCAGAACATCTCTTCTCCTCCAAAGAATCACAACTCCTCGCCAGCAAGGGAACAAAACTGGATGGAGAATGAGTTTGAAGAATTGACAGAAGTAGGCTTCAAAAGGTGGGTAATAACAAACTCTTCTGAGCTAAAGGAGCATGTTCTAACCCAATGCAAGGAAGCTAAGAACCTTGATAAAAGGTTAGAGGAACTGCTAACTAGAATAATCAGCTTAGAGAAGAACATAAATGACCTGATATAGCTGAATACACAGCACAAGAACTTCATGAAGCATTCACAAGTATCAATAGCTGAATCAATCAAGCAGAAGAAAGGATATCAGAGATTGAAGATAAACATAATGAAATAAAGTGTGAAGACAAGATTAGAGTAAAAAGAATAAAAGGGAATGAACAAAGCCTCCAATAAATATGGTACTATGTGAAAAGACCAAACCTATGTTTGATTGGTGTACCTGAAAGTAATGGGGGGATATATAAGCAAGTTGGAAAACACACTTCAGGATATTATTCAGGAGAACTTCCCCAACCTAGCAAGACAGGCCAACATTCAAATTCAGGAAATACAGAGAGTACCACAAAGATACTCCTCAAGAAGAGCAGACCCAAGACACATAATCATCAGATTCACCAAGGTCGAAATGAAGGAAAAAAATATTAAGGGCAGCAGAGAGAAAGGTCGAGTTACCCACAAAGGGAATCTTATCAGACTAACGGTGGATCTCTCTGCAGAAACCCAGCAAGCCAGAAGAGAGTGGGAGCCAATATTCAACATTTTTAAAGAAAGAATTTTCAACTGAGAATTTCTTATCCAGCCAACCAAGCTTCATAAGTGAAGGAGAAATAAAATCCTTTACAGACAAGCAAATGGTGAGGGATTTTGTCACTACCAGGTCTGCCTTTCAAGGGCTCCTGAAGGAAGCACTAAATATGGAAAGGAAAAACCAGTGTCAGCCACTGCAAAAACATGCCAAATTGTAAAGACCATCAACAATATGAAGAAACTGCATCAACTAATGAGCAAAATAACTAGCTAGCATTATAATGACAGGATCGAATTCACACATAACAATATTAACTTTAAATGTAAACAGCCTAAATGCCCCAATTAAAAGGCACAGACTGGCAAATTGGATAAAGAGTCAAGACTCATTGGTGTGCTGTATTCAGGAAACCCATCTCAAGTTCAAAGACACACATAGGCTCCAAATAAAGGGATGGAGAAAGATTTACCAAGCAAATGGAAAGCAAAAAAATAGCAGGGATTGCAACCCTAGTCTCTGATAAAACAGAGTTTAAACTAACAAGATCAAAAAAGACCAAGAAGGGCATTACATAATGGTAAAGGGATCAATGCAACATGAAGAGCTAACTATCCTAAATATATAGGTGCCCAATACAGGATAACCCAGATTCATAAAGCAAGTTCTTAGAGACCTAAAAAGAGACTTAAACTCCAACACAAAAATAATGGAAGACTTTAACACCCCACTGTCAATATTAGACAGATCAGTGAGACAGAAAATTAACAAGGATATTCAGGACTTGAACTCAATTCTGGACCAAGTGGACCTAAAAGACATCTACAGAACTCTCCACCCCAAATCAACAGAATATACATTCTTCTCAGTACTGCATTGCACTTATTCCAAAATTGACCACATAATTGGAAGTAAAACACTATTGAGCAAATGCAAAAGAATGGAAATCATGACAAACTGTGTCTCAGACCACAGTGCAATCAAATTAGAATTTGGGATTAAGAAGCTCACTCAAAACTGCACAACTACATAGAAACTGAACAACCTGCTCCTGAATGACTACTGGGTAAACAACAAAATTAAGACAGAAATAAATAAGTTCTTTGAAACCAGTGAGAACAAAGACACAACGTACCAGAATCTCTGGGACACAGCTAAAGCAGTGTTTAGAGGGAAATTCATAGCACTAATTGGCCATATGAGAAAGCGGAAAAGATCTAAAATGGATCGATACCCTAACATCACAATTAAAAGACCTGGAGAAGCAAGAGCAAACAAATTCAAAAGCTAGCAGAAGATAAGAAATAACTAAGATCAGAGCAGAACTGAAGGAGATAGAGACATGAAAAACCCTTCAAAAAATCAGTGAATCCAAGGGCTGTTTTCTGAAAAGATTAACAAAGTAGATGGACTGCTAGCCAGACTAATAAAGAAGAAAAGAGAGAAGAATCAAATAGACACAATAAAAAATGATAAAGGGGATATCACCACTGTTCACACAGAAATGCAAACTACCATCAGAGAGTACTGTAAACACCTCTACACAAATAAACTAGAAAATCTAGAAGAAATTGATAAATTCCTGGACACATACACCCTCCCAAGACTAAACCAGGAAGAACTGGAATCCTGAATAGACCAGTAAAAAGTTCTGAAATTGAGGCAGTAATTAATAGCCTACCAACCAAAAAAAGCCCAGGACCAGATAGAGTCACATCCAAATTCTATCAGAGGTACAAAGAGGAGTTGGTATCATTCCTTCTAAAACTTTTCCAAACAATAGAAAAAGAGGGACTCCTCCCTAACTCATTTTATGAGGCCAACATCATCCTGATACCAAAACCTGGCAGATACACAACAAAAAACGAAAATTTCAGGCCAATATCCCTGATGAACATTGATGCCAAAGTCCTCAATAAAATACTGGTAAGCCAAATCCAGCAGCAAATTAAAAGGCTTATCCACAATGATCAAGTCGTCTTCATCCCTGGGATCCAAGACTGGTTCAACACACGCAAATCAATAAACATAACATATCACATAAACAGAATCAATGACAAAAATTACATGATTATCTCAATAAATGCAGAAAAGGCTTTTGATAAAATTCAACACCCTTCATGCTAAAAACACCCAATAAACTAGGTATTGATGGAAGGTATCTCAAAATAATAAGAGCTATTTATCACAAACCCACAGACAATATCATACTGAATGGGCAAAACTTGAAGCATTCCCTTTGAAAATCAGCACAAGGATGACTTCTCTCACCACTCCAATTCATCATAGTATTGGAAGTTCTGGCCAGGGCAATCAGACGAAAGAAAGAAAGAAAGGACATTCAAATAGAAATTGTCCCTGTTTGCAGATGACGTGATTGTATAGTTAGAAAACCCCATCATCTCAGCCCCAAATCTCCTTAAGCTGATAAGCAACTTCAGCAAAGTGTGAGGATAAAAAATCAATGTGCAAAAATCACAAACATTCCTATACACCAATAATAGACAAACAGAGAGCCAAATCATGAGTAAACTCCCATTCACAATTGCTACAAAGAGAATAAAATACCTGGGAATGCAACTTACAAGGGATGTGAAGGACCTCTTCAAGGAAAACTACAAACCACTGCTTAAGGAAGTAAGAGAGGACACAAACAAATGGAAAAACATCCCATGCTCATGGATAGGAAGACTCAATATCATGAAAATGGTCATACTGCCCAAAGTAATTTATAAATTCAATGCTATCTCCATCAAGCTACCATTGACTTTCTTAATAACAGAAAGCTTTAATAATTTGCCCATAGCAATACTGTAAATAAGTGGGAGAACTAGGGTTAGATCCCAGGCAGTCTGTCTCTAAAAACTCTGTTCCTGGTCAGGAGAGGTGGCTCTCACCTGTAATCCCAGCACTTTGGGAGGTGGAGGCAGGTGGATCACCTGAGGTCAGGAGTTCGAGATCAGCCTTGCCAACCTAGTGAAAGCCTGTCTCTACTTAAAAATACCAAAAAATTAGCTGGGCATGGCGGCAGGTGCCTGTAATTCCAGCTACTCAGGAGGCTGAGGCAGGAGAATCACTTGAACGCAGGAGGCAGAGGTTGCAGTGAGCCAAGATCGCACCAACGCACTCCAGCCTGGGTGACAGAGCAAGACCTTGTCTCAAAACAAAAACAAAAACAAAAACAATTGTGTTCCTATCATTGCACTACCTCTTACGAATGACAGTGACATTAAATATGTTGCCAAAGTATGTTCCTAAGCCACCAAATTACATATAATATTTTGGGGAGATGCCTATTGCATGCTTGCAGAACTGATTGAAAGTTGACAAAGCTTTCAATTATTATGTAGGTTTCGGTCCATTTTTTAGAATAATAATATTCACCTTATCCTACATCTACAGTATTGTCCAACTCTCTAACATTGACATGACAAAAAGCCTGTTAGCATGCTCAGCCAAACCCTGTAACAAAGGCATTGTGGAAATCCTAGTGTGCAGTGCAGCTTTTATTTTCAAAGCACAGAATGTCTCAGAAAGTCTCATATGCACGCTACTCTGATTACTCACAAAATGAGTGCCATCTATGGACTCTCCATACTGACAGAGATTGAAGTGAAAATAAAAAACAAGACTCAGTCTCTAAGGAGCTTATGGTCTAGTAAGGAATATAAGGGAAGGGGCAGTCATTCTGGAAGTATTCCTAGAAGAGATGGCATGTATGCTGAGACCTGAAGGATGAGGGTAGTCTTATCTTTTCTGGGGATAAAGTCTACATGGCAACTGTTGTCATGAGAAAAGATTTTGGGACCTGGCATGGTCGCTCCTGCCTGTAATCCTACCACTTTGGGAGGCCAAGGAAGGTTGATACCTTGAGCCGGAGAGTTATTGACCAGCCTGGGATGCATGGTAAAACCCCATCTCTACAAAAAATACAAAAATTAGCCAGGCATGGTGGTGCACACCTGTAATCTCAGCTACTTGGGAGTCTGATGCTGAAGGATCGCCTGAGGCCAGGAAGCAGAGGTTACGTTGAGCTGGGATTGTGCCACTGACCCCAGCCTGGATGACAGAGTGAGACCCTGTATTTAAAAAAAAAAAAAAAAAAAAAGAAAGAAAAAAAAGAAAAAAAAAAAAAGCTCTTATCTTCTGGTGGGTTGATGCCCTTCTAATCCATCTAGGCCAGAATGCTTTCTGAAATGCAAATATGCCTGTATCTCTATCCTGCTTAACCTTATTATGGGCTTTTGATAAACTACAGGAAAGTAGTTACACTCCTCTGGATGTCTTCTACGCCCCATGTGACATATTTGGTGCTCAATGTATGGATTGTTCTTCCCACAAATCCCTTGGATTCTAGAAACATTGAGTTCTTTGTATTTCTTTAACATGCCACAATCTTCCGTACTTGTTTTTTATCTTGAATAACATGATTACTTTGCCAGTGGGAATACAAATAAATAAAATCACTTTGAAACAGCTTGGCATTATGAAATTGAAGATGCACAAACTTTACAACACAGACATTCAACCTATAGGTAGATACTGTCAGGAAAGAGAATCTCTTGAATATTTGCATTAGGATATATGTTCACAGAAGCAAAATATAGAAAACACTCCAAATATACACAAGCAGAAAATGAATAAATACATTTTATTATTCACCAGTTATCCAAATTTGGGCTATCCACTCCAAATTCCTTCTTGATTGTCTTCATAAATAGATCTGGGCCCATTAAATAGTTCTTCTTTGTCACGTGTTATGATGTTAAACTTTGTGAGTAGAAGGCATTGGAGAGATGTTCCAAGAAGGTGCTTTCCAATCTGCTTTCTGTGTGCACCCTTGGCAAACTCTGGCAATGCAAATGACATCTCCAGCATCTGACATGGAGGGCATACAGAGCTACACCAGTGCCCAGATTCTGTAGTTCAGGCTGCTGCTATGGCACCCACTTCCTGAAGTTCATGGTGGCCAGGAGAACCCAGTGGCCAAGAGCTTCTCCTGAAACTGTCCTTTGCCAAATTTGTAGTAGAGCCCCTCTGGCTTGACATTTCTTCATAAACAGCTTTACAAAGTGGCCCAGAAGATAAGTTTCTGGGGAGTTTTGAAGTGTCAATTTGAAGCAGATTCTTCAAGGGCAACACTACTGTGACTTCTTAACATTGAGCGAGGCCACAGTGTGAGGGGACTCTTCATTGGCTGCTCCAAATTCACCATGGAGACAAGAGCAATTCCTTACATCTGCTTGTCACATATTCTGGAGACTTCTCTTTAGATATTACTAGACAATATTTCATTGTTCCAATGCTGTAACAATTAATAATTCTTTATATTAACTTTCCCTATTCACATTACTGTATGTTTTCTCTGTCTTGATGGACCCTGAATCTTACTCTCATGTGAATGAATGCTCTATATCAGCAAAGTACTGCAAACTACAGCCACAGTGATAATATATTTGAACCCTTAAAAGCCAATGAAAAAAATCATGTCCCTGAAAAATACACATGGTGTGATTGTCTTTATAAAAAGTTCAAAAATACATAATGCCAAAACATGTAAAGGATACAGCCATGTGTGATAAAATTATAAATAATGACAGAGGAAAGATAAATAAACATAAAATTCAAGAAAATGCAAAAGCATAACTGTCATTAGTACATGGGGCATCCAAAGGTATTGGAAATGTTATTTTCATATCACTATTAGGTTCACAAATGTTCATTTAATTTCTATACATATATGCTATACTATAGCCTTTTATATAAATAAAAAATAATTAATTATTTCTTATGCTATAGAGTGATAACATTTACTAAAGTGTAATTTGATCCATTTCCCAAGTATGTGCTGAGATAGTGATCCTCTCAGCCCGGGGTGGCCAGGCCGGCCGTGAGGCTTCTGGCTTGGAAATAGTCTTGTGCATATTCCGCAGTGTGCTCTCTGACATACTGATGTTTTCTTCTGTGTGAAGTGACATGAATAGATTAGACTTGATTCCATGATAATGCCAGATGAGAGTTTTACTATATTAGGCCATTCTCCTTAGATTTAATACGGAGTTAAATTTTTCCACTTCAGAATAACCTCTTATAATTATGAAATTTAATTTATTTTTAATCCATAGGGAGAAGATAAACAATATAAACACACACATATATAAACACTCACATAACTATATATAATATTCAGCTTTATTTCAAATATACCAATTTTAAAATTTATCAATATACCTATTATGATTCTTTCTGAGTGACATACCACACAAATTCAATACGGATTCTCTAAAGAATCCTCTTAGGCTACTTCACTCAAAGTCTCTGCAGCTGCCTGCACTGTGAAGGCTGCAACAGAAATCTGTCTCTTCACTTCTCCCCAGGCCTTGGAAGGGTCCACTTTGCTTTCAATATCAAACAGAGCATCATAAATTCCTGGGAATGACTCCCCTGCATACTTGTTGTGGCTGCTTGGAGCATAGATGATATGCCTGTTGAAAAAATCGTTTGCTGTTTATTAGGTGCCCAAATGATATACAAGAGAAACACAAGAGCACTCTGCAATTCCTGGACTGCATATTCCTATAACAATTTGAACAAGCCACTTGTCAACTGAACTTCCAAGTTCAATCATCTCTGAAGACTATTATATGAAATCTATAGTAATTAATTATATTTTTATTTCAAACAAATAAAGTGGTTCAGTGCTACAAAACTAACAATGATGATAGTAACCACAGCAATCATTCCTGGTATTTAATGTTTACTTACAATTTTTCTGATGTTTAGAAATAAACTCTACACAGTTGATATTAGTATTTCACAGACGAGGAAACTGGGGTCTGAGAGATCAAGTAGCTAAATGATTTGTCTCAAGGCACATGACAAGCAACTGCTGATTTTTAAATATATCATGCTACTCCCTACATTATAGCACAATTGTAATCACTACAGTCTTGTTTGTGATCAGCCAACCCTCTATTGTGTTTTTTTTTGGTCTTTTTTTTTTTAAAAAGTCACAGTACCATGTTAGAATACTTAATATAGAGTTTGAAGACTCATCAAAAACAATTTTGTAATGTTCCATGTGACCAAGGCAGAAAATGTTTTATAGAATGGACTATGACAGTTCATGTAATAGCTCACAGAAGAGAAGGATAAACTCCATAGTAAAGATGTAAATAAGGCCAGAAGCAGTAGCTCATGCCTGTAATCCCATATATTAGGGAGGCCAAGGTGGGAGGATTGCTTGAGGCCAGGAGTCCTAGACGAGCCTGGGCAACGTAGGGACACCCTATCGCTACAAATGAAAGTACAAATATTAGCTGGGCATGGTGGCATGTGACTGTAGTCCTAGCTTCTTGGGAGGCTGCTGCAGGAAGATTGGTTGAGCCCAAAAGTCTGAGACTGCAGTGAGCTACAATTGCACAACTGAACTCTAGCCTGGGAGACAGAGTGGGGCCCTGTCTCTTAGAAAAAAAAAAGGGGGTGGGGGATGCATAAAAATATGCTGCCATTGGTGATCTGATCCAGTCAATCTGCTTGGAAGATGCTCTTACTCCCGAGCCTTACCCTTTGATAATCCCTAGAAAGAAAGGGCCATTTCTGGCTGTCCAACGATCTATCTCATTCTGCAGTATTTAGAAGATGAACCTGGGGACAGTCAATGTTTGGCAGAAAAAAATCCAACTGTCAGGATTTAGGAGGAAATAAAATATCTAAATATCAACATTAGGGAAAAGAATAAATAAATATATATTTATTATATGTATTATATAGAGAGAGATGTTTGGGTTGTGTGTATACATAAGTAAAAATATATTCAAAATAGAAAAGGAGCTAAAATTATACACACAAGAATATAACAATGATTTTATATTTTTCTGATAAAATTGGGGAGATTTTTATTTTCTGTCGTGGCTTTCTGGATCTTCTATATTTTCTAAAATAAATTTATATTCTTTTATAATCAGAACAAAGATACTCAAAATAAAGATATGCAAAAATCATATTACATTATATGAAGAAACAATACAACTATCACTTACTACATATATTTTGAAATTTTTTATTTGCTTGCAAGAAATCAACTACAATATTTTTTCCACAGTGAAAAAAATAAAAACAATTAGAAGAAAAAGCGATATTACAGAAAGGAGTCATATTTTCTTTTCTTACCTATAAAAAGGCCTGTCTGGTAACCCTAATGGATCAATAAATGCTCTTTCCAGAAACATGAGTTGATCATTCATCATTCTTAATAATATTGGGCTGAGAAAGAAAATGAATATAATTATAACTTCATGAAAATATATTTCTACCCAGAAAATAAACATTTCAGAACAAAACTGAATTTAGTTATCTCCGGGGATTGGTTTCAGGACCACCCTCTACACCAAAATTTGTGCATACTCAAGTCCTGCAAGGAGGACACATGTATATGAAAAGTCGGCCCTCATCCTCTATGGAATTTTTTTTTATTATTATACTTTAAGTTCGAGGGTACATGTGCACAACGTGCAGGTTTGTTACACATGTATACATGTGCCATGTTGGTGTGCTGCACCAGTTATCTCACTCATAGTTGGGAATTGAACAATGAGAACACTTGGACACAGGGTGGGGAACATCACACACCAGGGCCTGTCATGGGGTGGAGTGAGGGGGGAGGGATATCATTAGGAGATACACCTAATGTAAATGACTAGTCCTCTGTGGAATTAACAGGGTGAAAATGAACAAACTACCAAACAAATTAAATTGATCTCTCGGTATAATGATCCAGATTTAAGTCTAAAAGTTACTTAAAATTATATCATTTCAAGTGATTTTCAGAGTAGTTTAAGTACAGCATTCTTGGAATCTGATATGACTTTCTGGATTGACTTGGTCTGCCTCAGTGAGGAAATGTAGCTGTGTATGTGGAATCTGAAGCCACATCTGATCTCCATTGGGTTAGCTGCCCCCGATATAACTCTTACCACATGCTTAATCCCCTTTTCACATCTTAGTCTTCATATTGTTAAGACAATGAGCTAGGCAAATATATAAAATAGAAAATGTTTATGAACACATGGCTAGTAGTCCAAATGGAATGTAACAGTTTTTTTAAGTTTCTATAATTCTCTCACTTTATATTTTTCATTAGTTTCTCATTAGCTACATCTGAGGTTCTCAGATTCAAGCTTGTAGAGTGAGCATCATTCCATTCTGTGATAAAAGTTCTAATATATCAAAGCTAAAAGAAAGATGATTGTTGAGATTTTTTCCACATAAGTGAATTTACTCACTTAAAATACTTTTGTTCTAGATTTATGTCCATCCTACTTTTAGATATTTTTAATGAAATCATTTTCTGTATGCAATGCTAATCTTTTCAAATGTAAGCTTGAAAATAAAAGATTTAATTTGGCAAAATGAAAATTTTTCCATATTTAAAAATAACAAGAATAGTCGGCCCTTCATATATATGGGTTTTAGTCCTTTAATACTGTATTTTATTTTGCTTTCTTAAGACATGGAGTCTTGCTCTGTCACCCAGGCTGGAGTGCAGTAGCTTGATCATAGCTCACTATAGCCTCAAACTCCTGGGCTCAAGCAATTCCTCTGCCTCAGCTTCCTGAGTACCTGGGATTACAGTGAATAATACTGGATTTTCCATCTGCATTTGCTTGCTAATGTGAAATCTATGGATAGAGAGGGCTCATTGTATTAATTGAAAAAAATTCATATATAAGTGGACCTGTGCAGTTCAAATCACTGCTGTTCAAATGTCAATTGTAAATTTTAACATTCTGTAATATGCAAGTTAAGAACAATAACATACATAGCTATCACATTTTTAAAATCCTATAAAATACTATGCTGCTCAGGCTTATAAAAGCACAGAAACAGCTGTATGTGCAAATGGAAAAATGATAGTGATTTTTATTTACTTTGGCATAATAATTAACTGATCAACCCAGATCAGTTAAATATAGGCAAGATTTTCTTCACCTTAGGTATCCTAGTAATCTACTCACTGGAATAATACCAATATTAAAATAAGATGACCTGCTAATGTTTAGTAAGATGCCTGGCAAATTATAAATAAACCAAGTGATAACTAACAATATTCGTTTTATTTTGAAAGCTAAACCTATTATGAACACAAGAGATGGTGATTACTTCAGTCTTCCAACAATATTTGGATACCTCCTATTTATCAAACACTCCCCGCTTTTACAGAACTTACATTCCAAAAGGAGTGTTGGGGTTGTTATTATAATCAGAATGATTCAATATAATTGAAAGTTTATCAGCAAGCTCTGAATTCAACCATGAGTTACTGAATTTAATATACCAATTATTTCACAATTTAATTAACTAATGAGAAAAATTACAGTAAGAAAGCATGAATCATCTTATTCATTAATTTACCTCTTGCTTTTCATAATTTAGTTTTACTAACAGTTAGCATTTAGTGATCATTTCCTATGTGCCAACTACTGTCCTGAATGTTTATACAAAACGTGATTTTTAATTTTCAGAGCAATTCTGCAAGTTGGGTAGGGTAACAGACCCATTTTGTAGATGGGATAACAAAGGATCATGAGTTAAATAACTTGTCTAAATTCACACTAGAAAGTTTTAGAGTGAAATAGGAGGTCGGTATTGTTCTTTCAACTGCACCTTGCTGACAAAAGGAAAATAGGAACAACTTAAACCCCCATAATTTGGATTTGAGCTATTTTTAACATTTATGTATTTGGCATCATGAATTCAGATTCTGTGATAGTATAAACGTAAATGAAACACAGAATACCTGTTAGCAACTCTGATAAACAGTTGAGACAATCAAATGAAGGATAATTTCAATAAGATGCTATTGGTTTCGGAATCAAATTCACAAAGCATTGCTACAAGTACAAAAACTCATGTGGCTACACACACATAAATGCGCACATGTGCACGCACACACACAGACACACACTTCTCTCTGTATCCTGTGTTAACATCTTATATTCTTTGATGGGGCAAGAAGTGATACAAGAAAAGCAGGATGAAGTCATGTCTCTTCCTTAGATTTCAAAGTTTTGGTTGAGAAATTCAACATTCAGTTTAATTTAGTCAGAATTTACTATTATTATGTGCAAAGCACTGCTCAGGTGTTTCAGAATTTGTAAATATCATATAGGGAAGAGAGTGGATCTTTACTATCACTTAGAGAAAATAAAACAAATATGGAAATACTAAAGGAAGGGGAAGCTGAGTGTGCTAAACAATGTGTCCTTTTTGCTTACTTCATATTTTATTCTAAGTATTTTCTATTATGTTGTATTTCTAATAATACATTGTAAGGATTATAAAATGTTCAAATTGGTGAATATCAAATTTTTTAGTAATTTCCCTTCTCTTAGGCATTAGGTTATTTTGAATTACTTGCTATTACAATTTCATACTTCAAATCTTTTTCCAGGCAGTCTTTCTTTACCAAAATTGAGACGTTTTCCTAAGAAATAATTCAAGAAATGGAAATACTATGTCAAAGCACAGGACTCTGTGACAGCTCTTGAATACATTAGCAATATGTATCTGTCTTTTTCAAAAAGGCTAAAATAATTCATAATGCTATCAGAAAAGCATGGAGAGCATATGCTTCAGTGTACCAGCTACAGCAATGGGCACAATCAAGGTTTAAATTGTTATTCATGTGTTATAAAAATAACATCACATTACTTTCATTTGTATTTCTGAATTATGCATTAGTGAACTGCAATATTTTGCTGTTTCTTTGCAGGTGTATCTTTGACAACATTTTTATAATTATTTGTCTTGTTTCTTACCAATATTTTCGGTGTGTTCTTTTGGACTGTTTAATTTTCAAAAAATATTTTTATAATGTATATATTACTCTCCATTTTTGCTAGAAAATAAGTTTTCAACTTTCTTAATTTTTCTTTTGAATATTAATTTTTATATTCTGAACCATTTTAATGGTCTCAAATCTGATTGCATCATTTCCCCATTGCTTCTAAACTTGGCATCTGTCTTTCAAGAAATTTCCATTTTTACTAAATAATTCTTTACATCTGTGGTTTGTGTTATCATACAATGTGAAGTGCGATTCTGAATTTCCTTTTATAGCAGGTACTAACGTAGTTTATATAATATTATGGTTGAGTAATCTTTCCCCATTGATTTTTGCTGCATCGTTTATTACTAATACTTCCTTATATATCACCGAGCCTATTTCTATATCATCTACTCTGATCTTTTTATGTGTCTTTACATTAGCTCCTGGGGATTTGAAATTTATATCATGATACTATATTTAATACACAGATCTGTGCCCTCAAAATTATACTTTAAAAAAATTACCTTAGTATTCTCACCAAGTATTTTCCTTCCATCTTAAAATTTTATTCAAATTGTGTTGTACTTGTGTAATCTTACACAGAATTAATCCTAAATGTTTAACATTTCCAAAATTAATGGCTTCACAATATTTGCTATTCTGGATAAATAGAATTTTGCCAGATGGAAGTGGAAATAAGGAGCTCTATGTGGAGGTAATGACAAAAACAAAAGAGGTAGAAAGAAATCATGCTTTGAAAACTAGATAGTCTGGCTGAGTTATAACGTACAGATGCTGAAAAAAACAAGAAATAAAACTGGAAACAGCTGGGATCACACAGTGGAGGACCTTCAATATTAGGCAGAGTATTTTGTATCCGATCAAATGGCAGGAGGGAGGGATCGACATTTCTGAGCAGCACAATTGCCACTCAGAATGTCGAAAGTAGGTCTTTTGAGATAGGGCAGCCCTACATAGGGCGTGCTAGAGTGGAAAGACAGAAAACAGCAAGAAACGGCACTTGTATACCTATGTAACAAACCTGCACGTTCTGCCCATGTATCCAGGAACTTAAAGTAAAACAAATTTTAAAAGAAGAAAACAGCAAGAAATTCCCAAAGCTAGTTCAGCAACAGTGATGTTAGTTTCCTTTTAAATATATATATATATATATATACACACACACATATACACATATGCACATATATGTAGAACATACTTGCTTTTGTCAAAGTCCTGGAGTCTCTCACTGAACTTGGAAGCAATTTCTGTAAAATTCTTTACTGCAGAAAAAAGTGAATCTGAAATAGAAATTGGGATCATCAAATGCTTAAAAGAACATAATTTCTAATGGCACTGTTCTATAATTCAAGAAAAGGAACAATATAGAAGCCATCATCTTTTGTGTTTTACAAGTTATTTATATTTTTATATTATAAGATGTGAGCATCCATAAAATGGAAAATACATTTATAGACATAAACAGAATATTGGATCACTTGAAATAGCAATAAATAATAAATGACCTAAGATAGCCCATTATATTTAGGAGATTAATAGAACCATACAGATGAGGAATTTGAAAAAGGAAGGGTAACATACCAAATGATACATTGTATGTCTTCATTTCCTGTGGATGTTTCATAGAAATATTGTAGATTTTGTCAGCATATTTTCTTAAAACTACAGCATAATCTTGACAATCAAAAGGGAGCACTATGGAATTGGCTAGCGCAAACACCATCCCTCCTCGAACCTGGGCCACAGTGAGGTGATATTTAAACATCGGATCATAAAACTTTTCCACCAACTCATATGTTTCATAGACACTGTGATACAGTGGATAGCCGCTGAATTTGTTTGTTTCCTACAGAAAAAATAACAAAACATATCTCTTATAGTATAGCTCACAAAAAAATGATTAGCACCATATTTACTATTAGTATTAGTAAGATTGGTCAGTGATGGATCAAGGAAAGTACTTAAGCATCTCAATAAGCTACATCCTAAACGGCTAATATTATCATACGTAAACACATTCCAGGCTTGTACCAATTAAAATATGTGTATATGATATAACAAATATTATTTAAAAATTATTTGAAAGGGACCAAACAGGCTTGCCTCTAAGAATGCAGAAGATTGCATTCTTAGATTCATGTTTTAAGAATCTGAAAAAAAAAGACAAGACAATCTTGCATTTGGGTAAAAATAAGAAGACAAATTGTTAAAGGCAAGTAAATAAGTATTACACAATATTATATAGGAGAAGACACTAAATTGTTTAATCACTAAAATTCCATGGATAAATGATTGACAAGCAGTGTGCTGAAGGCTGGAGAATCTGAGTGGTGAGGGGTGCGGTAGTGGATCCAAAATCTCGCTAAGGAGAGAGAAGGGAGGCCCAGACAGGTGTCAGGAAAACCAAAAGTATAGGTAGAAGGAAGGACTTTTCAAACTGTGAATTGCTGGTTTATCACTTTTGATCATCTTAAGATGCTTATTTTTTATTATTAATATAAAAGGACATTTTATGTCCTGATGTGTTGAAGAGACTGGGATTCTGGAATTACCCTGTCAGGGTTTGAATCTAGGCTTCAGGACTTACTACCAAAAACTTTAGGTGGTCATTTGACTTTTCTTTGTTGTAATTTTTTCGTAGTAAAATGTAGACAATATTAATATTTATCCTCACTATCACCTCCTATATAACTCTGCCTAACTTCCTACCTCACAGACAGGAGATTGAAGATTTTCCGTCTGGGAAGAATAGCCCATGAGGAAAGGCTTACAGAAACTTAATGTCAACTCTAAATCACCAAATGTCTTTTCTGTATTTGGAGTTGAGCTCGATCTCTTATTATTGCAATATTCTTATTGGAATAGTTTTGAATGAATTCTTCCTTATCATTTTTATAACTGTGAGAATGATTTTTCTTTATAACATAAAATTTAAAATTGAAGAAGTATCAGGATTAAAATATTACTTATAAATATGGACATATCATAAAAGTTGACAAAGGTTTCATCTGATGAACAGAAATCAGGGGTGGTATGAATATGAAATGGAAATAAGAAACAACTGTTTTTAATTATAAACCAGTGTTCTTATAAAACTACTTGGCATTTTATAAACTATGTACCCAATTTACTTAGAAGAAAATGAAAACCATATATATATAATACATATATATAAAACCATATATATATGTAAAATCAACAACAAAAGAAAAGGAATCATGACTTTTACACGTACACAGTGTATTATACTGATATGATTTGACTCTGTGTCCCCACCCAAATCTAACCTTGAATTATGATAATCCCCACGTGTTATGTGAGAGACCTGGTGGGAGGTAATTGAATCATGGGGGACAAGTTTTCCTGCGCTGCTCTCGTGATAGTGAACAAGTCTCATGCGAGCTGATGGTTTTATAAAGGGAAGTTCCCCTGCATATGCTCTCTTGCCTGATGCCATGTAAGATGTAACTTTGCTCCTCATTCACCTTCAGCCATGATTGTGAGGCCTCCCCAGCCATATGAAACTGTGAGTTAAACATATTTCCCTTGTAAATGACCCAGTCTTGGGTATGTCTTTATTAGGAGCAGTAAAACAGACTAATGTATATACCATTTTTCATTTGTTTAATGACTTGTTATTTGTTTAATAATTGGAGGTATAGTAAGAGATGGAAATCCAAATACACTGATTAATTTTGAATGATAATGGGGAGATACTGATTAATTTTGAATAAGGAGGAGGGTGAAATCAAAGACAATTCCTACATTTCCAACTTAAATGACTGAGTGAATGCAGTGCCACCAAATGAAACAGAAAATACGTTTAAGGGAGTACACGGAAGTTCACATTTGCAGACATGAATATTGATACCAACTGACACTTGAATTTAGGGTTGGAATATAAGATACAGGAGTTATCCTATGTAGTAGTGATACTGTCAACCATTGAGACTTCTCCCTCTGCCTTCAAATTTCTCTGTTCCTCTAATGCTTGAGTCACTTTTTGGAGTCAGAATTATTTGTTTAGTTAAAACATATTCATAAATAATCTTGAATAATTTGAGATTCACTTACCCAATTTTTAGTATACCGTGCTCTGCCTGAAGCAATTCCAAGTCGTTGGAAGAACACCTCAAAATCATTTCCAGATCCCAATTTGCTTATCCTTTTAGAGATAAAACAACAGAATTATTTCAAAGTAATGTGTTCATTAAGTACAGATTACATGTCCATTAAACTAAACCCCATTCTTACCATTATAAATGTAATTTTAAACATACAGCTTTAGACATGCAGCAAAAACATGAAAAGAATACTAATTTTGATCACAAAATAACTCCTTCTATGAGACCATTTCGTGTAGGAATGACTATTTAATGTCACATTTTGTTAAAGGTTTCTGAAGCTGGAAAACATTTTCCTTAAGATTATTTCATTCCATTTATCATCTTTATTTGTTGTACATAATAGAGTGAAAAGCAAATATTTTTCAGATAATTTGGACATAAATTTTGCCCTTAATAATATAAATAATTTGTGCTGTTGACATTGATAAATTCAGAGTACTGAGATATTTATTCTTCTTCCCTTGCTTGTGAAGATACAACCAATGTTGAAATGATGCTTGCATTTTTATTGCAATAAGCAAAATATTTGTTAACTATATGATATTCAGAAAAAGGATAATTACAAGGTGATGAGGTGACAGAAAAATCAGGAGAATTACTTTTCACCATTATCTCTAGCATGGGTTGAGTATCCCTAATCCAAAAATCCAAAATCTGTATCAAAACATTTCATGCACCCCAAAAATAAATATGCCTACTACGTACTCACAATAATAAAAGATTAGAACATCTTAAAAAATGCTGCAAAATCCAAAAGTTTTTAAGCACCTACGTGACACTGAAAGGAAATGCTAACTGAAGCATTTCAGATTATGAATTTTCAGATTAGGGATGTTCAACCAGTAAGTATAATGCAAATATTCCAAAATCTTAAAAAAATCCAAAGTCCAAAACACTTCTCATCCCATGCATTTAATGACCAATCTTTATAACCTGTTGAAATGTTCCATATGTATATATTACATATTCTAAAGAGAAATCACATTTTGATGTCCTGCAGATTTAACTACAAAACACACAGTAATATTTTATTTGTGAACCAAAGGAATGCTTTTCCTTTATCAGATTTTAGACCATTTTGAAACTTAATCTTTCACTTAACGATTGAAAGAAAATATGCTTTTATTTTCAAAACAAACCCACACTGAATTCAGTGGAAACTTCATTCATTTGTTTACCTGGGCATGCCACTGAACTCTGAGGAAGGACTTTTTTTAATCCAACTTTCATAAAGAGATTTACCTTCAAAGCCTTCATCAGGGCTTTTCAGCTACACAAATTAAAAGAAAAAAGAGAATACTTATAAATCAGATATATTAAAAACCAGATGTCCATTAACCAGAAGTGAATAACTAAGCCACAATTCAGCAAAAACAAAGGATGCTATCCATACATTAGCAGTAATCAAGAATTACAAGTTTCTGACAAGTGGGAAAATACTCAGGTTATTATATACAGGTGAACTATATTATAAAAATGAATATATGAAGTGCACAGCATAAACAGGCTACACCAAATTCATACCAAGCCAATGTCTTTAGATGAATGGCATAGCATATGATCCTTTTGTCGATTTTTCTGAATTAAAAGATATTACAATCAAAACTATTTCTCATCTCACAACAAAGAAAATAAAAAGAAGCAAGCTGGTTAAGGGAAAGTATTCAATTTAATATTGTTTCTTGCCAGTAGGGTTGCCAAAATCATTCAATAATATACAATAAACTGCAATGTCTGTTCTTGTACCAGTACCATGCTGTTTTGGTTACTGTAGCCTCATAGTATAGTTTGATGTCTCCAGCTTTGTTCTTTTTGCTTAGGATTGCCTTGGTTATATGGGCTCTTTTATGGATCCATATGAATTTAAAACAGATTTTTCAAATTCTGTGAAGAATGCCAATGATAGTTTAATAGGAATAGCACTGAATCTATAAATTACTTTGGGCAATATGGCCATTTTAATGATATTGATTCTTCCTATCCATGAGCATGGAATGTTTTTCTATTTGAATATGTCATCTCTGATTTCTCAGAGCAGTGGTTTGCAGTTCTCCTTGTAGAGATCTTTCATCTCCTGAGTTAGCTGTATTCATAGGTATTTTATTCATTTTGTGGTAATTGTGAATGAGTGTTAATTTGTGACTTGGCTCTTGGCTTGTCTGTTGTTGGTGTACAGGAATGCTAGCAATTTTTGCACATTGACTTTGTATCCTGAGACTGCTAAAGTTGCTTATCAGCTTAAGGAGTTTTTGGGCTTTGACAATGGAATTTCCTAGATATAGAATCATGTCATCTGCAAACAGGAACAGTTTGACCTCCTCTCTTTTTATTTGAATGAGCTTTATTTTTTTGTCTTGCCTGATTACCCTGGCCAGCACTTCCAATACTATGTTGAATAGAGTGATGAGAGAAGAATCCTTATTTTGTGTCAGTTTTGAAAAGGACTGCTTCCAGCTTTGGCCCATTCAGTATGATGTTGGCTGTGGGTTTGTCATATATGGCTCTTATTATTTTGAGGTATGCTCCTTCAGTACCTAGTTTATTGATAGTTTTTATCATGAAGAGATATTCAATGTTATTGAAAGCTTTTCTCTGCATTTATTGAGATAATCATGTGGTATTTTTTCTAGTGCTGCCTATGTGATTAACTGCATTTATTGATTTGCATGTGTTGAATCAACCTTGC
Source organism: Symphalangus syndactylus (assembly GCF_028878055.3). Classification (NCBI taxonomy): domain Eukaryota; kingdom Metazoa; phylum Chordata; class Mammalia; order Primates; family Hylobatidae; genus Symphalangus; species Symphalangus syndactylus. The sequence continues at coordinate 70,531,576 of NC_072428.2, read as the reverse complement.
ATCCCTGGGGTGAAGCCTACTTGATTGTAGTGGATAAGCTTTCTAATGTGCTGCTGGATTCTGTTTGCCAGTATTTTATTGAGGATTTTTGCATCATTGTTCATCAAAGATATTGGCCTGAATTTTTGTTGCTGTTGTATCTCTGCCAAGTTTTGGTATTGGGATGATGCTGGCATCATAGAATTAGTTAGGGAGGAGTCTCTCCTCTTAATTATTTGGAAATAGTTTCAACAGAAATAGTACCAGCCCTTCTTTGTACCTCTGGTAGAATTAAGCTGTGAATCCATTTGGTCCTTGGCTTTTTTTGGCTCGTAAGCTATTTATTACTGCCTTAGTTTCAGAACTCATGATTGACCTGTTCAGGGATTCAATTTCTTTCTGGTTCAGCCTTCGGAAGGTGTATGTTTCCAGGAATTTATCCTTTTTTTCCTTTTCTTTTTTTTTTCTGTTTTTGTTTTGTTTTGTTTTGTTGTGTTTTGCTTTGTTTTGTTTTTTTGATGAAGTCTTGCACTGTCGCCTGGGATAGGGTGCAATGGTGAGGTCTCTGCTCACTGCAACCTCATTCATGCAATTCTCCTGCTTCAGCCTCCCGAGTAGCTGGGATTACAGGCGCCTGCCACCACACCCAGCTAATTTCCATTTCTTCTAGATTCTTTAGTTTATGTGCTTAGAGGTGTTTATAATATTCTCTGATGTTTGCATTTCTGTGGGGTCAGTGGGAATATTCCCCCTTATCATTTCTGATTGTGTTTATTTGAATCTTATCATTTTTCTTCTTTATTAGTCTAGCTAGCACTCTATTTAATTAATTTTTTTTTTCAAAAAATCAGCTCCTGGATTCGTTAATATTTTGAAGGGTTTTTCATGTCTCCAACACCTTCAGTTCAGCTGTGGTCTTGGTTATTTTGTGTCTTCTGCTAGCTTCGGGGTTTGTTTGCTTTTGCTCTCTAGTATATTTAGTTTTGATACTAGGTTGTTAACTTGAGATCTTTCTAACTTTTTTTTTTTTTTTGAGACGGAGTCTCTCTCTGTTGTCCAAGCTGGAGTGCAGTGATGTGATCTCAGCTCACTGCAACCTCCACCTCCCGGGTTCAAGCAATTCTCCTGCCTCAGCCTCCTGAGTAGCTGGGACTACAGGCACCCGCCAACACGTCTGGCTAATTTTTTGTATTTTTAGTAGAAACGGGGTTTCACTCTGTTTGCCAGGATGGTCTCGATCTCCTGACCTTGTGACCTGCCCTGCTCGGCCTCCCAAAGTGCTGAGATTACATGCGTGAGCCACCACACCTGGCCAGATATTTATAATTTTAATGTGGGCATTTAGTGCTATAAATTTCCCTTTTAATTCTGCCTTAGCTGTGTCCCGGAGGTTCTGGTATGTCATATCTTTGTTCTCATTAGTGTCAAAGAACTTCTTGATTCCTGCTTTTATCTCATTATATACCCACAAGTCATTCAGGAGCAGGTTATTCAATTTTCATGGAATTGCATAGTTTTGAGTGAATTTCTTACTCTTGATTTTGAATTTGCACGGCAGTACGAGAGACGTTTTTAATTTCAGTTCTTTTGCTTTTGCTGAGGAGTGTTTTATTTCCAATTATGTGATCAATTTTAGAGTAAGTGCCATGGGCTGATGAGAAGAATGTGTATTCTGTTGTTTCTGGGTGGAGAATTTTGTAGATATTTATCAGGTCCATTTGATCCAGTACTCGGTTTAGGTCCTGAATATTTTTGTTAATGTTATGTCTTGAAAATTAATTCATATTTTCAATAGACTGTTAAAGTCTACCACTGTTATTGTGTGGGAGTCTATGTCTCTTTGAAGGTCTCTAAGAACTTGCCTTATGAATCTGGTTGCTCCTGTGTTATGTGCATAGATATTTAGGAAAGTTAGCTCTTCTTGTTGAATTGAATCCTTTACTATTATGTAATGCCCTTCTTTTCTTTTTTTAACTTTGTTGGTTTAAAGTCTGTTTTGTCAGAAACTAGAATAGAAACTCCTGCATTTTTCTGTTTTCTATTTGCTTGGTAGACTTTCCTTCATCTATTTATTTTGACTTATGTGTGTCATTGCATTTGAGAAGGGTCTCTTGAAGACAGGATACCAATAGGTCCTGGTGCTTTATCCAGCTTGCCACTCTATGTCTTTTAATTGGTGTATTTAGCCCATTTACATATAAGATTAGAATTGAAATGTGTGGATTTGATCCTGTCATCATGACGTTAGCTGGTTATTTTGAAGACTTATGTGATTGCTTTATAGTATCACTGGTCTGTGTACTTCAATGTGTTTTTGTCATGGCTGTTAACAGTCTTTCCTGTCTGTATTTAGTGCTTCTGTCAATAACTCTTGTTAAGACAGGTCTGGTGGTAACAAACTCCCTCAGCATTTGCTTGTCTTGAAAGAATCTTATTTCTCCTTCACGTAAAAGCTTAATGTGGTCGCATATGAAATTCTGGATTGGAATTTCTTTTTTCTAAGAATGTTGAACATTGGCCCCCAATCTCTTCTGGCTTGTAGGGTTTCAGCTGAGAGGTCCACTGTTAGGCTGATGGGCTTCCCTTTGCAGGTAACCTGGCCTTTCCCTCTAGCTGCCTTTAACATTTTTTCTTTCATTTTGTCCTTGGAGAATCTGATAAGTATGTGTCTTGGGGATGATCTTCTCAAGTAGTATCTTACTGAGGTTCTCTGCATTTCCTGAATTTGAATGTTGGCCTATCTAGCTATGTTGGGAAAGTTCTCATGGATTATATCCTGGAATATGTTTTCCAAGCTGGTTCCATTCTTCCCATCTCTTTCAAGTACACCAATCAGTCATAGATTCAGTCTCTTTACATAATCACATATTTCTTGTAGGTTTTGTTCATTTGTTTTTCTCTATTCTTGTCTGCCTGTATTATTTCAGAAAGACAGTCTTCAAGCTCTAAGATTCCTTCACTTGGTCTATACTGCTGTTAATACTTGTGATTGCATTGTGAAGTTGCTGTAGTATTTTTCAGCTCTATTCTTCTCTAAACTGGCTTATTTTACTGTCAGTTCCTGCAATGTTTTAACATGATTTTTAGCTTCCTAGAATTGGGTTACAATACGCTCCTTTAGCTCGGTAAACTTTGTCCCTATCCATATTCTGAATTCTACTTCTGTCATTTCAGGCATCTCAGCCTCAACCCGGTTCTGAACCCTTGCTGGAGAAGTGATGCAGTCATTTGGAGGAAAGAGGGCACTGTGGCATTTTGAGTTTTCAGTGTTCTTGTACTGATCTTTTCTCATCTTTGTGGGCTTATCTGCCTTCAATCTTTGAGGTTGGTGACCTTTGAATGGAGCTTGTTCTTTTCTTTTTTTTTTTTTTTTTAACAGTCTAGCCACTTTTATGCAGGGCTGCTGTGTTGTGCTGGGGGGTCGACTCCAATCACTAGTTGCCTCAGATTTTACAGTACCTAGAGGAATCATCAGTGACGGCTGGGAAACAACAAAGAATGCAACCTGCTTCTTACTCTGGGACCTCCATCCAAGGGAGTTATAGACATGTTGCTGGCCTGAACAAACCTGCAGGAGGTGGATGGAGATCCCACTGGGAGGTCTTACCCAGACAGGAGGAAAAGGATTAGGGACCCAGTTTAAAAAGTACTCTGGTCACGTTTTTGTAGAGCAACTGTGCTGTGGTGGGGGTCCACTTCAGCCCTTGGTTGTCTTGGACACTCCGAAATCTGAAACCTGGGATGGCTAAGTCACCCAAACAGCAAAGATGGTGGTTTGCCCCTCCACCCGGCAGCTCCATCCCAGGGTGTCCTAAAACCTCTCTTAGCCAGAGAACACCAGTGGGGGTAGCCAGAAACCCTAGTTTGGAGGCTCCACCCATTGATGAGGAATGCAGTTGGGGATCTGCTTTATAAAGAAGTCTGGCCACGTTTTTGTGGGGCTACTGTGCTGTGCTGGGGTACTGCTTCCACCCCCAGTCATCTTGGGCTCTCCAAAGCCTAAAGGTGGGAATGGCTGAGCCACCCATACAGCAAAGATGGCAGCCCACCCCTCCATCCCCCACTCCCTGCCCCCCACCACCACCCAAGAGCTCTTTCCCAGATAGGCACAACACTGCTACCAGTGGCTGGCTGGAAATCCAAGCAAGTGGGTCTTATCCTGTGAGGTGCTGTGGAAGTGGGGCCTGCAGACCATCACTGCTCAGGCCCTTGAATTCGGCCTCTTTTTTATGGGTATGTATGGGGGGTCTAACCTCCTGCTTTGCTGGAGTTGCAGCTACTTTTGCCATGAAGCCTGGAAAGCTGGAGTATCTAAAGCTCCTGTGTCTCTGTGCATGCCTGAGTGGCTGTTCTGCTAAGACTCCATGCAGCTGTGTATCAGACTGAAGGCCCTTGTGGAATGGGTTCACGGCGGTATCTGCTGACCTAAGGGTTGCAAAGGCCCATGGAAAAAGCATGGTTTCCTGGGGTTGCACATTCGCTCATCATTTTCCTGGGTGGGGGAGGTTCCCTTGACTCTGTGTCATTCCCAGGTGGGCCGTTGTCCTGCCTGGCTTTTCTCCATTCTCCTTGGGTTGGGTTGTTTCCTTGATTAGTCCCAATGTGAGCACCTGTTCATTTCAGTTGAAGGTGCTGTATTTACTTGCCCCTTCCATTTCTCTGTGTGAGAGCTACACACCATAGTTGCTTCTAGTCGGTCATCTTGGTCACTCCTCTATTCCATTCTTTTGAAACCAAAGCTTAATGGCATTTAAATTTTATTTATAATCCCTATCTGAAAAAATGTAATTGTGACCTCATCTAGCCTCTGTCCCTGAAAGCCAGCACCTGGTATTCTTATGAATATTCTTTCTAAATCAATTAGAACATGTAATGATTCCTGTGTTCTGAATTAATTGGTATTCCTATACTGAAGAGCATAAACAAATTTTTTAATTAAGGAGTTGAGCCATAGGACCAAGTCTTGGTTCGGCTACCGTACAAGTTGTGTGTGACTTTGGTGGCCAATGTTCTTTGAGCTCAGTTTCACTGTTTTAAGAATGGAGATGGTAGACATGATGCTACTAATGGGCTACCTCACAGTGGTGTGATGAGAAATGAGGCAATCTGTGTAAACAGTTTACTAGATGTGATGGTCTGTGAAGATGTGATGTCATATATGTTATACGAAAAGAAGACGAAAAGTTATAAAACAACACCAATGTTTAACATAGTAATACCTGGAGAAAACATCACTTGTAGAACTTGGGTTTTCTTAAATTATATATAATTATATACCTCTTTTGTTAGGTTGTATACCAAGCTGTACATCAGTGGTGTACAATCAACTCTCAGAGTGTAGTTTCCTGAAAAAAAAGAAAAGAATAGATTTTAAAATTTAATTTCTTTCTGTTATTATTTTCTTCAAAGACCACTGCTAAATTCCTACCAGAACGATTGTTTTAAAACCTGATTTCAATGGTAACTCTCCAATGGCTTCCCAACTAACTCTGTAAAGTCCATCATCCTCACCATGGCCCACAGTGCCATATATGAAACCCCAGGTCACCTCTCAAAATCTGCATTTTACATTCTGCCCAAGAATACTCCCTCAGCATCTTTGCACACACTGTCCTTCCAGCCTGGAACAGTATTCTGCATTATATCTGCATGACTTACTCCTCCTCCTGTGGTCTAATGTCATGTTTTTCTGAGAGATTTCCCCTGATCACTCTACCTAAAATAGCACTCTCTTACCCCCTAATTTTAGCCACTCTCTCTTTTAACCTTGGCTCATGTTTCTCCATATTACTCATCTATTTAACCTAAAACATATTGAGTACTTGTCTTTTTATTATTGGCCCTCCCACTAGATGATAAGTCCCCTGGGATAAGGTGCACTGTCTTGTTTGCTGCCATACCCCAGTGCTTAGAACAATCCTAGAATTTGGCATTTAACCAATCAATATTTGTTGTGACAATGAATTTGTGAACCAGGTACTCTTCTTAGAGTTTCAGTCCCCATTCCTCAGGAGGGGGCTGGTGGTTGTGACAATCAAGTGAAGCACCCAGGAGAGGTGTTCTTGGGAAGCCAAGACAGCACAGGGAGGGGCTGCTGATACAGGAGGAGTTTTTGGGGAGGGAAGTCAAGACAACTTCACAAACTTGGATAGGGGACTCTTGAACTGGGTTTTCTAGAACCAGGACACAGTTGGGGGGAAAACATGGTATTTGCAGCTAAAGGCATAGCCTGTGCAAATGCCCAGAAATGTAAACGCACATGAAACACTCAGAGGATGGCAACTAGCTTTTATCCCAAAGCCTCAGATCCATGTTTGAGAACAGCAAAAGTTGAGGCTTTTAAAATAGTGACAGCGCAACAGAATTGTTTGTGGAACTTAAATATTTGATTTTAGATTCTAAAATTTATCTGGGAAAATAAATATGTACAAACAGCCAATGTAATTTTTAAAACAAAAGTGCTTATGAGAGTGGAAATTGGGGAGGGGATTAATTTGGCAGCATTTATTACAATTTAATTGCCCACATCCTAAGATCAAATAAATATACTTGTAGCTCTCTACCCTCTCTTCACATTATACCAAAAAAAATGCAAATAAAATAATATTAACTACAACAAACTGAAGCAATCTGTCCAGCACCTACAAAATTGATACAGAATTTGTCCTATTGAATACAATGTAGATTTTTGTTGTCTGGTGGTTGTGTTAGTTTTTTAAGTGAAACAGAGATATGTGTTGATATGGAAAGTTTTTCATAATGTGTTGCTGAATGAAAAAGGCAAGTTGTAGAACCATTTAGCTGTAATATGATACCAAATACCTGTATGAGGTGGTGAGAGACAATAGAGTGTAGTGGTTAGAAGGGTAAAGTTGGAAGAGACCAGTCTGATTTGAGTCTAAGCTCAACCCTTCACTAGCTGTGTGGCCTTGGGAAAGTTACTTAACCTCTCTGAGTGTCAGTTTCTTCTTTTATACAAAAGAGATAATAAAAGTATTTACCTACTTATCTCAGAGGGTTATTGTGAGTACTGAATAATTTTTTTACATGTAAAGCGCCTGAGATAGCACCCACGACACTCTTGGTGCTTTGTGAAGCTAAATTCTATATATTAATGCCAACATGATGGAAACACCCAAAACTGAGGACAGTAATACCTTTGGAGAGAGGACTAAGTTTGAGAGTAGTTTGCATTGGGGAGTTTTGCTTGATTTGTAAATTTTACATTTTAACATTAGAAATTTCAGAATCTGTGATTATTTGTATTATTTGAGAAAGAAACATTAATACAATGTAAAAATATAAAACAAGTGAGATGAGTGGTGTCCCAAACATATAGTACCTCCTGTCCTTTGTTCTCGATTTTGAAAATTCTAGAGACACAATGAAGCAATTTCAAGCCAGGGATGACATAAGTAGCAAAGCTTAATGAGTTTTAAAATACATTAAAATATCAAATCTTAAAAAACTATGGCCAAGTATGGTGCCACACACCTGTTTTCCCAGCTACTTGGGAGGCTGAGCGGGGAGGATCAGTTGAGCTCAGGAGTTTGAAACTATCCTGGGCAATACTACAAGATCTCATTTCAAAACAACAATAACAACAACAACAACAACAAAAAAAAAAAACAGAAAAAACTATCAATAAAGAGAACGTTATTCTACATTTCAAGAAAATATATTTGGAGCATTTATTCTGGGTGGGCATATAATATATATATATATATACACATATATATTTCACCTTATTATGTGTTTTAAGTAGGTGTAATGATATTAATCAAAGTTAACTTTTTTTGACATTTACTCTGCGCAAGGCACAGGTCTGGGAGATTTGCAAATATAACTTTTTTTGCCCTTACAGGAGCCTTTGAGATAGGGGCTCTTAGAAGTTATATTTAGAAGTGGGAAAACTGAGGCACAGAAAGTAAGTAGCTTGGGTCACACAAATAGGAAGTTGCAGGGCCAGGAATGAATCCAGGCATCTGATGCCAAAGGTCAAGCTCTCAGCCACTACCCTAAGGGAAGGAGAAAAGAATAATCAAATGCACTGTGTAAACTAACTTTCAGAACAGTGTAGCTCAGAGGCATTGACAAAGAAGAAAAGGAAGGTTGGGAGCTGTGGCTCAGACCCGTAATCCTAGCATTTTGAGAGAACAATGTGGATAGACAGCTTGAGCCCAGGAGTTTGAGACCAACCTGGGTAATATGGTCAAACGTCATCTCCACTAAAAATACAAAAATTAGCTGGACGTCTAGCGCTTGCCTGTAGTCCCAGCTACCAAGGAGGCTGAGGTTGGAGGACCACTTGAGTCTGGGAAATCAAGACTAGTGAGCCATGATCGCTCCACGAACTCCAACCTGGGCTGTGGAGTGAGACCCTGACTCAAAACAAACAAGCAAACAAACAAAAAAAAACAGAAAAAGAACAGAAACAGAAAAAGAACAGAAACAGAAAAACAAACAAACAAACAAAAAACAGAAAAAGAACAGAAACAGAAAAAAAAAAAAAAACAGAGAAAGAAAAAGAAAATGCCAGTGGAACTCCATCAAGGTCTCATGTTCCAAGTGTTGACATGGCAAATTTACTAATACACTAAAAAAAAAATTCTAAAAAATTCCCCCTTCATTCATTTAGTCCTTTTTTTTTTTGCAACCGTACCACAAATATTTATTTAATAAGACATTAGGAATCTAGGAGTGAATAAACAAGATACTGTCTGTTCCTTGTTAAAGAATACAGTCTATTACTTGTAAAACAAATAATTACTTAATAATGACAGTGATGAGTGCCACGAAGACATGTCTTCCCTGAAAAAGTAACATTTCAAAGGAGGGTCTAAGGATAAGGATTAAACACGTAAAGAGGTGTTGAAAAGCAATCTGGGTGTAGAGAACAGGAGTGCAATGGCTGGGATGTTGCATATGGTCAAGATATAGATATATTAGTGGAGCTGGATTGTAGTGACAATGGACTCTTTCATTTTCATGGAAATCAATCTGAGATTTCCTTTAGTTTGGTCCTTTGCTTATTAAACGTATTTCCATTCTTCAAAGTCAGCCTCAAATGCCTCAAATCCCATTTCTCAAGCCTTTCCTGAAGTTTCTATTATTCTTTCCTCTGAACTCCCAGAGTGGTTTTATCCTATCCTTTCTAAAGTACCTGCATACATTATAATTCAAGATTGATTTAGTGTATTATCTATACTGAGTGTGCCACCATGCCCGGCTAATTTTTGCATTTGTAATAGCTATGGGGTTTCACCATGTTGGCCAGGCTGGTTTCGAAATCCTGACCTGAAATGATCCATCCGCTTCAGCCTCCCAAAGTGCTGCGATTACAGGCGTGAGCCACCGCACCTCACAAATGATACTTTTTTTCTACACCATTCTAAATCATAGAACTCTTTAGGTCCCTGACTTAATCATACAACAGATACTTACTAAATTCCTGCCGTATATAGAAAGAAATCTGCCAGATGAAGCTAATCAAAGAACATTGCTTTTCTGAATTAGTACTCTATACTTCAAAGCAAAAAAAAGAAAAGAAAAGATAAAAAAAAAAAAAAAAAGGAAAGGAAAGGAAAGGAAAGAAGAAAAGAAAAACCTGCTCACCTAGGTCTCACCCAACTCTCAACTAGGGTTCACACACTGCTTCCTGTCAGAGGTTGCAGTAGATTCCCCAACCACACGTTAATACATAGCCTTCCTTGTTAGTGCATAATTTATTAACTAGACTGCTGCTCCTAGTTTAATCACATCTTTTCTTATGAGACCAACAATATTCACCTTCTATAGACGAGTCAGCATTAATATAAGCCACGCCACGCTCTTGAAGGAGTCTTGAATTCTCCTATAATAAAAAGGAAAACTATAAATATAAAGTTATAACCCACTCCCCCTCCCCCACAAAATGCACATCTACATTTAATGTATGTAGATTTCTAATTGAGCTGACCCATATTAACGACAAATTTGACATAAGAAATTCTCATAAAAGAGCTGCTTTGAAAGAATTTCAATAAAGATTACTGGTAGGAAACAACAAGCAAAACTTGGCAAAAGCTAATGTTTAAGATGAAATTGTCCATATACTCATGGTAAGTGGAAAAAGTTAATTTCTTAACCATACTGTAGTTTATCCTTCAAAAAATTATCTTAGCTAACATGAATGACCTAAGAGACTTTTCAGTGAAAATCTTCCTATAAACATCTCATTATTTAAGCAGAGAATCGTGTCTGATTCATATGGAATGAAGGTATTTTAAGTGTATGAAATTTCAAGTTAAATTTCATATTACGAAAAATAAGTGAACTTAAATCATCTCCTGACCATGAAGTCAGGCTCTCCTGTAGGATGGCACCATCTCCTGGTCAATATTGATAATTGCACACTTTTAGAACAACGCGCGTAGCAAAGTTTTTTTGAGATCTCAATGTGAATTCTGAGTCTCTAAAATACGTAATTTCCTAAGCATTCTGACTATAAGATAAAAAATGAAAAAAATGCAGCTGTAAGTGAAAAAAATAATTTGAATGACACAAATTACACAGTCAAAATATTAGTTTCTTCTAGATAGTGGCAAAATTCTGTCTTATAAAACTTTGACTAAGTCTACAGGAGCACCATTTTTTTTCAAAGAAAATTGAAGTTCACAGGGTTTCACATAATATCTGGAGAATGAAAGGAGCCAATAAGTATTTACAGCATGACTGGAAATTAATGGAATAAACATTGACTTTGCATATATTTACTTTATAGCTAACGTTTCTGTTATATAAAGCCAACAATACATGCAGGTAAAATTACTTTTCAAATGGCTTAGTAAATATTCTGTGGTGGAAATTTCTGCCTTACTTTTAGCATAATTTAACATAAAGTGGATCATCATGAATTAAGAAAGATAAATGAAAAGTATACCTTACCTCCTAGCACTTTGGGAGCCCGAGGCAGGCATATCACTTAAGCTCAGGAGTTTGAGGCCAGCCTGGCCAACACAGCAAAACCCTGTCTCTATTAAACATAAAAAAATTAGCCAGGTGTGGTGGCATATGCCTGTAATCCCAGCTACTCAGGAGCCTAGGGCAGGAGAATCGCTTGAACCCGGGATGCTGACATTGCAGTGAGCAGAAATCACATCACTGTACTCCAGCCTGGGCAACAGAGCGAGACTCTGTATAGTTAGCTTTAGGAGATATTTTGGAAAGTGTAATAGAATCATGATAGAAATCAAACATGATACAGGAAAATTTGGCTTCGTGGTCAGGAAATAGAGACAATTTAACTTCATATTTTTCATAAATTTGAAATAGCTTCATTCCCTTTGAATCAGACAAGATTCTCCATTTAAATGACATGTTTATGGGAAGCTATTCACTGAAAAGTCTGTTAGGTCGTTCATGTTTGCTAAAACAATATTTTGAAGAATAAACTACAATATGATTAGGAAACTCCTTGTTTTGATGTTTGGTTTCTAGCATATCTACTTATTTACTCTCATACTCCCAGGAAATAAAGATAAATTAATTTTGACAATTGACATTAAGTGGTTCTGAAAGGTTCAAACAAAACTTAGTTCTTTAGCAACAGAGATTTTTATTGCTGATTTTTGAACAAGAATATGTTGCTTCAGATTTTAGGGAAAAAACTTCGAATACCTTCTCATTATATTCACTTCTTATTTTTACATGCTTGGCAAATAAGTCCTGGCTACTTTATTTTATAAAAATTTATATTATAGCAAATTATCAACTAACCTCTGCCCACTCAGTAGAACCAAGAAGACCAAATTCTTCTGCATCCCAGCTTGCAAACAAAATTGTTCTTCTAGGTCTCCACCCTAAAATGTATGTGTATATATAAATGATAGAAAAAAAATTCATAGTATACCCAGGACACTACCAAGCGCAGATTGGAAAAAAAAAAAAAAAAGTCATTGATGGTTTGGGAAGGGCAAACTGTGGTAAAAATCTTTACTTAGGTATTTTTCTTTTGTAAGATTTTAAAGTTGTTGATACAAAATAGCACAATTACATAGAAAAGGGGGGAAATGTGACAGTAAAAATCTTGCGAGATCATAAAACATTCTAATAGGTTTATAATGATTCGCTATGCATAGGAAGTCATCGGTGGTCTGCAACTGCCTAGAACAAAGAAAGAAATTTCTAGATGCATTTGGTGTTCTGAAAGCAGATATAACTGAAAGAAAATCCTTTAGAACTCTTTCCTGTTGTTCTGACATCAAATGAACAATTGTTCAGTATCAGCTGGTCCGTATGATTTCACTCCATTCTCTGCCAGAATTAATCAACAAGGGCTCAGTTAGCAACAGCAATGTTTGCTGTTGCTGAAAACCACATAATTCAATAGAGGGGTGATGTGTCTCGGAGGTTATAAACACTGACCTTGGAGTTAAGGCAAGATCTTGTTTCAAACCCTGGTTTTCTCACTAGCAGCATGACTGAGGGGAAGTTATTCAAACCTACTAAACTTCCATTTCTTCATCTGTATACAAGGAACAAGAGAGTAAAGATGAAGACATCACTTGATTGTGGGAGGATTAAATGGAATAATGTTTAGAAAGCACTGAGTAGGTGCCCCCAAAATTGTGAGAAGTCATCATCTTAGTAAATATTCACGTGTGCTTAAGAACGTGTATACTATAGCTGTTGACTCAAGTCTTTTGATTTGTCAATAGTATTATTCAAATTTCCTATTATTATTCATCAGCATTCCATTTCTTTGGCATATTCTATAATTGTCACAGTGATGTTTTGTATAGTTACCACAGGGATTTCCTAGCAAAATCATGAAACATTTTTGTAATAAAATTAAACACTACCTACTTCATGAACTATGTAAATTTAGGTTTCCATTGTTTTGTTTTCTTCAAATATAAGATAGCTGTGTAGAAAAAAGAACTGAGCACCTTTACATTTTATTTTAAATAGAGACATCATGGTTTTGTGGACTGGTAGTCAGAAATTTGAGTTTGAGCCCGGATTCTCTTATTCTGCCACATGCTAGCTACATAATCCTGGGGAAATTACTTGATTCTCTAAACCGTGGTTAACTCATCTGTAACATGAGAAGATAAGTAAATATGTCTGCTCCCTAGTTGCTATGACTTCAAAGTAGATAGGACATATAAAAACAGTTTCTCAAAAAAAAAGTAAATACTATGCAAACAACGTACATTATTGTTTTTATTGTTGATAAAAATATATAGATTACATTTTACAGTCCCAGACACCTTGTTTGCAGGGTCAATAAAAAGAATGAACTTCCTGCTCTCAATGTGTAATTATTATTATTATTATTTTTTTTTTTTTTTTTTTTTTTTTGAGACGGAGTCTCGCTCTGTCGCCCAGGCTGGAGTGCAGTGGTGCAATCTCGGCTCACTGCAAGCTCCGCCTCCCAGGTTCACGCCATTCTCCTGCCTCAGCCTCTCTGAGTAGCTGGGACTACAGGCGCCCGCCACCAGGCCCGGCTAATTTTTTGTATTTTTAGTAGAGACGGGGTTTCACCGTGGTCTTGATCTCCTGACCTGGTGATCCGCCGGCCTTGGCCTCCCAAAGTGCTGGGATTACAAGCGTGAGCCACCGCGCCCGGCCGTAATTATTATTTTAAAAAGCAAACATTTGAACTAAATTTTACTTTGGCTTTCATATGAAGATTCTAAAATGGCTGAAGTGGTGATGTTACGAGTATAAACCTAATTTTTGTGAGAGCACACCAGGGCTCAGGGTATGGGAACACAGATTCCAAACTTTTGACAGAATCCCATTAGACCCAAGGCCAGTATTTCTCTGAGTACAGCATCTATCTCCTTAATTACTCTATACACTTAACCTGAGGTCTGGGGTTAGAAGAGATGGAGGAATGTCTGCTTACAGTCTCTGACTAGGAAGCTTTGGCTTATAATCTAATTTCAGCGTGTTTTCTCCAATAATGTAACCCATCTTCATCTTCTTAGTTGCGAAGAACAACCATTAACAGTATAATTCCTTTATTTCAGATTATCACTTAATACATAAATATCAATAATATAAGTGTTATATAAATAAATGCAAAAATAAATAAACAATGTAATTAACCAACCAACATTAAAAATTGTATTGGTATTTTTACCAAACACATGTAATGGTTGAATTAGTATTTTTATACTCTCTTTACAGAAGACTAAACTGAGACTCAGATAGGTTGGCTTTTTTGATGTTTGTTGTATTACCTTCCCTTTTCAGTGTTCCAAAGCTCCTCACAATTTCATGAACCACAGCTGCTCCACTCTGAGGGTCAATACCACCAAACACCCATGAGTCCCGGTGACCTCCCAGAATGACATATCTGTCTAGAAAGCATAGATACAAGATTATTTGTCATTTCAGGTCAATAAAAGAGAAAATTGCAAACAACTCAATAGCATCTAAATACAAAGCACTCATGACTCAAAAAAAAAATGATTAGGTTCCCCAAGATATGTGAAAATATGTTATTTCTAATTTTAATATGTGTTTCTTCTATCTGAGAAAGCATAAATGTGATAAAGCAAATATATATTTCAATGTATTACTATAATTATAAGTACTACATTAAGTAATTAAGAAAGTTTAACGTTATCCTTATTCACATTTTTTGTAATTCTCTATTACTCCTCTCTTACCTAACTTACCACTTTCTAATATATTCAAAGTAAGAGAACATAGTGGCCACATAAGAAGTTCTCCAATTCCTATTCTTTCTATGGAGTTTTTAAGGTACAGCTCAACTATTTTCTATAGAAGAGGGAATTTCTCTGCCTACCCAGCTCTCAGGAGTGATAAAGCATTGATCACCCTTAAGCATATGGCTCCCTTCATAAACTGTCAACTCTTTGTCTCGGGTCTGTGTCTTCTTTTATCTCCCCATTTCCGATGCTTATCACGGAGCTGGCATAAATAGTACTCAGTATTATTAAATAGTAGCCACTTATATATTGTTTAGTACTCTTTAGAATATGCAAACAACAAGGATATCAATATTCTTGATCTAAAATAAATCACTAGCTGCTTGTAAGAAACATGCAATTACTATGTTTAATATGCATTTAATAGTATCTGTTTTGGTAAGAAATACAGAACCAAATAGTTCATAAGAAACTGAGGCTTCATGAACTAAGGCTATGTATAAAATGTATTTATCAGTAGATCATCTGAACTTGTATGGAAATCATATGTCCATATATTTTATCAGTGGCTTTAGTGGTAGAAAACAAAACTATGCAAAGGATTCATTAATACGAGATTATCTTAATTTTCTAAGAGTGTGGTATTTTATATAGATGTTTATAGTTATCATGAAGATATTTCTCTATGCAAAATATATGGTAAAAAAAATGCAGAAAACTCGGAAGAAAACACATCTTTCCCTACCCTGCTTCCCTTGATCCTTTAATTGAGGCCTGCACAATTTATCATTCGCCTTGGTCATCTGCCCAGCCTAGCACCAAACATTCACTTTTCTTCACCACCTGTACCACAATACAAAATTATTTCATATTTATTTCTTTTGTTTTTAGGTGAGTTCCACTGGTTTTCTTCATTTGTTTGTTTGTTTTGATTCACTTTGCACTCCCAGAGCTTGGTAGTATCCAGCACATAACAGTTACTTGATCAATATTTGCTAAGCAAATGATTCCTTTACCTGGTTCCACTGCTCCTCTGAGAGTACCTATCACATTGTAAATTCTCGTCACTTCACTGGTAGAGTGGATGTGCATCTTGACTCTTCTAATGCAAAAATAAAAGACATTCTTTAAAAAAGAAAACAAAACTGGTTAACAACAGTTTAACACTATAAGGGTTAAGGGAATTTTCCCCTCTGCCTTTAAAGGTTTAAGTCCGGTAAAATAAACTGAAAATTGATTAACAGGAGAAAAGGCATACAAACTTATTAACACACCAGTGTATACAGGAGCCAAACAGAATGTGAGACTCAAACAAAGGCCAAATGGCTGAAGTTTAACTAGCACCCTCTTCATAGGGAAGGGGGAAGTGGGGGAGTGCAGGTGGTTTTGAGGGGTGGTAAATGGTTTTCAAGAGAGTTAAATGGGCCCAAAGAGCAGGCAATGGTTCGTAAATAATTCTCTTTGGAACTTGAATGGAACTAGAGAACAGTCAACAGCTTGTGACAAAGCCTGTGTAGATAAAGTGATATGCCTCAGTCTTCCTTCCCACTATATGAGTTTAATCTTCCCTGATTAATAAAATTTCAGGGAGGTGAAGGAAAGTCATTGTTTCCCTTCTGCAGGAGCTTCAGATAAGGGAACTTCAGAGAGAAACTTACACTCTGCTCCTGTGGGGTGAAGTAGGAGGTCAGAATTATTGATTCTGAAGCTGCATCTAAGGACTTTTATCCTTTAGTTCAAAGTGTTCAGCATGCCAAAACACCATAGTTTGGGTTATCCATTTTCTGCGTTCCAATAACACTCATAATTTTTAAATCTTCAATCTTGTTTAAAGATTTCTAATTGTTCACAGGCAAAAATTACACTGGTTCTAACTTGCAGTTTTGTTTCCTGCTGGTATTATATAAATTTTACTTTTTCTGTCATCCTCTATATTATTTTTTTCTTTAAGGCTCTCCCTTAAGAGTTAAAATTAAAATAGTCTCTTAACTGTGTAGAAAAGTTTCCAGTAAAGCCAGGTCCAACATTGTAGGGCACTTTGAGACTTCCTCTCCAGCTGCTATCTGGTGGTGCTGAGCCACCCATTTTTCTGTTGGACACAAAAAAACATTATTAGCCACAAAAAAACCTGGAAGTAATGCATTAAAACGTTAACAGATTCACTTTATTGAGCATCTGCTCATAATATCTTTAATGACTGCAAAGTGCTTTGAATATAATATGTCACTTAAACCTTACCACAATTCTGAGGAATTGCTACCTCCACTTCACAGATGGGGCACAGGAGGCTTAGAGATTAGATAACGTGCCCAAAGTCGTGCAACTAGTAAATGGTATAATTAAGATTCAAATTATTGATAAGAATTTGATCTGTGTTACCAGTATCTAGTAGTAAATCTAAAAGTGCTTCCCAGAGCATGTGCTGAAGAAAGAGCTTGATGTCTAACTCTCTGAAATTTTCCACTGTTGTCTCACTGGTATATAGTTATTTTTTACAAAGTACTTTCATACACACCTACTAAGAAGACAGGAGGATTAAAAGAAAAGATTTCATTTCAGAGGCCCCTAAAAGCTTCACATTATTTTTTAAAATTCAGAAATAAAGATTCAGGCAAAGCATCCAGTATATGCCATTGTGCTTGGTTATCTTTCAGCAGGTGACTGAGAAAGAAAACATGATAATGTTTATGAAATGGTGGGGTTCTTGTAGTTTCACTTCAACGTATCTGTCTTTACTGTATTAAGATGATGGATTAACTTATTCTTGATTTGGGCATGTAAAACATATACTTTTACTAAATAGCTATAGACAGACGAATGTGTTTCCAGACAAACTTAAGAGACTGAATGTTCAAACTGAATAGTCTCTACCTTAATTGTAACTATATTTTTATGAAAACCCAGCTATGAGGCAAAAACAGACTTCTTTGGGCCTACCATGGGCATTTTGTTCCCATTAAATGAATATTACAAACCTTAAACCCAGCTCCACTTAATAATGGCCTGGAAAAATAAATGTCATTATCTGATATTATACTGAGATGTTCAGTTATGAAATCGGAAGTGGAGAATTTCAATCTGTCCTTTATGGCTTTCCCTGTGGTCACACACCCTCATGCCCTCCAGGCTGTGTGGTGGAGCACGCTCTGCCATGTCCTGTTTTCTTCTGTGCCTGTACACGGGTGCTTGTTCCTTGTCTACGTGTTTGAGGAAATATGAACAGCTCAACTTAACCTAGAATCTACTGCACACGCAATAAGAAAACAATCAGTAAGATCACTTTCTCATGGAAAATTCATTAGAATTAATATCTCGTTTTAAAATGCCCTATCAAAGTGTAAATAATCCCTCTCTTTTTTCCCTTTTTCACTAAGGAGTTTGGATACTAAACAGAATTTCAAGTAATGTATTATAAAATTTATTTAAACTATTTACCATAAAATGTCACGTATAAAGCATCAAGCAACATGAAGAGGCATTTTACATTGCTAGAAAGCATAATACTTAGTCAAAACAGCATGGTATTAAATATACAGTAAATTTGCAAAAGGCAAGTAAAGAATACACATATACTTAATTATACATAAAATATTGATACAGGAGGTAGAAAGAAATTTAGTAAGCAGATAATGGGGGCAACAGAGTCCTCAGCAGAGCTTCCCTTCTAACAAAAAGCAGCCCAAGACATTTTTTTTTTTTTTTTTTTCCTAACAGAAAGCAGCCTGAAAAATCGAGCTGCAAACATAGATTAGTAAGCTGAAAGTGTGGGGGAATGCTGGCAGCTGTGCCAATAGAAAAGGGCTACCTGGGGCCAGGCGCGGTGGCTCATGCCTGTAATTCCAGCACTTTGGGAGGCCGAGGCAAGCGGATCACCTGAGGTCGGGAGTTTGAGATCAGCCTGACCAACATGGATAAACCCCGTCTCTATTAAAAAAAAAAAAAAAAAAAAATACAAAAAATGAGCCGGGCATGGTGGCACATGCCTGTAATCCCAGCTATTTGGGAGGCTGAGGCAGGAGAATCACTTGAACCTGGGTGGTAAAGATTGCGGTGAGGTGAGATCACATCATTGCACTCCAGCCTGGGCAAAAAGAGCAAAACTCAGTCTCAAAAAAAAAACAAAAGAAAAAAAAAGGCTACCTGGGGGCCAGTCATGTACACATGGAGGGTCAATCTTCCCTGTTTTTGTTACCTCATGCACAGTAACAGAGAAGTGAGCAATATGGCGCAGCTCAGGGAGAGAACTCACCTGAATAATAAAAGATTAGGGTGGGGCCACCAGAAATTCATACCCTATGCAAATGGCGCACCTGGTCTAACCAGTTTGTCCATGACTTATATAAATCAGACACTGCCTCTTCACCAGCTCATCTATAAAACCCTCTGCATTTTGCAGTGGACCAGCAACACACTTTTTCCAGGACCTCTCTCTGCAGCAGACAGCTATGCTAATATACTATACACTAATAACATCAGTTGCTTTGGGGGTGTACATGGATGAGAGGAAAACTTTACTATAAATCCCTTTGAATTGTGAACTTTGTAAATGTATTTCCTTTTCAGAATAAAAATTAATAGTCCTTATTCCCATAAAACAATACAATATAAAGCCACGATTATAGTGTCCCCACAGGGACAGGTAAACAAATGACTAGAAGAGAACATAATAATAGTTATATATAAGAATCTAACATACCAATGCAAAAAATAATGCACATGCATGGAGAAGTTTCAGTTGAAAAATGTTACTGAGGTATAAATCTCTTTAGGTTATTTTCTCACCTTATAAATAAAAAATAAATTCCACAAATATTTAAAAGTTGAATATTAAAATTTCAAACACAAAAATATTAGAAAGTCCAAATAAATGTTGGAAAATGTCTCTGAACATGTTTGGTAGATAGTAGATGTCCAGTAATTAATGTATAGACAGTATTGAGTTTACAATTCTGTATCTTGTAGCATATTAATTTTGCTTTGACCATTTGGAGAAGACTTGTTGTCTACTATGTTTAAGGCACTGTGTTTTAGTCACTAAAAAATATAAATATATACAAGACTCAGTCTTTCCAACAAAGAGTTTATAAATCACTCAGAAGAAAATACATATAAAACCAATCATAATATGAAACAGAACTTGACAGAGCAAAGGTAAAGTTCTAAAAAATTTGGACAAAAGAAAGCTTGAATCAGCTTATGAGATCAGCAATTACTTTCTAAAGAGGTTTCGCTTGATCTGGATTTTAAAGATGAATAATGGCCGGGCATGGAAAAATGAGGGCGAAGAACCTTCCAGGCACAGAGGCAAGCAAGCATAGAGCAAGTGTAAGGCATGATGACTATTCTGGCTGGGATTATAAAATGACTAAGATTCCTTGAGAAAGAAATTGAAAAACAGTGTAACTCAAGTGCACATGGAGCATTTTTCATAATAAATCATGGCTGTAAAACGAGTCTGGATAAATTTAAAAGGTTGAAATTATACAATCATTTTATTACTCATATACTTCATTTAGTAATCCACCCACAATAAAAGGAATTTAGCAATAAATAACAAAAGTAAATTTAGGAAATTCACAAATATATGGAAATTAAACTAACTCCTAAATAACCAATGGGTCAAAGAAGAACTTGCAAACACAATTTAAAAATGCTTTGAGATGAATGAAAATGAAGACACAACATACCAATACTTATGAGATGCAGCAAAAGCAGTGCTTAAACGAAAATACATAGCTGTAAAAACCTATATAGAAAGAATCTCAAATCAGTAAGCTAAGTTTTCACCTTAAGAAACTGGACAAAGAAAACTAAACTAAACTCATAAAGCATAAGAAAGGAAATTACAAAGATTGAAAGATAAATAATAAAATAAATAGAGAAAATCAATGAAACCAAGGGTAATTCTTTAAAAAGATCAACAAAATTAGCAAACCATTAGTTAAACTGACCAAGTTTAAAAAGTAATTACTAAAATCAAGAATACAAGGGAGGACATTACTACTGACTTTTATCTAATTCCTACTTTTACTGCAGTGTCTGAAATATAAAAGTCATTCTATAAATGTTTCTGTGAGAAGCCATTAAAAGTCTCCTGAGCAGAGGCATAAGAATGAGACAACACCATAATCAATAGAGGTGGCTACTAAATGCTTGTGTCATTGAGTAGAGAGTAAGTAGTGTTTACCAAAGTGTCTTTTGCATGAGACATGAATTAGGGCCCCAGCTCTCTCACTTACTCTCTGAACATTGGTTAAAATGAGTATCACAATACTAACTCATATTGTTGTTTTATAGTTAATTGAGGAGATGTATGTAAAGCATTTAGCACAACAGTAAGTGCTAAAGCGTAATTAGCACTCCATGCAGGATACATG
This sequence comes from Symphalangus syndactylus, assembly GCF_028878055.3. NCBI lineage: Eukaryota > Metazoa > Chordata > Mammalia > Primates > Hylobatidae > Symphalangus > Symphalangus syndactylus. Next base: position 70,510,554 of record NC_072428.2, on the reverse strand, counting down.
CTATTACTGTTACTGTTGGCACTATAATTATCATCCTAGAAGTTACTGTAGAAGGCAAATTAAAACCACATAATCACACTGTGTTCAGTACACATGTAAAGAAAAATAGGAAACAATATATATGGTGTCCCCTTTCTTTCCCACTCAAGTCAACATGAAGTTTTTACCATCACTCACATTTCATCAACTTTTTATTTAAGTTCTCAGCATTCTTGGGCCATTATATGACTTTATATCTCTTCTTGTTTACTCACACATTTATTAATAAACTCTTATTTCATGATATATTCCATTTATAAAACACTGTCTTTTCTAATTAGTGCACAACGCTAAACTGCTAACCACTTGAGAGAACCTGAGAATTGAGTATCTTGGCACACTCCCAAGGTACGTGTGCAAAGTGAGTAAATTTTCACAGTGAAATTCATAAACAAACCATATGTTATGTTAAACAATTTTTTAAAACTAAATTCCACTTATATGGACTGTTTCATTATGGCTTAGAAAGTATGAGTGGATAAATAGTGTCTATTTTTAATTATGAAATTTTGAATGTAAAATGCACTTTTCCTCGAAAGTTATGTTATTAACGATTATTGTATTTGTAAAATGGTTTACAGAGGCTGACACAGTAATGTTAGATGAATTGCGTTTGTTATTTTTCAATCAATCAGATAATTCCATTACACAATCAGTGCACAGCTGATATTGACCTAGTAAACCAGACCAAATCATAGATGTTTAAATAAATCTCACATCTAATTCCATGATATCATGCATCCCTCTTTTCTAATTACAAACATAATACAGGTTCATGTTTTAATTTTTTTTTTTTTTTTTTTTTTTTTGAGACGGAGTCTCACTCTGTCGCCCAGGCTGGAGTGCAGTGGTGCGATCTTGGCTCACTGCAACTTCTGCCTCCCAGGTTCAAGTGATTCTCCTGCCTCAGCCTCCCGAGTAGCTGGGACTACAGGCACGCACCACCATGCCCAGCTAATTTTTGTATTTTTAGTACAGACGGGGTTTCAACATGTTGGCCAGGATGGTCTCCATCTCTTGACCTCATGATCCGCTCGCCTCGGCCTCCCAAAGTGCTGGGATTACAACCGTGAGCCACTGCGCCCAGCCCCATGTTTTAATTTTTTATATAACTGAGATAATACTATATATATATATAGTTTTGAAATTTGCTTTTCTTCACTTAATAGTATATCATAAGCATTTTTCTATATTATTAATTATTCTGGTACAACATATAAATATCTTTTAATCACTTAATTTACTATCATAGTCATTAATGTATTATTTGAGTACATATAAATTGTTGAAGATTTGTGTTGTCTACAGTTTTCCACTATTACAAATAATGCTAAAATCACTTTTATCTTTTAAATATCATGAATACGTAGTCTTTATTTATACATATTTTTAGGCAAATGCATAGTCTATGGTGCTATCAAAAGTTGTGCCTGGTCCTGAATCTTAAGCAATGTAGTAAATCTTATAGCCCCAGGGAAGAAAGACCAGGGTACTTTCTTAATCTGCCCTTAAATTGAACAGATGTGTCCTACTCCCCAGATGTCAGCCTCCTCACCTCTAAAAATGAGTGCCTTGCCCTTGGTCAAAAAATGCTTCCTTATAGATAGTGGAATAAAATGATTAAGAAAGGCTTGAACTCAAAGAAGAAAAGGGACTACCTGGCCAGACGCTTTGGTCTCTATCAATTTCACTTTTTAGAAAAGCCAGTGTTCTCTCACCTCTAAAGAATAATGGTGGCTGGGCGCGGTGACTCATGTCTGTAATCACAGCACCTGGGAGGCCAAGGCAGGCGGATCATCTGAGGTCAGGAGTTCGAGACCAGCCTGATCAGCATGGTGAAACCCCTTCTCTACTAAAAATACACAAATCAGCCAGGCATAGTGATGGGCACTTGTAATCTCACCTACTCAGGAGGCTGAGGCAGGAGAATCACTTGAACCCGGGAGGCGGGGGTTGCAGTGAGCCAAGATCACACCATTGCACTCCAGCCTGGGCAACAGAGTGAGACTCTGTCTCAAAAAAAAAAAAAAAAAAAAAGGACATGGCGATGGGAGAAAGCAGCATAGGGAAGAGGAAACAGTTCCAATGCCAGGTTAAGCAGAACAAATCTGGGAAAGTTTCAATAATGAAAGCAGAAAGTTTTGATAATGAAAGCAGAAGGGGAAGAAGAATAGAGATAAAAACAAAATGGAAGTTGCTCTATAGTGTGTTATTCTGGGTCCTCCCAGACGTAGACAGTAAGACGAATACATGAGTAAGAGATTTCCTAGGGAAAAGCATGTGTGGAAAATGAGGAGAGAGCTAGGAAACCCTGAGAAAGTCCTTAGACTGCAAGGTAGGTCTAATATTGAATAAAGGAAAAAGGGAGGAGGAAAAGAAAGAGTGTTGGGTGCAGCATCTATTTAAGCGAGCCTATCAGGGAGTCCCTGGGCCAAAGTTTTGCATCAGGGGAGTCCAGTGCCTTCCACAAACAGGCCTGTAGTAGTATCCTTGCCACACTGAGTCATTGCCCGAGAACACCTACAGGAAGCATGGTCTTCACACAAATATAGTGGGGTTTCAAAGCACAGTGTCTGGAGCAATTGATCAATTAGGCCCCCTGCAGTTAAATATCTGAAAGGTTCATTTTCATGGCTGTCATACACTAGATACTCATGTATATACTAAATTCCAGAACAGAACCACTATTCTATTTTATAGTGATAAAATTACAAGCAGCACCCATGTTGGCAAATTTAACTACTAAAAAATGGAGATAAAAGCCTAATATCTGAAAACTGTCAATACTGAAAATTACCCAAATAGCCATCCGTTGTTTCTTACAAACTTACTCTAGGAGCTTCTGTGCATCATAGTATCCAATTGGATGAACAGGAATACTTGGAAGACCCACAGCCTCTGCAATTCCACGCCTATAAGCATATTCTGAAAAAAAAAAAATTGCCGTATTTCCAGTAAAAACTCAGTTTCATTCAAACGGTCTCTATAAATCACATTAAATACATTATAATTTCACATTTGCTAGAATTGTTAAAGTAAAACAGATTAACAATTCAAATGTTAGCGAGAATGCGGAGCAACTGAAATCCTCATACATAGTCTAAAATTATACAATCACTTAAGGTAACTCTTTTTTTTTTTTTTTTTTTTTTTTTTTGGTGGCTCACGCTTGTAATCCCAGCACTTTCGGAGGCCGAGGCAGGTGGATCACGAGGTCAGGAGATCGAGATCACGGTGAAACCCCATCTCTACTAAAAATACAAAAAATTAGCCGGGCGTGTTGGCGGGCGCCTGTAGTCCCAGCTACTCGGAGGCTGAGGCAGGAGAAAGGCGTGAACCCGGGAGGCGGAGCTTGCAGTGAGCCGAGATTGAGCCACTGCACTCAGGCCTGGGCGACAGAGCGAGACTCCGTCTCAAAAAAAAAAAAAAAAAAAAGGTAACTCTTTTAAAAAGCAATGTCAAGCAGAAATGTGCACAATGGCACAGCAATTCCACTTCTGGGTATTTACTCTAGAAAGATGAGCACATGCCCACAAGAAGACGTGTACAAAATTGTTCATAACAGCCACATTTATATTAGCCAAATATTAGACAAAGTCCAGGTTTCTAACAAGAGAAGAATGAATAAACAATCCATAGTATAATCCCACAATGAAATGCTACTCAATCATCAAAAGAAAAAAACTAATACATACAATATGATGGAAAATCTCAAATTACTACATTGAAATAAGCAAGGCTTTAAAAAAAAAATCTGTTTGATTCCACTTACTCGAAGTTCAAACCCAGGCAAACGAATACACGATGCTAGATATTAGAAAGTGATTGCTTCTAGGGGACACAGAGAAAATTGACTAGAAAGGGGTACAAAAGAACTTTCCAGAGTGATGGAAATGGCCTTATATCCTATTTTAAGTGACATCAACACATGCAATTTGCAAAATTTGTTGAACTGAACTCTTGAGATCTATGTATTTTATTGCATGTAAACTCTACCTCAAAATAAGCACACCCATTCTATCATTTCTTCAGATTTAAGAAAAATTAGAGCTGTTTTTCCATTTTTTTCTGTTTTTAAAACAATCTAATAAGAAACTTAGGTAACTAAAAATCCTTGTTTTTATGGGTAAAATGACATAATGATATGTTGTGTGAGATTTGTTTTCAAATTCTCTAGAATAATAGCAAAAAAATTGGAGTGATAAACAAAACAAGATTGACAACATGTTGATAACTGTCTCTACTTTCGTATATGTTAGAATTATGCCATAATAAAAAGTAAAATTAGAAGGAAAATAAAAAGGTATGGGGCACAAAAAATAATTCAATAAACATTAGCCCCATAGAAATAACATAATTTTCCCCCTAAAATACCATCATTCAAATTTGAAGAAAATCAACAGAAACATTCCAGTTAATCTCATTTTATTTTCATTATTTTGACTTTGCATAACTAATAAAGCTTAGGCTAAGCTGCATTTTTTAAAACTTGGAAATAAAAAGGTGGAGCAAATAAAGTTCAGGTAGATTTATATAATTTTACTATAGGGTAAAGTATCATTTTTTAAAAAAGAAAAATAATTCTTACAATGTATTATGTTCTAAGAAGATTTACAAAGCCAAAAAAAAAAAAAAATATGTAATCTTTACAGGAGTCTACAATTTAAGAGTAAAACCAGATGAAGACATAAATGTCATAGAAAACTTGGCAAAGTATTTTATACAAGTTTTAAAAATTTAGTTAGCTTTAAACCACACAAACTTAATGATCACAGATTTTTGTAAACATCATCAAATAGTTGAGCACATTCAAAATAAATTAGCTCCCTTTGTTAATGTTTTACAGGGGAGTCTTTCAGCATAAGACTAGTATGTGGACTCTGTGAGCCAGACTGCCTGAATTTGAATCCAACTGCTCATTCCGAGGAGGGGTGATCTTGGGCTGACTTCTAGTCTCACTTTCCTCCCCGTCAAATAAGAGATAATAACACCCCCTAGCTTTAGGGTTGTCAATGCAAGTAAAATGCTGGCATTTAGGAAACACTCTTTGAAAGTTATTTCTGTTATCTTACAGCAATGAAGCAATATGCATTTCCTGGGCTCTATATCCTAAATTGGCCATTTAAAAAGTTTAAGGAACTTCTGCTCTCCTATCCCTTACCCACACTGCGAAATCTGTAAATCTGGGGGGAATTTATTTAACAGCAAAACCTGATCTGACCTGAACTCATTTGAAAGCAAAATTCGACTTGAGTAGACATGTCTGTTTATATTCCTTATTCCCCGCCCCCAACTTACACTCTGCAGCAAAAAATTTATATGCTTTTTCCCCATATTCTGTCCCAGCCCCCTATGTCACTGTTATGCAAGTTATGGTATATGTGTAACACCATAATGTTTTTTAAACAGCTGAAAAAGTCTGAATTTGAAAGCCCACCAGGCCCAAGTTTCAAAATAATGGGGTAAGGGGACTGAACCAATCATTTTAGAGTTCAAAGTTCTTGCATTCTTAAATGCAAAGAGAATAAAAAAAGACATGCTTAGTCCATTGTGCCAAAGGAAATTCTTTAATAAAGTCTCTTTCAAATGTTAAGTTTCCTATGATATTCAAGGACTGATCACTCACCATTTGCTGGGTAACCTGGTGTGAGAGGGTCTCCTGCACCATTCAGATTTAGGATATTTCCACGCTGGACACCACCTCCAGGAAGATTCCAACCATCTGGATAGGACTTCACCCCAGGAGCAAAGTAGTCAGCAGGGTCCGAGTAGAGAATGACTCCTTTGGCCCCTGCCAGCTGGGCATTTTTAACCTAGAAAACACAGTGTCTTTCTTTCCTTATTTTAAATTGGTTGTTCCTGATTCGGTAATATCAATTTTCAATATTACACTTAAATGAGTAGTGGAACTTTATCTTCAACCTTTTGTCATTAGGCCTACAACAAAGGGCATCTCAGAGAGAATTTCCCTTTTCTTTTTGCTACTATAAGCTCCAAAAATCCTCAGAGCATCAGATTTGGAAATGTTCTTATTAGTGGTAGTGAGTATTTGCTATTTTCTTCCACTAGCTTAGAAATATAATAAGCAAGTAGTCCCCATAGGCTAAATTCCTATTTGTTCTACAGTCGAAAGGGAATTTTTTAAAATTTAATTTCCCACTAAAGAGAAAATATATTTATTAACAAATCAAATGACAGTAATTTTTAAATTTGCTATGTGTAAATTGTTTTCCCTCATTATTTATAACAATTCATACTACAATTTAATTTAGTAAATATTTTTGTAGAAAAATATTTAAAACAAAGATACTGAAAGTTAATAATAAACCCAGTGCATGCTTCTTTGTGGCCACAGCCATAACCTGTAAGCACAGAAAGATTTGTTCTATTCACTCTAACCATCTACACTGGCCAAATTCCAATGATCAAATTTAACCCCAGGATATAACCTAGTAAATGTATCCTCTCTGTAAGGTGGGCACGTCACAGAATACAAGAAAATCATGGTATTCATAAAGTTTTAAGAAAATGATTCTACACATGTAAAACCCACTATAACTTTTTATATTGGGGGAGAGAAAAAAAAGAGATAATTTTTACCTTACCTTATTTCCTCTGAAAACTTTCCCATATCTGGCAATTACAATTTTCCCAGAGCAATTGATTTTCATGTCCCGTTCCAATTTAAAGAAGTCTTCAGTTCGTGCATAGTTAACATACACTAGATCACCCTGTTGAGATCAGGAATGACTTAATATAAGTCAGATGTAAAACAAGGAGGTTTTTCTGCATGGGGACTGTTGGACATTTTTGAAAGAGGGAAGAGGTCAGAGCACACAAGAGGGTCAGAAATGCATGAGCTCCGAAGAAGAGATTCAAGGGAAAAATGAATTTAAATTGAGAATGGAATTAGATGGGCTAGAAGCACATGAATTAAGTAATATTTGTTTGTATTTGTCCCATATTTAGTGGCTATGAAGCTGAAGCTACAGAAGCACCCCCCCCCACAGAAAAGCATATATGTATACACGTTGCTGCACGCAACTTGAAGGGGTCCAAATACCCTAGGCTAAGAAGCCCTTAATGAGACCTTTTCTCTCTTCAGTGTGTGTTCACAGGGAGTAGCATAATGGTTCTTAACAACTACCAAGTAAGGAAAAATGCATAGGTAACATCACTATTTTACAGGTCGGATTTCAATCATTAATGTGATTATGTGCAAATCTTATAACATATTTGAGTCTCGATATTCTCATTGGCTAAATGACCTGCTAGATTAAATCAGTGATCTTCCAACCTTTTTTGCTCACCTATTCCCTAAATTAATTTTGATAATGTACCATTTCATCTAAAATTTAAAATTTTTATCATACCTTTAAGTAGCTGCAAAGCATGCAATATCTAGCTTACTATAAATATTAACATTTTTAGAAGAAACTGTATACAACTTTTATATTGATCCAAAGGAATTTAAATACTGTATTTATTTACTATTCGACATCATCAATTTTAAAAAATACTTGAACATGCTCTTCTTTACAGTCAAAACTTTGTCATCTCTTTTTTTTTCTTGAACTTGTATATTGTCCATCTTCCCCCACAGAATTTTACTCTAAAGTAAAATATATTTGTGCTGGGCACCGGATGAGCTGTTCAGATTCACGGTCAATGAAGGACTTTTTGCTCCAGCTGCAGGGAAGGCTCTCTGTAGACAATCTTCATCTGTCAGCCCCTTCAAGGACTGCCTCAGCTGCAGACAGCCCTCTTGCTCAAGGTCATGTCCCTTCCTAGAATGCCACACATTCAGTGACGGATTGATGTGAGGGTACAGAGACCTGGACATCTCAGTCTAACGTAGGACAATTCTGAGAAACTATTCCAGACCTCCTTATAGGCTTAGCCAAGGCTATCCTTCAGCTGGCATTGCAGGGTGACTTCTCCCTCTGCCTACTTCAGCTCTGCTTTTCACAGATGTTGATCCCAAGAGAACACTCCACAATTGTCAACTAGCATTCTAAATTTCAATTTAGAATCTATTACCTTAAATATGGGTATGCTTGAAAGTCTTTTATTAATCACTGTCAAATTTCCTTGAATCAGTGTGTCTATATGTCAATTTTTTAAAAATATTTATTTTCGTGACAGATTGTGTTTAGAAACAGCTGTAATCCCAGCACTTTGGGAGGCTGGGGTGGGCAGATCACTTGAGGTTGGGAGTTCAAGACCAGCCTGGCCAACATAGTGAAAACCCATCTCTACTAAAAACACAAAAATCAGCTGGGCATGGTGGCACACGCCTGTAATCTCAGCTACTCGGGGGCTGAGGAACAAGAATTGCTTGAACACGGGAGGTGGAGGTTGCAGTGAGCCGAGATCATACCACTGCACTCCAGCCTGGGCGACAGAGTAAGACTTGGTCTCAAAAAAAAAAAAAAAATTAAGTTATAATTATAATTACTAGTAGTATCAAATTAAGTCTAACAACATCATTGCAATTCTTATAAATAATGCATACCCATAAAATTTGATTAGAAATATATCTTTTAATGCAATGAATGGGACAGTGAAGCATTATCTTAACACATTTGTTCAGTGGGTGAACAAATTATTGCTAGAATGAGACAGGGATCAGCAACAACAGTTCAATTTACATTTCTTGTTTTTACAGTAAGTTCTGAGAAAACTTGGATAGGAATGAAAGATTTGTTATGGAATTGTCACTAACTTATTTAAACTTTTTTCAAGTTATAATCTGAAAATCACAAATTGATCTATCATACAAGTGTCTTTTAATGATATTAGCTGGAAACTCAATTGGGTTTACCTTTAATTTTGCTCAATTGTAAACTATTTGAATTGCTAAGAATTTGTTACCCAACTATTAGAACCATTCACTGTCTTAACATTGAAAACAATATTTCTAATTGTCTCTTTTTTTGAAGCCCCAGAGATTTTTACAACACAGATATATGCTTCATATTGACTTAGAATGGGTAGGAGATGTTTTTCATTTATAAAATAAGATGAAAATGCTTGTAAATAGGGAGCAGGACCTCATGACAGGCTTTCAATACCACGAAAAAGTGCACAGGGTAATTGATGATCTGGAAACTGACCTCTTTAAAACCATGTCATGCTTGCCTTTGGAAAGTCTTTACACACCCTAGTTTGAAACCCCTGTCCCAGATGATTTCCAATATCCTACCATTTTATTTTGGTTATTGTTTTCCTTTTTGACTACATTTTTCATAGCATGTACACAACAAATATATATATAAGATATTAAAATAGAATTGTTTCCAAGCTGATTCTAGGATTCATTTGACAAACTGGTGAAGATCTATTATGTGTTAGGTAGTGCCCTATGTAATACAACAAATCTCTGCCCTTGAAGGAACTTTTTTTTTTAATAGTGTAATGTTAAACTTTATTTTTTTTATTTTTTATTTTTATTATTATACTTTAGGTTTTAGGGTACATGTGCACAGTGTGCAGGTTTGTTACATATGCATCCATGTGCCATGTTGGTTTGCTGCACCCATTAACTCGTCATTCAGCATTAGGTGTATCTCCTAATGCTGTCCCTCCACCCTCCCCCCACCCCACAACAGTCCCCAGAGTGTGATGTTCCCCTTCCTATGTCCATGAGTTCTCATTGTTCACTTCCCACCTATGAGTGAGAACATGCGGTGTTTGGTTTTTTGTCCTTTCGATAGTTGACTGAGAATGATGTTTTCTAGTTTCATCCATGTCCCTACAAAGGACATGAACTCATCATTTTTTGTGCCTGCATAGTATTCCATGGTGTATATGTGCCACATTTTCTTAATCCAGTCTATCGTTATTGGACATTTGGGTTGGTTCCAAGTCTTTGCTATTGTGAATAGTGTCGCAATAAACATACGTGTGCATGTGTCTTTATAGCAGCATGATTTATAGTCCTTTGGGTATATACCCAGTAATGGGATGGCTGGGTCAAATGGTATTTCTAGTTCTAGATCCCTGAGGAATCGCCACACTGACTTCCACAATGGTTGAACTAGTTTACAGTCCCACCAACAGTGTAAAAGTGTTCCTATTTCTCCACATCCTTGCAGGTCCTCCTTCAGTCACAATGGGATTAAGTCTTATTAAACTCACCTAAGTTGAAAATAATTGTATGTCTAAAGTGTGTTTTTGACTTAGGATATTTTCAATTTATAATGGGTTTATCCAGACATAACCTCATGGTAAGTTGAGAAGTCTATTGAATGAGTATGGCTATTGCACCATCATAAAGTCAAAAAATTTTAAGTAGCCACCTTAAGTTGGGGATTTCCTATAACGTGGATGGGATAATACGATAATGAGCATTAAATTTAATAACTAAGCAAAGCATACATTATACTAAAAGGTGATAAGTAGTATAGAAAAAATTAAAAAACATTTAAATAGAGTGTACAAATGGTGAACTAGAGCTTAAGTGGGTGTAATATTAAATAAAATGAGGAAAGTCTAATTGGGAAACTGACATTTGAATCTTTGCCTCTGTAAAAGGATTATATTTAGCTCTTGTATTTCTTCCTACGACCAATGTAATATTAATGCACTATTAATCATAACACTATAATAACACTATATGTCTGATTTATCATTGTTAGCCCTCTCTGGAGCACACTCATTCTATTTTAACTGTGGCTACAAAGTCATTAACCAATTTGATTTCAGCAAAATAATTTTTTTAGTGTAAGTATCCTACTTGAAATTTACCCTTAATATAACTAACTTTGAGGAGACAATACCTTTAAATGTCTCTAAATGTGGCTGTCTTTTGATATATCAGCAATCCTCAAAAAACAAACTATGAGGGAGAGAAAACTGAAAAATTTATTAGCTTAAAAATAAGAGTAAACTTTGGAAATGAAAACAAGTATGATAGATATTCCCTCTCAGCACTTCTCAAATGCAAGTTGTCACTGTTAGTTAGAAAAGAGCTTTGTTTTTAGACAAAGACCTTCTTGTACAGCTTACACTGTACACTGTACCATCCATTGTTCTATGACTGTGAATAAATAGAATCTTGCACTCTTAGCCCAGAATTTTCTTTGTTTCCTTAAGCTTCCATCTCCCTAACTCTTATTTATAGAGATAGAATTGGGGGGCAAAACCAGTGATTCTCAAAGATGGTCCTTAAACCCTCAGAAACAATATCACGCTTGTTACAAACACAAACTCTCAGGCTCCACCCCATTAAACTTAGGAAGTGGAAACTAGAATCTGTGTTTTACAAGCCATCCAGATTATTGTGACAGACACGAAAGCTTGAGAACCACTAGATAGACTATATTTTATGAACATCGCAAATTGCTAATTTTAAATAGCATAAAGCAGAGTCCCATATTTCATATTCCACAGGATTCAGACGTAAATTCAAAGATTACTGATCGTGAATTTTTGTTTTGTTTTGTTTTTTGAGACGGAATCTAGCTCTGTCGCCCAGGCTTAAGTGCATAAATTTAATTTAAAATACCTAAAAAATATAAAATATACTGTAAAAATATTAAATGAATGTGATCTATTGAAGAAGTTGAAGTGTCAAGTGTGAAATTGAAGAACATTGAAATGTATTGAGCAGTGAAAAGATTATGTATGCAAAAAACAGGTTGGCCAGGTGCGGAGGCAGGCAGATCACCTGAGGTCAGGAGGCGCGATCTCGGCTCACTGCAAGCTCCACCTCCCAAGTTCATGCCATTCTCCTGCCTCAGCCTCCCGACTAGCTGGGACTACAGGTGCCCGCCACCACTCCCGGCTAATTTTTTTGTATTTTTAGTAGAGATGGGGTTTCACCGTGTTAGCCAATCTCAATCTCCTGACCTCGTGATCCGCCCACCTCGGCCTCCCAGAGGGATTACAGGCATAAGCCACCGCACCTGGCCCGTGAAATGTTTTAAACACACATACGGACATACATAGTTTTGAAAGAATTAACACTCCACTGGCTGGGTTACAGATGATCCAGTGAAGAACACCAATCAGCAAACTTATCTGATATTTGAACATAAACAGCAAACCCATACAACATGTGTGCTCTTTGTATTTAGTCATTGATCTGGAAGAGTTTAAGTCTATTTGAAGGAAATAAGAGACAATGGTCTTTATAACTCTTTCTTACGATTAATAGTAATGTCAAAGTCCAAAAATTATTTGGAAGATTTTAATTGGGTATGTAGTAAACCTACAAACTAATCTAGGTGTAATTTTCTCCTTATAATATGATGTCTTCTCATCTAGAAACATAAACAGTTTAACTGTTTTTTGTTTTGTTTTGTTTTGTTTTGTTTCGTTTTTCTGAGATGGAGTCTTGCTCTGTCACCTAGGCTGGAGTGCAGTAGTGCAATCTCAGCTCACTGCAAGCTACGCCTCCCGGGTTCACGCCATTCTCCTGCCTCAGACTCCGGAGTAGCTGGGACTACAGGTGTGTGTCACCGCATCTGGCTAATTTTTTTGTATTTTTAATAGAGACGGAGTTTCCCCATGTTGGCCAGGCTGATCTCAAACTCCTGACCTCAGGTGATCTGCTTGCCTCCGCACCTGGCCAACCTGCTTTTTTATACATAATCTTTTCACTGCTCAGTACATTTCAGTGTTCTTCAATTTCACACTTCACACTTCAACTTCTTCGATAGATCACATTCATTTAAGATTTTTAAAGTATATTTTATATTTTTTAGCTATTTTAAATTAAATTTATTCATTATACTTTCTGCTATCATATACTATTTGGTCATTTATGTTTCGCTTCAATCTGATAATATTAATACTATTTTTAAATAAAAATGTATTGTTAATTTTTGGTATATGTAAGTCATGCAGTTATATCACTGTAAATAAGAAAGAAGGAGAATATTAATAAAGAAGCCCAAAATGCAAAAACATAAGGAAAATAATTTGACAATATCAAAATTAAGAATCTCTTTTCCACAAAGGAAAACACAGAGTGAACAAAAAGATGAAAAATTAGAATAGGCAAAACTAATTTATGGTGGCAAAAATGTCAAAGAAAGATATCCTCTGGGGTATGCAGAGTTGATTAAGAAGAAGCATAAGGAAACTTTCTGAGTGAAGGTAATATTCTGTACATTGATGAGATTTGGATCACTCAGATGTAGGCATTTGCCAAAAATCAACAAATGTGCATTTGGGATTTGTGCATCTCATTGCAGTAAATTGTATCTTTAAAAATACCATTAATAAAATATAATCAATATTCCTTCTTACTAAGACATTCTCATTAATTAAATGTGGAAAAAATGAATTGGATTACATCAAAAGTCCCTTTATGACCCTTTAATTATCGGCTGAACATATGAAGAGAAGGAAGGCTTCTTTTTGTCATTTTTATTTGTTGCACTGTGTTTTTACCTCTGGCATTCCTTGAGGAGAGAAAGCACTGAAAGGTGGTACAATATCCGAAACATTTTCATATCCCGGAGGAGGTGGTTCAAATAATGATGTGTTGAAAATCTAGAGAAATAAAATATTATAATCAAAATAAATCAGTTAAAGTTTGACTACTATAATCAAACACAAAAAAAATGAATATTATCTTTTGTCAGTAGAGGGTGAATGAATCTTTCAGGATTTTGATGATAACGTCAGATACCCAGCACTGTGCTAGAAGTTGTGAGGAATTCATGAGATGATTAAATCACAGATTCTGTCCTCAAAATGGTAAGATCTATTCAAGGAAACAAAGCTAAAAAACCCCACCAATAACTAAAAATCAACCAAACAAAAAACAACAATCATAAAATAAGTAAGTACTATAGAAAGAAAAGCTCAGAAGAGGTAAAAAGATACTCTTCCAAAAGGAATACTGTATACTGTAAACTGTGTACTGATAGAAGGAAGAATTAGAAATTGATTTTTTGTAAGTGGCATACATATTAAGCTAGTGTAAATAAAAGCCTAAATATGTAGTTGCTTCACAGAAAGTTAGAAGTAAATTAAACTCCTAAATTTCTTCAGAGAACTTGTAAGGACTAGCTTTTGATTTTAGAGAAAAATTTTAATCCCCAAATAAAAAGTAACTTTGTTTGGTAATCTGAATCATTATAATAGTGCTTAGATAATTATCTAGGAACAAATTAAATATTAAATTTACTTAAAAAAAAAAGTGTACGGTTGGGGAATCCACAACTGGCCGTATCTAGATTCTCTGAACAACATATGCACTGAAAAGAATGAAAAACACTGAACCAAATATATGTCTTTTTAAGTTTATAATTAAATTGGAAAAAATAGTAAGAAATATTCAGAAGCAAAAAAAATAAAATGAAAGCAAGAATCCTCAGAGGTAGCACAAAAGTTGGCTTTGCCTTAGATGGATCTATCAAAGCCTATGGCCCCATGAAAAGGATTCAGGAGTTAGTTTAAAGCTGGTTCACATAATGGAATCTAGCAGAAGACTGCGCATAAAGCTGGTCTAAGAACAACAATATCCTGGCCAGGCGCCGTGGCTGATGCCTGTAATCTCAGCACTTTGGGAGCCCAAGTTGGGCAGATCACGAGGTCAGGAGTTTGAGACCAGCCTGACCAACATGGTGAAACTCCATCTCTACTAAAAATACAAAAATTAGCCGGGCATGGTGGCACGTGCCTGTAATCCCAGCTGAGGCAGGAGTGCTTGTAATCCCAACTACTCAGGAGGCTGAGACAGGAGAATCACTTGAACCTGGGAGGCAAGTTTGCAGTGAGTGGAGATCGTGCCACTGCACTCCAGCCTGGGTGACCAAAAAAAAAAAAAAAAAAAAAAAAGAACAACAATATCCTTCAGGGTTAAGGATAAATTCAAAATAAACTTGCTCCATGGAAAGTAATGGCTTAGGGTAAAGCAGGAAAAAAGGGTTCCAGATAATTCATAACCCTACAAATTTCCATTCACTGTTTATATAGTATGCCTCACGCTAAAGTATTTATTTTAAAGCAGTGCCAGGTTTGTAGTGCTCCTTGGGGCCTAAGACAAATGATCAGGAGAAGTCAGCCTTCAACTTAGCCTTAAATAATTCCCAAATTCTAAGGGAGAAGAACTCAGAGCCACAAAATCATCAAACACCTCCAAAGTACTATGGAAAAGAGCCACCAGAAAGAACAGAGTAAAATTACACCTGCAAATACTGTATTTATGGTATGTAACATACACATGATATTGAACAAAAATTTAAATAAAAATTAAAGCCAGGCTGGGCATGGTGGCTCATGCCTGTAATACCAGCACTTTGGGAGGCGAAGGCAGGCGAATCACCTGAGGTCAGGAGTTCAAGATCAGCCTGGCCAACCTGGGGAAACCCTGTCTCTACTAAAATTGCAAAATTAGTGGGACATGGTGCACCTGTAGTCCCAGATATTTTGAGGCAGGAGAATCACCTGAACCTGGGGGGCGGAGGTTGCAGTAAGCCAAGATTGCGCCACGGCACTCCAGCCTGCGAAACAAGAGCGAAACTCCATCTCAAAAAAAAAAAAAAAGTTAAGGCCAGGTGCAGTAGATCATGCTTGTAATCCCAGCACTTTTTGGAGGCCGAGGCAGGTAGATCACTTGAGGTCAGGAGTTCCAGAGCAGCCTAGACAACATGGTAAAACCTTCTTTCTACCAAAAATGCAAAAATTAGCCAGGTGTGGTGGTATGTGCCTGTGGTCCCAGCTACTCAGGAAGCTGAGGCAAGAGAATTGCTTGAACCTGGGCAGTGGAGGTTTCAGTGAGTCGAGATCGTCCCATTGCATTCCAGCCTGGGTGACTGAGCGAGACTGCATCTCTAAAAAAAATAAATAAATAATAAAGAATACAGAGATACAGCACCAAATGCATATTGTGAACGTTGAAATAAATAAAACTAAATTAAAAATTTTAAATAATGTATGGATCAAAAATATTTAGACAAAGCTATAGAGAATTGTTTTAGGAAATAAATCTAAAATAATTCAGAATGTGGCACAGAATCACAGAAAAGAGAGATATTAAAGAAATATTAAAGACCTAAAAAACAAAATGAGAAGGTGTGGGATACATATGGAATTAGAAAGGAAGAGAAGAGAAAGAATTTAGAAAGCCTAAATTTGAACGACTAAAAACATTCCAAAACCACCAAAAATCATGATCTCCATAATTTCACATTCAGGAGATCCAGTGAATCTTGACCAAGATGCATAAAAATAATCTTTACCCAGCCCATTACAGTAAAACTGCAATAGTCAGTATAGTACTTAATGATAAAAATTGCAAAAGAGAGATTACCCATGATTACCCAAGCAGAACAAAAATTAGATTGGCAGCTGACTTCTCAACAGTGGCAATGGAGGCTGGGCGCAGTGGCTCACACCTATAATCTCAGCACTTTGGGAGGCTGAGGCCAGTGGATGACCTGAGGTCCGGAGTTCAAGACCAGCCTGGCCAACATGGTAAAACCCCGTCTCTACTAAAAATACAAAAATTAGCCAGGTGTGGCGGCAAACGCCTGTAGTCCCAGCTACTTGGGAGGCTGAGGCAGGAGAATTGCTTGAACCCAGGAGGCATAGGTTGCAGTTAGCCGAGATTACACCACTTCATTCCAGCCTGGGTGACAAAGAGAGCAAAAAAAAAAAAAAAAAAACAGTACCAATGGAATCCATAATTCAGTAGAATATTGTCTCCATGGTTTTGAGCAACAATTACTGTCAAACTACAAATTTTATCCTTCCTTTGAAAATGAATATGAAAGACACATTTTTCCACCAAATTTTAACAGTTTTAGGTCAACAGGTGTTCACTTAAAACAAAGAACATTTCTAAACAATGTTGTTCAATAAACAATACCATACAACAAATGAAGCCTCTAAAAGAATCTCTAAAATGATGCAAGAAGAATCAGAAAGCAAAGATATTGCAAATGTGTGGTAAAAATTAAATAAAGACTGTATATGATAATAATGTATTACTATCATATTAATAAACATATTTTTCAAGTTTATGAAACAAGACTGAATTAAAATTATGCATATAAATTGGTAATATATAACAAAAGTGAAAGTGTTCTAATGTTTCTATATTGTAGAAATATTGATTGAATTATGACACAAAGCTTTAGGGGAAAAAAGGAAGAGTAAAATTCACACTAGAGGAAGGTAAAAGTGACCTAAATATTGTATATCAGAATTATAAAAAATGAAAATGGAAAAAAGAATAATTAAAAAGCATAGCATGTCTAAATAAAATCAGCTATGTACCAGTTGACAAGGAGTAACATAAACCTAGGCAAGTTTAAAAGTAACAAAAACTGAAAAAGAAATATCAAACAAATATTAACTTTAAAAAAAATTTTAGGGCAAAGTCAAATAACATTATGACGAGATGAAAACGGCTACTACCTAAGTATAAGTCTGTCATTTCATCAACAATTCTAATTTTGTTTATATACGATAATAGGTCTCCAAATTATACATAACATAAATTTATGAAATTATAAATTATATATATATAGTATAAAACAGACATCACTATAGTGAGATGAGATAATTTAACATTTATCTCTAATTAATAAAGGAAGCAGACAAAATGAGAGCACATTAAGGATAATGCAGATTTGAGCCAAATAATAAACAAACTCAAGCTAATGTACAAATATAAAATACTAAACCAAACAACCATCAAATACATGTTTTTCCCAAAGAAACACAGAACAATTATAAAAATTGAGCACATATTAGGCTCCAAAGGAAGCCTCAACAATTGTCAAAGGATTAGTGTCCTACCAACAACATTACTTGATCTCAATATATTCAATTAGAGATCAGATCAAACAAATAACAGTAACAATCTTTATATTCAGAATTTTAAAAAATACTTGTAAATAGTTCCAGGATCAAAGAAGAAAATACAGAAATTAAAAAATATTTAGATACTAATGATAACTAAATTACTCCTAATCCAAATTTGTGAGATGTAGTTGAAGTGGAAAGGGAAGTTAAAGGGGAAATTTATGGCTCTAAATACGCATATTAGAAATGAAGAAAGACTGAATGTCAATAAGTTAAGCATTCTACTGAGGATTATACAAAGAACAGCAAAGTAAACACAAAGAAGATAATAGAGGCAATTATAAAACAAGAACAGAATTAATAAAATATAAAGCAAAAAGATAGATAAGAAAAGATTGCCAAAGCCAAAGTTTATTCTTTGGATACACTAGTAAATTTGGCATATCCCTCTCAAGAGCAATAAGAAAAAAAATATAGCAAAAGCACAAATAAACAATATTAATTATCAAAAAGAGGCACATCTACAGATGCTGAACAGATTTAAAAAGGTAAGAAAATACTAAGAACAATTATACTATAAATTTGAAAGCTTACATGAAATGGAAAATGCATTTTAAATAAAACTTATGAAAACTGACATAAGAATACATTTTTTAAAAAATCGGCCAGGCACAATGGCTCATGCCTGTAATCCCAGCACTTTGGCAGGCCGAGGCGGGTGAATTACGAGGTCAGGAGTTCGAGACCAGCCTGGCCAACGTAGTGGAACCACATCTCTACTAAAAACACAAAAATTAGCCGGGTGTGGTGGCATGCGCCTGTAGTCCCAGCTACTTGGGAGGCTGAGGCGGGAGAATCGCTTGAACCCGGGAGGCGGAGGTTGCAGTGAGCTGAGACCACGCCATTACACTCCAGCCTGGGCTACAGAGTAAGACTCGGTCAACAACAACAAAAAAATCTAGTTGTATAGCCATATAATAATAAAGTCATATATCAAACAATAAAAATTGTTCTATGACATAAAATTATATGACAAACAATAAAGTCATTTAAAAAACAATAAAAATTGTTATATGACATAAAATAGTCATATAACAACCAATAAAGAAATTAAACCAGTAGTTTAAAATTTTCCACAAATAGAGTCAAGGCCAACTGGTTTTCCTTGAGTTTGAAAGGTTAAAGGAAAAAATAATTTAATTACAACAAAACCTATTTCAGAAAATATTAAAAACCCAACTCATTTTAGAAGGCAAGTAGAATATTGAAATTATAACCCAACAAATAGATTGCAAAAACACAGACTAAATATGCTATAAGTATAAACATAATATATATCAATATATGAATTTAAAACCCTAATGCTAATATTACGAGTTCAAAAAATGTAAGATTATTCTAACATTAGAATATCACTGAAAGTCATCTTCAGATCAAGAAAGAAAAATTGCATGCTCATCTCTAAGAAAAATGTGTTTAATATAAATCCATATAGCAAAAAATTTTAGTATATGTGGAAAGGATGTACTTTAAGATAACCAGAAAAAGAAAACAGTAAATATCATAATTAATGGTGAGAAAGAATTAAAGGTATTTCCTTCAAGACCAGAAGAAAGTTAAGGATATCTGCTATCAAAACTTCCTTTCAACATTATATTGTATAGGTCTTGGCCAGTGCAGTAATACAAATGGGAGGGATTTGGAGATGAGGAGTGGAACTGGGCAGATTTTACATTGTACTAACTAGAGCAGTAGTTATTTCCCTTTTCTGAGACTGATAGAAGCTAAAATGAAACCAAATCAACCACTACTTGCCACATCCCCACATATTCCAAATTTCCCATATTTTTTCTGTGATTCACATAAGATATGAACTCATCTGAATCACTAGGTAAGATTAAAAGAAAAATTATGCTGAAGTGCAATAAAAATCAATAAAGGAACAAAGTCATTATATAAGCACGTCTTTCAGGCAAGGGAATATTCAAACTTGTCTCACTTGATTTGCCTTTATGGTAATCAATTTTGCAGCACCACTATGCCACACTGAATTTTACAGCAAGTTTATGAGCTATTCTAACAAGTAAGAAAAGTTTTTAATGTCAACGAAATTACTTTTTGGTTGACTTTATCAAAGTTAGATTAAATTTCAGTCTTAGAGTATCTTTTACTTTCCAAAATGCCCTGGTAGCCTCAAATTATATATTCTGAGTATAACTAAAACAATATTAGTTTACAATTTCTGTTTACATTTTGTGACATAAAAAAGTCAATATATAGTTAAATATGGGATGTTATTTCTGCATAATCAAAGGTGAAACAATGTCTCTGTATACATTAAAAATATTTCTCATAGGATCCACAAAATACTAATCATATTTGTTGCCTATGGATGGAGAACTTGTCTGTTTTGTGCAGGGGTATAAAAGGAATCATAGTTTACCACATAGCTCAGCTGTGAAATGTTATGCATAACAATTAAATTGTACTGGGAGATGGGAGGTAGTAAGAGGACATGGTGGTTGGGGCCAAGGGATGAACAGGGAGCTGACTTGTCACAATGTCAATAGATAATGCCTGCATCTGAAATAAAAGCCATATAAGCATGTAATTTATAGAAATAGATGTAAATATCAAAAGAATGAACTTATAGTTGAATAATGATTGCCTCTGGAAAGAGGAAAATAGAGAAAAAGCAAGGCACTCAGGAGAATTATGTGATCATGTACATACATAACTTGGATAAAAATAAAAAAGAATTAATGATATAAATTTTAAAAATCAAGAAACTAGGTATCTAACACTATTCAGGAAAATCTCCCAAGTGAAACTTTTACATGATTCATTTTGTATTACGTAACAGGCTTTGGTAACATTATGAATGCTTGTAATACAAAAGTAAATAATGAAATAAAATAAGCAATGGTATAGTCAAAACTGGGAAGTGAGGAGGAAGGAAAAAAGAATAAAAAACGACAACATAGCAAGACCCCATCTTAAAAAAAAACTAACCAGCACTTTGGGAGGCCGAGGCGGATGGATCACGAGGTCAGGAGATCGAGACCATCCTGGCTAAAACGGTGAAACCCCGTCTCTACTAAAAATACAAAAAATTAGCCGGGCGTCGTGGCGGGAGCCTGTAGTCCCAGCTACTCAGGAGGCTGAGACAGGAGAATGGCGCGAACCCGGGAGGCGGAGCCGAGATCGCGCCACTGCACTCCAGCCTGGGCGACAGAGCGAGACTCCGTCTCAAAAAAAAAAAAAAAAAAACTAAAATATATTATATGTCTGCTCTTTTCCACATTGTACCTAGACAATTCTCAATTCTCAAATTTGATAGATCAAAAGAGAGGTTTAAGCATATGTATACATTTTAACATTGTCAATATTTTATTTCTTTAAATAATTTTTCTGAACATGTTTTAAAGACCCCTTGGTATTTAACTGTATAGATATGCCACCACTTATTTAACAAACATTCTGAGACTATATGACGTGTAGTGGTATTGACTTTTAAATATAATATATTTTAGGGTTTTTTTGTTTGTTTTTCTTTTTTTTTTTCTTTTAAGGTGGAGTCTTGCTATGTTGTTCAAGCTGGTCTGCAACTCCTGGCTCAAGCAATCATCCTATCTCAGCCTCCCAAGTAGCTGAGGTTAGGGGCACATGCCACCACACCTGGCTTAATAATATTTTTTAAAGTTATATTGTTTACTACTATGATTGAGAACAGTAGTTAATATGAAAAGCTCCAATCACATTAGGAAATTTAGTATGGAATTATATCACTGACTGTAAAACATAACAACATATTAATCATTAGGAAGAGACTGATTCATTAGTCAATAAAAGGAGGTTATTGACCTACTATAAAAAAATTATATATGTACTTAAATCACATGACATTTTCAGTTTACTGATCAAACCGGGCATATTTCAAGCTATATGTAATTAAGAGTGTCCAGTAATAAAAGGACTAAAGGAAGTTACCTAAATTGAAATGGACTCTTCTACATACAGTAGCTCTAAAACTAAGGTATGTTTAGTAGGGATGAATGTATGTTATATTTTGTGATCTTTCATACTGAACATACATCATAATAAATATATCAATTTATCTGCATTGTCTTCTTTTTCTCACGTATATGCCCCAACTTGCAAACAAGATTGCAAATTCTTTAAATACCATGCTACAGACCTTGCCTCCAAACTTGTCCTCTCCAAATGTCCACACACAAATTCTTCGCACAGAGCTCAACCTGATCAGTTGAGACATAATCATTAAGTACCAATAAAGACTTGCTGGGTCAAACTGCATACTGGATCCGTGCATTTCCCAGCAACTCCAAATCTGTGCAGTGTCTTTATAAATTAAACCTATCAAAAATGTATCTCTTGGCCAGGCGCAGTGCCTCATGCGTGTAATTCTACAACTTTGGAAGGCTGAAGCGGGTGGATCACCTGAGGTCAGGAGTTCGAGACTAGCCTGGCCAACATCGCAAAACCCCGTCTCTATGAGAAATACAAAAATTAGCTGGGCATGGTGGTGCACACCTGTAATCCCAGCTACTCAGGAGGCTGAGGAAAGAGAATCCCTTGAACATGGGAGGTGGAGGTTGCAGTGAATCGAGATGGCACCACTGCACTCCAGCCTGCCTGACAGGAGTGAAACTCCATCTGGAAAAAAAAAAAAAAAAAAAGAATCTCTTTTATAAAGTATCTTTTTATACTTGGAGGTTTACAAGTATATCATATTTGATATTGGTGTGTAGTACTAAAAACTAAAAAATAGCGGTTGTTATCAAGCATTAATATCTCAGAATCTTTCTAAAACACATTAAACTCAAACATCATAGGAAAGTAGTTGACACGGATAATGAGATATTAAAGGTATTCACAAGATCCAATAATATTGATTTCTATTAATATTTAGAGATGGGACAGAACATTATTTCATAGAAGGTATTTGAAAAAGAATAAATGGAGGGAATGTTTCTTTTATTTATTTATTTATTACCTCATTTCCATCTTCATTAATTATTGAGATGTAGTTGGGATGAGTCTTATTTGGGTAGGACAACAGGACATCATAATGAGCTAGCTCAACAGAATCCAGGCCAAATTCTTTCCACTGGGATTGAATTTGCTTTGCAAGCTGAAAGTTTTGTTCTGTTCCTGCTAAATGTGGTATCTGTGTAAAATTACTGGTGAACAAAAATTGAAAGTGGTTAGATATTAATGTTTAATCAACTTTTATTCCAAATCAACAAAGTAAAGCAGAATTACACAAAAATACTTTGAAGTGTGATACGTTAAAAAATTAAAGTGGTACTATTATTGCATGAAATAGATTTTCAAAGTCTGCTTTGAAATTTTTATGCTCTAATTTGTACTAAATCGAGAGAAAAATTGGAGAAACTGATTTTTGTATCATTATGTGTAACCTTATGACTATAACCTCGTATGGTAGATTATCATATTCTTTCTTAAGACCTGTACTTCTTGGAACTTACATGGAATTATCTGTTTATATCACTGTGTAAAATATTGAAACAGACAAACATATTTTATCCAAAGACCACGGTGTGACATGGCAAGAATTACTAATAATTACATTTATTTAAATACTGAAAGTTATAGACAAGTGATAAACTTTTTGATTAGCAACCATTTATAAAGTATCTTCATCAAAGAATAATCTGAACATACTGATACAAGTTCAGAATGAATCCCTTGCACTCCATCTGTCATACAGAGTAACATACTTAAAATCTATGGCAATAATTAGTCTGAAGAGGAATATCTTTCACAAAGAAATTATGTGGCCAAAATTTGGCTACCAGAAATATTTTCAGGAGTAGACTAATTTCTCATTTAATATATTTAGATTCTGGTGCTTTTGAGTGTTTTAAATATCTCCCTCCTGGGAAATTTCTTGTTTCCCTGAAGAGCTCATTGGTAAGTATTTTTAACTGAAGCCCTTAAATATATGACAAGATATTATGTAGCATGAAAAGGTATATATATATATATATATATATATATAATATAATACCTTTCTTATTCTTATTTATTTATTTTTTACAAAATTTGATATTCTAGTAGGTTCAACAACTTGTGACAGACATCTCAAGTGATTAAAATCATTGAGAAGTGCTATTTAATACGCAATCTAATTGAGCCTCAAGTCTTTGTGAAGTAATGAGACGGTGATGTTCTCCCCATATACAGATGAGAAACTCAAGACACAGCTAGGGTTACATACTGAGTTAATGACACACCTGTATTATACCACTTACATGATTTATGCTAATTAATTTATTTAGCATTTGCAATGGATCTTTTTTTCACCTACTAATCTTTTCCAGGATGTGTTTTGTTCAAATGAGTGAGTCCCAACCCTGATAATAGCAAAATGTTGTTTCCTAGTTGGTAGTGATATATATATATATATATATATATATATATATATATATATATATGTGTATATATATATATATAAGTATATATATATATGTATATATATATATACTTCATAAACTTTTGGAACTTCATAAATTTCTAGTTTTAAATATGTAGTTTTATAAAATCAACATAATTCCATCCTTATGGTGATTTAAAAAAAACTAATAACCAACATGGCTGATAATTCCAGTTTCAAGTTTCAGTCTACCATGTATTTTAATTTTTTTTCATCTGGTGAATCAACAATGAATTAAAGTAACTCAATTTTTTAAAATTGGAATTTCCTGTAACTTGTTTACTTTAATAATTATATTAAAATTATTTAAATTGTATTTATAAAAATAGTATTAAAATCCTCATTTGGCAAATGTTTAGGGGCAAAATATCTTACACAGAATTTCTAATATGGAAAATATTGTAACAAAAAGAGCACAAACATAAGAGGCAGCTAAGGAGTCTCTATCCCTTATCAGTGAGAACCTGCAGGGAAAACAGAGAAACAGCCAACATGTTGCTATTTTCTTGAATATTACAAAGATCACAAACTGCAATGTAACTAATGTAGGATGCAGATATCCTGAAGTGCCAGCTATGCCTCTGTCCCTATAAGCAAAAGGAATTACTATGGGGAATCTTGAACCTACTCACAAAAAAGCGGGAGAAAATCATTATAAGGCTTTGCTACTATAAGTGAATTTTCTTCTAACAGTCTTGTCACTACCAACTAGGAAACAACACTTTGCTATTATCAGGGTTGGGACTCACTCATTTGAACAAAACACATCCTGGAAAAGATTAGTAGGTGAAAAAAAGATCCATTGCAAATACTAAATAAATTAATTAGCATAAATCATGTAAGTGGTATAATACAGGTGTGTCATTAACTCAGTATGTAACCCTAGCTGTGTCTTGAGTTTCTCATCTGTATATGGGGAGAACATCACCGTCTCATTACTTCACAAAGACTTGAGGCTCAATTAGATTGCGTATTAAATAGCACTTCTCAATGATTTTAATCACTTGAGATGTCTGTCACAAGTTGTTGAACCTACTAGAATATCAAATTTTGTAAAAAATAAATAAATAAGAATAAGAATAAAAATATGAATTTACAAATTTTCCCAAATAGCCAAATTCTGTTTATATATCACTGTAGGGCTGCTTTAAATGTGTTTCTAGTATTGTCACATTATCTCTTTTTTTTTTGTAAGAGACAGAGTCTCATTCTGTTGCCAGGCTGGAATACAGTGGTGCAATCATAGCTCACTAAAACCTGGAACTCCAGCCTCCTGAGTAGATAGGACTACAGGCATGTGCCACCATGCCCAGATAATTTTAAAAAACATTTTGTGGAGACAGAGTCTCACTCAAGGCATCTGCCTGCCTTGTCCTCCCAAAGGGCTGGGATTACATGGGTGAGCCACTATGCCCGAATACATTATCTCAGTCCTTTAAGAGAGCTACTGTTATTTCTGTTTTAGTACATTTCATCTTGTTTACAAATAATTTGGCAGCGTTTCCAAGACTTAAAGATGACGAAGGCATTTAGTAAAAGGTGGAATTATCTGGGCACGGTGGCATGTGCCTGTAGTACTACCTACTGGGGAGGCTGGAGCTCCAAGCTGCAGTGAGCTATGATTGTGCCACTGCACTCCAGCCTGGCAACAGAGTGAAACTCTGTCTGAAAAAATAGTAATAATAATAATTGAGATAATGTGACAAGACAATACTTGGAATATACTTAAACCAGTGTGACAGAGATCTATGAATGGATTTTTGCTATTCTGGAAATGTGTAAATTCTTATTCTTACCTTTTTTTTTAAACAAAATTTGATATTCTAGTATCAACAAATTACTTGTGACACGCATCTCAAGTGATTAAAAGATTAAGAAGTGTAGTTTAATATGTGATTTCATTGGGCCTATATATTCAAATACAGACCTATGTATTCAAATACAGACCAGTAAAATTCTGAGACCAAAAGTCTAACACACCTTTTAAAACAATCTTATCTTGCAAAACAATGTGGAAAAGGAAGAATCCCTCTAGAGAGATGCAAAATGGTAAACAGATCTGTGAATTCAACTGGGTGTTTTCAAAGAAGGGAAAACACAGACAACCCTGTACCCCAAGGCAGAGTGAAAAAAAGCTGCTCCTAATTAATCTTCCCATTCACTACTGAGGCAGATATTTCAGAGGCAGTGGGGGCTTTTAAGAGCAGAACAAAAGATTTTAAAGGGGGACAAGATGGAAGGTCAGAGGCTTTAATAGTCCCTGCCCCATGGGCATATTTTAATTGGAAGCTCTCTGATGGACAAATGGCAAATTGAAAATCTGGAGAGTTTAGGAGGCTTCTGGAGATTCTATGGTCCTTGGAGGAATGAGAGGGAATTCTTTCAATTTCTTTCTTGTGTGTGTTTATGCTGAATATCCCCCTGAGTTCTGGTTAGAGAAGCTTGGTTAGGGACATGAAGAATAAACAAGAAGCTAACTGCTTATTCTTGCTGAGGGTCCAAAAAGAGAAATAAAGAAAGGCATTTATTTTTCTTCTTTGTTGGTCAATCTATGTCACAAGTTACAGTTACAGGTAGTTAGACAGGAGCAAGGCAGGAGGGGGCTCCCCCCACCCACTAGAATGTCAGGTGATGGTTTGGTTCAGCAATTATCGCATTGCCTCTCTAAAAATGATTTAGCAGTGCCAGGGAGAGGCCAGCTCTTGATGGTCCACACCTGTTAACACCAAAATGTTAACTGAATGCAGACTCCAGGGAGAAGCAACTTCCCGGGCATGCGTGTTAGAGACAAAAATGGTACAGTATTATCTTCCAGGTACGCTCCACCAGAAAAAGGAAGAGAGACTCAGATGGGCCTGTGTATACTTCCCTAAACACATTGTGGGTGCTCATTTGCCAAGGGTTAGGAGGGCTGGGCAGCCCACTCTAAGAGAAGAATCATGGGAAAGACGTAAGTCTAAAAAAGTCCTAGGATCACGGTTAAGTGGGGCACTTGGCCTTCTCTCACCTTCATGTGCCTGCTTGGCTCTCTTCCAAGCACACCTTCCTTTCTGTCCTGTTATAAGGCCCTTTAAAATAAACTTCTATTCCTGCTCTGGAACTTGCTTCGGTCTCTTTTTCTACTTTTGCCCCCAATTGAATTATTTCTTTTGAAGAGGCAAGGACTGAAGTTGCTGCTGACCTTATGGATAGGCTGCTGACCTTATGGATAAGCTGCTGATAACTTGGATTAACTTGGATCTCTTCCACCACTAATATTGGGAAAGGAAGAAAGCTGGAAGAGCAGCTCTGTTCAGAAGTAAAGACCATACCTTGCCAGACCTCCACTTTTATTATACCTACTATACATTATTATAGTGGAATAAGCACAACAGGCAGAGGAGGGGTTTCCACAAAGATAAAGAAGATCAAGCTTCAGAGTCTCACATTTAAAACAGCCCTTCCAAATACCTGAGAGGTATCCTATCAATTTTTATTTATACTTTTAATTCTGTTGTAATGAATACAAACATATATGTGTTTGTATGATTATATGTGTGCACATCTATGCATACCTATGTGCGTGTGTGTGTGTAATGGTCTTTTTATTTAGAATTACAACCTTTATTCACCAGGGAATCGTGCAATCATTAGAGGGACTTCAAGTATTTTTGGACACATGAGCTAACTCGATTTGTAAAAATTCACAAAAGGATCTCATGCTTAAAAAAAAAAGCAAATATTCTGGGCTGGGTGTGGGGGCTCACACCGGTAATCCCAGTACTTTGGGAAGCCGAGGCGGGCAGATCGCCTGAGGTCAGGAGTTTGAGACTAGCTTGACCAACATAGAGAAAGCCTGTCTCTACTAAAAATACAAAATTAGCTGGGCGTGGTGGTGCATGCTTGTAATCCCAGCTACTCAGGAGGCTGAGGCAAGAGAATCGCTTGTACCCGGGAGGCAGAGGTTACAGTGAGCCGAGATCACGCCATTGCACTCCAGCCTGGGCAACAAGAGCGAAACTCCATCTCAAAAAAAAAAAAAAAAAAAGGAAATAAAATAAAATAAAACAAGTATTCTAATCAATTATATATAGTAATTCTATATAAGTATTTTCTTTTTGGTTGCTTTTTAAATTTACTTATTTATCTCTTTTTTCCTACACTGGAAATAGCTATTTCAGGAAGTAGGGAGCTAGTTTTTAAAATATGCCAAATATATGCTAAATATATGCTCTTTGACTTCATCCGTATCATAATAAGATCATTATTCCCATTTTACAGATGTGGAAAAGAGCTCAGAAAGGTTAAGTATTCATCCAAAGTATTAATAGGCAAAGATGGAATTCAAACTCAATTCTAACTCAAAGTCCATTTTTTTTTTTTTTTAACTAAAATGCACTATCTTTCTCTAAAGCATTAATCAGCAAACTAGGTTCCACTAGCCAAATCTGGACCACTAACTGTTTCTGTACAGTCCACAAGCTAAGAATGGTTTTTATATTTTTAAATTGGTTTTAAAAATAATATTTTTGACACATCAATTATATGAAATCCAAATTTCAGTGCCCATAAGGAAAGTTTTATCACAACTGACTGTTTACGTATTTTCTATGACTTCTTTTGTGCTACAATAGCAGAGCTGACTAGATGTGACACAGATCAGCTGGCCTACAAAGGCTGGTCCTTTTACAGAAAAAGTTTGCTGACTCCTGCTCTAAACCTCTGTAATGACAAAATTTAGCTGAAAGTATAGTCCTCCTCAAATGAAATGTGATCCAAGATCTTTAATAAATAAAATTTTAAGAAAAAAGTCCAGTTCCTATATATAAAATATTGGACCAAAGCAGAATAATAAATTTTTCTAACAACTTGTCCATATAAACTTTCGAGAATGTGCTTACTATAAGAACTTCTTGATGTTCTCAGCTTTCAATTCATCCAAAAACGCTTTCATATTATGCTTTGGAGTAATGTTAGTAGCTTCATTGGATGATTTTATAACCCACCCTGAAAAATACATCCAAAAATAGGCATGAGATACGAGCCTATAGATAGGACTTATTTTTCATTATTGTTGTATGTATCATTTGTAAAACACAAATTATCAATATTACCTCTGACATTAGGTGAGATATTTCTGAATTTTAATTTCTCTTGCCTACTTTCACTGAAAAAAAGTCATGCAAACAGATTTTTAAGTTGCAAACCAATTGCAAAATATTTTGTCTCTAACTTCAATGATAGGTATTGCTGTTATTCTAAGAAATGCTTTATGAGATAATCAGGACGAAAATAAAATGACATTAATGTTTCAACTAATGGGTATAAGCAAGATGTTCTGAAAATGAAGGCAAAAAGGAGATCCACCTTCTACTTTCATGAAGTTTCTATCTTCCTCTGCTGACTCAGAATAAGCATTTAATACATTTTTATAATGAATTAATTATGAATATATTTCAAATACATAAATTATTTCCAAGTGTTGAAGGAAATTCAGACTTCTAATTTGCTCTGATTCTGAAACTAAAACAAAGTGCAGTGAGAGTTTGTTTCCAGTGAAGTAGGCTTGAAAAATCCAAGTTCAGACAGCTACAATGAAACTACAGTTTACCCAGCCTCTCTGCCAGACACCCAGTGCACGCATAGGCGACCAGAAACAATGGATAACTAGATCCTGCAGTCATTAGACCTTGCAGTTGGCTTTTAACCTGAAGGAGATAAGGCAAGATTCCAGGGTTTATTTAGAGAAATTACAGGATCTGGGAATAAAATAGTTACAAAATTAGTGTCCAACCAGCTTTCATGGAGCTCTCCAATTATTAATTATTCTAGTTCTTAATCGCATGCATACAAATGCACATACATATACACATGCATATTAAAATACGTGATTGGATGCAAACGGAAATAAGATTCCACCTGTACATAAAACAGAAAGATTTGGATTAGAGTGAGGGATCAGGAAACACCACACTGAGGATGAGATGCTTGAACTGAGATCTGAAAAATGAACACGATGAAGAGGATGGAGGCCTGTAGGGGAGGGGAGAGCAGAGAAGCCTAGGGGGTGGGGGGCAGTCATCAATAAACAACTCTTCTGTGTCAGCCAGTGAGCACGGAATACAGGGATGAGAGTGAGGGCAATACCAGGAAGAATAAAATCCTTTTAAGAGATGAAGATTGTTATGAGCACAGTGTGTGGTTCAAAAATCTTTTAACAACCCCAAGGTGAAGCTAGTGGAAGATATTGAATTTGTTTAAACCCATCTGCTCCATGCCCTGTTCTTCTAAATCCCGAAAGAGGGTCAAGAATTCCGAGCAGGAGTGGACTACCTGGTGATACCTTAGACTAGTCCTGTGTATTAAAGTCCAGTGAGGAGCATCTTGGTAAAAGAAGAAATAAAGTGGCGAAAATCCCAGTACTGTGCTAGGAAATTTACATGCTATATTATTTACTATTAACAATAATTTGCAGATAATATTATCCTCATCATAAAATCGGGTAACTAATGCTGAGAGGGACTCAGTAACTTGTTCAAGGCCACTAAGAAGTGGCAAAGTCAAAACTGGAATTTAATAAAAGAGTCTGAGCTTCCCTGTGTGGTTCTGCTTTTCTTAGAAAGTTGGATTAAGTCTGCAAATCAGTACCCAGGAAAAACCGCAAAAGACCTGCTGGTAAAGACCTGTCCAGATCGCTGACCTGGTTCACACAGTTCCCAAGCTTGCCTCTGTTACTTCCAAGGAAGAAAGAATGCACAGAGAGGAAAACAACAACAACAACAACAAAACAAAAAACAAAAACAAAACAAAAAAAACCAACTTCCTTTGCAGCAATATCCTGAATTCTACCGTACACCTGAAACAGTACGGCCCGATAAAAGCCCTAAACAAGTCTTGGTGCACAGCTCCCTGGGCGACCTGGTTCAACAGCCCTCAGGGTTTGGAGCTTGTCCTAAACCCTTAAAAGTGCCCTGTCTTGCAGGGCTCCAGCATGTGGAACCTTCCTACGCCCAGTTTCAGGTTCTCTCAGTTCTACCCTCAACCTGAGTGACTGTCCTACCAGCAGCTTGTCGAGAACTCAGCCCTGCGCCGTTCCCAGCTACCCTCCTCCTAACTCGAGGGGTGCTCATCCCACATTACCCCGACCCTAATCGCCGCCCCTGGGGAGGACCAGCAACAGGACCCCACTCGGCAGCTGACCCGCCAGTCCCAACACCGCGGCACTACGGGGAAGACTCCGAGGTTAGCTCGGCAAGGCGCCCCCCTACCGAAGAGGAAGCCGAGGAGAAAGAAGCCACCCGCCAGCACCAGTGCCCCGGCGCACAGCCAGCGCGGGCGGCGCGCGGTGGCCACAGCCGAGTCGGTTTCGTGAAGGAGATTCCACATCTCGGCGCGAGCAGAGCCGGCCTCCCGGGACCCGCGCCTGTGCTGCTGCTCCACTGCGCGCCCTCCACCCACCACGGCGGGGTAAAGTCTCTTTCACTCTCACTAATGCCTCGCTTATCAGCCCTGCAGGCTGGAATTCGCTCCCGGCCCTGGGGTCTAGTTTCTTCACCGTAGCAGTGTTTCTAGAGTGCGCCGAACCAATCCGAGCGAGAGAGGCAACATCTGCCTCCGGGAGAAGGAAATCCGGCCCCTTTTGAGAGGCGCCTTAAAAAAAAAAAAAAAAAAAAAAACTTTCCTGGAAAATGTCCAGCTCTTGCTTAAATATAAAAATGAGAGGAAGAAAGAGCCTCTCCTCTCTCCACTCCTATAATTATGAGGAACTTTTATTCAGCTCTGAAATTCTGTACAATCCCTACAATATTCTACTGAATAAAAGTAGAGCAGAAAAAGCTGCGCTTTTTTTCCATAGCGGGGAATGTTTGTCATCAGTGTAAATCACCACCGCTCCCTTTTTCCTAATGAATATTATTGTTATTAATAAACATGTAGGGTATTATCCTCCACTTACATTACAAAACCATTTTTTAAAGAAATAGGCCGGGCGTGGTGGCTCACGCCTGTAATCCCAGCACTTTAGGAGGCCGAGACGGGCGGATCACGAAGTCCAGAGATCGAGACCATCCTGGCCAACATGGTGAAACCCCATCTCTACTAAAAATACAAAAATTAGCTGGGCGTGGTGGCGGGTGCCTGTAGTCCCAGCTACTCAGGAGGCTGAGGCAGGTGAATCGCTTGAACCCGGGAGGCGGAGGTTGCAGTGAGCCGAGATAGCGCCACTGCACTGGAGCCTGGTGACAGAGTGAGACTCCGTCAAGAAAGAAAGGAAGGGAAGGGGAGGGGAGCGGAGGGGAGGGGAGGAAAGAAAAGAATACTAGAACTTATTGAAGGCAGAGACTTTATTTTCATATCCCGGCTATGTCTGGCTACTGTCTTACGTAATAGATATAAAATCAATCTTGGTTGGATTAACCAGAAGAATCATCATACAAAATGATATCCCTGCTATAAATTCTTAATAATAATAATGATATTTCGAGGGAGAGAATAGCTACATGCTTTATAAAATAAACTGTCTTCTTATAATCCGTGAGAGAGGCCGTGCATTTACTAGGAGTACTTTATGAAAGCATTGCTTTTAACAGAACCATGAGGTACAGGTGGGATTTGACCCAGTGGAGATGAGAAGAAACATTAGGGGCCATGGGCCAGCTGAGTAGGCAAAGGCAGAAAACTCAGAGTATATTCAAAGAATAGCAAACAGTTTGCTTTGAGAAAGGAAGAGGATAGTATGAGTTAAGTGGAGAAAGATGGGCTAGATTGTACAGTCTTGGGTGCTTCGATGAAGACTTTCTGAGCAAAGTGAAAAATTTGGGAAAATTAATTTGTCAACAATGAACCGTGACAACTCCTAGATGACCTAAGGCAGGAAAGAAGGGAATTTCTTCATCTCTTTCTAACAAATCCTGAATGTACTATATCTTTCCTAATGTTCCTATTGTCAAATCTAATCAGAGATGGCTAATAATAGGGACTAATATTTAAAGAGCATTTATTATGAGTGATGCATGTTATGTACATCACCTCATTTAATCACCATTGGAACCCTTCAAGGTTTGTCCTATTACTCTTCCTGATTTACACATGGTAAAACTGGAATTTAGCTAGATTAGGTAAGTCATTCAAAGTCACAAAGCTAAGACTTAATATAATGTCTATCTTACTTTGTACCACTCTACAGTCTCTATTCAGCACAGGATACCTTTATGGAGTTTGCTTGTGGCACTGGAGGGAGCACTGAGTTTGGAGTCAGAAGACTCTTAACAATCTCTGGTCCTGGTCCTGTCCAAGCTGTGTACCCTTGGGTGCTAAGTATTCAACTTACCAGAATATATCTTCTCATTTGTAAAACGTGGGATCACCCAGTAACATTACCCAGTACAGTTGGTTAATGTGTTTTCTTTGAAGGTTAGATGTGATTATAAGTGAGCAATTTTCAGTTAAATATAAAAGTGATTTTTGAACAATAGAATTTATTCAGTTAATAATTGAATTAATAAGACGCTATGGTGAAGAGGATGTATTTGAAGAATTCAGACAACGAATGAACATCTGTCACATATTGTAAGCCTTGTGGAACTTACAATTTAGTGGAGAAGATAAACTTTTAACAAGTAGTTAATAACCAATACACTGAGCATTTTCTATATGGAGGACACTACACTATGTGCTTTATATGCATTATTTCATTTAATTCTCATGACTTATCCTGAAATAATTTAAAATCTCTAACAGGTGATTATGTAAACCACACTAGATTTTTCTGTTGCACCCTGTATTATTATTTACCTTTTACACATAAGAAAACTGAGGTTTAGAGAAATTGATTAAGTTTTGTGGCGCGCTAAGGAGTTAAAAGAAAAATGAAAAATGGGCTTAGCTGGCAGGAACAGAAACAGGGGTAGAGGGGAATGAATGTTCCAAGAATAGGGTCAACTGCAAATGGCTCACTTAGCAACCAAGCATCCTGTTACAAGCACCCAGCTCACAGCCCATCTGTAACCAATCATCTTGTCTGCAAGCATTCAGCCTAAGGAGCACCCTTATAAAACTCCACTAGAGTCCCTTCTTCTTTGCAGACAGCCTTCCTTCTGCTGCCTGGCCAGTTGCACCCTTGCAATGTGTCTCCCCTTTTTTCTAAATAAATATGCCTTTCTAAACTCATTACTGTCTTGGTATTAAGGTAAATTCTTTTACTACCTGCATGCCAGCCTCACACAGTTGTTGACCATGACAACTTTCTCAAGAAAACAATTGGCAGATGTTTGTTTTCTGAATCCCACCAATAAGTATTAGGCCATACTATGCTTCCTTCTTTAACTATTGGAAAAAGATTGAAGATGACTCTTCATGTCAGAATTTGTAGAAACAAACATGAACTAAATCAAAGTATTATACTCATCTATGAGGTGTGTTCTAGAAGAAAATTAAATATTTTTAATTCCTCTTATTTCCAGCCTTTTACCCATATTAGCCTTTGAAAAATACTTAGTCAAGAAAAATCACTGGCTGCTTTATTTATTTATTTATTTATTTATTTATTTATTTATTTATTGTCAAAGTCGGGCTTTGTCACCTCAAACTGCTGGGCTCAAGCAATCCTCCCACCTCAGCCTGCCAAGTAGCAGAAGCTACAAACACCAGCCACCATGCCTTACTCATTTAAAAAAAATTTTTGTAGAGACAGGGTCTTGCCATGTTGCCCAGGCTTATCGTGAACTGGCCACAAGCAATCCTCTTGTCTCAGCCTCCCAAGCCCTTGGGAGTAAATACATGAGCCACTATGCCCAGCCTCCTTGGCTACTTCTTAATCTGTAAACATAGCATTCTTGAACTCTAAACTGCATGCTAAATAACATAGCTCTAGAAGATAAAAATTCTAACTTATTTCTCCAACTAATTTGATTTTTTTAAAATTCCAATCTTTTTAAATTGGGAGTCTATACTACCTAGAAAATAAGATTAAATCTTCTGTGCTCCTTTGGTTAGAAATTTTTCTGGGATGGATTTAAAGTTGAACATCTATTACAACTTAAAATTTCTGTTAAAGTTGCTCTTTCTTTCTAATGGCAATTATGTTGGGCTAGAGGATAAATAGTTAGAGATAATGGAATTTTCTCTTAGTGTTATTGCTGCCTCCATTCTTCTATATCTTGTAATGGACTCTTTGGAAATTATAATAATAATGAATACTAGCTTAATATCTATCAACCACAGAGCCAGGGGCTCAGCCAAGTGTTTTTATGTACACTGTCTTATTTACTCCTTTTCTCAGCACGGTGACTATAGTACTTTCATAATATGTATAACTTTAGAGGTCTTTTGAGTTACTAAGAGATAACATGAAAACAAGCTCTTTGCACCTGTAAGATTACTAGCTAGGATGGCTTTGTAAGAGAAAGACCTCTTTACCCTTCAGGAGTAGCAGGAAAAGTATGCTGTTCAACAGGATTGGCTTATCCACCTGACTCAGACATAATCATATATGAAATGATACTGACATCAGCTTTCTCCCTCCAATTGTTGATAATTCGGTTCCTTATTTCTTGTCCTTCCTCGTGAGTAATTTGATTTGTCCTGTTCCAGTTCTTCCCTTCCAGAGCAGGAAAGTCAAAGGAAAGGAGGAAGTTGTGTAGAAGAAAAGTTTCAAGGGGCATTCTCTGGAAAGACTGAAACATTATACTAACCAGTCAAAACATATTTTGAGAAGTTAAATTTGGATTAGAAGTCTCTTTCTATAAATGAATTTTTTTATTTTTTAAAAATTTTCATCTTTAAAAAATGTGTTTTTCAAATTTTATCAAAAAGCTCGAGCTTTGTCCTAGCTGAGCTCACAGGAAAAGGAATGTTTTCAGATCTCAGATCTGAATAAGTAGGGGAACAGCTTATATCTGAGGGGGCAAGCTGGTAAACAGGGCCCCATTTGAAAAACTCAGAAACAAGAAAGGATTTTAAGTGGGAACCAGGAGTTTCTCTTCAAAATAATCCTTTACACTCTGTTCATTAAAATATATATATTTTATATATTTTAAATATTATATATTTAAATATATATTTATTTATTTAAATATAGTATAAATATTATAAATATATTATATATAGTATATTTAAATATATATTCAATATACTATATTTAATATATATTTAAATATAGTATATTTAATATATATTTAAATATAGTATATTTAATATTTATATTATATATTTATTTAAATATAGTATATTTAAATATATATTTATTTAAATATAGTATATATTTAAATATATATTAAATATAAATATATTTAAATATACTGTATATATAGTATATTTATATATATAAATATATTTATATATATTTATATATATTTATATATATTTATATATATTTATATATATTTATATATATTTATATATATTTATATATATATTTATATATGTATAATTAATATATAATTAATTAATTTAATATTTATTTATTATATATTTAAATATATATTTATATTATATATGTATTCAAATGCTCTTATTATATATTATTTAAATATACTATATTTAAGTATATATTTAAATATATATTTAAATATACTATATTTAAGTATATATTTAAATATATATTTAAATATACTATATTTAAGTATATATTTAAATATATATTTAAATATATATATACATATATACAGTATATTTAAATATATTTATATTTAATATATATTTAAATATATACTATATTTAAATATAGTATATATATTTAAATATATATTTAAATATATATAATATGAACATTTGAATAAATATATAATATAAATATATATTTAAATATATAATAAATAAATATTAAATTAATTAATTATATATAAATATATATAATATTGTATATTTAAATATTATATATATTTTAAAAACATAAAATATATAATATTATATATAAATATATATTTTAGGCCGGGCGCGGTGGCTCACGCTTGTAATCCCAGCACTTTGGGAGGCCGAGGCGGGCGGATCACGAGGTCAGGAGATCGAGACCACGGTGAAACCCTGTCTCTACTAAAAATATAAAAAAAAAAAAAATCAGCCGGGCGTGGTGGCGGGCGCCTGTAGTCCCAGCTACTCGGAGAGGCTGAGGCAGGAGAATGGCATGAACCCGGGAGGCGGAGCTTGCAGTGAGCCGAGATCGCGCCACTGCACTCCAGCCTGGGCGGCAGAGCGAGACTCCGCCTAAAAAAAAAAAAAAAAAAAAAAAAAAAAAAATATATATATATTTTAAATATTATATATATAAGTTTAAAAAGTAGTCCTTTCAGAAGGTCTAAGGATTTATCCACTGCTGATAATCACAAGGGAACAAACTGAGTCTCTAGATAGGGAGAAAGTGAGAGTTGAAACATAGTTCCAGACTCCAGAAGAAAAGGGTTCATGTGCCATGGATTGCCAAGATATCCTGTGATAACTTAGCTTCTGCTTAGAGTGCTTAGGCCTATATCTCCTATCTACTATTTTCTCTATTTCTTGGGAAAGCTGTCTGATTCCATCTGTGTTTCTATCTGGATATTTAGCACTTACCACCATTTTATTATATTATCATATATTATTCAACTGGATTTTGTGGTTTAATAGAATGTTGGGCTAGGAATCAGACCAGTGGTTTAATGCACTGAAAAGACATAATAATGTTATAATAACTAACACTTACTGCTTATCTGCTCTGTGTTGGGAGTGTGCTTAATGCTTTCCATGGAATGTTGAGAATTACTGAAGTGTTCAGTGAGCAACAAACTATGAAGGGAGATCTATGTGATAAAAATTTAGTTTGGTAACAGAATAAAATATATAAAAAGAAGTTATCTGTGGTGTATGTGGGATCATTGGTGGGCTTTGTCCTTAGATATAAGTGTAGGAGGGGGCATTTCAGATGAATGTTGCTATTTCTACAAGTCAAGCCAAGTAACTCAATAGAATAAAAATTTGCCATTATTAATTATTATTACTATTAATTTTGTCAAGCTTGGGCAGCTATATGTCATATCTTCAGTAAAAAGGAATATCCGTAGCCTAGACATTGAAACTAGTATATTTATGGTTCCAGATACCAACACAGCTGAGTGATGCCCTTCATTCAGGAGCTCCTGGGGAACAAGGTGCTATATAACATAGTGAAATGGGAATCAGTGAGTGCAGGAAAAATAACTTCATCAGGAAAGTGAATCCAAGATTCTTAAAAGGGCAGAGTACTTTTCTCATTCGTTGTTTCGTTTACCTCCATTCAATTAAAGAGACTTGGGGTCATCGATGTTTCTTTTCTCTTCCATTTCATTTTTGACTTAATACACAAATGGAGTATGTTATTGACAGAGGGGCCCCCTTGTGGTCCAGCGTAAAGTCCCTTATTCAATCAAAACTCTGCACACCGAAAACCTGTATGATTCATAAGCAAGTGGCATAGGTGTTTGCACTAGGTCATATTTCAACAGGTAGCATACCTCCAATTTATTTGTTTATTTTTGAGTTGCTTACTTTGTATTTGCATTTTCTGGGTACTAGATTCTTGGCAAGAATCAGGTAAGGCTATCATAGCCCAATATATGGAGTTCTATAACTCAGCACTTTAAAGAAAATAGTCCTCAAATAGTTTTTAAAAGGCAAATTAAATAATTATTTGTTTTTTTAAAAAAATCTCTGTACTTTTAAAATGCTATTAATTTAAACATAATTATGGACAGTAAATTGCTAGCGATAAATGATGGGGTTCTGGACGAGCCAGACATTGCACAGCTTCCCTTGGGGCAAACATGGTGATCGATGTCGGTTTCGCATGCTGGAGTCATTCAACTTGGTGTTGTAGTCTTATATATATATTTAATTTCATATTTAAATTGTAAAATTATTTTGACTATAGTCAATCTGTTGTGCTATTAAATACTAGATATTATTTATTCTTTCTAACTATTTTTTGTACTCAATAACCATCCCCACCTCACCCTCATAGGCTACACTACCCTTTGCAGCCTTTAGTAACTATCCTTCCGCTCTCTCTCTCCATGCGTTCCATTGTTTTGATTTTTACATCCCAAAAATAAATGAGAACATGCAATGTTTGCCTTTCTGTGCCTGGATTATTTCATCTAAAATAAAATGTTTGTCTTTCACCTAAAATAATAAAATGTTTGTCTTTCTGTGCCTGGATTATTTCTCCTCAAATAATGATCTCCAGTTCCATTCTTGTTGTTGCAAATTTTTTCCATTTGTCTTTACCTTCTGTTATGGTACCATACCCATCTGTGTTCAAATATTTTTTGTACTGAAAAGTATATATATATATATATATATATATATATATATATGTATATACGTATATATATGTATATATGTGTATATATGTATATATGTGTATGTGTGTATATATGTGTATATATGTATATATGTATATATGTATATATGTGTATATATGTATATATGTATATATATCTCCAATTCCCTGTGATACTGAGGAAAGACAGCATATATATATATATCTACTGAGTGACAGGTGATATTATACCATATATATATATATAAAAAACAAGGAATTGTTTCCAGGAACCCCAAAGATACCGAAATCTGAGCATGCTCAGCTCAAGTCCCTTATATAAAATGGCATAGTTATATTGTTTCTCTGATTTTTGGCTAAGATGAAGTTTAGTATCTGTTCTTATCAGTTTAAAGTGGCATAGTATTTGCATATAGCCTATGCATCCTCTAGTATACATTAAGTAATCTCTAGATTACTTAATACTACTTAATACAACATACATGCTATATAAATAGTTGTTATACTATATTTTTTATTTGCATTATTTTTTATTGTTGTATTGTTATTTTTTAATATTTATTTCCAAATTTTTTTTTTTATTATTATACTTTAGGTTTTAGGGTACATGTGCACAATGTGCAGGTTTGTTACATATGTATCCATGTGCCATGTTGGTTTGCTGCACCCATTAACTCGTCATTTAGCATTAGGTATATCTCCTAATGCTGTCCCTCCACCCTCCTCCCACCCCACAACAGTCCCCGGAGTGTGATGTTCCCCTTCCTGTGTCCATGAGTTCTCATTGTTCAGTTCCCACCTATGAGTGAGAACATGCAGTGTTTGGTTTTTTGTCCTTGCAAAAGTTTACTGAGAATGATGTTTTCCAGTTTCATCCATGTCCCTACAAAGGACATGAACTCATCATTTTTTATGGCTGCATAGTATTCCATGGTGTATATGGGCCACGTTTTCTTAATCCAGTCTATTGTTGTTGGACATTTGGGTTGGCTCCAACTCTTTGCTATTGTGAATAGTGCCGCAATAAACATACGTATGCATGTGTCTTTATAGCAGCATGATTTATAGTCCTTTGGGTATATACCCAGTAATGGGATGGCTGGGTCAAATGGTATTTCTAGTTCTAGATCCCTGAGGAATCACCACACTGACTTCCACAATGGTTGAACTAGTTTACAGTCCCACCAACAGTGTAAAACTGTTCCTATTTCTGAATGTCCTCTCCAGCACCTGTTGTTTCCTGACTTTTTAATGATGGCCATTCTAACTGGTGTGAGATGGTATCTCACTGTGGTTTTGATTTGCATTTCTCTGATGGCCAGTGATGATGAGCATTTTTTCATGTGTTTTTTGGCTGCATAAATGTCTTCTTTTGAGAAGTGTCTGTTCATGTCCTTTGCCCACTTTTTGATGGGGTTGTTTGTTTTTTTCTTGTAAATTTGTTTGAGTTCATTGTAGATTTTGGATATTAGCCCTTTGTCAGATGAGTAGGTTGCAAAATTTTTCTCCCATTCTGTAGGTTGCCTGTTCACTCTCATGGTAGTTTCTTTTGCTGTGCAGAAGCTCTTTAGTTTAATTAGATCCCACTCATCAATTTTGGCTTTCGTTGCCATTGCTTTTGGTGTTTTAGATATGAAGTCCTTGCCCACACCTGTGTCCTGAATGGTATTGCCTAGGTTTTCTTGTAGGGTTTTAATGGTTTTAGGTCTAACATGTAAGTCTTTAATCCATCTTGAATTAATGTTTGTATAAGGTGTAAGGAAGGGATCCAGTTTCAGCTTTCTACATAAGGCTAGCCAGTTTTCCCAGCACCATTTATTAAATAGGGAATCCTTTCCCCATTGCTTGTTTTTGTCAGGTTTCTCAAAG
Organism: Symphalangus syndactylus; assembly: GCF_028878055.3. NCBI lineage: Eukaryota > Metazoa > Chordata > Mammalia > Primates > Hylobatidae > Symphalangus > Symphalangus syndactylus. The sequence goes on along the minus strand of NC_072428.2, from coordinate 70,469,128 downwards.
ATCAGATAGTTGTAGATATGTGGCATTATTTCTGAGGGCTCTGTTCTGTTCCATTGATCTATGTCTCTGTTGTGGTACCAGTACCAGGCTGTTTTGGTTACTGTAGCCTTGTAGTATAGTTTGAAGTCAGGTAGCGTGATGCCTCCAGCTTTGTTCTTTTGGCTTAGGATTGACTTGGCCATGCGGGCTCTTTTTTGTTTCCATATGAACTTTAAAGTAGTTTTTTCCAATTCTGTGAAGAAAGTCATTGGTAGCTTGATGGGGATGGCATTGAGTCTATAAATTACCTTGGGCAGTATGGCCATTTTCATGATATTGATTCTTCCAACCCATGAGCATGGAATGTTCTTCCATTTGTTTGTATCCTCTTTTATTTCATTGAGCAGTGGTTTGTAGTTCTCCTTGAAGAGGTCCTTCACATCCCTTGTAAGTTCGATTCCTAGGTATTTGATTCTCTTTGAAGCAATTGTGAATGGGAGTTCACTCATGATTTGGCTCTCTGTTTGTCTGTGATTGGTGTACAAGAATGCTTGTGATTTTTGTACATTGATTTTGTATCCTGAGACTTTGCTGAAGTTGCTAATCAGCTTAAGGAAATTTTGGGCTGAGACAATGGGGTTTTCTAGATATCCCATCATGTCATCTGCAAACAGGGACAATTTGACTTCCTCTTTTCCTAATTGAATACCCTTTATTTCCTTCTCCTGCCTGACTGCCCTGGCCAGAACTTCCAGCACTATGTTGAATAGGAGTGGTGAGAGAGGGCATCCCTGTCTTGTGCCACTTTTCAAAGGGAATGCTTCCAGTTTTTGCCCATTCAGTATGATATTGGCTGTGGTTTTGTTATAGATAGCTCTTATTATTTTGAGATACATATTTCCAAATGTTTTTAATTCACTGTTGGTTGAATCTGTGAATGCAAAATCCGTGGATATGGAGGGCTGAATGTACACACACATACACACACACACATTCATAATTTTCAAAGTCAAGTGTCAAGCAGTGTGTGTTTACCTGCATGTGTATGTGAATTAACTCTGTTCCTGAGGCGGTTTTATTTCCCTCCAATGGATTCTACTTTATTTCTTAATGTCAAGAAATGGCTTATCTCTATCTGAGTACCTGTACTTCCTTTCTCTATCTCTCTCTGCTGTCTCTGTCTCTGTCTGTCTCTCTCTCTCTATCTTAGTGTTTGTGTGTGTGTGAGAGATCACCATTCTACCTGCACCACTCAAAATGCAGTTCTCATAACGAAAAGATTGTATTATTCACGGAGGTCTCAAACGAAAATGTTTCTCCCATTGGACAGAAATGAGGATGCCCTGGCACTTCTCATATAACACTCCTTAATATATTCTTTCAATTGCAACAGTTTAGAATTATTATTGATGAATAATTCTAATACCATCTAGTGTCCAATAACATATTAGCGAAACATGATAATTTACCACATCCTGTCTGTATTCTTGTTCATTTATTATTCATTCTGTCGTACTCTGTACCTTTTTATAGGCCACTTCAATTAGTTTTTTACTAGAGCTGGAAACATGTTACTTCTCCTATGAACCAGCCAAGTTTTTATGTGCTTATTATGGATTCAACATACCCCTCTTCTCAATTCACAAGAAATGGCTCCTCTCTATCTGAGATAGAGCAAGTTGAAGTCCTATCCCTCCAGTACTGTACTTTACAATGTGAAGGCCTGGGACAGAATCTCCTCCACAGCCCCCCAGAAGGAACCAATCCCACTGACACCTTAATTTTATACTTCTAGAGTCTAAAGCTGTGAGACAATAAATTTTTGTTGTTTTCAGCCACTAAGTTTGAGGTGATTTGTTCTGGCAGTCCTAGGAAACTAATACAGTGCCTCTATTAAAACAATTCATCTTGTTTACTCCAGTTTTGTTTTTTTCTGGCATATCTGTTTCAGACTGGACTATGTACTCATCAAGAGAAATGACCTTATCTGTCATATACTTCACTCTGTGGTATTTGTGTGAGGGACATAAAATGTAAGATATGATATGCTATATAAGATATGATACCTGCCTTAAACTTCAGTGTTTATTCATCAAATTTTTATTGAGTGCCTGATGTAATTATGTAACAACCACTCCTCAGGATACTGGTCATACAACGGTGAGCACAGAGATGATGGTCTCCTGTCTCATGGAGCAAACATTCTGGAAAATGGTGGGGTGGGGGGACATTAAAAACACAAACAAAAAGAAAATAATTGCACAAAAATAATTGTCAAGCAGGAGAAAAACATCTGTATGTAAAGAAGAGGAAGCAGCGATCATTCTTGGCCATGGGATGATCTGGAAAGGCTTCTAAAAGGGGCAGTAGATTTTAATAAACAGCACACAGAGAGAGAATATTTCCTTGTGAAGAAGAGAATGGGGAAGGACTCCTGGGTCATTAGTAGTTCATTTGCCTGGAGCATAGAGAAATAGAATAAGTAGAGTAATCATGGCAATGATAGTTTTTTGGGTGTTTTTAAAATGCTTACTAAGTATCAGCCTTACATTATCTCATTTACCTTCACATTTTTTTGACGTAGGCTGTTGTCATCCCAATTTACAGATAAGGTTGTTGAGTTTTCCTTAACCATAGCTTTGTACTTATTAGTATACCATACCACCTGTCACTCAGATTTATTCCTAGGGATAACTATAATTTGAAAAGAGATCTCTGACTCCACAGGCTTTGTTTTTTTTTTTATTCCATAACAGAGAATTATTCCCTAAAATGCAGAGTCAGAAAGAGAGGTTGCAGGCAGATTTTAGAATACTTCTATTACTAATCAAAGACTATAAAAATATACTTTACAGTAAACAAAGGGGAAAATCAAACTTCTGCAAAGTAGTAACATGATACACATGCTAAAACATTGAAATAGGAAAAAGTATTGGGGGAAGTAGGATTCCTTAGCACTTACTGAAGGAAAGATCCAGATAAGAAATGTAAATGTACCAGGCTTGGTGGCTCACACCTGTAATCCCTGCACTTTGGGAGGCCATGGCTGGTAGATCGCTTGAGGCCAGGAATTTGACACCAGCAGGGCCAACATGGTGAAATCCCATCTGTACTAAAAATATAAAAATTAGCTAGGCGTGGTGGCATGCACCTGTAATCCCAGCTAGTCAGGAGGCTGAGGCAGGAGAATCGTTTGAACCCAGGAGGTGGAGGTTGCAGTGAGCCAAGATTGTGCCACTGCACTTCAGCCTGACCGACAAAGTAAGACTCTGTCTCAAAAACACACACACACACAAAAACAAAACAAGAAATGTAAATCCATCATCAGAATGACTTAGTGTGCACAAGAAGCATCTCAGTTGTCTGTTAAAAATTCCTACTTCTTTGTAATGAGAATATTCAAAAATCTCTCTTCAATGTGGTGGATAAATTACCTCAATTTGATCATTACACAATGCACCCATTTAAACACATATCAAAACATCAGTTTCTACCCCATAAATATGCACAATTATTATGTGTCAATTATATTTTTGTTTAAATTCTACTTCCAGTCACCACCCCAGAGGACTGCTGACGTGAGGAGGTTTTAGACAATATTCTGTTCTTCCCTAGCCAAGGGCTTAGGGAGGAAATGTAAGCCAAACTTCCTTTTTCACAGCAAGCTCTTGGACTGCAGGGATCAAATTTCATTCATCTTTTTATTCCCTTTTCCCCTTGGTCCCAGACCCTTGTTCATAATAAGCATGTGGATGACTTGAATTGAATTGTAAGAGTGAAAGACTCTTGTCAAAGAAGAATCATTAAGACTGTGTGAATTTAAAAAGAGAACAAATTCAAGAGAACATGCTTTGTAAGTCTGGGAAAGAGAACGTGCAGGGTACAAGGGCGGTAACATGTGACCAAGAAGAGAAGAGTAAAATGAACCCACTAGCCAATTATATTCGAGTGATCTGCTACTTAGAATGCGTGATTGAACTCCTAGGAGGTCTTATAGCTACTGAGTACTTTTTTTTTGCCAGACTTTGAAAGCACTTTGAAGAGAGGGTGTCACCTAAAGGTTGGTGATTTGTATTGGGTTTCCCCACCCTAGAACTGGCAGGCACCATTCTCTTTGATAAATATCATAGGAAGAAATCAGAGAATCGTATTTTCCATTGGAATAGTTGGAAGATATATAGAGAAGCCTAATGTGGTTTTCTGAGTTGGAAATTTGCTGGAACATAGGGATGTGAATGCCCATCTTCTCAAAAGACATGCTGTAGATGCCAATAGATCTGAGCAGCAGGATGGAATTTATCAAAATAAATGGCAGGATTATCCAGTGCTGGAGCCCTTATTTAAGAAGCCCATATTAATTGAACTGAATGTAGTTGGCATTCCAACAAATGTATACTGAAAGAAAAATAGCAAAAACAACTTAGGGGATGTGTTCTCTCAAGTGGTTGATAATTTGTTTCCTATCCTCTTCTGTCACTGAATCTGGATGTGGAAAGGTCCATTCTAGTTTCATTTTGCTTCAGCTACTCAGATCTTGGCTGTACCCTAGAACTTTTCATGATGGATAATTGTACCCTTCTATACTTTTCATTTAAACCATGTCACTCACCAATAATCACCTACATTTTCAGCTAATTGCCTCTAGTGCCTTGGCTCCAAACATTCTTTGACCCCACTATATTTATACTTTTCCTCATTCCTTTTTACCCCTAAAATTTGCAGTCCCCTTCTTACCTAGCTAATATTTTACAATCTCTCCCACAAACACCCTCAAATCGCCTTGCACCTCTCTTCTTCATTGTGTTACTTTTGTAAAATCCAGGCCCTATTTAAATGCAATTTTCCATGTATTCTGTGCCTGAACCTATGCAGCTAATGTAGCTGAAGCAAAGCAGGGGTATCAGCTGGCCTCACTTTAAATTCTTCATCCTTAATTGGAAATGTATCTTCACACTCCCTGGCAATTCTACTTTATATATTTTTACACCTATTACTTTCCTGAACATCCAATACTGCCTTGCTCCTCTTCATTTTGGTTTATGAACCTGGCTTCCTATTTCACTGGGGAAATAGAAGTAATCAGTAGATAACTAGCACATCTTTTCACCACCACATTGACCAGCCCATCCTATCTGTACATGTTTATTGTCTCTTCCTTCCTGTTCTTACTTGAGCTGTACATGATCCTCTCTGATCACACTTATGCACAAGGTCTCATTCTCTTTCACTTCAGCAATTAGACTCTTCCTTAAAAAATAATTTTCTGTCTCAACTTGGTTATTCCCATAATAGTGCAAACATGTTGTAATATCTTTTTTCTTTAAAATAACCCCTTTTCTTTAAAATAATTTCCAACTATCACCTGATTGCTCTCTCTATACATAAAATTCCTTAAAAGAGATTTCTTATGTTGCTTCTCTCCCTTTTCTCTCTTCCCGTTATCATTTGGATCTACTTCAAAAGGTTTACCGTACTAAGAAAAAAAGCTCTTCTCAAGATTACCTATGATTTCCATAGTGCTAAATTCAGTGATAAATTTAGTCTTTTTCTTAATCAGCCTCTCGGTATCTTTGATTCAGTGGGTAATTATCTCCTTCTTGAAATACTTTCTTCACTTGACTTCTGGGAGCTACTCTCAGTTTTCCTATTCACTTTAGATGCTCCCCTAAGCTCTCTTTACTTATTTATCTCATCCCTCCACTGGAGTTCCCTAGGGTTCAGTCCTTAGATCCTTTCTCTATCAACACTCACTCACAAGGTGATATCACATAGCCTTTGAATAGTATCTGAATGTTGATGATGGTCAAATGTTATTTCCCCTAAACTCGAGATACTATTCAGCTCCTACTAGACATCCTTACCTCCTTACCTGCACAATTAATAGACACATCGAATTTAATATATCCTAAGTTGGACTCTTGATGTCCTGCTCCTCCAAACCTGGTCCTCTTGCACATTTTCTATCTCATTAAATGTCTATTTCTTCCCATTGCTTAAGCAATTCAGAGTCACTCTCGAAGTGACTTTTCTCATTTCCCCATGCATATTTGATCCATCAGTCGTGTTAATTATGCCTTTAAAATGTGTCAAGAATCTAATTACTCCTCTTCCACTGCTAACTTTTCTTCAAATGACCAGCAGCTGTCTCCTGGATAAATATAATGCTTTACTTTTGGTATTTCTGACTCAGCATTTGTTTCCTTATTATCCATTCTGAACATAGCATGTAGGTCAGACCAGGTTTTGTCACCTCTATGTCCCAAAGTCTACAGTGATTCCCACCACCCTCCTTATCACGGCTAACAAGGCCCTACATGATCTGGTCCCCACTTCTTTTCAGACCTAATTTCTTCTACTTTTTTCAGGCCTCACTCATTAACCACACTGTCCTCCTTGGTGTGCTTCCACTCTTAGCACATTCCCAGCAAAGGCCTTTTGTTCTGATTGTCCCCCTGCTTGGAGCTCTCTTCCTTAAATGTCTGCAAAATATCTGCTTATCTTCTTCCATCACATCCTTCAGGCCTTTCCTCAAATGCCAATTTCTCAGGGAGGTTTTCCCTGGCAACCATATCTAAGATTACACTTTCCTACCACAGCACTATCTAACCCCACCCCTGCACAGTTCTCTTCCTATTTACAGCCATCTAACCTACTACATATGTGACATATCTATGTATTGACTGTTTCCCCCTAGAATATATGTACAATGAGGGCATGGATTTTGTTCACTGTTTCATTTCCAGCACCGTAAAGAGAACCTGATATATAAGTAACAATTGAATACTTAAAGGCAGGCAACTCTAGGGTTTCTTCCTCAGACCTCTGTACCAGAAATTGAAATAGGAAATAGAAGATATTGAGGATACTAGATATTCTCTACCTGTGTTATTGACCAGAAACAGCAACATATACTTTTTCTTTACAAGGACTAAGCTAACCAATAACGAAGCAATGTCACTGACAATCACACCCATGGAATGAATTTTAATAAAAATATATTTTTATTTTGGATGCTTTTTGATATATTTGAGAGAATGAATTGAGAATTTTTGTGTTTTTAAGTCAGGTGGACTCCTAATAACTTTTACAGGCTAAGTTAAAAAGGTCTCATTTTCTCTAAAGAATTTCTGACTTACCAGTCAGTCACTCTTTCCTCAGCATATTTTATGTATATCTTAACTCTAGCTCTTATCACATTATTTCATAGTTCGCTGTATTGGGTTAATTCTACAGCTAGGCTTTGTGTCCCCAGGAGCTACAACTGCTTCTGTCACATAGTAGGTTCTCATAAATCTTTGTTGAATAGCTTATGTAGACTCAGATGCCACAGGATTGGCAATAATTCACTGTTATTACAAAAAGAGACTTAATATAAAACATCACCTTGTTTGTAGACATATTAAAGAAGAAGGGAACCATGAAACACAATCTTAAGGAATTACGATGTGTCCTCTAAGTTTTGGATTTAATTGTCCTACCTAAATCTTAACAAACAAAAGCACATTGATACTTTATTTTTCTTCTTCTTATATTTTGTATTACCCTGACTTAGTCACCAGATGTCACTATGAGACTGTTGTCCAGGTCACTCTTTCTTTAAACAAGAAGGAAACAAAGACCTCATAAGAGGCATAGAGCAAAACCTATGTCCTTGCGGAAACACCTTATACATGTTAAGGCTAGTAGCTTTAGCCTTTTATTTTAGAGTGGATTTTGGCATGGCTTAGTGCGTAAGAAATAGCACTGGACTGGGAATCGAGAATCCTGGATTTTAGCCCCAATTCTGTCATTTTAAAATATTTGACCACCTGGTAGATTTCTTTACCTTTCTGGGCTGTGAAAGATATCCTCGTCTGAAAATAAGGGTGGCAAAAGAACCTCAAAATCTTCAAGCTCTAACATCCAGTGATTCTATTCCCTTCTTTTGCTAATTTCTTGGAAAGTAGCCAGAGGTCTTTACTCCCAGGGATGATTTGGAAAGTCAGCATAAGTGAGAATAATGAGTACCTATTGCATACTCTATTTTATTCTAAACACCGTCTCTGCTAGGTTTTGACCTACCATGAAGTGGGGAAACCTTTATGGTCACTCTCACTTCTACACAGTCTCTGTATATTGGTGGTACACATTGTGTGAAATTCCTTTTCCATCTAGAGATTGCTTCATTTTTTTATTATAAAAACATTACACAAAATTTGTTTAAGGTGTCATGTAAATATACTTTTAGTGACTGTCATTTTTGGGGTTTCGCTCTCACAGGAAAATGAATTATTTATATTAGGTATTTCTGAATACCTAATCTGAATATTCTTGCTTTTTTTTAAAACCAGTTCTCTGCAATGTTCACCCATCCACCTACCTAAAATATGCACCACTTAATCTTTTATTCATGCTGCTCCACAGCATCCTGTAATCATAACCCACTTGTGGTAGACTCAGACACTGTTGTTGTATGAATGCCTCATTTATGTCTTTCTGTGCATATTTATGTTTCAGTTAGCTATTTTCATTGCATGTAGTTCCTTCCATAGTGTGGGTTCTTGTATTCTCAGCCATTTTCTTTGTCATTATTTTACTCAGAGTCGAACCACAGAGTAAATATTTTTAAGAACAGTCTAAATTACATGGAGCCTTTAACACTTAGAGGCACTATCCTAATACCCAAATTATTATATAGAACAAGTTGACATATGCTTTTATAGAATTATCTAATCCTGAAACATATCTTGAGTATTTACTAAATGCTCCACACTGTTGATGTTCTGGGATTGAAACAACAGATAACACTGTGGCACAGAGAGAGCAGGAACAAGCATTTACACAGCAAAGTGGTGACCTGTTACAGTGGAGTTGTGTGTAACACACTGTGGGAGGCTAGAGGAAGGCAGCCAGGCTTCACAGAGGGTGGTATAGACTTACCCTTGAGCTGACCTTCAAAAATAGTCAAGAGGGTTTGCATGGGAGGTTGGGAGTCTATTCCAGGCAGAGGGGGCAGCAGAGGCAAAGAAAAAGAGGTTTGTGACTACATATTAAACTGGAGAAGTGCATATTGTCTGTACTTACTGCTTAGCAAGAGAGTAGAATGATTTACTGGGAGGTGAGACTGAATTAATATTAATGTATTGATTTCTCTTTGAAATTTACAAAATTTTCTCCTCTCCCCTTCCTTCTTTATGTAGTTTGATTCTACTGGAGTCAGTTCAGGTGTTTCTTAGGAAATTGTTCTTTATGATCTCTGTGAGTTGACATAAAATATACATTATATATGTTCTGTGACACATTGTTACTCTTATATGTTAGTTGTTTAACACCTATATGGGCTCTTGCCTCAGCTAAACAGTGAGTTCTCAAAGGTCACATTCATGATTAGCAGCCACACTAAATTATTATTACATGGAAGAATGGAAGGCAAGAATGAAGAAAGGAATGGTGGGAGGGAGGAAAGAATATAGGCAGGAAAAAGAAAGAAGGGGCGGAATAAGAGCTTCTAGTGGAAGATGGAATTAATGTTTTTCAAGAGCATCTTAGTTTCTTAGATGCTCAAATACAATGAGAAATATATTTGAGCATCCTGAATTGCGTGAAAGTTTTAAAATAATATTTGTCAATGTTCAGGAGAAAAATTCTTCTGAGCATGTGAAACAAGAGGAAGACCGAAGGTAGATATGCAAAGAACCCTATCCACAGTTACTGAGTGTGTTTAGTAGGGTAGAAATTGAGAAAAACTGCCTTATAGAAAGCTCAGCTCCAAAATAACTGGCATGAGATTTAAACTTAGCATGTATAGGTTACATAAAATAATATCACATTCCAATATTAGATATCAGGGACCCTAAAAGGGCAATAGTGCAAGGTCTTTCATTGCACCGTCTTGATATTTCTAAGTCAAACTGCTTTTTGTTTCAAGGAAACAAAACCTCTTGAGGAAGAAACTTCTGAGATGGCTACTGCCAGAGATATACAACCTGCCCAAGTGAGGGTTAGGAAAAGCTGAAGCCAGGCAGACATGACTGAGGGTCCAGGCTCTACCTCTTGGTAGCTATGTGACCATCAGCAAGGTGCTGTGTTTCTTTTACCCAAGCTTCAGTTTCCTTGCTTATTAAATAGAAATAATGAGTTTTTTTTTTTCTTTCTGACAGAGGGGGCAGCAAAGACAAAAAATTGATTACAAGAAAGGGAGTATCTGAAAAACTCGGCATTGTGCCTGACACGTAGTTAAGTGCTCGGAAAATAATAGCCATAATTATTGTTGACAAGTCTGGAGCAGGAAAACAAACAAGCATACAAAACACAAGATTAGACTGTAGGTTAAAAAATACAAGGTCTAGTTCTGGCTCTGTCATTTATTTGCTATGTAACCTCAGTCACATGTGTTTTTTTCCCTCATCTATACAAATGGAGAATACTACCTATTGTACCTACTTGGCAGTATCACATGCGATTATATAGATATAGATATATACAGCACTATATGGTCTAAGGGATCATTTTTATTACAGGCTTGATACGAAAAATGCAGAGTTCCACTCCTTCAAGATTCAGCACCCGCGCATTGTTCTGCCTGACAGCCTAGGACTGATGCTACTTGCAGAATTTTAGTGCTCTGGTTACTGAAAACAGTATCACATGGCACCGTGCAAAGTACAGTGCCCATTTTATGGTCTTATGAAGCACACATGCCAAAGTTGAGAGTTTAATTGAAAACCTAGCAGTTTTTCATGTCTCAATGTAGATGTCTCATGGTACTCTACATTTTTAAAGAAAGTCTTAATAATTTAGCAACATAGTGTTTTGTTGTCATGGTTATCATAAACATCCCAGTCACCATCGAGTGTTATTCATTTGTAGGTTATTTAGTCAATCATTCTACTCACTATTCTTAGAGACTGATATGATTTAAAGATACTATTGTCCTTTTCAATTCTTGTTTCTGCAATTAAGATACACTACAACATTTTCTTATATTAATGCCAAGTCTTTTTAAAAATGTCAGCTTTATTCCAAATAATCTCCTCAAATAATACGTTAAGGACTTCCAGAAAACATGGGGACTACCAAACCAATACTCACTCTTTATAGCTAAGGAAAACTGAGCTCCAGAGAGTTTTAGAGATTTATGCAAACTTCTATGGTGTTAGTTGAAGAATATTAGGTGTTCTTGCCCACATGTTTTCCAAGGCAGATCATGTCATCCTTGAAGGTAAAGTCATATTTGTTTTGTTTTGTTTTAATTCAGTTTACTTCATAGCATTTGCATTTAATATAAAGTTAATTAATTCAGTAAATGTCACTTGTTTCTTTATATTGTTACATTTTGTTTTATGTTATCCCTGGTAAGTCATTATAAACTTCATTTTCAAAATAATTTCCACACTAACAATTTTGTTATATCTTAGCCATATCCCGTTGAAGAACATAGGATAGTTATCACTCTATTATAAATTTTACATCCCAAATAATGATATTGAGATTCAAAGAATTTATGGCCTTGCTCAATGTCTCATGGCTAGTAAAAGAAGATGTCAGAATTTAAATACAAGTCTCTGACACCAAGCTTTCTCTAATCCACAAAAAGTATTATTTAAATGAAAATATTAATTGCTTAGAGAAAGTCAACTTGAAGAAATAAGGAAGTCAGTGTTGCTTGGACTTGGAGGTGATAATTTTCATTTTCTTCAGAGCTCATGTGAAACTAGACACTTTCTGTTCCTGGATTGGAATCCCATTATGTAATTTGAAGTATTGTTAGTCCTTAAGACACTAGACACTGACACGTTTAAGCATAATTTTGTAAGCTCCGTTCAGAGTAAGATATAATGAGATTGTTTTTGAATGCCCCATACTAATGCCTTTCTCCACCAGAGCAGTTAATGGTGGCTTCTATATGTGTGTTATGTGTGCACTTCCTCAAATTGTCAACAAACCACCGAACTTGGCTTCCTCAGTTTGAAAATATCTTATTGCTTTCAAAAAATTGCAGTATTACAACTCCAGAAAAAAATGTAATTTTGATCAGATGCATTCATTAAGAAATAATTATTATTAAATTTGATTTTATTTATTCTGTATTACAGTTAAATACCATATAGTAACTATTTATTATTATGCTGCTTCCTCTTAAACAGGTTTTGAGATAGGCTCATATATGCAATAGATTAATAAAATATAAGTACACATGAAAAATTGACAATGGTTGAAGAATGATGCATAATGCTTGAATAAAAGAAAAGAGGAAAGAATGAATTTTCTCTAAATTCAGCCATTATTTATGTATTTTATAATCATAGAATTTTAGAACAAGAAGAAATCTTATAGTTTTTATTATTGAATTTCTTTTTTTGTAGCTGAAAAAATTATAGACCTAAGTGTTTTGCCAAATAACACACAGTCAGTTGGTACCAGCACCAGGACCAGGACATAAGTTATTTTTTAACTTTGTGCCAGAACATCCCCAACCTGACATATCTGACTTCCTTAATAACGCATTACTTAGTAATTTGACTCTACTTTTACTTTTCCTTTGTAATCCCCAAAGTGAATTACATGACCAGAAAGCAGAAGTTCAGAAGGAATATATTTATGATCAAACTTTGTCTTCCCTTTTCAAATATATTTTTCTTATTATTTGCTTAAGCAATCATATTGAGTGAAGAATAGCATCTAGCAGTTTGCTCATTCAATGTGCATTGCTGATAGCTACCATAAATATTGTAAACCACTGATACAACTCTTTCTTTTCTCATTCCAAAAAAGGACATAGGTAGGGGAGCCATGTGAATATCTCATCACACCATGGCTGGATTATTGGCTAGTACAACTCTGAGTCCTTCTCTCTACTCCCAATCAATTCCAGCCATAAACTTTATGCTCATTCAATCCATGAACAAGAACATCACCTTAAAATATTGATTTATCAGAACAAAATAATCAATGACTCATTTAAAATTATTAAATCTAAACTTCTTTAACAAAGCTCTACAAAATCAAACCCTATGAACTAGTATTGTAATGAGGGAGGGAAGGTATGCATAGCGCGAGTTTTAGATTTTTTTTTTTTTTTTTTTGAGACGGAGTCTCGCTCTGTAGCCCAGGCTGGAGTGCAGTGGCGCGATCTTGGCTCACTGCAAGCTCCGCCTCCCGGGTTCACGCCATTCTCCTGCCTCAGCCTCTGGAGTAGCTGGGACTACAGGCGCCTGCCACCGCGCCCGGCTAATTTTTTGTATTTTTAGTAGAGACGGGGTTTCACCGTGGTCTCGATCTCCTGACCTCGTGATCCACCCGCCTCGGCCTCCCAAAGTGCTGGGATCACAGGCGTGAGCCACCGCGCCCGGCGAGTTTTAGATTTTAAATTGGAGGAGTAGGTGCTATTTGAGGGAGATTCAGGGAAGGATCCAATCCTAACGTCAAAGTCAGAGGCATACTCCATCCTCACAAAGGGGGACAAGAAGCAGTGAAGGCAGGATGCAGTCTTGTCCTCAGAAAAGAAGCTTGAACCTGTAGAACGACTCCCATAGAAGAAAAAGGCACAGGTGGAACTTCCCAAGGACTCTCTTCTCTACATTGGCAGGCCACCTGGCAGTTTCTGGGGACTGAGACCCAGGTGCTTTAGCCAGATGGGGTTGCCTCAGGGAAAATGCAAACAGAGTTGATCTTACTCTGCCTTCCTTTCTAATCTCCAGGGTTTCCTGAACAAGTTTCACTGAATTTTTGATCAGAAGCAGCTTTGGGCTGTCTGAAAAAGAATTCTCTTGATCTGCATAGTTCTTTATGCACCATTAAGTAGAAGGCACCTCAGTTCAGTCTTTTACCATGAAACCAAACATATCCTTTTTAGGTCCATGTTGGAATAGTTCTTTGACCAAATAAAAAAGAAAGGATTATATATCAGGTTATGAACAAAGAGCAAGTGTGATAGAGACAGATTGGTCAGAAAGTACACGCTGGAATTCTGAACTGGATTTAGGAAGACTGCTGTTCCAAAATCACTTTAGAGACTATATAAGCAAAACAATAAATTACAATGTAAAATAAAAATATTAACACTTCTATTTTTATATAAGAATAATTATCATTTAATGTAGTATAATATTTAATATAATAGATTAACACATATTCATTATTCATGTATCAGAAATACATTTTCCAAAATTTTCTCTGATGGGTGAAGCATCAAAGAAGTTTGGAGACTGTTGCTCTGGACCTTCTCTTCATAGGCTCATGAATCTTGCAGAACTATTTACTTCAACATTTTAGAAAGACATGAGCAGATTACAGATGAATCTGCTAAGCCTCCTGGAATAACTAGGGATATGATCGTGAAGCCAGTGTGAGTTTACGGTAACTAGTCAAACTGAGGGGCCAGAAAGAGGATATGAAAATGCCTTGCTTTTCTTCTAGAATATAGACATTCAATGGATAAGAAAAAAATCATAAAAACAGGAAAACTGAGACCCAGAGAGATACATTTAAATGTTTAAGATAACAAACCTCCTAACAAGTAGAGTGAGCATTTGAATTCAGTTCAATTTTTCATCAAGGCCTGTGTCTTGCTGCTACAACTTGAAGCATTCGTTCTTTTGTTTATATTATTTGCATGACATAATAGCCTCTTTTCTGTCCTTTCCTTCATCTGAGTCCTTTCCTTCCTTCAAGACTCAGTCCCTCTTTTCCATGAAGCCCTACTGATGATTCCAGCACTTATTATTCAGTGTCTTTTTCCAAACTCCAGACATGAACTTTGTTTATTGAGAATTTACTCCATGCCAGCCACATAGGCATTTCACATCTCCTCACATAACTCTGTAAGTTGTTGCGGTAGCCAGAATAATGGCTCCCAAAGATGTTCACATCCTAATCCCTGAAACCTGTAGATATGTAACATGACAAAAAAATTTACAAATTAAGGCGATGTACATTAAAATACGCAGCTTATCCTGGGCTATCTGAGTGGGTCCAATCTATTCACATGAGCCCTTAAAAGTGGAAGAGGAAAGTGGAACATCTGAGATGTGTCAGAAGAAGATGCAGGAGAGATCCAAAGCACGAGAAGGCCCGGACCCACTGTAACTGACTTTGACAAAGAACAAAAGGGCAACAAGCAAAGGAATGTAGGTGGCCTCTAGAAGCTGGGATTGGCCCTCAAATGACAGCCAGCAAAGAAATGGGGAGCTCAGCCCTACAACTGCAAGAAACTGAATTCTGTCAATATCCCAAATGAGCAAGGAATTGGATTCTCCTCTAGAGCCTCCATATAGGAATATAGCCATGATGACACTTTGATTTCAGCCTTGTGGGGCCCAAAGCAAACAAGCCAAGACTTTTGATCTATGGATCTAAACTGTGAGATAATAAATTTGTGGGTTTTTTGGGCTTTTTTTTTTTTTCTTTTGAGACAGAGTTTCGCTCTTGTTGCCCAAGCTGGAGTGTAATGGCACAATCTCGCTCACTGCAACCTCTGCCTCCTGGATTCAAGTTATTCTCTTGCCTCAGCCTCCCGAGTAGCTGGGATTACAGGCATGCATCACCACGCCCAGCTAATTTTTTTGTATTTTTAGTAGAAACGGGGTTTCATCATGTTAGCCAGGCTGGTCTCAATCTCCTGACCTCAGGTGATCTGCCTGCCTCAGCCTCCTAAAGAGCTGGGATTTCAGGCATGAGCCACTGCACCCAGCCAAATTTGTGTTTTTTAAGCTGCTCAATTTGTAGTAACTTGTTATAGCAGAAATAGAAAACCAATAAAGTTTTTATTTCTGGGATAAATCCCACTTGGTCATGATGAATTATCTCTTTAATGTGTTGTTGAATTCAATTTGCTAGTATTTTACTGAAGAATTTTGCATCAATATTTATCAAAGATACTGGCCTGTAGTTTTCTTTTTTATTTTTTGATGTGTCTTTAACAAAAAACTGGCTATAGAAGGGACATACCTCAATATAGTAAAAGCCATATACAGCAGAAACTTAGCTAGTTGCATACTGAATGGGGAAAGCCTGAAAGTCTTTTCTCTGAGATCTGGAACATGACAAGCATGTTCACTTTCACCACTGTTACCAAACATAGTACTGAAAGTCCTAGCTAAGGAATCAGAAAAAAGAAAGAAAGATCATAAAATTGGAAAGGGGGAGGTCAAATTATCCTTACTGGCAGATAATATGATCTTATAGTTGGACTCCACCAAAAAACTATTAGAAACTATTAGAACTGATAAACAAATTTAGTAAAGGTGTTATCTATAACTTTCAAACAAAAATTAGAGCCATACAAGAGTTAAGCTCACACAACTTGCAATTGTCAGAATTGATGCTATTAAATATGCTTTACTTTGAATGTGTGTGACACATGGTTTCTCTTTCTCTTTCACTTGAGAGAGATAACTGTATCTTAGATACATTACTCATCTAGCTTCTCCATATTATCTGATGTAGTCTTGGACACACAGACATCCCATGGGGTGGACACTTGATGTGCTTCCCAGATCCTCCAACAATGAAGGACTTGGTGCTCTAAGAGGTGAGAATTTTGTCAGCCCCTTCAGAGATTGCCCCAGCTACAGAGCGGCCGAAACCAACCACACACCCTCCAGAGGGTTGCCTGCATAAAATGACCACTCCATACAGAAGGCCTGGCCAAGTTGGCCTGAGTCTGGACAATAATGAAGGACCCTGATAGCTTCAGAGCTCCCCATAGGGTTGGTGGAGGCTGCTATTGAGATTACTTTGCCCATCAACTTCTTCCTGCTGCTTCCTGCTTCCTTCCCCTTCCTTCAACAGATGTGGACTCCATGGACACTCCTTAATAAACATCTTGCAAGCTAAACTGCTTCTCAGAATCTGCTTCCCAGCGAACTAATCCTGTAGCATCCCACTGATACGTTTGGTTATATATGTACATATTGAATAAAGTTTATTTTACCTAGTAATTTGGGTAAAATATTAGCTCATTGTCACAAATTTCCAGAGTGCACAGAGGGACTATTTTAATTGTGCTTGCAACTTTATCTCATATTGTATGACTTTGAAAGTTGTAGAGAGCATATTTTATAAATAATCTCACTTTGGGTGTTTTTGTAGTGTATGTGTAGCGCATAAATTAGGCAGCATTCTCATACAACACATATATCAGGTACTACAGGGACAAAGGAAGATTAGCATGTATCAACAAAAACCACACATTTTATGATTAACACAGAGGATTATATGGAAAGTTGATGTATACCCTCCCCTTATTCTTTCCCTGACTCTACAACCTTGCTGTGATGTTCCTGGCTTTGTGTGAGTTAACTTACTTGGGAGTACCAGAAAAGAAAAGAGGCTTTTAAGCATAGGATTGTTTGTTTATTTGTTTGTTTGTTTAAGAGATAAGATCTCACTCTGTTGCCCAGGCTTGAGTGCAGTGATACAATCATAGTTCACTGCAGCCTTGAACTCCTGGGCACAAGCAATCCAATTCTGCCATCTCAGCCTCCTGAGTAGCTGGAACTAAAGGCATGTGCCACCATGCCTGTCATGTTTTTTTCCTTGTTAAAAGCACTGAAGCCATCTTCCTGGTACCCATGATGAGATCGCTTCTCTACTTGTCTTCTTGTTGCTTATTCTATCATCTCTGCACCTCCTGCTTTCCAAGAATTCGCTGGCTACTAGATAGCCTTCTGCTATTTTCTAGCATCCTTATGTGCTCTTAAAATATGTGACACATAAGCAAAACACTGTCCACCATCACGAGAGGTTAGATTAACAGCTTCTTTCTTTTTTGTAGTTGCAATCTTTCCTCTCTCCTTCTACCATTTTTTATTTGTTTTTAATGAAAAGAGGCTTCTAAGCATTTATTTTCACTACCTCTTCAAGAGCCACAAAAATCAAAAGTACTAAGAGTAATATTTTTAACTTTAGGAGCCCCAGGCAATCTTTCAAATAGATGACAAGCTTACAGTCAATAAAGAGGAATTTTAATCACATATCTCATGGATACAATGATGAACACTTGTCCCGTTTTACAGTCAGGAAGTAGAATCATCAGACCTCAAGTCAAAGTCCACATTTAAATCCCAAACACTCAGCTTCCTATGACGCATGCAGACATCCTTGCCCTTTGAACATACTACATCCCATAATAGTTGTTTTGCAGTGAATGCACATTTCCTGGAGAATTGAGGTTGCCTCCTGGTCTTCCAATGTCCTGTGCTTCACTTCTATAATAGGTACATCTTCATGGGCAAAGCTGTTGCCTTTGTGTTTTCACTGTACAAGCTCAGGCAGGAACATAAGTTATCAGGATAGCATCCTAAAAGCACCTCTATTTCTTACTGTTGGCAGTACATGCCAGAAAAGTCAATTTTATGTTGTTTCATCTTATCTTTGGCAAGTTCATTCTGCAAAAGATATATCTTAACAGTAGCCAAGCACAAGCAATCAAACTCAGACTTATTATTTTCTTAATCCCACATCACCCCTCGATATGGCCATTTTGGCCAGATTTACCCTGTGATTAAATGTCTACTTGCGTTCTGTTTATTGGTTATTGTCTCAGTACATCTGCAATTTTAAGATTCATTATATTATCTTTTGCTCATCTCTCCTATTCACCTGTCCGCAGTCTGTGTTTCACCTTTGCCCTCACCTCCTGTTATCAACCTATCTCCCAATAAAGTCCCCACCATTGTTCTATCACAAAATTCTATTTGGTCAGCTGCCTCATTACCTATATTCAGGTCTTTTTCCTCTCCCCATATGCTCCAGCTCTCTGTTCCTGGATATGCTGGGTATAACTAGCACTCACTACTGAGTACAGGTACCCCTTATATGTGAGAGTCCTGGAGGCACCCAACCAATCTCACTATGGTCCTCAGTCAATGACTGAAATTGAGCTGCATTTCTTCATGGAGAAGAGGGAAGAATACCTCTTTCCCAATTTTAGCATGGCTGTATTCCACATAAGCATAAGACATTTACATTTGTGTCTCAATCATTTACAAAGTTTATAGTGAAGTAGCTCTTTTAGGTTATAACTTACACTGCTTACTTTCCCCACCACCTATTAGCAAAAGAATGAGCCCATGGGGCATTTGAATAGGAGACCAAACTGAGTGAAACTTATCTACATGCAGATAGGTAACACCCAAAATGTTTCTTGGTAAAGCCAAATTCTGATGAACAGTGGGCCAAACTCATTAGTTTAGCTCTCTTCCCCCCTACCCAGCTTTAATGAGGTATAACTGACAAGTAAAAATTATATATATTTAAGGTGTACAACATGATAATTTGATATATATACATGGTAAAATGGTGACCACAATCAAGTTAATTAACATATCCATCACCTCACATAGTTACCATTTTTTTTCTTTGTGGTACAAACACTTAAGATCTACTGTCTTAGCAAATATAAAGTATACAATACAGTATTAATAACTACAGTCTCTATGTTGTCCATTACATCCCCAGAACTTATTCATCTTATAACTGAAAGTTTGTACCATATGATTTTAGCTCTTTCTTTTATGGTAAGTCTCAGACTAGCCCTACTCCTGGGGGAGACTAGATGAAATTCCTGAGCAGAAAGTTGGAGTAGAGCAGGTAGATCTGAATAGAAAGTTAGCATGAAAGAAGTCATAGGGGTCTAAGAAGAAGGAGCATTGGGGAAGGGGACATGGTATGAGGACAGAAGCAGAATTATCATCAAGAGACTGCAAAGCACATATCAGTCATAACTGCCAGGAAGCCATATGGATGCCAGAATAAGGCTCGTAGTCCTATTGTGGCTATTTACATAGGCACTTCCCCACATAACCTCTGTCAAGGGTACATGTTGGCTGTTCTCAGCACCATCGGACAGAACAAACCATTATCACTTGTCTCTCCATGTGTGAGGACCTCCCAGCAGAAATACTGCTTACCTGTGCCATGAGATTTGTTTAGTACCCCTGTGCTGTCTGGGTAGCTTCCTCTAAGCTTCCCAGGAAATTCCTAAGGTCTGGAAACACAGGATAGTGTTCTTGACCAGTGGTGGTTTCGAAGAGAATTTTCATTCCACTTCCAGCCTCTGCATTTGGGTAGAACAAGACCACAATGAAATGAATTCTATTACACAAATATTACTTACAAATTCTGATCCTTTCTGAAGTGACTTGGAATATTGTATTTCTCTTTTGATTTGGAAAGAGTTGATATTTCTTCTCACCAACCTGCACTGAGTTCTGTTTGAACTGAGAATCTTTTACATTGTTTTTTTTTTTTTTTTTCCAAATCTGAAGTAGTGGTTCTTTTGACCTTACTGTTACTGAAAGGAGAACAATATGGCTATAAAAGTAAGTGCAGCATCTCTAAGAAATCCAAGTGTTTAGCAAATCAAATACAACATAAGACACATTAAGGTTTTATTAAAATCTCATTTATTGGCAAGAGTTGCTTCTTTCTGAAGAGTTCTAGTCTGCCTCTCAAGACTTAATCTGATGTTTTCCATTTGTTTTATAGTATGTTTTTTACCCTTTTCCTCACACAGGTCTCATACTTTTATGAGACTTTTCCCTTATGACTCTACTTCAGTGTCGTCTTCTCAGAGAACCCAGCCAGTGACATCCTGAAAGCATACTCTGTGAGGTTTGTGAGAGCTGAGACTTAACGGCGGTTTTGTTCAGGGCTCTGTTTCCAGTGTCGTGCTCTGCAGACAACATAAAGCAGACATTGGATAGGAATGTTGAATGTTGAATGAATGAACAGCATCCATGCTTATGGTCAACAAACCTAGTGGCCTCTGAGTGTCATGATAAAGAGCACTTGCTCTGGAATCTGACCATATGAGTCCAGTTTGGCTCAGTTGCTTCCCAGTTTGTAACATTCGATGAGTTCATTAACTTTTCTACTCTTATTTTTTCATGTGTAAAATCAGAACCATAGTTGTATCCACAAGATAGTTTTTCTTAAATTTGTATTGTTTTATCTTGTTTTTGAAGATTAAATGAATGGTGAAGCACTTAGGAGAACACTGAGCAGATAGATGTTCTCAATTAAAGTCAATGATACTACACAGTATGAAAGTTTATGGTGGCAGAGTGCTCACTATCTGATTAGGTGATTCTTACTAGTTTTAGAAGTTTTCATTTCTAGGATGACCTTTCTGCCCTCTCCATCAATATACTTTATTATAGAAGTCTGTTCATTCTCTTTAAAACACTTAGTGGTCTCTGAAATAAACTTGCTTTACAAAATCTATGTGGAGGGAACTTTTCCATCTTGTTTCGTGTTATATCCCTACTTCAAGAAGAATAGTTAACACGTAATAGTTGTTTAATAAATATTTATTTAAAGAATGCATTGAATAAATTGTTTAAGTTTTATTTTTATGTTATGGCAAATTTGACCTCATAACTGTATCTATCAGTTCTATCTCAGCTCTGTGGAGCAAAAGATAATGGCTTTAATGCCTTTTCTTTTCTTTTTAGCTATTCACATTTTTATTTGTTATTTTTAAAAATTATTCTTAATTTTTTGGTATACATAGTAGATGTATATATCCTTATGGGGTACATGTGATATTTTGATACAGGCTTTAATGCCTTTTCTATAGGACAATTTATTGGACATTTGAAGAAACGATCTTTCCTTTATTTCTCTATTCTTTATGTTTTCCTTATGATTGTGTGTGTGGTGGGTGGGGCAGGTAATGGAAGATAATATGAACATAAAAGAAGACATAAAGAATTCCTAAGATGGGGCGGGCGTGGTGGTATTTGTCTATTTTTGTTTTTGTTGCCTGTGCTTTTGAAGTCTTTTCTAAAAAAGCTTTTGCCCAGATCAATGACATGAACTGTTTCCCCAATATTTCCTTCTAGTAGTTTCAGGGTATCAGGTCTTCATTGAAGTCAAGTCTGTAATTCATCTTGACTTTATTTTTATATACAGTGAGACATAAGAGGTCTAGCTGATCATCTCAAATAGATGCAAAAAAGCATTTGAAAAATTTCAACATCACTTCATGATAAAAACCCTCAACAAACTAGGTATAGAAGGAGTGGGCCTCAATATAGTAAAAGCCACATATAGCAAACCAGTGGCTAGTATTACACCAAATGGGGAAAAGCTGAAAGATTTTTACTGAAGAACTGGAACAAGACTCTAACCACTCTTATTCAACATAGTACTGGAAGTCCTCGCCAGAACAGTTAGTCAAGAGAAATAAATACTGGGTATCCAAATTGGAAAGGAGGAAGTCAGATTATCCCTTTTTGCAGATGACACAATACTTTCATATAGAAAATCCTAAAAGCCCCACCAAAAAACTTTTAGAACTAATAAACAAATTCAGTAAAGTTGCAGGATACAAAATTAACATACAAAATTGGTAATATACCAAACACAAAGAAGCAGAAAAAGAAATTAAGAAAGGAATTCTATTTATAGAAGCTACAAAATAATAGCTTCTATTTATTTATTATTCTAGGTATAAATATTTCTAGGTATATTTATACCTAGATACATCTAGGTATAAATATTTCTAGGTATATTTATACCTAGATACATCTAGGTATATTTATTTCTAGGTATATTATTATTTCTAGGTGTATTTATACCTAGAAATAAATTTAACTAAGGCAGTGAAAAACCTTTACCTGAAAAACCATAAAACGCTGGTGAAAGAAATTGAAGAGATCACAAAAAATGGAAGATATCTTGTGGATTGAAAGAAATAATATTGTGAAATAATATTGTGAATACTACCAAAATTGATCTACAGATTAAATGCAATTTCTATAAAAATACCAATGATATTCTTCAAAGAAACAGGAAAAAAAATCATAAAATTTAAATGGAACTAAGAAAGACACCAAATAACCAAAACAATTTTGAGGGGAAAAAAAGAAATTCATGAATGCCTTTTGTATGGTAGATGAATATGTTTCCTTTCCTATCGACTTGCCACATGACTTGTCTTGACTAATGGAATTGAGAAGAGTTTGTGTGCATGATGTAGCTTAGCCCCACTAGAACCACCATTAAAACAGAGAATGTATTTTAGGTCTTTATGCCTCTATGTCTCTTTGCCTTTCCTGCCTTATGGGGAGAAAACTAATCTAAAATTAAAGAAGAGATACAAGGACCAAAATAATCCTGGCAGTATTTGAATCCCTAAGGCTAGGTTTTTCTAAAGACAGCTATATTCTTATCCACAAATCAATCAATCAGTAAGAAATAAGTAAATAAATAGCAAAAAACAACAAAAAAGGTATCTATAGAGTGTGATGGATATGTCAATTTGCTTGACTGTAATAATAATTTCACTTTGTCTGTATAAATCCCAGATATTGGTTATTCCTCTTGCCTGCATTCCAGAATGAGAAAACAAGTGGAGCTGAACTGAGCCAAGTCTAGCCAAGCAGCATCGAACTCATTGGAACTATAGCCAGCCATATTGTAGCCTTCATGTAATATGAGTAAGAAATAAATGTTTGCTCTTATAAAACACTGAGATAATAGGAACATTTATTATTGCAACAAAAGAAGATTAACACACTTGTTGATACCTTTTCAAAAACATTTAGTTCTTGTACTGTCTCCTTCATAAAACTTCCTCTAAGTGTTTCTGTGACTCATCTATAGTTTCCAGATTTAGCAAATAAAAATAGAGGACTCAAAGCTGGCATTTAAAAATATGTATAGCTCAACTTCCTAACTTGATTATAAGCTCTTTAAAGTAGGACCCAATCTGATTCATAACATCCAGCAATATATATTGGACTTCTACTGTTCCAAGCATTTTTATTAGGCATTGGAGATGTAATGGCATGTGAAAATAAACAGAAGCTTTATACTCTTTAAGCTTTTAAACTACTGGAGGAAACAGAAATTAAGCAAATAATCAACATAATAAATATCAAAGTGTAGTTCTAACCAATGTTATTTAAAGATACCAGGTGCATGGTCCTCTGAGAATCTATCTGTGTATGGGAGACCTGATCAAGTCAGGAAGGTAAGGAAAGGCTTCTGTGAAGGAGTGAGGTGATTTCTCAAGTTAAGAGGCAGAAAGGTCAGAAGGAATAGTCCAGCCTCTGCAAATTCCACAGATGGAAGTTAGAAATGTGTCTGAAGAAGAAAGACTAAAGTTGCTAAGAGATGAGATTGAAGAAGTAAATAAAGACAGCCACGGTATCTCCCTAATGATAAACGCAGTCCCACATGCTTAGTATGTGTCCAACAAATAATCATGACCATATATGGCTTGACTTAGGTATATTGAATGCCTGTGGCTAATTGATAGGATTACAGACAGAAAAAACACATAGTCCTTATCTTCAAGGACTCTCTCTCTCTCATACTCTATCTGCTAGAAGCTATAATAGTTCAGCAACCATCAGTCATAGTTGAGTTCTAAGTGACAAAAAGCCAGCTCTCATTGATTTATTCAAAAGAAGAAAATCACTTTATTGACTAATGGAATACAAATAAATATTAAACAACCAAGCTGCAGGAAGGATAAGAATGTGGCTATCTTTAGAAAGACCTGGCCTTAGGGATTCAAATACTGCCAGGATTATTTTGGTCCCTTGTAGCTATTCTTTCATTTTAGATTAGTTTTCTCCCCATAAGGGAGGAAAGGTATAGAGACATAAAAGTTAAAATTGAGAGATAAGTATGAACACTCCAGTGGAAAAGAAGTAGAAAATCTGAAGATGAGTGAAATTATGGGGTCTGAAAAGCCAAAATACATTTATTGTTTGAGGAGTGTATTTAAGAGAGTATAATAGGTGAGCTTTCCCACGGAGCAAAGAGCAGGAGGACAGGGGATTGATCTCCCAAGGGAGGTCCCCCAATCCGAGTCACGGCACCAAATTTCATGCGTGTCTGTGTGAAGAGACCACCAAACAGGCTTTGTAAATATAAAGCTAAAATAGAAATATTTGAAAAGAGGAAAACCTGAAGATCAATAATCTAAATGAACAGCAAAATATAATCAAAGAAAACAAAAGAAGAAAAATAATAAAGATCTCAACTGAGAGCCTCCCATTGTCAGATTTTGACCTAGGACCATCTTGTAAAGAGATTCTTCTGTGATTCAGAGGTGAAGGCTTTGGTATCAGGATGATGCTGGCTTCATAAAATGAGTTAGGGATAATTCCCTCTTTTTCTATTGATTGGAACAGTTTCAGAAGGAAGGTACCAGCTCCTCCTTGTACCTCTGGCAGAATTCGGCTGTGAATCCATCTGGTCCTGGACTTTTTTTGGTTGCCCTTACAGTGAGGTTTCTTACTAAGTGATTCATTGGAGAATATGCTTCTAATTTTGAATCTATCTATAAGAAGCACTTGTGTTTGGAAAGGAAACAACTAAATCTAGAAATATATGACCCTTGTTCTCAAACACAGTAAGTAAAATTCTCCCTCACAAGTGAGCTTCACTGGGCAGATGGGTTTGTTTTTGTGTATGACATCAGTGATAGGTCTTCATTTGCTTTTGCAAAAGCACTGATCTACAGAATCCGGGAGCCACAAACTAGTCATTGTAAAAGAGCTGTGGAATCAGCAGTGTTTTTGGTTGGTAACAAACGAGATCTTTGTCATGTGAGAGAGGTTGGCTGGGAAGAAGGGCAAAAGCTGGCACTGGATAACCGATGCCAATTCTGTGAACTGTCTGCAGCAGAGCAGTCTCTGGAGGTGGAAATGATGTTTATCAGAATTATCAAGGACATCCTGATAAACTTCAAACTCAAAGAAAAGAGAAGACCCAGTGGATCTAAATCAATGGCCAAATTGATCAATAATGTATTTGGAAAGAGAAGAAAGTCTGTTTAGTAGACATTTAATCCTGGGAGATTTGTTATATCAGAGTTTCAAACATTCACATGATAATTAAACTAACTTTTGTATGCTATGTTTTTTTTTTTTTTTGGTAAAAATTCTCTTGGAGATATGAAATGATTGAGTATAAACCACAGCTGTGTTTTCAAACACGCAGTTTGCCTTTTTGGTTGTTGTATCCTGCTCACTCTCCTTCACACAGAACCTTTCATTTATTGTACAACATTGCGTTCACCCTAACCTACTGGCAGACAGCGATCCCAGTTTGCCTTGCCAAATAAACTCTGTTTGTGTGAATTTATTAAACGACAAAAAAAAAAAAAAGAGAGAGTATAATAGGTGAACTTAGAGATAATCTAGAGTTACATCATGATAAACATTATTACCTGACTAAAGGAAGTTAAACCTGATGCCAAGGGTATCTAGTCTTCATCATTAGTTTTCTTAATTTTTCTGGGCTAAGGTATTCTCATTTGCACGATGAAAGATGTATCAGACATACTTTGCTCAGTATTGCTTTACTTGAAGAATTAATCTTTCCCTACATCATGTGGTGATGGTACAACTGTGAAATATCACCACTCCATCCCCCAACTACAGTATAACCACATGGCTCAGGGTGGACAATCAAAGTGCTTCATCCCTTTAGCCATAGAGACTTTTCAGAGATAAGAAACTAATCTGAGCAAGGCCATTCAGAGACTTATTATGAGATTTGATACGAGCATGTCAGAGAAAAGGGATTTTCTAACTGTTTGAGGGAAGCTGTAAGATAGGCTAATGGCTGCTTCAGTGGCCAAGGAAGAATGAACATGAAGCCAAAACACAAAAGAAAGCACTGTAAAGGGAAGGAAAGAGAGTTATATCTAAGTCCCTGGATCTGTCCATGCCTGAAGCAACAGCCACTGGTGGACTTCCTAGTTATATGAGCTAATTATTTTCCCCTTTTTCTTAAATAGTATGAGTTAAGTTTCTTGAAATTAAAATAGTCTTGATTAAAATGGAGGTAATTCTGTCTGCTCACAGGGTTATTATTGTAAAGATCAGATTTATAAGAATCTGGCAAGGCTGGTGGCCCATACCTGTAGTCCCAGCTACTCTGGAGGCTGAGGCAAGAGGATCGTTTCAGCCCGGGAGTTTGAGGCTGCAGTGAGCTATGATCATCCCACTGTACTTCAGCCTGGGTGACACAGTGAGACCCTGTCTCAAAAAAAAAAAAAGAAAGAAAGAAAAGAAAAAGAAGAAAAAATATATAATTCATTGTAAGCTCTAAAGAGCACCTGAGTCATTATTTGACTTTTAACAAATTCCTTTGGCCATAAAGAAAATAATAAAAACAATTATTCTCACGAAATAGTGGTAAGTTATACTTTTCATGAAATAAACTACGGTAATAGATTTTTGCATATGCTATGATTTGGAATCATAAATGGTCCTAATTGCCTCTGTGTTGGGCTTTGTCTAAATGCTGTACTTTGTTTTTACTGGTATTTGAAGCCAGCAAGTAATATGTTTATTCAAATACTTACGGCCAAATATCCTTAATTACTTTCTGAAACAATAGTTTCTAAACAGGGAGAGTGGTCAATTATTTTTCTTTAATATGATTATTATAATAAAACTATGGACATGTTTTTGCAGTCAAGCTTCCTCAGAGATGTTTATAATGATTCAATCGCAAACTAAATCTCTGTGTTTCCTGCTTTGTTGTTGTTGTTGTTGTTGTTAGGGAATTAGGGGATTCCCTGGTATAGCAGTGTCTTTGTTACATCCACTTCCTATCTTACCTCTTTTCTGAAATATTTAAAATTCTTCTTGCCAGTGCACCAGGAGTAAAAAGTCCTATTTATATTGTTCCTCACTGTGTATGTCATTGCTTCTATCATATTCTGGAATGCTTATGGTACCGTACTTAGATTCAGGATGGCCAGCATTTCCAGCCATTGATGACATTATTAAGAAACAGAATGATAAACTATGGCTGAACCATTTACAACGCCAGGTGTTCCTGGCAATAAATCTCTTATGACAATGTATCTGAGGCTGGGCACGGTGTCTTGCACCTGTAATCCCAGCATTTTGGGAGGCCCAGGCAGGTGGATCACTTGAGGTCAGGAGTTCGAGACCAGCCAGACCAACATGGTGAAACCTCATCTCTACTAAAAATACAAATTAGCTGGGTGTGGTGGCACATGTCTGTAATCCCGGTTACTTGGGAGGCTACGGCAGGAGAATTGCTTGAACCCGGGAGGCGGAGGTTGCAGTTAGCCGAGATCACACCATTGCACTCCAGCCTGGGCAACAAGAGTGAAACTCTGTCTCAAAAAAAAAAAAAGAAAATATATCTGATATATTCCAGAAATGAAAACTACCCTCAATCTGTCTGTATCCTATTTGTTTTCCCCTGATATTTCCTTAGTAAGCTGCCTGGATGGAATGCGTAAAACAATAACAGCATTGCTTTTTCACATAAAAGTTTGAAATTTTCCCTTCAAATACAAAAATATTTTTCTCAGTCTCTTTTATTAGAAAGTCACCACTGCAGTGAGGCGAAAACATACATTCTGAGAAGTTAAAGTAGAAATGACAATTTACAAAACAAACTGTGCTATGATTTGCATAATGTGTAAACTGTACTAAATTATGGCATGCAACACAAACTATTTAAGCCCAAAATGTTTTAATGTCATCTTATTCAGACTCACACGTTCCAAGATAAAACCATAGATAAGTGGCTATACCCTCAGTCTGAACTCATGCGTTTCAGAGAAAAGAGTATTGCCTGTTCTACTAATTTCTCTGTTTATCAATTCTGAACAACACCCACCCAGACCATGCTTACTAACTTTACTCTAAAACCACTTTGTCTGCCTTCTCCCGACCCAAAAACCTAGCAGTACCTTTCCCTAAATTTTCCCCATGAGAACTATGGGTGCTCTGGTAAATGTTCTGTTTTCCCTTGTTCAGTCAACTTAATAAACTAAGTTTTGTGTGGTTAGCAGATCCCTGATGATCTTTTCATGGAAGCTTGTGTCATTCAGACATGATGACATTGCTTTCCTCATCATCCATCATGGTACCCACACTGTGTTCTTTGCTCCTAAAACTTAAATACTTGGCCCTAGGGATATATTTGTCTCCTGTTAGATGTTGAACAGGTATCTGAGAAGAGATAAGGACTAGGGACTTATTCTTGTTTAAACTCAGTATTTATTGGCTAACTTTATATCTATCTAAGGACAGTCAAAACTGGTTGGTAGCCAACCACTTTACTTTTGAGTGATGACTCTGGTTCTGCAGAATCTATGAAACTGAGTCATAAAAGACAATGATGTGCTTATATTCTCAATCACTAGAGATAGTGGTTTTTCTTTTTCTTACATCATGCTACCAATGCCAGAGGCTGAAACAAGGACAAATGTGCAGAGGCTACATGCCGCCACACAGCTGGAAAATGGCTTTGACAAGCACACAAAGTATTCTTGCTGTGGATAATTTCCTTTTCAACATAAGTAATATGTGTCCTCCATCGTGACCCGTGTGAGATTGGACTACATGATCGTTAGGTCTCTTCAAACCCAAGACTACATTGTGTTATAAAAATTTCAAAGTAGGTAAACTTTGGCCTTAATCATTATTCAGCCCATCTTTTTTCCCTGCTCTTCTGACATTGCTTCTGTTTGCTACCTTTCACTAGTGTTCATTGATGGTTTTAGTGTATTCATGTTGTCCTCATTTACCCAAGATCTTTATTTTAGGCCTGGTGCCAAGAACCAAACTTCATTCTCACACATGTGATTTTATTTCCTGTGTTAGAACCAAAACAATCAGAATTAAGTTTTTACTAGCCGAAAGTTACAACTCCAAAAGAAATTTGACTTCATCAGGACCTTCCTGAAAGAAATAATCACTGAACCAAAAAATGGATGTCCATGTATCATTTATATAGCAGTTGCCTACCTTTCATATACAGTACATCAGGTTAGAGCTGTGCAATAGTATTTTATAATTTATGTTATGAGCATGGATGAATGGTATAGTCAAAAATCCTGCCTTTCAATCTGTTGCCTAACAGGCATTTGTTGGACACATTTAAAAACTAGCTGGCTTATATTAAACATAATTGTGTGCTAAACTATATATTTGGCCTTTTTATCTCATTGAATTGAATGAGATAAACCTAGAAAGAATGATTTTATAACTCCCATTTTGTAGGTTTTAAGAAGTTAAGTAACTTACTCTATATTACATATTTGGTAAATGTTAGACTTTCCTCTCAAGCTTTCAATTTGGCTGAGTAAATAACAATATTCATGGAATATAAAATAACATGAAAACAAAAAGCAAGTCACAAGGCACTACTTTATTAATTGCACCTACATAATTTGGGAAATCTATTATCAATTTTCTGAAATAAAATAAAGGAGGTATTATTGTGAGATGGACTGTATTTAGAAAGCTTCCTAAAAGAGATGGATAATTATGCTGGGTTGTGAAATATGTACAATGGCAGAATGTTTGTCCAAGGGAGGAATTTCAGAGAACACAGGAACAATACATTATTGGAAGGAGAAACTAGTAGGAGCACTGACAGATTATCAAATTACCAAGAAAATTTTCAATGGCTAGTGAGGCCTTGAATGAGGGATGGGGAGGAGGAGGGAGAAATAAAAACTAAATAGCTATTAGTGTTGAGGGAGGTGTGAAGTGGAATTTGTGGCCACACTCCCCTTTCCCTCCATGAGCCACTTGGTCTATAAAAAGACTGGCAACTAAGGTTTATTCAAGCAGAATTCATTGGTATCTACACTAAGAGTTTCAAAAGCCACATTGTGACATATAGAGAATTTGGATGGATGGCCTGACAACAGGCAAACATCAAGGAGATTTATTTGTTTATTAGTTGGTCAGTTTGTTTGTTTGTTTGAAAGTTGCCTTTCTCTGTCTTTTGACAGATAAAAAGATGGGAACATATATAACTGAGAGTAAGAGAAAGAAAAAATTAAAATTCGTCTACAATGTGGATGTGGTAAATGAGAAGGAAATTGATATGTTTTAAGTACTCAATGTGAGCCAGAAACTGTACTAATTTTTTTTTTTTTTTACACATTGCTTCACTTAATCCCCACAACAACTATAAGAAGTAGATGTTACTTACAGAGGGGGTGCTAAAATTTAGGGGATTTAGGGGATTTTTTTTTTTTTTTAGTTATATTTCAAGTTGAAGAAAGAATTTAGAGAAGTTTAATACCTGGCCTAAAGTCATATAAAAATAAAGTATTTAAACCAGTTCTCATTGATATCAAAGTCCATTGTTTCTCATTAAATGAATCTCATATTTTTAAAAAAATCCTTAATAATTTACTGAGATGAAGCATTCTTAGGAAATTTAATAAGCAAAATATTCAGATAAAAATTAGTATTTTAGTCAAGCATTTCTGTGCAACACATCAACCCGACAAAGTGGTTTAAAACAACTTTGTCTTTTTTTTTTCTTTTTTTCTTGAAATGAGGTCTTATTTTGTCACCCAGGCTGGAGTGCCATTACCAGAAAGGGGTCCTGATCCAGACCCCAAGACAGGGTTCTTAGATCTCACAAACTCTGAGTCCATAGAGTAAAGTGAAAGAAAGTTTATCAGGAAAGTAAAGGAAGAGAGAGGGGCCACTCCATAGGCTAGGCAGCAGCATAGGCTGCTCAGCTGCTTATACTTACTGTTACTTTTTGACATATGCTAAACTAGCAGTGGATTATTGATGAGTTTTCCAGGAAAGGGGTGGGCAATTCCCGGAACTGAGGGTTCCACCCCTTTTTAGACCATATAGGGTGACTTCCTCAAGTTGCCATGGCATTTGTAAGCTGTTATGGTGCTAGTGGGAGTGCTTTTAGCATGCTAACGCATTATAATTAGCATATAATGAGGAGTGAGGACAACCAGAGGTCACATTTGTTGCCCTCGTGATTTTGGCTGGCTTTGGCTGGCTTTGGCTGGCTTCTTTACAATATGCTGTTTCATCAGCAAGGTCTTTGTGCTCTGTACCTTGTGCGGACCTCCAAACTCCTCCGCAACTAAGAATGCCTTAACCTCCTGGGAATGCAGCTGGCCTCAGCCCTATTTTACCCATCCCCTATTCAAGATAGAGTAGCTTTGGTTTGATCACCTCCGACAGCATGATTTTGGCTCATTGCAGCTTTGACTTCTCCCCCGCTCAAGTGATCCTCCTGCCTCAGCCCCCCAAGCAGTTGGGACTATAGGCACATGCCGCCACACCCAGCTAATTTTTGTATTCTTCTTGTGTGTAGAGATGGGGTTTTGCCACGTTGCCCAGGCTGGTCTTGAACTCCTGGGCACAAGCCATCTGCCTGCCTTGGCCTCCCAAAGTGTTGGATTACTTGTTGACGTCAGTCACAGTGCCCTGTTAAGACTTTTAATTATCTCTCATGCTTCTCTATCAATTAGGTCCTCAGCTGAGTCGTTCTGCTATATTGCATCAGATGTCAGCTGGTTCTGCAGTCATCTGGAGGCTCTGCTGGGCTAGAACACCCAGCACACTTCACTCAAATGGCTGGCTGCAGCTGGTGCTAGTTATGGTCTGGGATCTCAGATGAGGCTGCTAAGCCGAATGTGTTGTTACTCCTTTACATCGTCTCTCCACATGGCTTGAACTTCTCACAGCATGCCTGCTGGATTCGAAGAGATGGCATTCAAGTGCTAAAAAATGTAAGCAAATCTCTTAATATTCAGCCTTAGTATTACATAGGGCTTCTACTGCCATATTCTCTGGTTGAAAACAATCACTGGATCAGCCCAAACTAAAGGGGTAGAGAAAAAAATTCCACTTCTCAAGGAAGGAATGACAAGTTTTGGGCCCTTTTTAAAATCAACATCCAAGTAAGCTGCTTGTGATGAAAGTGAAGGTGGGGAACGGAAAAAGTGGGAAGGTAGAGATCAAAAGCAAAATGCTCCAGAGAGTCCTTAAAAAGCTAACTGTGTATGCTTGGATTCCAAGAGAGAGACTCCAGATGGAGCTAGGAATAGAAAGATTTCCTAGTAATTGGGAGCAAGGTAGGTGAACATTTACCGTTTCTCATAATTTCTGTAGTCAGGCTTCAGGTACAAAATTAGGCTAATATATTGTCGGTTAATTATACGTATTTCTTAACCATATATTGGTTGAGGAGATACCTTGGGAAGGTTGAGAGGGAAGATAACTGAGAGATGGTGATATTGCTAATACTACCAATATACGGGACCCCTCTGCAATTACATGTCTTTTGGTTAATTTCATGTGTATATATTCAGCTACTGACAGTATAATCTATATCCTCTGTGGGCAGGAGCCACAGCACTGTACTTATTTCGGATGCTCAATCATGTCTGCAGATTCAATTCATTCAGACTGTTATAAAAATAAATGCTGCTCAAAAATGCAGCTCCCCCATGTAACCTCCTAGGCAAAGGGAGACAGAACAAAATCAACCAACCATTTTTTCACAAAGATTCCTGCCTAGTAATTTCAGGGACTAACCTTTTAGTTAATACCCTAAGTACAGAGACTTGCAGCATACACCCAGGTGGAAAGTTTCACCCCGCATTGACCTGTCTTAGGGACAGGCAAGCACTTGCTGAAGAAGCAAGTTCTCATTA
The DNA here is from genome assembly GCF_028878055.3 of Symphalangus syndactylus. Classification (NCBI taxonomy): domain Eukaryota; kingdom Metazoa; phylum Chordata; class Mammalia; order Primates; family Hylobatidae; genus Symphalangus; species Symphalangus syndactylus. The sequence goes on along the minus strand of NC_072428.2, from coordinate 70,435,716 downwards.
CTAATTAGTAATTCATTATTGCATGGTTTCAAGGAAAACTTATGACCTGTTAAGACTAAAAATGAACACAATCATTAATGTTTCCATCACTTTGGAATAGGAAACAATTTCAGTCTAAATTGCATGATTTCTGGAATATATTTCTCCATGCTTCTGTTTTTTATTATAATATTTCTTGAAAGCCTGGTTAAAAAAATAAAAATAGCTATGTTTAGCCTAAAATGATTACTTTTCTCTGCCATTGACAATGAGGTAGCATTTACTAAAATATTGGCATTGCATGTTCTTTGCTATGAACATAAATTTATTTGAATCAAAAAAGTCAAGCAACAAAAGTTTAAACTCATTCATTTGAATTTTGACAAGAGTGTAAAACTGGATAATTTTCATTAAATGTGTTATACATTTAGCAGAGTAAAAGCAAATGAGTATTTAATCACTACTGAGAAAATTACAAATTATAATCACCTGGGATCCTAACACCAGACTAGAAAACATGAGAATAGATTATAAGAAATAATAAGAAAAACAATTGGGATTTTTCCCCCCAGAAATCTGGGGGCAAATGTTGCAATGAGAAAACATAAAGTTACTGATTATTGTATTTTATTATCAAATATCATCTTAAGGCATATTGAAAGCGTGGCCATCTGTTCTCCAGTGTCCTCAAAATCTAAGAATAGCCCAATCCCAATCTTTTCATAAACATTCTAAAAACAAAGGATGAAAATTATTTATATTGGTAGAGATAGATATTTTAATTGAAATCAGTTTATCAATGTGTAACGTTTGATAAACAAATCTGAACACATAAACCATTTTTAACTATTATAAAATTATTGATTTCTGCCTCCAAAATTCCAGTGAAATTGTCCCTAAGCCACTAATCCCATGGTTCTATTGGTTTATGGCCTGTTTGAGACATTTTGCTTTTCTTTTCCACTCCCTCTTATAATTTTTTCTTCCCTTGGCTTTGTGGGCACCTCTATGCCCTGATAGTTTTCCTCCCCTCTGATTGCATTCATCTGGATCCTTTCCCTCTCCCACCTTTGTTCCACATGTCTGTTTCAAATCACCCGTTCCTACTAATACACTCATTATAACTTTCGAATCTCAGAATCTCCATCCCTGGACTATCTGAAACTCGCCATTTTAAAATTTAGTACATTGTCTTCTTACAAAAAATGTTTTCCATCTCCTTAATTAATGTACCTATATAGCTGCATCACATTTTAATAGTCTCCTTGGAAAGAAATCTAAGCCATCGAGACGCCTCTATCCTCTCCCTTCTATATTACTGCATACAATATATTAAATTCTCACAATTCAGTTTCTGGCATTTGTCTTGAATTCATTCTTTCTTCTCTGACCCCATAGGATGCCAGCCCTCCAGTCTTTTTCCTCAACAATTCTAATTAGTTTTTCTGTGTCTTTGCTCCCAAATGTTGCCTTTTGTATTATCCTGGGAGCTTCCTCTTTCTAATATGTGCACTAGGACATAAAACTAAATAAAATCTCTCCATTTTCTAGGAAAAAACATACAAATTCCATAGAATCCATGCAATATCTATCATTCACCTAATTCCTAGTTTCCTCTCCTAACACTCCCAGTCCTTTCACCTTTGTTATCTAACTTTCGAGGACCATGCCAGCTGAAGCCTATCTCCATGTCAATGTACATGATTTTTCTTCCTCCTGAAATACTCTAAATTTTTTCCCACCGGGTAAATTTCAAATTACTCTTTAAGATCCAGCCGAAGTGTTGTTTTATCTGCAAAGAGTCTCTTAAGAAAGTTCATTCTCTCCCATTTGCTATAATATTAATTTGAACATTTCTTTATTATTACATGATGTTGCATTGTATTTATGAAGGATGATTGTATGCAGGAAGGATTCTACCACTAAACTTCAGCTTCTTGAAGTAGTCCATTTCTTCTTGATCTTTATATTACCAGTGCCACAAATAAGCACTAAGAATACTTAAATGAGTTACTTGCATTATTTTGCATAATGCACTTTAGTGTTTGGCAGGCCTATACTCAAAGCTCACTCTGACACTTAATTGGGTGATTCAATTACCTAATCTCTCCAAATCACATTTGCCTCATCTGAAGACACTGGTACCTACCTCACAGAGTTGTTGTGAGAACTGACATATAATGCATGTGAAATACTTAGCATAGTGTCTGACACTTAATAAGTACTCGATAAATTGTGACTGCTACTATTATAGGGCTTCAGTTGAATAGAAAAGGAAGTAGAGACAGATGAAATAGAATGGTTTGGGATAAAATTGAGAAGTCAAAGGAATGAAAGCTTAATTAATTTGAATGAACGTTTTGGTAGAGATAAAGGAATGAGAATAACTGGAATAAAAGGAGGTTGTAGTGAGAGAGTGTTATAAATTATTATATTCTGACAGCATTTTAATGTTCTGTGCTAGAGCACTGCATTTTGATGACATGATCCAAAATACTGTCATAAGTAAGGGTAGGCAAGATGGATTGTAAGATAATCAGAGTTGAGGTGAACAAGGAATTAAATGTTGTGAAATATTATTGTTGAATTTGGAAATGTGGATATTCGGTGATTGCCATAGAAATTTCAGATAGTAGATAGGCCTTGGGTTAAGAGGAATAGTGTGAATCAGTCGCCAGATTCTTTAAAATATGTTCAGGAGTGACCAAGGAATTAGTAAAGAACAGTGATGTGAATGAGATAAAGGATGACTTATACAAGGATGGGAGTACAATGAACTGGAAAGTTAGATTTGTGACTCAATCATTCGCTTTTGTGAAACAAGGCATATGGGAAGATGGACACTCGCTACTGTAAAGCAGGCCCCTTAAATCTGGCCTGCTGCTTGTTTTGTAAATGAAGTTTCATTGAAACACAGCAACACTCATTAATTTATACATTGTCTGCGGCTGTTTTTGTGCTGCAGTTGCAGAGTTGATTAATTGCAACAAAAATCATATGGCCCACAAAGCCTAAAATATTTACTATGTGGCCTTTTATAGGGAAAGCTTGCTTAACCATGCTCTAGAAGTTTGCAGCCAAATCTGTGTCTTCAAATATATGCTAGGATATAATTAATGCAAGGAATTAGAAAAGAATTTTGTGTCTAGTTGAGAACATGAAGAGGAGTTTACCACAAACAGTGGATTTCAGGTCTGGTGAATGTTAAGAGAGGTAAGAAAGGAAGCAGGAGAAATTGAATGTGTCCAGGAGGAGCAGCAATGAGCAGTATGAGAATGGCTACCAGAAGGTGGTCAAACTGAAAAGCTTATCTTTGGGGCAGTGACTAAGAATTTCTAAGCATAACTAAAAAGGACTAATGACACCTAAAGAATCACGGTGTCAGGTTCTATAAGAGCCCGTGTAAGCTAATGCTTCAGGTGATGCCAGAAACCTGACCATATAAAATTCACCCACCCAATAATGGTGAGGCCCTGGTTGAGATCCTAAGCCTGGGGACATTACTGCATAACTAGAAGTAATTATACCAAAAAGAATTTAACACCCCTAGGCTACAAGGCCTTGTATATCCCAAGGATTACTAGACCACAAACCAAAAATGAAGACAATCATTGTATATGAGCAATCTATCATTTCATTTCGCAGTATAGCATTTAGATAGATACATGAGTGATAGAATGATCTCTTTCTACACGCAGAAATATATATCTATATATATATATACATTATCTATCTTTAGTCATTCTTTTTCAGGTAGAGAATTCTATATGGGGGAATTTCAATGCTCAATTCTTGAACTACACATTTTTACTTAGGACAAAGGAAAACATGCTGTATTTTTTAGAATATAAAATATTCGTTGTTTCCCAATAAGCCTTATAGTTACCACAGCCTGCTTAAAGTTGTTCATTCAAACCGTTTGGATTTCATGTGAATTAAACTGTCAAAGCTCAGCAGTATATTTATTATCTGTGCTACACACACAAATTTATTTACCACACACTTCAAACGTCTGTTACTACCTTTTAATAGTAGTTGTTGACATGACAGAGTAAAAAAGTAAAATGAGTCCATTTAAAAGGTTGATTATGGTGCAAAACTGGTAAAAATGTCATGTATGTGTATATCCTTCAAAGATATCTGTGAGCACAGGGAATGTGATCGGGGCAGCAAATTTAAATCCAGAGGTACAGAAACACAGTGAACAACCTTGGGTGGTATATAAAGACTCATATTTAGTTCTCACTTAAGGCCTAGATAATTCCAGAGGAGAAAATGACAATACAATGTGATAAGTAATAAGAGAAATGAATATAAAGTTCTGCCTGAGGGAATGAGAAATACTTCAGAAAGAATCAAATTTTTATCCTAAGAAGAATTAGTAGGAATTCACTACCCAAGAGGAGAGACTGTGTTTGGCTTGCCTTACTGTTACGATAGTAATAACAGAAGGAAAGTAACAATGTGAAATTCAGGTAATTTGTCAAAGGCATCAGTGATTTTAACCATTACTCAATTTCAGATATACATTCAATTGTGTGTTGATACAAATAATTATTTAGCTATCTTTTATTGGTTGCATTCATTTATCCATTCCTTTATTATTTCTTTTAAAAAATATTTATTGAACCACTGCCATGTGCAAAGTGCAGTAGTAGTCCTGGGTAAACAAAGATGCGACCCTCAGAATGTTTACTCAGGTAAAAAGACAGACCTTAGAGGGATCAGTGCAATTCCTGGAGTAATGTTACCACAGAGATGTGATAATGTTGTAATGTGTAATGTTACCACAGGGATAGCGATGACAGAAGTTTTTCCCATTGCTAGGTGGGAAAGTCTTAATTAGGAGGATAACTTATTATAGCAAATCCACACGAGTATAATTTTTGTTAGAAAATATTTGATGCTCTTTTTAGGATAAATCTTTGATAGTAACAAGGCTGACAGACAAGGCAAGGAAAACTTTCTGTTTGTTGCTACTGGAATGGAAGCAATAAAGATTTTTCTAATATGTTGCATAGCATTTCAATGTGGAAAGGGAATTAGTTTAGCTAATCCATTTTACTTTTAAAGAGTTGTAAGATTACTGCACTTACCCCGTTCAAGAAAGAAATTATTGCTGACCTCTAAAGTCTCTTCCAACACTGACAGTCTGTTAGTTAATAACCATTGGAAATGTTAAAAATAAACAATATTAAGTTTCACCTGAGTTTATGCAGTGCTGAGGACAACGCTTTTTTTTTCTCAGACATCAGAAATGGTTGTGGCAGAAATTCCTCTTTTATTTCTCCAAGACATCTTATCATATTTGTAAAAGTAATTAACTTCAAGTACATATTTTCTGATCATTTAGGCCATTGTTTGTAATGTAAAAAGATAAATTATACTGCTATGCTAGCTTGATAAGGCAGAATAAAAGAAGTGGTGTTATTTTGATTGTGTATTTTTAATTTTAAAATGTAGATTATTTTAATGTGATATTCAGTAATATTTTTGAAGTTGCTTGTATTTGACTCAGTTATTTATAGAAGGCTGGGACCAGACCTAGAACAAAATCTTCCTATATAGGAGGAACAGGCACTGCTTATAGAAACTGAATAGCAGATGCTGAGGGGAAGGACAGTCTGAAGGACAGAATGTAGTATTCAGAGCAGTGTCCTGATAAGGAGGTTTGAGGAGGGCATAGAGACAAATTCCAACAGCAGCATTCAGGATTCCAGGAGAAACGCCTGAAGGACACCTGTCAGCAGGTAGCTCACTGGATTGCAGGCACTGGCCTGAGTTTCAAGGTTAAACCTTAAGCAGGGAATCTGGAGAAGAAAAATAAGCCACCGTCTTAGAGAAGCTGGGGTCACAGACGTGTCACAAAGACGTTTTAGGCACAAGAAACAATCTAAATATCCAGTTACCAGGTCTAGTATATTGGGAGGATCGTGAGTTCAAAGAAAAGCAATAGTTCAAAGACAAGTTTTGTGGGGAATAGAGAACCCTTGTACACACTTGGTGGGAATGTAAATTAGTGTAGCTACTATGGAAAACAGTATGGAGATTCTTCAGAAAGTTAAAAATAGAAATATTTGATCCAACAATCTCACTTCTGGGTATATATTCAATGAAATTGAAGTCAGGATCTTGGAGAGATATCTGTACTTTCATGTTCATTGCAGCATTATTCACGATAGCCACGTTATGGAAACAACCTAAATATCCCTCAACAGATGAATGGATAAAGAAAATATGGAATATATAGTGTGTGTATACATGTGTATATATAAAATGGAATATTATTCAGCCTTAAAAAGAAAGGAAATTTGCTATTTGTGACAACATGTTTGAATCTAGAGGACATTCTAAGTGAAATAAGCCAGGACAAACACTGAATGACCTCAACTTTTATGAGGAATCTAAAATAGTCAACCTAATAGAACAAGAGACTAGAATAGCAGCTCACAGTGGCTGGAGGGAGGGAGAAATGGGGAAGTATTGGTCAAAGGGTACAAAATTGTTTTAGTCATGCAAGATGAATAAGTTTTGGAGATCTACTGTACAGTGTATGGCCTATAGTTAACAATGCCGTATTGTATACTTAAAAGTTTGCTTTCATGGATAGATCTTATGTCAAGTACTCCTGCGAAAGAAAGAAAAAATAAATAAAGGAAACTTATGGAGGTGATAGATAAGTTTATGGCATAGATTGTGGTCATGATTTTATGGGTATAGAGTTACCTCCAAACTTATCAAGTTAAATGCATTAAATATGTACGGCATTTTGTGTGTAGGTCATACCTCAATCATGTGGCTTTTTTTAAAGTAAAGCAGTAATATATTTATTAGGGGCTTAATCTCCTTGAACCTTGACATTTTAATTCCTTCCCTTGTCCCTTCCCTATCAACTCCAGATGTCTGACGTGGAGGGTTAGAAGAGTCCAGTCAGAGGTAGTAAGTTAGTGTTTATTAGAATTGACTCAGATTTGAGTATTTTCAAACCAATATTTCTAAGTTCTCAAAATTATATTAAAAGTGTTTAAGAAGTGTCTGTTCATGTCCTTCGCCCACTTTTTGATGGTGTTGTTTGTTTTTTTCTTGTAAATTTGTTTGAGTTCATTGTAGATTCTGGATATTAGCCCTTTGTCAGATGAGTAGGTTGCAAAAATTTTCTGTAGGTTGCCTATTCACTCTGATGGTAGTTTCTTTTGCTGTGCAGAAGCTCTTTAGTTTAATTGGATCCCATTCATCAATTTTGGCTTTCGTTGCCATTGCTTTTGGTGTTTTAGACATGAAGTCCTTGCCCACGCCTATGTACTGAATGGTATTGCCTAGATTTTCTTCTAGGGTTTTTATGGTTTTAGGTCTAACATGTAAGTCTTTAATCCATCTTGAATTAATTTTTGTATAAGGTGTAAGGAAGGGATTCAGTTTCAGCTTTCTACATATGGCTAGCCAGTTTTCCCAGCACCATTTATTAAATAGGGAATCCTTTCCCCATTGCTTGTTTTTGTCAGGTTTGTCAAAGATCAGATAGTTGTAGATGTGTGGCATTATTTCTGAGGGCTCTGTTCTGTTCCATTGATCTATGTCTCTGTTGTGGTACCAGTACCATGCTGTTTTGGTTACTGTAGCCTTGTAGTATAGTTTGAAGTCAGGTAGCGTGATGCCTCCAGCTTTGTTCTTTTGGATTAGGATTGACTTGGCGATGCGGGCTCTTTTTTGGTTCCATATGAACTTTAAAGTAGTTTTTTCCAATTCTGTGAAGAAAGTCATTGGTAGCTTGATGGGGATGGCATTGAATCTATAAATTACCTTGGGCAGTATGGCCATTTTCACGATATTGATTCTTCCAACCCATGAGCATGGACTGTTCTTCCATTTGTTTGTATCCTCTTTTATTTCATTGAGCAGTGGTTTGTAGTTCTCCTTGAAGAGGTCCTTCACATCCCTTGTAAGTTGGATTCCTAGGTATTTTATTCTCTTTGAAGCAATTGTGAATGGGAGTTCACTTATGATTTGGCTCTCTGTTTGTCTGTGATTGGTATACAAGAATGCTTGTGATTTTTGTGCATTGATTTTGTATCCTGAGACTTTGCTAAAGTTGCTAATCAGCTTAAGGAGATTTTGGGCTGAGACAATGGACATGAACAGACACTTCTCAAAAGAAGACATTTATGCAGCCAAAAAACACATGAAAAAATGCTCATCATCACTGGCCATCAGAGAAATGCAAATCAAAACCACAATGAGATACCATCTCACACCAGTTAGAATGGCCATCATTAAAAAGTCAGGAAACAACAGGTGCTGGAGAGGATGTGGAGAAATAGGAACACTTTTACACTGTTGGTGGGACTATAAACTAGTTCAACCATTGTGGAAGTCAGTGTGGCGATTCCTCAGGGATCTAGAACTAGAAATACCATTTGACCTAGCCATCCCATTACTGGGTATATACCCAAAGGACTATAAATCATGCTGCTATAAAGACACATGCACACATATGTTTATTGCAGCACTATTCACAATAGCAAAGACTTGGAACCAACCCAAATGTCCAACAACGATAGACTGGATTAAGAAAATGTGGCCCATATACACCATGGAATACTATGCAGCCATAAAAAATGATGAGCTCATGTCCTTTGTAGGGACATGGATGAAACTGGAAAACATCATTCTCAGTAAACTTTTGCAAGGACAAAAAACCAAACACCGCATGTTCTCACTCATAGGTGGGAATTGAATAATGAGAACTCATGGACACAGGAAGGGGAACATCACACTCCGGGGACTGTTGTGGGGTGGGGGGAGGGGGGAGGGAGAGCATTAGGAAATATACCTAATGCTAAATGACGAGTTAATGGGTGCAGCAAACCAACATGGCACATGGATACATATGTAACAAACCTGCACATTGTGCACATGTACCCTAAAACCTAAATTAAAAAAAAGTGTTTAAGAAAAAGGCAATTAAATTATTCATTAATAAGCATTTATAGTTCTTACACTGTGTACCAGTTATATATTAAGTGCTGAAAATAACAAGATGAATAAAACATGACATCTGCCCTTGAGAATCTTACAGTCTAAAGGACAAAAGGACCTGATAAAGTGTAATGCAGTAAGATAAGTTGTATTATCCCAAAACTGAAGAACAACATTGAGTTTTTTAAGGGATCGCTCTTGCTCGGAAACTCTTAATCGTTTTAATATCTGCCCATCTATTGCTAACTGAGAAAGGACTATGCTTTATCTTGCTGTCAATCCAGCACATGCCTTACCCACATCTACCATTTCCATAGGAATTCTCCCCTCCACTTCATACTCAGATTCTTGTGATCTAACCAAATTACTGACTTACCTGTCAACCCTCAGACAGAATTTATTATTTTCTGCACTTTTATTTGTGCTTATGGAATTTCTTTCAACCTAAAATTTTCATCTTTTCCTCTCCATTTTTCAAATCCATTGAAGGCCATCAAAAATATTGTTTTCTCCTTGGAGCGTTTACTGAATTCTCCAGACAAGGCAATTTCTCCTTACCTTAGACGGGCATAATAAATTCCATGTTTCACAGGAACTGTTCATAAACATTGAGCAGTGACTAGAGTTACACTTCAATTCTTTCCATTCAATCCCTATCATAGAATCATAATTTAGGGACTCTGTGCAGGAACCATATCTTGGTGATTATTTTGTATCTGCCTTACAATACCTAACCCAGAGCCTAATATATGATAAGCACTTAAAAAATACCATGAATGCTTCAATATAATATAATTCCCCAAATAGAGTGAGCCTCCATATTCCCAATGAGAATTTTACTAATCAAATGATTTTGCCCTAGAATAATGTACATTTCACCTATCAGTTTAATGTTTATGAGGTTATCTAATAACTAGTTTTAATTCTTAGTTTATTAAATTAGTTACATTTACATATTTAAACCACATATTTTAGGCTGAGCTCAGTAGCTCACACATGCAATGCTTGCACTTCAGGAAGCCTAGGGAGGGGGATCACTTACATGCAGAAGTTCGAGACTAGCCTGGGCAACATAGTGAGACCTCATCTCTACAAAAAATAAAATTAGCAAGGTGTGGTGGTGCACACCTGTAGTCCCAGCTCCTTAAGAGTATGAGGTAGGAGGATCACTTGAGCCCAGGAGGTCAAGGCTTCAGTGAGCTATGATCATGCCACTGCACTCAGCCTGGGTGACAGAGTGAGACCCTATCTCAAAATAACTGCATAAATAAATAAATAGTATATCTTTTCAAATAACAAAATTATTAAGAAATAGCATGTTTTTTCATCTCATGCTTGATACATGATACAACTTACTCAAACTCTTACACAAAACTCGCTCATCAAGATCTTTATCTTCTCTAGAGCTACATTTAAAGTCCTCATGATCATTTCCCAGGGGGCAATCTAAGCGTTTTTTGAATATGTGATTCTTATAGTCTCTGGAAATTTTATTTCACAGACATAATCAATTGACATATCTTCTAAACTGTCTTTTTTTTTCATTTGACCTTGGAGCATTTACTGAATTGTCCAGACAAAGGCAATTTCTATAGGTGTACACTCATAATATCAACATCATATACATCTACTTCATTTTTGAATTAATTGGCTTTATTTCTTAAAGCAGCTTTTGGTTTACAGAAAAAGTGAAAAGGAAGTACAAAGTTCCCTATACCCCCTCACTCCCTAGAGTTTCCCCTATTATTAATCTCTTACATTAGTATGATAAATTTGTTACAGTTGATAAACCAATTTTATATATTATTATTAACTAAGGTCCTTAGTTTACAGGTAGGTTCACTCTTTATGTTGTATATTCTATGGCTATTTTGTACTTTAAATAGACTTTTTTTAAAGCAGTTTTAGGTTCATAGCAAAATTGAGCGGAAGGTACAGAGATTTTCCCCACACTCTCTGTCCCCACACATGCATAACCTCCCCAATTATCAACATCCCCCACCAGAGTGGTACATTCACTACAATTGATGAACATACACAGACACACCATTATCACCCAAAGCCCATAGTTTACGTCAGGATTTACTCTTGGTGTTGTACATTCTACGAGTTTTTGATAAATGAATAATGGCATGTATTCATCACAGTATCCTACAAAATAGTTTTATCATCCTAAAACTTCCCTGTGCTTCACCTATTTCTCCATCCCTTTCTTCCATGAACTCTAGAAAACCAATTATCTTTTTACTATCTCTATTGTTTGGTCTTTCCCAGAATGTCATACAGTTGTGATCATATGGTATGTAGCTTTTTCAGTTTGGCTTCTTTCACTTAAAAATATGAAATTAAGGTTCTGTGTCTTTTCATGACTGGATAGTTCATTTACTTTATTGCTAAATAATATTTCATTGTATGTAAGTGCTGCAATTTGTTTATCCATTCACCCACTGAAGTGCCAACACTCTTGACTGTTTCTAAGTCTTGGCAGTCAGGAATAAAGCTGCTAAAGATACTCGTGAAGTTTCTTGTATGGGCATAGTTTTTCAAAGAAATACATATTCGTATTACAATGTAATATATACAATTGCTAGATTAAACCCACAGGAATAGTTATTAAATCTGATTTAATGTGTTTGCATCATTTTACACATTTTTCCTGTTGACCTCAATATATCTATGAATTCAACATTAATTGAGGTTGTTTGTGGCTATGGAATCTTCACCTTGGAGTAAGAAAGTTTGTCTTATTAACTGATTGTACCATTTACGAGCTATATTATTTCATGTAGAATAATCTTTCCGTATATTAGTTTATCTATATGTAAAGTGACTATATTTTAGGGTTGTTGAGAGTATTAATGGTAAATTGTAGCTATATCTATTAGAAATGATTTAAATAGGCCAGGTGCAGTGGTTCATGCCTGTAATCCGAGGGATGCCTCCTGAGAGAGGCTGAGGCAGGAAGATCAAGAGGTCAAGAGATGGGGACCATCCTGGCCAACATGGTGAAATCCCTTCCCTACTAAAACTACAAAAATTAGCTGGGCGTGGTGGCATGCACCTGTAGTCCTGGCTACTCAGGAAGCTGAGGCAGGTGAATTGCTTGAACCCGGGAGGCAGAGGTTGCAGTAAGCTGCGATCACGCCACTGCACTCCAGCCTGGCAACAGAGCAAGACTCCGTCTCAAAAAAAAAAAAAAAAAAAAAAAAGATTTAAATAATAACTTGGAAAATGATGCACATGTAAAAATTCCCAGCATATACTTCCAAAAGAGCAAGCTTGGATTGTCTAACTCAAAAAAATTGACATGAGCCACAGAAACTCACCTTCTAGGGCACTAAGAAAACATATGGTATTGGATACCTAAAAAATCCAAACCTCACCATGCAAAGTTCCAAAAAATTGACAGATGTGCACTAATATATAATTTTAAACTTTGCCTTAGAAATGTGCAGTGTACTGATTACAAAATCATACACACTCCTCGATTCTCAGAGTATTGTAAAATCCTTGGAAAAGTAAAATTTTCTGGGTTTGTTTTATATACTTTATTAATATATCAATTAATTTATGTACATATGAATTCTTTCATTAATTATTTCATTCATGTACTCCAAAAGAAATTATAAACTAATTGCAGAGGATAAGGCATAGCTGGTGACATCTAGAGAAGCAGTTCTGTGTTGCAGAATAGAAAAAAGTTGTTCTCTGTAGCCATAATGAGCTGGAGAGGAGCTGAATCCCAGGTCAGTGATTAACTAGCTATATAAATTTGGCACCTGATTTAACCTTTCTAATCTCAATTTCCTTCTGTGTGAAGTTGAGATAATATTTCTTATCTTTCTGGGTTATTTGTCAAATGGCAAGCAATATTTGTAAAGCTCCTGATTCATAATAAAAGATCTTCAGATAGTAACTCTTGCTTGGATTTCCTTATCTAAATCCTTTATCTGAGCCCTTTCCAGCATTCTATTTTTCAGCAAGATATGTAAATGGCTTAAGAAAATTGGCTCTTACATTAGATATTTTTAAATCAAATTTTCCTGTGTATCCTGTGACTTAATCTTCTAGATCTATCTTATATATCATCATTGAGAATGAAATATGTAAGAATAGATTATCAAAACTACAGAATTGTTTTTATATTATTGAAATTTAAAATATTTGGGTAATTATGCTAGTAAAAAATTAATAATATAAATCTTCCATCATATCCCACTGCTGCCTGAGCTGTTTTAGAAAAAGTTTTTGAAGGAGATAAGGTGATATTATTAATACCACCTTGCAGAAGAAAAGAAATTGGGACCCTTAACAGGTAAAAGGATTTAATCTAAGTTACATAATCAGTACTAGATGTGCTATGACAAGACATCTCAGCCTCTGGCATTCTTCACATGTTATATAAATGGCATAGTATTGGGTCTCTAACTTTTCAATTTACCAATAGCATAATTTTGTGTACATATGAAGTTAAAGAATTTGTTTTGAAACAAATTACTGGTGTTACTGTGATTGCGCAGTTGCTACTTTTTAATCGTATATAGCTCCATTACATAACCAAATGTTCAGGAAATATTTGTAAAACTAAAGAAATAATCCTTACTCTGTATATTAATAGAACTGAGTATGAGATTATATGAATGTGACAAAGATTGAAGGAATGTCCTATAAACCAAAAGCTTTTTGAGAAATATTCGCCATTTGCCTGAAAATTGAATAATGTTACACTAAAGACAAAGCTGGATTGTGTCCCCTTGGCATTAACTATATGGAGTTAATGGCAGATAGCATGTGAAAATGTGAGCAGACAGTCATCATAAGGGGATATAAAAATGTAAGAAGAAGCTAGATATAAATAACATTTCTCAAGAAAAATATAGCCACAATGATGAAATATAGCTTTTATATCGTATGATTTTTAAGATTTCTCAAGTTTAAAGACACAGAAATCCAATTTAAATGATCTCAGGGAAAAAAGTAATTTATTGGAAGGATTCTAGGTCATGTTATGGAAACCAAACCAGAAAAAAGAGAGGGCTATATTTGTACCCCAGGGACACTAGATCTAGTGACAGGTAGTGAACACTAGAACTCACATGACATCAGGGACTTGGGCTTTCATCTCTGCTGCATCTTGAATGCTCACATTGTTTTTCCCTTCCTTTTCAAACTTTTTCAACTTAGCAGTAAAGTTGACTACAAGCAGTTTTAAAGTTGTACACCTTTCAATTTAACCTCCAAAGAGAAAACATTACTAACTGCTGCTATCTCTGGTTCCAAGTCCAAAAATTGCAGAGAAGGGAATCATTTGTTCAGCTTGGATCATGTGCCCAAAACTGGACAAACAATTGTGGCCAGAGAAATAGGGTCTTGTTAGCAACATGGAGCATTCATAGACTTATGGACTGTTACAAATAGGAGACACATTAAACAGCACTTTTCTAATAATTTTGTTTTAGAGATTAGTGAACTGTGACAACAAATGTTCAGAGACTTGACCAAGTGACAAAACTTGAATTTGAATAAGTATCTAGTGTTTTTGTAATGCTTAAAGTTATTAAAAGAAAAAGAAAAATAAATGAAGTAGGAAGAGAAGGAAATTAAGTAGAAGCAAGAAGAAGAGAAGGAAGAAGACAGGGAGAAGGAAAAAGAAGGAAAGAAGGAAGGAAGGTTGAAATGGAGAAAGAAAATAAAAGGGAAAGAAAGGAAGTAAAAAACAGAAACAAAAATGGGCAGCTACTACTGTAATTCTATTGATGGAGTGAGTGAGAGAACAGGTTATATTATAAAGTGGCTGGAAAACAATGCCATACTTGCCCATTATAGTCTATGAACCTTGACTTACGTAGTATGTATAGCAAGTAGAATAAATAAATGATTATATTTGGCTTAAATTGTCAGATTATTTTACTCAATTTCTCTCAATTTTGCAATAGATGTGCTTTCTCATTTTGATTTTTCACTCATCTTCCCTTTTATCTACAGATCTGTAGGCTGTTTCTCATAAAACTGATTCCTGGGTGAAAAAATTTCTTGGCATCATCACACAGAAAAATAATTATTTGGTTCTGCCTAGTTTAAAATATCAGTGTAAAATTAAACACTTACTACAATGTACCTCCATTTCTTAATAGGCACTAAGCTTCATTAGAAAGGTAAATTGAGCTTTTACAAGCAATATCTTTTGTTTTTTTTTTTTTTTTGGATGGAGTTCTGCTCTTGCTGCTCAGTCGGGAGTGCAATGGCACAATCTTGGCTCACTGCAACCTCCACCTCCTGGGTTCAAGCAATTCTCCTGCCTCAGCCTCCAGAGTAGCAGGGATTACAGGCATGTGCCCCCACGCCTGGCTAATCTTTGTATTTTTAGTAGAGACGGAGTTTTACCATGTTGGTCAGGCTGGTCCCAAACTCCTGACCTTAGGTGATCACCCACCTCGGCCTCCTAAAATGCTGGGATTATGGGCGTGAGCCACCGCGCCTGGCTTCACTAGCAATATCTTTAATGACGCCTTGGTATACTAGGTAATTACGTAAATTATTAAAACACAGCCATAGGAAAATGTGTCTGTCTTCATGCAGATTCATCTCTAAATGTATGGATGTTTGAGATAGCACTATTGATGTATTGTAGTTTTTCTTTGGGGCTATTTGAGTAAAGTGAATAATTTGTTTAACAATGTTGACTATTTGCCTACTAAGTGCCAGGCGGGTACTTAGAAGTGGAACAGAAAATAAGATAATTCTTAGAGAACTAGTCCAGTTGAGAGAAAAAGCCTTGTAAAAGGTCATTATAGACTTCTGGTAATGGCAAACAGAATATTTTGAACCAGACTTCCTGAAGAGCATAACGAAAGAGCTAAACAAAACATATGAAACATTTTCCTTATGTCATCTGATAACTAATAAAGTAGGAAATAATCATGGCTTCAATACCTGGAAGAAACCAGAAATCTAGAGAGAAGAGCCTGGTTTTTGGAATCCTTCTGCTCTGTAGGCATTGGCAGCCCAGAATAGGTATCTGACAGATTGGGCAGTACTTTGGGAAGATTCCTGGGTCCATGGAAAATTACTGTGGAAATAAATGTCACCAAATAGTGTGGCTCTGGTAAATCCCTTGTGATTGGGTTGGAATCAGATAAGCGTACTCTAGGTCTGCTACAGGTAGTTAGACAGGCATGAGCATGGAAGGAGAGGACTGTTCACCCCTACCCACTAGCGATGTCAAGGGATGGTTTGACAATTATCACACTGCCTCTCTAAAAATGATAATTTGGCAGCCTGTGCCAGGGCATCAGGGAAAGACAACCTCCTTACCATCCAAAGCTATTAACATTAAAGTGTTAAAATTATGCAGCAGCCAGGAAGAAGCAACTTCCCAGGCATGTGCATTAAGAGACAAAATGTCAGTATGACCTTCTGGGGCCACTCCACCAGAAAAGGGAAGAAAGCCTCAGGTGGGCATGTATACCACTTCCTAAAGACAGTGCACATGCTCATTTCCCAAGCGTAAGGAGGACACTGCGCATGTGGGCAGCCCACCCTAAGGGAAGAATCCCAAAAAGGGGCATAAGATGCCAGCCTACAAAGTCCCAGGATCACAGTTAAATGAAACACTTGTTCTTCAAGTCGCCCACTTGGATCTCTTCCAAGTGATCTTTCCTTTTTTTCCTGTTCTAAAGCCTTTTTAATAAACTTCCACTCCTGCTCTGAAACTTCCTGTCTCTTTTTCTGCCTTATGCCCCTAAATTGAATTCTTTCTTCTGAGGAGGTAAGAATTCAGGTTGTTGCAGACCCATACAGATTCGTGGCTGGTAACTCAGATACCTGCCACCAGTAACAGGTCTAAGGGTGCATCAGAAGCAAAACAGCTATTAAAAGTTTGAGTCATGTGGGTGAGCAATGCAGCCTGGGCAACAGAGCGAGACTCTGTCTCAAAAAAACAAAAAAACAAAAAAAAAAACAAAAAAACAAAAAACCAAACAAACAAACAAAAAAACATATAATTCTGCAGAATGCACATCATTTTTATTGTCTCAAGGAGAACTTTAATAGCAATTAGCCAAACACTAGTTATAATGCATATTCATAAAATTCAAAGGACTGAAATCATACAGAATGTTTCTTGACCACAATTTAGTTGAGCTAGAGGTCGATAGCAAAAACGAGCCAAAATAAGAAAAAATAAAACAAAATTAAAACAAAGAAATGCTCATGTATATACAAAAATTATTTCCAGGTGGATTGCAGATCTGAATGTGAAGTTGTAAACCAAAAGGTATTTGAGACAGGTCTCAATCAATTTAGAAAGTTTATTTTGACAAGGTTAAGGACACGGCCCCTGACAGAGCCTCAGGAGGTCCTGAAGACATGTGCCCAAGGTGGTCAGGGTTCAAGTGTGTTTTTATACATTTTAGGGAGACATGAGACATCAATCAATATGTGTAACATTGATTAGGTACAGTAAGTCAGGACAACTTGAAGAGGGGGGAGGAGGCAAAAGATTGCATTCTTTTGAGTCCTTGATCAGCCAGCCTTCTACTGAATACACGAATACACAATTTGGTCTGGCTCACTGAATCTACATTT
Source organism: Symphalangus syndactylus (assembly GCF_028878055.3). Taxonomy (NCBI): domain Eukaryota; kingdom Metazoa; phylum Chordata; class Mammalia; order Primates; family Hylobatidae; genus Symphalangus; species Symphalangus syndactylus. Next base: position 70,418,175 of record NC_072428.2, on the reverse strand, counting down.
TTACGTAAACAATACGGTGGAGAAAGCAATCAGATATGCATTTGTCTCAGGTGAGCCTCAGAGGGATGACTTTGAGTTCTGTCTGTCTTTTGTCCACAAGGAAATTCCCTGTGGGGGAGGTATGTAGCTTTTTATCTTTGTAGCTACCTTATTTAGGAATACAATGGGAGGCAGGTTTGGGTGACATAGCTCCCAGCTGGAATTTTCCCTTGGCTTAGTAATTTGGGGGTCCTGAGGTTTATTTTTCTTTCACAGAGGTAAACAATTCACGTTTTACAAAGAAAACATCTTATTGCTCTCAGAGTAGGCAATAATTTTGCTTATTTAAAAAAGATACAGGCTGGGTGCGGTGGCTCACACCTGTAATCCCAGCACTTTGGGAGGCCCAGGCTGGTGGATCACGAGGTCAGGAGTCGGAGGCCAGTCTGTCCAATGTGGTGAAATGCCATCTCTACTAAAAATACAAAAACTAGCCAGGCATGGTGGTGTGCGCCTGTAGTCCCAGTTACTCGCGAGGCTGAGGCAGAAGAATTGCTTGAACCCTGGAGGCGGAGATTGGAGTGAGCCGAGATCATGCCACTGCACTCCAGCCTGGGTGACAGACTCCGTCTCAAAAAAAAAAAAAGTATAAATCAGAGAACGAAAAATAATAAATCAGACTATTTTAAAATGTAGAACTACTGTTTATCAAAAATGTGCCATCAAGAGAGTAAAAATGCCACCAATAAAGTGGGAAAATATCCAATTATTTGGATCAAGAACACAGAAGAAATGATGCTAAACATCCTTAGTCACTAAGGAAATGTAAATTAAAGCCACTGTGCCAGAATGGCTAAACTGAATACTCTTCAGAAATGAGAATAAACAATGTACGGTTACAAGTAAAAATATGGATTAATTTCATGAACATAACTGAGCAAAAGAAGTTACATAAAAAGTATACATATTCTATGATTAAATTGCATAAAGTATAAAATTAAGTGAACCTAATCTATGGTTTTGGAGGTCAAGACAGAGATTAATTCTCCCTCCCATTGGGTGTGGCATGTTGACAAGAGAAAGTATTGAGCCATACACAATAAACCATACTTTTTGTTTGTTTAATTTTGAGATAGGGTCTTGCTGTCTTTCCCAGGCTGGAGTGCAGTGGCATAATCATGGCTCACTGCAGCACCAACCTCCTAGGCTCCAATGATCCTCCACTCCAGCCTCCTGTCTGCCACTACAGGTATGCACCACCACACCTGATGAATTTCTTGTTTTTCATAGAGACAAGGTCTCCCTGTGTTGCCCATGGTGGTCTTGAACTCTGGGCTCAAGTGAGCCTTTCACCTTAGCCTCTCAAAGTGTTGGGAGTCATGAGCCACAGTATTTGGCCTTTTAAAAATATATACATATATTTTGAAAATCACTTTTTTTCTTTCCAACTTTTTTTAGGTTGGAGGGGTACATATACAGGTTTGTTACATGGGTAAATCGCATGTTGCAGGGGTTTCTTATGCAGATTATTTCATCACCCAGGTAATAAACACAGTACCTGAGAGGTGGTTTTTCACACCTCACTCTCCTTCAACCCTCCGCCCTCAAGTAGGCCGTAGTGTCCATTCTTTATAACCAGGTATACTCAATATTTAGCTCCCACTTTTAAGTGAGAACATGTGGTGTTTGGTTTTCTTTTCTTGCATTAACTAATTTAGGATAATGGCCCCCAATTCCACATGTGTTGCTGCAAAGAACATGACTTCGTTCTTTTTTATGACTGCATAATATTCCATGGTACATATCTACCACATTTCCTTTATCCAGTTCCGCATTGATGAGTGTCTACCTTGATTCCACATCTTTGCTATTGCTCTTTAATAAACATATGCATTAATGTGTCTTTCTGGCAGAACATTTATATTCTTTCTCTTTTTTTTTTTATTTTTTATTTTTTTTGCTACAGAGTCTCCCTCTGTCGCCCAGGCTGGAGTGCAGTGGCGCGATCTCGGCTCACTGCAAGCTTCGCCTCCCGGGTTCACTCCATTCTCCTGCCCCAGCCTCCCGAGTAGCTGGGACTACAGGCGCCCGCCACCATGCCCGGCTAATTTTTTGTATTTTTAGTAGAGACGGGGCTTCACCGTGTTAGCCAGGATGATCTCGATCTCCTGACCTCGTGATCCGCCCGCCTTGGCCTCTCAAAGTGCTGGGATTACAGGTGTGAGTCACTGCGCCCAGCGAGAACATTTATATTCTTTTAGATATATACCCAGTAATGGAATTCCTGGGATGACTGATAATTCCATTTTAAGTTCTTTGAGAAATCTCCAAACTGCTTTCCACAGGGGCTGAACTAATTTGTATTCCCACTAGCAGTGTATAAGCATTCCATTTTCTCTTTAATCTCATTAGCATCTACTTTTTAATAAGCTATTCTAACTGGTATGAGATAGTATCTCGTTGTGGTTCTGATTTGCATTTCTCTAATGATTAGTGATGTTGAGCATTTTTTCATAGGCTTGTTGGCTGAGTGTATGTCTTTTCTTGAGAAGCGTCTATTCATATCCTTTTCCCATTTTTTTAATTGGGTTATTTTGGTTTTGTTTGTTTAAGTTCCTTATAGATTCTGGATATTAGACCTCTGTCAGATGCATAATTTGCAAATATTTTTTCTTACAATTTAGGTTGTCTGTTTACTCTGTTGATAGCTTCTTCTGCTGTGCATAAATTCTTTAATTTAATTAGATCCCACTTGTCCATTTTTGTTTTTGTTTCAATTTTGGAGTCTTTGTCATGAAATCTTTGCCAGGACCTGAATCCAGAATGTTTATTCCTAGGTGTTATTCTAGGGTTTTATAGTTAAAAGTTTTACATTTAAGTCTTTAGCCCTCAAGATGAGTTACATTTTACACTTTTCATGTAACTCATTAAGTCTTTAACCCATCTTGACTTTTGTTTATAGTAAAGAGAAGGGGTCCAAATTCAATCTTCTGCATATAGCTAGCCAGTTACCCCAGCACCATTCATTAAATAGGGAGTCCATTTCCCATTGCTTGTTTTTGTTAACTTTGTCAAAAGTTGTTTGTTGTAGTTGTGTGACCTTATTCCTGGGTTCTCTATCCTGTTCCATTTGTCTATGTGTCTGTTTTTATACTTGTACCATGCTGCTTTGGTTACTGTTGCCTTGTAGTAGCGTGTGTGTGATGCCTCTGGCTTAGTTCTTTTTGCTTAGGATTGTTTTGGCTATTGAGACTATTTTTTGGTTCCCTATAAATTTTGGAATATATTTTTCTAATTCTGTGGAAAATGTTTTTGATAGTTTGATAGGAACAGCATTGTATCTATAAATTGCTTTGGGCAGTATGACCATTTTAACAATATTGATTCTTCCTACAGATGACCATGGATTATTTTTCCATGTTTGCTTAATCTCTGATTACTTTCAACAGTGTTTCATAATTCTTATTGTAGAGATCTTTCCCCTCTCTGGTTAGCTGTCTCCTAGGTATTTTTGTATGTGTGTGGCTATTGTGAATGGGATTGTGTTTTTGATTTGGCTCTCAGCTTGGATGTTATTGGTAAGTTGGGTTTATTTCGATCTTCAGTTTCCTTTATTACTCCAGCTAGTGCTCTATCAATCTTATTCTTTCAAAGAACCCACTTTTTGTTTCATTAATCTATTGTATTTATTTTAATCTCAATTTCATTCAGTTCAGCTCGGATTTTGGTATTACTTTTCTTCTGCTAGTTTTGAGGTTGATTTGCTGTAAGTTGGGTTCAGCTGAGTGGCTTTGTTTCTGGATGATTTCGGGCGTGGGGGGAGCAGGCTCAGCTGAGCACTCTTGAGCTGCATGCTCTAACCATAAGGTGCAGTCTCCAGGCCCATAACTTCGTTCTCTGTCCCCTTGAGGTTAAGCAGCTGCTGTGCTGGAGGTGCTAGAGATGTTCCCAGTGCACAAGCACCAATACTCTGATAAGGGGTGCTGGAAAAAGCACTTCATCAAGATAGTGGCATCAGGGTCCACACATGCACACACACTGACAACAGTGTGATGGCAGTGTGATGGAGTCTGTGTATACATGCTCCTGCTGTGTACACAGCATGTGGTGTACACAGCATGTCGTGGTGGAGTAGCTGGGTCTCCATGCACATAGGCACCAGCAGGGGCTGGGTTATGGTGGTGAGTTCCACATGCATGCATCTGTGGTACTGGGTGATATGTTTTGGCTGTGTCCCCACCCAAATCTCATATTGAATTGTAATCCCCACTTGTTGGGGGAGGGACCTCATGGGAGGTGATTAGATCATGTGAGTGGTTCCCCCATGCTGTTCTTGTGATAGTGAGTGAGTTCTCATGAGATCTGATGGTTTTGTAAGGGGCTTCCCCCTTCACTCTGCACTCATTCTCTCTTCTGCCACCATGTGAAGAAAGATATGTTTGCTTCCCCTTCCATCATGATTGTAAGTTTCCTGAGGCCTCCCCAGCCATTCAAAACTGTGAGTCAACTAAACCTCTTTCCTTTATAATTTACCCAGTGTCAGGTATGTCCTAATAGTAGTGTGAGAATGAACAAATAGACTGGGGTTGTGAGGTTCACAGAGTGAACACCATAGCATAGTAGTAGGAAGAGGCCATGGGCAGGTGCTTGGGGGCAAAGCAGTGGTAGGAGGCTGCTGGCAGGTGCATGTCAGCCAGGCTTGTCTGCTGAAGCTCTCCGATGGTTAGGTAGGGTCCATACCAAGTAGCTATGGTGGCAGCTGCTGCAAAATGCCCCTGTTGGGGATCTCAGGCTGCAGTGCAAATGGGTGTGGCCAGGGAGGTGCCCCAGAGAAGGACCAGCAAACGGGTGTGTTCAGATCAGACTGGCCCCGTCCCATGGGCAAGATAGCTCTGCTCTGTTCAGGTCTGACAGTCAACAAAGGCCAAAGCCACCTAGGGGAGTGTGGTAAGCCTTGGAGGATACGCATCCCTGGCTGTGCTCTACTGTAGTCATGCTATGCCAACACCCCCCAGTTCCCCAAAGGCTGGAGTCTTGTCCCTGACACTTCTCCAAGCAGCTCTCCATGCCAGTTCGGATGTATATGGCGGTCATGGGGATTCTTATGGTTAATATTCTAGAGGTCCATGGTAAGTCCATGGACCACTTCTCACCTATTCAACTCACTCCTTCCAAGGAGTCACTGGGGGCTGGGAACAAGTCCTTGTGCTTGGCAGTCTCATGCAGGGTTCCCAGCTTCTTCCCCCTTCAGCCCAGTGTCTGCATGCTCCCTCTTTCCACTCTTAATGGTTTCCTTTTAAAAATCTCCTTAGAGTATACTGGACTTCATGATGGTCTGGTTTCACCATGGGAGATGCTTTTCCTTGCTGTGTCTAGCTAGCCATCTTGGCTCCTCTCACTTTTTTGCATGTGTATTTTTATGTATATGTCTTCTACAGAGAAAGCACCAAATTTAGATGACTTCACTGGTAAGTCCTACCAAATATTCAAGAAAGAAATCCTACACTAATAAATCCTACCAAATATTCACGAGAACTATTATATAAAACCTCCTAGAGAATAGAAAAACTTAGAAATATTTTCAATTTATTTTATAAGGGCAGCATAAACATAATGCTAAAAGCAAACAAGTATATTATGTGGAAAGAAAGTATTAATAGGCTGGGCGTGGTGGCTCACGCCTGTAATCCCAGCACTTTCGGAGGCCGAGGGGGCGGATCACAAGGTCAGGAGATGGAGACCATCTTGGCTAACACGGTGAAACCCCGTCTCTACTAAAAAATACAAAAAGTTAGCCGGTCACTGTGGCGGGCGCCTGTAGTCCCAGCTACTCGGGAGGCTGAGGCAGGAGAATGGCGTGAACCCGGGAGGCGGAGCTTGCAGCGAGCGGAGATTGCGCCACTGCACTCCAGCCTGGGCAACAGAGCGCAACTCTGTGTCAAAAAAAAAAAAGAAAAAAGAAAGTATTAATAATAAGTTAATTTCATTTATATACAGAGATGCAGCTATCTTAAATCATTAGTGCACAAATCCGGCAATACATAAAAAGTACAGTATATCACAACCATGCAGGCTCTCTGTTCCAGAAGTGGAAGGTTAGCTTAATAATGAAAAATCAGTTAATGTAATTTACTTTTCTATCAAAATAAAGCAGAAAAAAATCACGTACAGAAAAGGCTATTGATAATAAAAATCAAAATCTAGTGATAAAATGCAATAATCGTTATGGTACAGTATTTAGCAAAGTAGGAATAGATGAAAATTTTCTTATCTAATGGAGTTTGCAAAAACTTGTAGCAAATGTTATTATGAATTGTTAAAATATTATCCAATGAGATTAGAAATTAGAAAAAAATTCCTAATATTATTTCCCTTTCAAATTATACTATACATTCTTGTCAAAACAGGAAAGCAAGAGGAAAAAAGTTATGAGTTGAAAGAAAGCAATAAAATGCTCATTAGCTGCAAAATACATGATTATGTTTCTATAATATCCAATGAATGTACAGATGAGTTATCTGGATTATTAAGAAGTTTGGCAAGGATGTTGGTGCAAGGTAATATATCAAAAATTTTTTTATGTATAAACCAGTGGTAAACAACTGAAAATAAAATTTAAAACATAATATTATAATATTATTGATATATCATATACCAAAAAATAGTCCTGCAAGAATCTTGACAGAGAAAACTGTAAATCATTATTGAGAAATCTTTTATATATGTTCATAATTAAGGAAGACTTAAAGACAGCAGAATATATGTTCATGAATAGGAACACTCAATATTTTAAGATGTAAATTCTCCTCAAATTGAGCTATATGTTCACTGGCTAAATCCCAGTCAAAATCCCAGCAGGTATTTTTAGATATCAGTAAGCAGACTTTTAAGTTATCCTGCTTTTATTTCAGAATATGGCCAAGAAAACTGGGGGATAAATTTTCACTTCACACAACTGAGCCAAGTTACAGGATATTTCCATGACTGGATCTTCCAAGTTCCAGAACAGAAATATTAAGCTGCAATTGGAAGATCTGGTTCTAGATGAGTGGCTCTTAATGCTGGTTGAAGACTCTGCAAAACTGCTACAAAGGGAAGAATGAGCCCACTATGCACATTGGGATGGGAAACTATAAAAAACAAAACAAAACAAAACTCCTCCAAAATTCCCATTTCCCTGAAGAAATGTAATGTTGATCTTTTGGCAAGTGTGTCAAGTTCTGAGTTGCAAACAAACAAGCTCCACCTTATTTTTATTAAAAGGCTACCCAGTTACCCACTTTGTCACTACTCTTAGAGTCAAGGTTCACAATGTGGTTTGGATTTGTGTCCCTGACCAAATCTCAGGTTTAATTATAATCCCCAATGTTGAAGGAGGGGCCTGCTAGGAGCTGATTGAACCCTGGGGCCAAATGTTCTCCTTTGTTGTTGTGATAGTGCATGAGATGGGAAGACAGTATCTGATTGTTTAAAAATGTATAGCACCTTCCTCTTTGCTCTGTTCCTCCTGCTCGTGTCATGTAAGACGTGCCTGCTTTCACTTCACCCCTCCATCGTGATTGTAATTTTCCTGAGGCCTCCCCAGCCATGCTCCTTGTATAGCCTGCAGAACTGCAAGCCAATCAACCTATTTTCTTTATAAATTACTCAGTCTCAGGTAGTTCTTTATAGCATTGTGAGAATGGGCTAATACAGTTCAGGATTTGCAATTTAAGGAAACATGCAGTGCATTCTATCATTAGTTATAGATTAATATCTAACTAATCTATTAATAGATTAATTATCTACTCTCTATTATTATCTACTAATAGATTAATTATCTACTCTCTATTATTAGTAGATCTTTTATAATATGGTACATTTCAAATGTGTTCCTCCCCAACCACAAAGCCTTTTATTTATCTAAACGGTCTTGCCATGTCGAAGGCAAGGCTACTGTTCAGTAAACTCCTCTAAATTAGAATGTCATTAGAAGAAATTTAAATTATATGTAAAGGAATAAAAGCTGAAAATTGAAGGCTTTCGTTTTGAAAAGTTGAACTTACAAACTTGCAAGTGTCATATTCTGTATTTCCAAAATACTGTAAAATTTATTTATTATAAAGTTTAATATTAGAAATAAAAGCTTATTACTAAAAAAAGTCATGTTAAGAAAGACAAATAATATAGCAAACACTCAAAATTGTAATTTCACTCATATAAATTCATTTTCTACAATAATCAGAGGAAAATTAAAATTACATGTTCAAAATTTGGAGGTGAAAGCAGGGATCAACTGTCTATCAAAGTTACTAAATTTGGCATACAAAATTTAAAGACTCTGGAAGATTTGGTTTCATTTAATGAGTTCAGGGAATTAAAAAAAGCATGTTTTTCTGTATTTTTTTGAAGTTATTGTCAGAAAGCATTTGGAAAGGCAAAAATATATAGCAGAGAGATCAAATGGGGTTGGAGTTGAGATTCAGAGGCAGAGATAAGTGATATTGTTGGAGTATTATCAGTCTCCCAAGGAGCCACTTCCCAGGTTCAGAATGTAGAAACCAAGCCGGAAGTAAGAGTGGCATAAAATCATCTCCCTACCACCTGCAAACTACCTCTCCCATCTATCTAAACAGTGGAAACTTCTGGTAATTTAACAAAAAGTATTTATGAGTTGTTAACAAAGATATGAAGAGCTAAACCATTGTTTCAGGTACCATGCAAATTGACAATGAAGTGTTGAAAATGAAACGTAGGGCCTCTTTTCAGAATATTATGATGTATTAGTCCATTCTCACACTGCTACAAAGATACTACCTGAGACTTGGTAATTTATAAACAAAGGTTAAATTGACTCACAGTTCTGCATGGCTGGAGAGGCCTCAGGAAACTTACAATCACGGCAGAAGGTGAAGAGGAAGCAGGCACGTTTTTCACAAGGCAGCAGGAGAGAGAGAAAGAGCGTGGGTGGAGGGGAAGTGCCACACTTTCAAATCATCAGATCTCATGAGAACTCACTCACTATCAGGAGAACAGCATGGGGGAAAATCCTCCCAATAATCCAATTACCTCCCACCAGGTCCCTCCCTCAACATGTGGGGATTACAATTCAAGATAAGATTTGGTCGGGGACACAGAGCCAAATGGTATCATATGATCTAATTGTTAGACAGAATGATAAATACACAAAGCATAGGTGAAAAGTTTCATAATAGCATTAACACCATAACATTATGAAAGAAGGAGGAGCCCATTCTTCAAGGAATGTCAGGAACAGTTTCAGAAAAGAATCTTTGAGCTAGGTCTTGACAGATGACAAATACATAGTCTCACATGGTTAGCTCTTGAGCCTTATGAGGATGAAAAATCAGTATCAGAAATAAAGACCAAGTTTTGATTTATCTTATGTGCCATATTAAGTACTTTAGGCTGAAGGTAGTAGGAATAAATCAGCTGATTTTTAAACAGTAGAGAGAGATATGGGCAGGTTACTTATATTGGCATCAGTGGGTGGGATAGATTGGATAAAAGGGGTGGGGAGGAGAAGAAGGGTCAGAGAAGGGAAGGGAGAGGAGAGGATAAACCATAGTTTTATTATCTAACAAAAAGCTTCCATGGAATTTAGGCAGACGATAGTTTTTCCTAAGGCTCCTTTTTTTTTCATTGACTCCTTTCTAATTCCCCCAAGTCTCAATTCTGTTTTCTCATTTTTAATTTCTATATCTCATGTGAACTTACATCTGCATTGATAAGATTTTCATTAGATATTATAAAGAAGAATATTTATAATTAATCTAATGTTAGGAATATTTAGCATGCAACAAGTGAATATAGGTGCTTATTAATTAATGCCTTGGATTACAGTGTCCTAATGCCTGGAGGTTTTTGGAAGTAACTCTGATCTCAGTAACGCTTACCCTATTGCTGTTTATCTAACAAAACAGGCATTGCCTCAGCTCACAGCGTTTGTACTTGCTGTTCCCTTTCCCTGGGACGTACTTTCCTCATACATCTACAGGGCATATTCATGTATGATCTCTGAAATCACCTTGTTTCTGACTACGGTATATAACATAGCAAAGGCCGCTGCTCACTTTCCCACCACCTCTAATTCTGTTTTTCCAATTGTGCTCCCCTTTTTTTCCACAGCATTTATCGCCATCTGACATTCTGTGGATTTGCTTGTTTGTGGTCAGCCTCACCCACAAGAAAGGAAGCTCCACAAGAGCAAGAATTTTGTTTTGTTCACTGCCGTATGTCCCCAGCACCAATGACAGTGTCTAGCACAGTGTAGATGCTTAGGTGATATTTATTGAATGAATTAGTAAATAATATTCCTATAAAATGTGGTGAAAAGAATTCCACATGAGGAAATTAAAGTCTAGAGAAATTCAACAACTTGCTGAATATAACTTAACATTAGCAATTATTATCACTGTCATTTTAGTACTATTTTTACAAACCTATGCTTTGACATATAAATTAGCTCCAGTCATCACAGCAATGCTGTAAGATAGATACTGCAGACAGTTGTATAGATTGTTCAAGGTCAGCTAGCTAATGGATAGAAGAATAATTTTCTGACCAAATGGTGGTTTGTTATATTTGGATGGAATCCATGTTTCCTAGCAATTTACCTGCTGGGTTGCACTTCATCTGCCTTATATCCCTTAGCTTTCTTCCACCTTCTGCTTATATATTGAAGAATTGCAGGCTTATCATTATATATTTGCCTACTGATTAAATGTACTTTAATCCTTTATGGAATTACCATAAGAGATACTATGGATAGGATAGAACAAACTTTGAAAGAGAGGTGGTGTATTCGTTTCCTAGAGCTGCTGTGTTAGGGTTCTTCAGGGAGAGAGAACTGATAGGAGATATATCTATATATATCTATCGAGATATATATATATATATATATATATATATAGAGAGAGAGAGAGAGAGAGAGAGAGAGATGAGATGAGACGGGATTTTTTTAGGGGAATTAGCTCCCATGACAGGCTTTCTGCAACCTGGAAACCCTGAAATGCTGATAGCATTGCTTAGTCCAACTCTGAAAACCTCAGAACCAGGTAAACAAATGGTGTAACTCAATCTGAGGCTAAAGGCCTGAGAACTCAGGGAGTTGCTGGTGTAAGTTCTGGAGTCCAAAGGCCAGAGAGCTTAGAGTTCTGATGTCCAAAGGCAGGAGAAGAAGGGTGTCCCAGCTCCAGAAGAGAGAGAGAAAGAGAGAGAGTAAATTTGCCTTTCTTCTGGCTTTTTGTTCTACCTGGGTCCACAGCCGTTTGGATGTTAACCACACACATTGAGGGCAGATCTTTCCCCATTCAGTCAACCAACTCACAGTTCATGAACCAATCTCCTCAGAAACACGCTCACAGACATACCTCATGGAAATAATGCTTTATCAGTTCTCTAAGTACTCCTTAATCCAGTCAAGTTGACATCTAAAATTAACCATTACAATTGCTGTCACAAAACACCACAAAACTACAGACATAAAACTCATGTAAAACTACAGAATTTTTGTTTGTTTCACAGTTCTGGGGGATAAAAAATCAAAGGTGCCAGAATCAAAGGCCCAAAATCAAGATATTGAGAGGGCCATGCTCCCTGTGAAACCCGTAGGAGAAAATCTTCCTTGTCTCTTCCTAGCTTCTGACGGAGGTCATTGATCCTTGGCATTCCTTGGCTTACAAATGCATCGCTCCAATCTCTGTCTCTGTCATCACATGGCATTCTCCCTGTGTGTTTTTATCTTCATGTGTTCATCTTTTATGTATGTGTGTGTGTGTCTGTGTCCAAATTTCTCTTTTCTTACGAAGACAACAGTCATACTGGATTTGAGCTCTCCCTAACTGACCTTGTCTTAACTCGATTATACCTGCAAAGACCCAACTTCCAAATGAGGTCACATTCGTAGATGCCAGGGTATAGGACTTCAACATATATTTCTGGAGGACACAATGCAACCCATAGCAGATGGAGAGCATCAGCATGATGGGATTGCTAATAACGGGTTTAATGTATCAAGCTATTTCTCAATTCAGAGACTTCCCATGTATTGTCTCCTCTGTCTGCCTTACTTTTCTGCCTACTCTTTGCTCAAGTTCTGGTGTTGTACTGGAGCCATCTCACACCAGCTCCTGAGGGTCAATTGTTAAATTTTCAGAAGCCAGTTGCCAAACACAGCAATTATTAAAAATTAAATATATAAACATAATTAATTACACTTAAAGCAATGGTAATACATTCTAAAAACTCATCCATTTCTAGCTATTTTGCTGCATTTGATTATTTGATTTGATTATTATCTATCTATACTCTTTAGATTATTTGCGTCTATTATATTTACATAGCAGAAATATAAAATATTGGTATTCATATGTCTCCCTAAATCCATATTCAGTGACCTCACCTTGGTAGTTTGAAATCGGCCACAGAGTGGATATATTTATAGTACAGAAATCAACTACCAGTACAAATCAGGTCTTTTTTTATCCTTGGAAAAGCAGCTGTTAAATATTTACCAGATATACCGGTTAATTCTTGTACTTCCTTTAGGCCTCATCTTCATCTCCTCAGACAGCTTTCCATAGCACTCATTTAAAATAGACTCCTTCCTCTCATTATTCTCTTTCTGAATTCCTTTTTCTATTCTTCTTGAAACTATTTTTTGTAATTGTGCCATTATATATGCATTTATTTAATATCTGTTTCTCTCACTAAATTAAGTTTCTTGAGAGCAGGACCCATGATTTTTTTTATTTCTACTTATTTCTAGCACAGAAATACAGCATTCAGCATATGACAGGCACTTAGTAAATATTTGTAAAATATTTATGATGCAGTTGAGGAATAAATGGAAAATCAAAATTATGAGATAGTATGTTAAGTTTGGTGATCAGGCAAAGTTAAAGCATGGCCAAGAGGCACTGAGTTTCAAGTTACCTGCTAAGATGTGTAATTAAATTTAGGTGAAAACTGAGAGTGTTAATTCCTTGGTATCTATTTTTCCTGCCTCTTTGCACTTATGATTTGTAATGGTAAACATAAATAATCTAATCAGATGCATAGGACAATTGAAGTAAAGAGAGATGTTTATGGCATATACCCAGTGAGAGGTTCCTAGAATGTAGTAAATTTATTCTAATAAAAGAATCTGACAATTGAAGAAAGGAATGCAAACTGGCCTATGGCATAGTTACCGACTTACCATTTGTGCCAACGAATCCTTGGGTGACCTCACTGTAAGGAGCTACATGAGATAAACATGGGCTCAATGTAGAAATGAAAATAATAAATGCCTTCAATGGGAGGATAGGTCAACATATTTGAAGTATTCTGGGGTACTACTGAGCCTGGGAAATAATCTAGGGACAGAAGAGGTAGGCACTAGTCTTGGCTTCCAGGCTTTAATTAAACACCTATATATGGGCAGTATCAGCTGTAGTTAGGAAGCAATTCATTCCATCCAGAGACTTGGTTACCGAAGGCCCAGACTTATCAAGCATGGCCAAATGGTAAGAGTAAGAGTCTTGAAAGTAGACATACTGAGATATTAAAATTAACTCTTAGTTTATTAAATGACTTTCAGTAATGTACTTAATCTTTCTGCAGTTGGTTTCTTTATGTCTTAAATTGGGGTAACAGTACAAACCTGTTGGAGAAAGGAGACCACCACTAAAGTTTAAGGAAGTTTTGCATGAATTAGTAAAGGGCATCGACTCTGAGCTAATGCAGTCCCTCTAGCTAATGGCTTGGCAAGAAAATGACTCTTTTGCCTAAGTAAAAAGATAGTTTCTTGTTTCTGGTGCTCATACTCAGGGTACAAGACTACTGGCCTCTAAATACAGGAAGCAAGGGATCTGTACAATCATTCTGGGTCCTGGGCCTGAGGTAAAGATTAAACAAGATCTTATATTAAAACATTGAGCTGTATTTGGAAACTTAACCCTGTCACAAATGCCAGTTTCCTTCCCAAAAATCTCTCCTCCTTTTCTTCTCTTTCCTGTCTCCACCACACCACTATCAAGTTGGATTTCCTTGCCCTTGGAGACAAGTTAGTTCAACTTTAATTTTCTACAAGTATCTTTGTTTCAGACCCTGAATAGATAACAGAGAGTCGTTTACCCTGTTCTCATTGCTCTACCCCGTGTACCCCCCATCCCATGTAATTAATCATAAAGTGTATTTTGTTGTATGAGGTATCCTGAGTAAGTGCTAGTGGAGACTGAGTTTAGGGAGCATGAAATACTGCTGCCTTTCTCCATGTGCCAATAAACCTGCTCAGTCTCAGCTGTAAAAAAACAAACACGTGAAACCTGTTTTTCTCTTGTCCCTTAAATTATGTCAGTACCTGGCAGTTGTTTATGTTTAAAAAGTCACCAGAAGGCAGTCAAGGGACCAGGGAACATGATAAGTGTTTAAAGGGTGTGATTTACTACTCAGCAATGTGCCAGTGATGTGGCATGAATTAAAAACAAGAAGTCTTCCAGGAGAAAAGATTTCTTTAGAGATGTAATTAATTGACCTGGCTTTTGGGTCCCTCCTTTCCCGGAGAAGTAGCTGTCAGTGAAGCATTTCAAATACTGCCCTGGTTGTAATTATTATTCAAGTTCATGCTGCAAAATCATCTTCACTTAATAATTCTAGCATTCACCACCCAAAAACTCATAAGCAAGGCTTTTGTATTGCCACACAGTTTGGAATTTTTTTTCTCAGAATTAGGAAGCAAATGTAGCCAGCAATTATTTTAGATACTGCTTTCAGAAATCAATGTCTCCCATATCTGTCAGATTTGGCTCAGAGTTCTTTTTCAATTTAATCATTGTTAGCAGCATGAAAAACTGTTAAGTTAAATGTTCAGGCATAAGCAAGTCATTACTCCATATCTGAACTCTAGAGAGCTACTGGTTGTCATGGTAATATGACTGCACGTGTGAAGCTAGCATTGGCAACATCACATTTTCATTAAAACATCATGCATATTTGCATGAACTTCTCCCCAGACCATTGTTGCAGGATTGGCTCCTCCACCCCATCTCATAATGGTGCCAAGAGATTTCATATTTCAGATCCAAACTAGTCAGAGTTTACAGCATTCATTATTGATCCCTTGGAGATAGAAGTTGACCTGTATTCAAGGCTTAACATATATGAATAGAGAGCTCACTGTATATCTCTATGGTTAATCCTACTAATTACTGTTCCCCTGAATTGAGGTAACCCTCCCATTTTTTTAGTGAATAGTTTTAATTATTTTCTTTGACTTGCCTCTTCCCAAGTTAGGGTATGTTTCTTCAGATAACTCCCCATGGATTTGTAGTGTTGCTATTACTCCTGAAGATGTGGGTTTCCCCCTCCCC
Organism: Symphalangus syndactylus; assembly: GCF_028878055.3. Lineage (NCBI taxonomy): Eukaryota > Metazoa > Chordata > Mammalia > Primates > Hylobatidae > Symphalangus > Symphalangus syndactylus. The sequence continues at coordinate 70,402,843 of NC_072428.2, read as the reverse complement.
TCCCATCCCCTCCCTTCCCCTTGATGGAGTTTTGCCCTATCACCCAGGCTGGAATGAAGTGGTGTGATCTCAGTTCACTGCAACCTTTGCCTCCCAGGTTCAAGCCATTCTCCTGCCTCTCAGCCTCCCGAGTAGCTGAGATTAGAGGCACATGCCACTACGCCCAGCTAATTTTTGTATTTTTAGTAGAGATGAAGTTTCGCCTTGTTGGCCAGGCTGGTCTGAAACTCCTGACTTCAGGTAATCCATTCGCCTTGTGCTAGAATTTTTTTTCTCCTTATGCCCTCTTTCCAGAACCTCCATTATGTTTCCTTTGGTTTAGGGCTGTGATTATACTTATTTGCCCATATGATCATTTATTTATTCAATTAATAAATATTTGTTATGGTTTACTATGTTGTAGGGTAGATGCTAGATCTCAAGTAAGCAAGGGCAACAATTAGTTGATTAGAGATGTAAGCTCTTGCTGTCTACCCTGTTCTTGGCCAAATTGTCTGTATTTCAATGCAGCAGATACCTTCACAAAGGTTTTTTTAGCACACAAACTGTTTGTTGAGACCTATAAATTAGCAAACAATGCTAGTTTACTTTTTGTTTCCATGTCGTTGTTTAAACATTCTTTTGTTGAGCTAAAGGTTTGAATGAATAAACCAAAAACCAGGAAGTGCCAGAACGGTTCCTGTATATACCCTGCATATATTTATTTGCAGATTTTACTGGCTATTAAATATCATATAATATATGTCAGCTTTCTCTCTTTCTCTGCTTACACACACGGTAAGAAAAAAGTTTCCTGATTGATCAATAATTTAAGCGTTGCATTTAGAGATTCCTATAGGAGTTTCAAATGGTGTCCACGGTACTTCTGTATGTGCCTCTGTTCATATTGCTCCTTACACTTAGCCTGCCTTTCCCATCCCAAATTCCCACTGAAGTCCTGGAGAGGGCCTCATCTTTCAAAATTCAATTCAAGTATCCTTTCGTTTATGAAGTGTTATACAACAGTAAGAGGATAAATCAGTAACAGGATAAATAAAGAATAAGAAGGCACAGTAAAAACTCTTTTATTTTTTTTTTGAAACAGATTCTTACTCTGTTGTCCAGGCTAGAGTGTAGTGGTGCAATCATGGTTCATTGCAGCCTCAGCATCCCGGGTTCAAGTGATCTTCCTGCCTTGGCCTGACAATAACTGAGACTATAGGTGTTCACTACCACACCCATCTAATTTTTGTGTGTGTGTGGAGATGGGGTCTTGCTATGTTGCCTAGGCTGGTCCTCAAATTCCTAGGCTCAAGCAATCCTCCTGCCTTGGCCTTCCAAAGTGTTGGGATTTACAATCCAGAGTCATTGCTCCCAGACTAAAAGCATTTTTTTTTAACAACTCTGGAAGTGAATTCCAGCAGAACCAGCAAAGAGAATGGAATTAATTACCTCTGGGGAAAGTGCCTAAGGGTAAGGAGAACTAGGGCAGGAAACTATTATAAGTCTTGTACCACTATTAGGCTTCTAAAATCATGTACATGCCATTTTAATTTTTAAGAAGATAAATTTTAAAAGCTCTATATGCTTACATTAAAAGTATACTAGTTATTCTGTAGTATTTCTCATCAAATTATTTTAATTTGGATTATATTTTTCACTAAATTTAAATGGACAGCAGACCTAGATGAATAATAAAGCATAAAGTTTGATTTCAGTAAATTGATAACTTGATAAATTTGATCATTTGTGTATTTATGCCTTCTAATTACAGCCCTCTAAAAATACATCAGATTGGTTTTTAAAAATGTAATCTGTAAAAGCCTTTCTACCGATTGCTAACTAAATGTCAACATCTACCATGTACTCTTAGGAATCATTAAGAATACAAGTGAAGGTCATAGATTTAGAAAGATATTTAATCTACCAATCCACTCTAAAGATGAGACACTGAATTAGGTAATATCTAGAAGTCTCTTGCATGCCTCCTTCCAAGATATTTATATCTATAACTATACCTGAATATCTATTAAGATACAGATATCTAAAAATATGGGGATTGTTGGATCTAGACAAGTTGCTTTTAAATGAATTCTGTGAAAATAAAAGATCTCAGAATCTCTGAGAATCTTTAGTAAGAGAAGAATAATGAGAAAGAATAGCATTCTAAAATATTAAAGCATATTATGCAGCTAAAATTTTAAAAATACTATTGGTTTATCAATGAATTTGATAGAGCTAGGAAGGAATATAAACTCAAAAATACATATGTGAAGTAGTTTATGATAAATGTGGAATTTCAGATCATGGTGAAAAGAATTTTTCAATAGTGGTAGGACCACAGTTTTACAGCCATTTAGAAAAATAAATAAAATGCAATTTTAAAAAGCTAGATCCATGCTTTATGAAAATAAGAGATTCCCCTCCCCTCCTTTTATTTTGAGCATTTACTTTAGAAAACTTGTAATTATACATACTTGATACTATTTCTGAAAAAAAAATACATCCTTTTGAAACCTAGTCAAGACTTTTTTCAGCTTAATCATCCAGGAATGTCTTTCTCAAGGACCTGGAAGCTGTCTCTTTGAAATGTAAACATCAAAGGAGTTAGCACCCTGCCTGCCAGTTTCTGTGAGTGGATAGGAGTCTAACTTGGGTAGGCACTTCCCTCCAAGTTGCAAAACTACCTCCTGTCATTAAAAAAAAAAAAAAAAAAAAAAAAAAAAAAAAAAAAAAAGATGTTTGTTTCTCTTCTAAGTAAAGCCAATTCCAATTAGCTAAAATAAATGGTCACCCCAGTTATCTGGTAAAGTTAAAATGGTGCTGTCAAGCCCTCTTACTCGAAGACTAGTTATTATTTATCTCAATAATATATGTGTAATGGGCTGTATCTGCTTGGTTTATAAAATTTCTTTCTGTCTTTGCAATCTCTTCGTGGATTGCCTGTGATATGCTCACATTCTAGATTAATTCTTATTCAATAATGAAAATTTTTTTTGTTTCTCTACTACTTTTATAGGAAAGATTTCTAGGTTGAGAGATTATTTTATCACCAATATTGCTAATACAGATTTCCTCTGCTGTAAATAGTCTTTGTATTAGTTTGTTTTCACAGTGCTATAAAGAATACCTGAGACTGGGTAATTTATAAAGAAAAGAGGTTTAATTGACTCAGTTCCACATGGCTGGGAAGGCCTCAGGAAACTTACAATAATAGCAGAAGGGGAAGCAAGGCACTTCTTACGTGGCAGCAGGAGAGAGAGTGAGGCAGGGGAAACTGCCAGAAACTTATCAAACAACCAGATCCTGTGAGAAATCACCCACCATCACGAGAATGGCATGGGGAAACTGTCCCCACGATCCAATCACCTCCCACCAGGATGACCCCTACCCCACCCTTGACATGTAGGGATTACAATTTGGATTGCAGCTGGAGATGAGCTTTGGGTGGGGACACAGCCAAACCATATCAGCCCTGTTTTTATATTGGTTCTCTTGTCTGGGTTGGAATTCTGACTAGGGCCCTGTGTGGGGTAAAACACTGTGGGAAGGAGATGGCGCAGGTTAACCAGCCTGGTTTGCTCTGGGGTGAGTGGCAGGAGATATCTATCAGCTGGGATTAAAACCAAGCACGTTGCTTCCAGAATTTCTTACTGCTTGACTTGAATGAAAATGTTATTACTAATGATAATTTTGGGGCATGATCTCATGCCTAACTGGTATTGGAATAATAGTAAGATGTATAATAAACACATGTGAGTCTTGAGAATTCTGCTCTGATTTTGACTCAATAGTAAGTTACTTGATAAAGTTTGTCCTACAGTCTCACTTCTTCTCAGCAGAATTCTTACTGTGTGATCAGATACTAGATTTCTTTCAGTTTATTCCCAGTAAATCTGATGGAATGTCTAGATTCTGCAGACTTTGATCTAAAGACTGAACTAAATCCAATGAACTCAAGAGAACAACTTTTAAGTAGTTATTAAGCTGATATTCTGTGCGCAGACCTGTGCCTGGGACTGAAAGAACATAAATAAATGTAACTGAGGAATTGTTCTTTCTCTTTGATCTAGATGGCAATTTACCTATGGGACGAATGGGAGTGGGCAGATCTGAAGAAAAGAAGAAAAGTTAAGGAATCTGTTGTAATAGTCTAAATGTGAGGCAATGAATTATAAGAAGGTTTCCATAATAGAGATACAAAGAGACAGAAAGATAAACTGCTGAAAGAATTAAAGGAGCTTGATAAGTTCCTCTGCAAATGCTAAATTAAAATGAGACATAAATGATCAATGGTTGACACAAGATAGTAAAGCAGATAAAAATATGGATTTCGGTGTCTATGAGAACTGAATTCAAGTCCCAGATTTGACATTGTCTGGAATTCAACAGTTACATGATTCTTCTCAGGTTCAGTTTCCTTTTGTGTAAAATAGAACAAACAGTACTTCCTTCAGAAATGTATTATAAAGTTAGTGATTTTAAAACTACAGGTTGTGCCTTTTTCTTGAGAAATTAACTTTACAGTTTAATGAGGAACACACAGCATTTTAATAAGAAAGATTTGGAAAAGAAAAGTAGAATGCGTCACTCATGGTAAAAATAAGTATTTTTGTAACACTTTATTCTAGTGATTGTATGTATGTGTGTGAGTGTGAGTGTGTGTAAGAGAATCATAAGATTAAAAATTAAAATAAAAATAATAGCTATTTATGACAAACCCACAGCCACTATCATAATCAATGGGCAAAAGCTGGAAGCATTCCTTTTGAAAATCATCACAAGACAATGATGCCCTCTCTTACCACTTCTATTCAACATAGTATTGCAAGTTACGTTGCCAGGGCAATCAGGCAAGAGAAAAAAATAAAGGGTATTCAAACAGGAAGAGAGGAAATCAAATTGCCTCTTTTTGCAGATGACATGATTGTATATTTAGAAAACCCCATCGTCTCAGCCCCAAAGCTCCTTAAGCTGATAAGCAACTTCAGCAAAGTCTCAGGATGCAAATCAGTGTGCAAAAATCACAAGCATTCTTATACACCAATGATAGAGAGCCAAATCATAAGTGAACTCCCATTCACAATTGCTACAAAGAGAATAAAATACCTAGGAATCCAACTTACAAGGGATGTGAAGGACCTCTTCAAGGAGAACTACAAACCACTGCTCAAGGAAATAAGAGAGGATACAAACAAATGGAAAAACACTTCATGCTCATGGATAGGAAGAATCAGTACTGTGAAAATGGCCATACTGCCCAAAGCAATTTATAGATTCAATACTATCCCCATCAAGCTACCATTGACTTTCTTCACAGAATGAGAAAAAACTACTTTAAATTTCATATGGAACCAAAAAAGAGCCCACATAGCCAAGACAATCCTAAGCAAAAAGAATGAAGTTGGAGGCATCACACTACCTGTCCTCAAACTATACTACAAGGCTATAACTAAACTATACTACGAGTCACCAAAACAGAATGGTATGGATACCAAAACAAATATATAGACCAATGGAACAGAACGGAGGCCTCAGAAATAACACCACACATCTACAACCAACTGATCTTTGACAAACCTGACACCAACAAGCAATGGGGAAAGGATTCCCTATTTAATAAATGACTTTGGGAAAACTGGCTAGCCATATGCAGAAAACTGAAACTGGAACCCTTCCTTACACCTTACACAAAAATTAACTCAAGATGGATTAAAGACATAAACATAAGACCTAAAACCATAAAACCTGTAGAAGAAAACCTAGGCAATACCATGGGCGTGGGCAAAGACTTCATGACTAAAACACCAAAAGCAATGGCAACAAAAGCCAAAACCGACAAATGGGACCTAATTACACTAAAGAGCTTCTGCACAGCAAAAGAAACTATCATCAGAGTGAACAGGCAACCTACAGATTGTGAGAAATTTTTGCTATCTCCATCTGACAAAGGGCTAATATACACAGTCTACAAAGAACTTAAACAAATTTACAAGAAAAAAACAACCCCATCAAAAAGTCAGTGAAGGATATGAACACACACTTCTCAAAAGGAGACATTTATATGGCTAAGAAATATATGAAAAAAAGCTCATCATCACTGGTCATTAGAGAAATGCACATCAAAACCACAATGAGATACGATCTCATGCCAGTTAGAATAGATATCATTATGGCTTACGCCTGTAATCCCAGCATTATGGGAAGCCAGGGTTGGCAGATCACCTGAGGTCAGGAGTTCGAGACCAACCTGGCCAACATGGTAAAAACCCATCTCTAATAAAAATACATAAATTAGCTGGATGCGGTGGCTGGTGCCTGTAATCCCAGCTACTCAAGAGGCTGAAGCAGGAGAATCACTCTAACCCAGGAGGCAGAGGTTACAGTGAGCCAAGATCATGCCACTGCACTACAGCCTGGGCAACAGAGCAAGACTCTGTCTCAAAAAACAAAAAAGAATAGCTATCATTAAAAAGTCAGGAAACAACCGATGCTGGCGAGGCTGTGGAGAAATAGGAACACTTTTACACTGTTGGTGGGAATGTAAATTAGTTCAAGCATTGTGAAAGACAGTGTGGCGATTCCTCAAGGATCTAGAACAAGAAATATCATTTGACCCAGAAATCCCATTACTGGGCATATACCCAAAGGATTATAAATCATTCTACTAAAAAGACACATACACACATATGTTTATTGCAGCACTATTCACAATAGCAAAGACTTGGAACGAACCCAAATGCCCATCAGTGATAGACTGGATAAAGAAAATGTGGCACATATACACCATGGAATACTATGCAGCCATAAAAAAGAATGAGTTCATGATTTCATGTCTTTTGCACGGGCATGGATGAAGCTGGAAACCATCATTCTCTGCAAACTAACCCAGGAACAGAAAACCAAACACTGCATGTTCTGACTCATAAGTAGGAGTTGAATAGTGAGAACACATGGACACAGGGAGGGGAACATTACACACTGGGGCCTGTTTGGGGATGTGGGGCAAGGGGAGGGATAGTGTTAAAAGAAATACCTACTGTAGATGATGGGTTGATGTGTGCAGCAAACCACAATGGCACATGTATACCTATGTAACAAACCTGCACGTCCTGCACATGTATCCCAGAACATAAAGTATAATAAAAAAAATTAAAATGTACTTATTGTTATGGATTGTCTTTAAACAAGCTTGAAAAAGCAGCACTCTATAATACATAAAAAGTATTTTATGTGATACAAACACATTTGAAGGAAACAGACGTGTCACAAAAATCAAGGGAGGAGAGCTTCAAGGATGGGCTGATTAATGGTGTTAAATATAGTAGAGAACAAGGGGGATAAAAGCTGAGAAAAGGTTGGTTTTAAGAATAATTAGCTTATAGAAAATTAAATGTGAATTTAGTCTGCAACTATTAGTAGCAACACACAGTAACATTGTTTTATAATGCTAAATGATAGTAAATAATATTAAAAAATCTAGTCAAAGAAATATGCAAGATGAGTTCCACACAAGAATTACAATAAACAATGAAAGGCAGTTCTGGGCCTTTCGGTTTGCTCCCTGGAAGGAGATAAAATAGTTACATTAAAGTTTTATTGCTTTTGAAACATTCTCCAATTTAAGAAAAGGTTTGAGATTTATTATATATGGTGCTTACATGGAACACATGAAACCTTTATGAGACTTTTTTCTCTGTTTGATAGGGAATGAAACTTTGGTTGAGTTTCCAGTGAGGTGGGGTGAGTCTGGAGATAAGCTTTATGGTTTCTCCTGCTGATGTCTCCAGATAGCAAACACAGCAGTGGCTTCCAGTCTGTGGTGCAAAGAAAGAAATACTATTCTTTAGTGCAGATACCATTTCACCCATCTTTTTATAAAATACCAGATTTTGGTGAAGGTTCTTAAGATATTCAAATAATTATCTCCAAGTATCTGCTGGGTGGCATGGCAGGTGAAAGCAAGGAGAATCGAGACAAGTAGATAGACAGGAAGTCAAGTATCTCACTTCTTTTTACCCCGTTAGAGGAAAGGCCTCACTGTCTAGGCCTCATTGTGAGGGTCCCAGTACACCTTCCTCATTCTCCAAGTTTCTGATCCCTTCTCCATACCCTGCAGTCTTTAGATCTTTTTTTGCTGTCAAATGTCCACATGTCTCAGTCAGTCCAGATTACTACAACAAAGTATCATTGACTTAGTGGGTTGTAAATGATAGAAATTTATTTCTCACAGTTCTGGAAGTGGCAGTCCCATCAGGCTGCCAGCATTGCTGGCTTCTGGTGAGGGCTCTCATTCAGTTCGCAGATGACCAACTTCTCATGTATTCTCATGTGGTCGAAGCAGAGTTAGCTAGCATTCTGGTCTTTTCCTATAAAGACACTAATTCCATTAATGAGGGCTCAACTCTTATTACCTAATTACTTCCCAAAGGCACCTCCTCCTAAATGCCATCGCACTGGGAGTAGGGCTTCCGCATATGAATTTTAAGAAGACACAAACGCTCAGCCCATTGCACTGTATCTTTTCATTTTCTCTAGAATCAGTCACTTTTTTCTACAAAATTATACATATATAGTCTCCCTCCATCTCATCTACTATATCCTAAAATTATCAATTTTAATTAAATTTCCAAGGTTTTTTTTTTCTTTTTAGTTACTGTTGCTCTGCAGAAGAGTGGCCATGTCTCTTTGTTCATAACTCCTGTAGTGTGGGGATAGAATGTGGTGAGAGGGTCCATAAATTATTGGGTCTATGCATAAAGTGCGTTAGAGAAATATTGGGGATCTATTGCCGCATGATATAGCTATACTTTCCCAGCTCTGATTCTCAACCACAGCTGTATATTAGAATTACCTGAAAAGCTTTAAACAATACCCATCCTTAAACTCTTCTCAATTAAAGTAGAGCTTCTGAGCTTGGGTCCTGAAAATCATGTGCCTGTTTTGTTTGTAAGCTGCTCAGTTGATTCTACTGTGTGGCCAAGTTTGGCAACCACTGTCCCAGACAGTATTTCTTCTCAATCTTTAATGTTGTATTAATCACTTGAATATCATGTTAAAATGCAGATTCGATTCAGTAGATCTAGGGTGAGCCATGAAATTGTGATTTCTAATAGGCCTCCAAGAGAAGTAGATGTTGTAGTTTCAGGGACTACACTTTGAATAGCAAGGTCCTAGAATATTTAAAATTAATTATATCTCACCAGTGTAAGTCTTCTGAAATATGCTCTTTCCTACTCAAGCTTCAAGAAGGAGAAATTATTATTTCATGAGTACATTCTAGTTTTAGATGCTGATAAAGAGCATCTTGCCATGTCAGAAAATTTACTGTATCTCACTAATCTTTGCTTACTGTTGTTTATCAAGTAACTGATTCAATTAACTAAATTAATGGTATAGATTGTCCCCCCCTTGTGATTCTATGGCAATTTATAGGGCATGAAGGACTCTGTATGTTAATTCTACAAGTAATTTGGTATAGTCAGTAGTAGGGGTCATTTAGGGAAAGGATGAGGGGAAAGCCTGCAGAGAGAAGGACCAGTTCATTAAATGACAATAATGTTGAACATTCATTGCACACTTACTGTTTTTCAGACACTTTGTTATATACTTTATATACATTATTTAATTTAATCCCCACACCAAGTCTACAAGAAGAAAATACTTATTAAAATGAGAAATGAGGTAGCTTAGAAACTGCTATGGTTTGAACGTTCCCTCCAAAGTTTGTGTATTGGAAACAATTCATAATGCAACTGTGTTGAGAGGTAAGACCTTGAAGAGATGATTAGTTCATGAAGTCTCTGCCCTTGTAACTGGGTTAATGCTATTATCATGGGAGTGGGTTAGTTGGCACAGGAGTGGATTCCTTATAAAAAAAATTACTTCCGCCTCTTTCCTCTCTCATGTGCATGCTCTGTTGCCTTTCTGCCTTCTGCCATGAGATGTTGCAGCAAGAAGACCCTCACCAGGTGCCAGCATCTAGACATTAGATTTTCCAGCCTCCAGAACTGTGAGAAATTAGTTTTTTCTTTATAAACTACCCAGCGCGTGGTATTATGTTATAGCAATGCAAAACAGAGTAAGAAACCATAAGAAACTGAAAAGTTTATGTAAATGGATTCAGATCACATAGCTAATAAGTGATGAGAGCCAAGTCTCTTTCTCTCTCCTGAGTCCCTGTTCTTATCCTGCAACAAGCTTAAATGGGAAGTCAAAGACAGCTTTTAAACACAAAGATGATCCAGCAGCATGAAGGATATAGGCAGGGTAAGAATGGAGGCTTAGATCCCACTTAGGATTCCTCCTCTAAGATGCTGAAATTTCATAGGCTTATCAATATAATTTAAGAACTGGAAACATGTCTTTTTTAAATTACTATCACCAAGCACAGCGCCTGGAATATAGTAGTTATAAATATTTATTAAGTGAATAAATGATTGCTATTATAATTATGCAGAAGAGTAATTTTGAGAGCCTGAACTAAGGCAGTGACAGTGGGAATAGTGGTTAAAATGAAATAAAGAACTAGTTGAAAAGAAATTTTCAATAGGCTAATAACTAATGTTACTTTTAACAGTCACAATGTTTGAAATGCAGAGAAATTTTTAAATATTTTTTAACTCAATGGACTAACTCTAATATTTACCACAGGAAGACCAAAAATGAAGTAATAGGCGTACAGGGGCTGATAGGTGTGCAGTAAGTCATACAATGCAGGCAGACTCATTTTCCAGATCAGACAGGTGCTGTACAGATTAAGGAATGGGGGGTCAAACTCTGAATTCAGAGGACTGGCATCAAGTCTCTTTTTCAGGAGTAGGTATATGACATTGGTTAAATCTGACACTCTGTTTTTTCATATGACAATGGAATAATGCTGCAGGGAAGAAATAAAATAATGATGGTGAGAGTTTTTTTTTTTTTTAAGAAGTACTTCTGCTATCCAAATTTCAGTATTTATCCAACTGTTTCCAGTTCAGGGGCTACAATGCCTCAACCATATTTATATTTGAGGTATCTAAATGTAATTCTGGTGACGTATTGTCATCTGTAAATTTCTCTATTGTGACATTATTAATACTTACATTGAAGGTTATTAAAAACTTACTAAAGGTGTATTTGTAAAACCACTGAAAATTTATTTATATATTTTGTGTATTTTAAGTTTTTTACAATGATCATATATTATTTTTATAATCTGCAGAGGTTAGAAATGTTATTTTGAAGGCTCTGAAATTGTATTTGCCAAGGATTTTTATTTAAGAGTCATGGCAGAGAAAAGGTTTGTAAATTAAAAACCAGAAAAGTCATTTTTACTGTTTTAACAGGTAGATTGTCAAGTTTAGACTCATAACACAGTCTTTCAAAGGTTTCTACTGGACAGAAACAGCCTCATTTTCACAATCGTAGTCAAAGCAGGAAAACATACACAGAACTAAATGCCTAGCATCTGATAAGATGACCTTTTGCTGAAAAATCATTTGGAACAGCACTTGCTCTGCAGTAACTGTCATGGTAAGTACAGACAGAAATGGGACAAAAAATGAAAGCTACTTTAGTTTCCTTCTATTCAACTTGCAGACCACAACAGCAAGAGCACAGATTACTAGCTAATCTAAATGTAAAAGTTCATGAGACTTTGCTAAATAAGTATCCTGTTACTCAAAAGAGACTGAGCATCTGGACTTGGTGATGCTGCTACCGAGTTCTGTGTTTGTTTGTTTGTTTGTTTGTTTCTTGTTTGGTACATTCAGTAATTGGGTGGGGTCATAGGATACATATTTTCTTTAAGGGCAAATTTTAGAGTGTTATAAAATAATATGAGTTTTAAAAGTTTAAGGGCAATGTGGCTTTGAAATAAGGTACATGTGAATTGAAAATAAGACTGTAAATTTTTTTTTGCTGTATGACATACAGCAAATTACTGAGCCACTCTCAGCCCAGCATGACCTTACGACAAAATTGGAAAAGTTACACGTAACTAACTGTGTTGTAAAGATGAAGAAAGACTCTAAGATTTATCTTTTCTAAAACTTCTTAGGTATTCAGTATACATTTCTTCAATGCAGGAATCCTTAAAAGATGTCCATCTAGACTGTGTTATTATTGTCAGTATGCTAAGATACAATGCTGCCTATACCACTTTTAAATGCGTCTTTTACTTCATGACTTTCACCTTCTTTTGCTAAAGCACTCTGAATCTCTGAGTCACTCGCCAGTGTTCAGTTCCGCATTTATTTGATATTGCACATCAGAAGATGACTTAATTCTATTGTGGAGCAGGATAAAACTAAAAGTGGTGGTACCTACCTTCACAGAGCTCAAAGTCTAGGAGGGAAGGCAGGCAATAATTAAACATGTAAAATGGGAACAGAGATTAGGAAGATATAACCTAAACTAAAGAGCTAGAAATAGCCTCTTGGAGGAGAAAAACATTTAAGCAGAGATTTCAAGAAGAATGGAATAGGCTTAGCAGAGTAGAAACTTAACAAATATTGGTTGAAATGTATTGAGATAAATCAGACCAAATCATTGCCCATGCCTGAGCTTGAAATTTTAGCAACACAGGGTTTAATATTATGAAGGAGTCTACAGTATTAGAAAAATGGCTTCTATTACTTCTATTTTTTCAAAATAATATATTTATAGTTACAAAAAAGAGCACAGGATTACATAAATGAAAAGGAACAGGTCCCCCTTTTCTTTTCTTCCCCACTTTTACTCCCCAGCAATTACTTATAAGCATATCTAATTTTATTTCTTTCAGTGGTCACCTCGACTATTAATAAAATGTGTATAATTCTATTTCTTGATCTATCAAATTCAGACAATATCTATTTACTTTCCACAATGACAATTGAGGAGTTAATGTTAGTTGACTTATAGTATCTGTCATCCTCATACTTTTGCTGGGTTTTGATGATTCTATTAGAACTATACTTCTTATATAAATTTATAATATACTAAATTTTTTGTTGCATCAATTTTAGACAGCATCCTCGACTCATTATGTAAAATGAAGATATTTGCATATTTATCATTCTATCACTTTTCCCCCTCACACCCTTCTTTAAAATTCTGTCAGGAATATATATTGCTTTTTTGTTTTGAGGGTAGAGAATACTTACATTTTTCTGTAGCTAAAATCCAGTCTTCTCTATTTTATAGCCGTGTTAAATCTGTAAACGAAAAACTGATAAATATAATCAACATGTTGTTTATTGAGGAACCAATTAATATGTAGAACAATAGGGAAAATTATAACATATATGTGATTCTATGTCACCAAATCCTTTTCATTTGAACAACAACTTCTGTTGAGATCACATAAAATCTCTTTCTTCCGTCTTGTCAATTCTTGACAACCAGATTCACTAATTTGCTTATTTATTTTTTCTTTAAAAATGTTTTTATATAGATTTAGACAGTACAAGTGAAGTTTCATTACATGGGTATATTGTGTAGCGGTGATGTCTAGGTTTTCAGTGTAGCCGTCACCCAAATAATGTACATTACTTTCATCCTATCACATAGCTTTCCTATCTTATTTACAGTGTTGAAATTATGGAATCTATTTTCTACATGATGGCATTTCTAAAGAGCTTTAATTTTCTACATAAGGGCATTTCTATAGAGCTCCTACTTCAGTGAAGGTCTGCTCCTCCATCAGAATTTCAATATACTTCCCTACCACAAAGTTAGCTATTAGCATTCTTAAATCCCCTATCTTCCTTGAATTATTTTTCCTATTTTGTCAGAGTGCGTCGTTTGCTATTTTTCTCAGGAATATGAGAGAAGAAAAAATTTTCAGTCTTAAACTGAAAATGCTTTTATTTTGCCTCAACACTTTAATTAGAAACCTGGGTTCCTGCCCCCAGGATGTGATGCTCATTGCATGGAGCAAGGTGATGATGTTCTTGTTCCAGGCAGTGAAGAAAGGGATAAAAAGGGAGAGAACAAGGAACACCACTAAAAGCCACCCTATGAAACACGGACTAGTTCTTATTCTCATGGCCACATCCAGCTTTAGGGCATGCTGGGGAACAGGATTCGTATTCTGGACAGAATCTGCCTGGCTTAATATTTTCTTACTTTGCAAGTAAAGAAGAATGCATATTGGCTCACAATCAACAAGGTTTCCCATAGCCTTAATTCATAAAGCCTAAAAAAAAATCACATAACTTCTAACTTTAAACAGGGTAAATTCTAAGTAGGTTATAGTAAATTAGTTGAGCAGAGTGCCCTGAGGTATCTGAATGATTGACCAGTTATATAGAACTGTTGGCTAAAAGCCAGATAAATATTAGAAGACATATATTAGATATAATATTTTCATTATATAATTATTTTGAATCATTCTTAGACAATTATTAGGATCACAATCTTCTGTTGTGCACAAACTCAATGTATTACAAAGACTTTATGTTTTCAGTAAAAAGAGAAATATTAGCCCTTCTTTTAGGAGATGAAGAGCAGTCATGAGGTGTTTAAAGAGTACTTTGGGCCAAGTGTGGTGGTGGCTCATGCCTGTAATCCCAGCCCTTTGGGAGGCTGAGGCAGGAGGATTGCATGCATCCAGGAGTTAGAGACCAGCCTGAGAAACATGGTGAGACTACGTATCTACAAAAAAAACACAAAAATTAGCTGGGTGTGGTGTTGTGCACCTCTACTCCCTGCTACTTGGGAGGCTGAGGTGGGAGGATTGCTTGAGGCTGCAGTGAGTCTTGATTGCACTACTACACTCTAGCCTGGGTGACATAGTGAGAACTTATCTTAATAATAAATAAATAAATAGTATAATTTGAAGACTCTTGCTACAGAGATTTTTGTCAGTTATCAAATGATGTTTACTTATTCTTTTTTTGGTTTAGAAACATGCTTTTATTTTATAGTGAAAACTTTTCAAGAAATTTTTTAAAGTACATTTTCTGTACATTTAATAAAAATTTGATATTAAATGTTCATTTCTGAATAAAGCTAATGATGAATATATCCCTTATAATAAAATATTTGTCTGCATTCAGCATCGACTATGCTGAAAACCAGAAGATACATATCTCCTGAAAAAAAAATCAGTATATGCTTTAAAAGTTATTTGTTAACTTAAAAAGAATCTAATACCTGGTAGTGTATTGCTGCTATAATTAAAATCTAAAACATGTGTTGGCATTGAGACCTGGTGGTTGGAAGAGACTGAAAGGACTTTGAGGAAGTAGTTGGTAAAACTTGAAGGAAAGCGAGAAAAATATTATTGGAGGCTGGGGAAAAAAAACTCTTCTTAGGGAGTGGTGGAAATTTCGACAGAACTGTTGTCTGAGATAAAGTAGAAAATAGGAAATGTACCCACTAAGTGAAGGATCTAGCTATAGACAATTCCAGGCAGAATTTTAAAAGTTTTAACTGCTTCTTCTAACTTTCTATAATAAAATATAATATGGAGAAATGAACTACAGAAGAATAAACTATTAGTTTTCAAAGAGAATTTAAGAGGATTTTGAGGGCCCAAGGCAGAGTTTCCAGTCAACAAAAGTTTCTCTAAGTAAAACACTGCCTCAGGGTAAAGATGGAGTAAACAACTATAAAACACCTTGGTAAGTCCTCAGAAAAATGTAAAGTACTTTGTTGACTCTTCAAGTAAAAGGCCGTTATTAGTGTCTTAAGAGTTTACCTTTTGGATTCTGTTTGTTAAACAATAGAACTCCTCAAAAAGGACCTGAGGTAGAGAGGGATCTATCTTAGAAAGAAACATGGTCTTGCTTGGCCAAGTTTTCAATTTTTTTTTTTTTTTTTTTTTTTTTTTTTTTTGAGACGGAGTCTCGCTCTGTCACCCAGGCTGGAGTGCAGTGTGGCGATCTCAGCTCACTGCAAGCTCCGCCTCCCAGGTTCATGCCATTCTCCTGCCTCAGCCTCCCGAGTAGCTGGGACTACAGGTGCCCGCCACCACGCCTGGCTAATTTTTTTGTATTTTTAGTAGAAACGGGATTTCACCGTGTGTGTTAGCCAGGATGCTCTCGATCTCCTGACCTCGTGATCCACCCGTCTCGGCCTCCCAAAGTACTGGGATTACAGGCGTGAGCCACCGCGCCCAGCCGAAGCTTTCAAAATTTTTAAAGAAATTAGGAGCATGGCACAAAAAGGGGCAGCAACAGTTCAAAATGAAAAAAAAAATGGCTTTTGGATACCTAATATATGAGCAATAAACATGCTGAGAGAACTACTTAGCTGTAAGTACAGGCAATTTCTTATAGGAATGGAAGAATGACTCGGAGGATGAAAGAAGTACCCAGCTGGCAAAGCTAAGAGACATGAAGAATCATTCCCAGGGAACAAAACCATACCCTAATAAAAGAACTGATAACATGTACTAGCTAGGTTTCAGAATTGTTATGGACTAAGTATTTCTATATGGCTTCTTTTTCTCTTTTTTGAATAGGAGCATCTACTGTGGATTTCCCATGGTTGTCTTGGCATTTTATGTTGCATGTATAAGGACATGGGTATGAGGTTCCTTTAGTTCACAAGTTTTCACAGTGAGAAGAATGACGCTTGAGGTGCCTAATCTGTTCTTAGACTAGATTTAAATGACGAGATCTTGAAACTCAAGCCTGAGTCTGCTTCCATAATTAGTTGAGAATCTGGGGAGACTTGGGAGGGAGAGGGTATATTCTGCAAGGGAAGATGTAAGTAATTTATGACTAGACGGTAGATTAAGGTGAATTAAAATGGCTGAAAATTCTTTGACTCTCTTCCAATGGGGAGATTGGGTACATGACTGCTCTCCTTGTCCTGGGTGGGATCTATGGCTGTTTTGGCCAAAAGAATACTCCAGAATACTACTATGCTAGTTCTGGTATCAGGACTTAGGAGTCTATCAGCCTCTATTTCTTGTCTCTTAAAAGATTCTTGGAGCCCTGAGTCACCTTGTAAAACATGAAACTTAAGGCACTCATTCTCTAAGAAAGTTAGAGAAAGAAAGAGAAAGAGGGTGGGTGAGGAAGAAGGGAAAGAGAGAGAGGGGAAGGCAAAAAAGGAGAGAGAAAGGGACACAGAGCCAATGGGAAAAGAGAAATGTCTATCAGTCAGTTTGGTCTGCCATAACAAAAATCCCATAAACTTGGTGGCTTAAACAACAAAAGTTTATTTATTTATTATATTAATTTTTTTGTTTGTTTGTTTGAGACGGAGTCTTGCTCTGTTGCCCAAGCTGGAGTGCAGTGGTGTAATCTCAGCTCACTGCAACCTCCGCCTCCTGGGTTCAGGCGATTTTCCTGCCTCAGCCTCCTGAGTAGCTGGGACTACAGGTGCATGCCACCACGCCTGGATTATTTTGTATTTTTTAGTAGGGATGGGTTTTCATCGTGTTAGCTAGGATGGTCTCGATCTCCTGACCTCATGGTCTGTCCGTCTTGGCCTCCCAAAGTGCTGGGATTAAGGCATGAGCCACCGCATCCTGCCCAAAAATTTATTTTTTTTTATCTGTGACCCCTGGGAAGTCCAAGATCAATGTGTCAGACACTTAATTTCTGGTGAGAGCTCTCTTCTTGGCCTGCAGAAGGCAGTCTTCTTGCTGTATTTTCAAGTGTTGGGGTTGGGAGTTGGGGAAAAGAGAGAGTGCAAGCTCCCTGGTCTCTTATAGAGCACTTGTGTCATCAGGTTGACCTCATCCCCAGCATGACATATCTAACTCTAATTTCTCCCAGAGGTCCAACCTCATAACACTATCACATTGGGAGTTAGAGTGTCAGTATATGAAATTGAGGGGGACACAAACATTGAGTCCATAAAATCTGGCCCCCATATATCATGGAGCAGAGATAAGCTCTCCCTGCTACACTTTATTCTTAACTTATGATCTAGGAAATCGCAAAATTAAAAAAAAATAGTGGCTGGGCGCGGTGGCTCACGTCTGTAATCCCAGCACTTTGGGAGGCTGAGGCGGGTGGATCACGAGGTCAGGAGATGGAGACCATGGTGAAACCCCGTCTCTACTAAAAATACAAAAAATTAGCCGGGCGCGGTGGCGGGCGCCTGTAGTCCCAGCTACTCTGGAGGCTGAGGCAGAAGAATGGCGTGAACCCAGGAGGCGGAGCTTGCAGTGAGCCGAGATCGCGCCACTGTACTCCAGCCTGGGTGACAGAGTGAGACTCCGTCTCAAAAAAAAAAAAAAAAAAAAAAAAAAAAAATAATGAGGTGTTTTACGCCACTAATCACTGAGTTTTGGAGAAATTTATTACTTAGTAATACATAATCAAACCCCAAACAGAAGATGTAGAAAGGTCCTTTACATATCATCTGTGAAGCATCCTTTTTAGATCAAATGAGTGTTCCAAATTCATTTAATTCTATTTCAATTCCAAGTTTTGCTGGGCATGTATGAAAAGTGAAGGTCTAGCTGTTAACATGTTGCCTCCATTATCAGAAGCAGAATTTCAAAAACAATTTTATATCAGTGTTACCAGATGCTTCAAATAAATAATTATTAAGGTAATTCAATTTTAAATTTTAAAGAAGATTGTCAGAAATTTGATTTTTAAAAAGTGAAAATGAAAACCATATTGTGGAGATTTCTATTCAGGACATGAACAATAGCTCTTATCAGATTAACCTGCTTATAGATGAAAGTTATAAATTCTATACAAAATATTGAAATAAACAACTACGTGTAGGCTATGAAGAGCAAACAAATGCAGCCAGGCTTTGGAAGTTGTTTGGCACATAGATGAATGGAACTGCAGTTGAGTGCATTTCCCCATGTTGATGGTTTTCAGCATGAAGGCAGGTTCCAGTCCATGCTAAGAGACATGTCAAGTTGTTAAAACAAGACACCAGAAAAATAAAAGAACATGAAAAACAGCAGAGAGCCAGGGACCGGAGAAATAGGGCAAAAATGCACTAGTTGTTCCAACCATATTCTGGTTTAAGATTGGATGAGGAAAGTAAAAGAGAGGTTATCAAAGTAGGTGGTTGGTGTAGGAAAACTCAAAAGGAAGACGGAATAGAGATTTGAGTTAGAGCTGGAGATGAAAAACAGACATGCTACTGCCATCTTCTATGTCGTATGTGCTTACTTGCCTGGAATTAGTGTTAAAAATCTGGACAAAGTGTGAGTCTAGCAGAGAATATCATAGTGTTGTACAAAGTCAACTCCAGGATTGAGAACTGGCCTTCAAATGGAAGAGTTAATATGTGATCGATTTTTTTTCAATTCGATAGTATGGGTAAACATTAGATAAGTAACATTACTAGATCTAAAAATGAGCAGTTTAGCGTGGGGGGGCCTGAGTGTCTGTGCTTTGCTTTTTCTTAATACTTGCATTTTGAAATTTAACTGTCTTATGATAAACTTGAGCAGAACAAATGAAATATGTCTGTTTTTAGTACAATTTTTATACAGCATATATAAAAGGGTGTTTACAAGCACTGTATAATAACTATATGAGAGACATAATATGTACATGTATATATAACTATACATATTATATAATAGGTATATATAACTATACCTATTATATAATATGTATAGTTATATATACATGTACATATTATGTCTATAAAAGGGTGTTTACAAGCACTGTATAATAACTATATGAGAGACATAATATGTACATGTATATATAACTATACATATTATAAAATAGGTATATAACTATACCTATTATATAATATTATATATAACTATACATATTATATAATATGTATATATAACTATACATATAACTATAGATATGTATAACTATTGAGACAGATTATAAAAAGATATAAATATGCTTTTTAAAATAAAACACCTTATTATATATTTTAATGACCAATATGAAAAAATCAAATAATATACTCAATAGGTCATAATGTTTGCTTAACATCATTTTAGAACATTATAAAAATAAAGCAATTCCTAGTTTTGACTAAGGACGTTGGCTGACATTTTACTTCTAACATGTTACATTCTGTCTTTATATTTTTAAACAATGGCAAAAACTCAAAATATGAAAAGCCAAGCTGCTCTCCTTGGCTCTGGATATGCCTTGCTTTTTGGATTTCAGTCAAAAATTTCACACCAGTGCAGCTTACTTTTAGATTGTTACTTTCGGAAGTGGGCATAATCCCATTTGCGTAGTTCAGATGTACAACATGAAGTTCTCCAATAACTATGTAGTTGTTTTCAAAATGAATATTCACACAATACACACTTTTCATTGGAAATGATACTGGTATGGAAGAAAGAGTGGAAGTTTTGAATCAGTCTGGAGTTCAATTTTGGCTTCATACATTGGGCAATTGACTTAACCTCTCCAAATGTTATTTTCTTGAGTAAAAAATGGGAATGGTAATATTCACCTTGCGCCAGGCATAGTATCTAGCTATTCATAATCATAACCATAACCATAGCCATAATCATAATAATGAAGAGGAGGAGAAAAAGGAGTAGCCACAGTAGAAGGAGAAGTAGTAATAATAGTGCTACTAGCAATGGAAGTAGTGTTAATAATATTTGCAGTAATATTTATTGAGTCACTCCTGATGCACCAGCACTATTCGAAGTATTAGAACATCTAAATCAATTTAATTCTTGTAGCGGCTCTACAACACTTTAGGTAACTGAAGTAGAACTTGGAAAAGGAAGCAGAAGGATCATATGGAACTGCAGAGGTAGAAAAGGACCAGATCGCTGGGCAAGGTGGCTCACGTCTGTAATCCCAGCACTTTGGGAGGCTGAGGCGGGCGGATCACGAGGTCAGGAGATTGAGACCATCCTGGCTAACACAGTGAAACCCCGTCTCTGCTAAAAATACAAAAAATTAGCCGGGCATGGTGGCAGGCGCCTGTAGTCCCAGCTACTCGGGAGACTGAGGCAGGAGAATGGCGTGAACCCGGGAGGCGGAGCTTGCAGTGAGCCAAGATTGCGCCACTGCACTCCAGCCTGGGCAACAGAGCAAGACTTTGTCTCAAAAAAAAAAAAAAAAAAAAAAAAAAAGAAAAGAAAAGGACTAGATCAAGAAAAATTAGAAAGATTGCTGAGAACCCTGAACTTTACTGGATGGGTGACAGGGATCTACCAAAGGTAATTAAATAAAAAACTAACATGATCAGAAAGAAAACCCCGGGAGCAGATTGAAGGCAGCGGTTAGTAAAGTTTTCCGGGTAAGAAAAAGTGCAGGCCTGAACTAAAGCAGAGACCGTGGGATTTCCTTTTTACTCAGTGCTTCTATCTTTGGAAATTTGCCTTTCTCCATGGCTGAAATAAATAGACTGCTTTATTTTCAATTGCTTTTTATTTTTTTTATTTTTATTTATTTATTTATTTATTTATTTATTTATTTATTTATTTATTTTTTGAGACGGAGTCTCGCTCTGTCGCCCAGGCTGGAGTGCAGTGGCGCAGTCTCGGCTCACTGCAAGCTCCGCCTCCTGGGTTCACGCCATTCTCCCGTCTCAGCCTCTCCGAGTAGCTGGGACTACAGGCGCCCGCCACCACGCCCGGCTAATTTTTTGTAGTTTTAGTAGAGACGGGGTTTCACCGTGGTCTCGATCTCCTGACCTCGTGATCCGCCCGCCTCGGCCTCCCAAAGTGCTGGGATTACAAGCGTGAGCCACCGCGCCCGGCCTCAATTGCTTTTTAAATTAGGCTTTGGGGGAATAATTAATCTGTAATATATTATGACGGTGTGGCTATAATTATTTTTTATATTTATTATCTAATTTCAAAAAGTTTATAATTATTAATTTGGAATCTGTATATATACTACACTCTTTAGTTAAAAGTTTGTATACAGTCCTTTTTTTTTAAACTCTGTATCCCAGAGCACAGTGCTTATGTCTGGAAGATGAGAGACACAGAGGAAGAGAGAGAAAAAGAGTAGAGAAAGGAAAGGAGAGAGAGACAGAAGAGGGAAAGCAAAAAGCAGAAAGGAGGAGAGGTTGATCAAAATAAATTACATGAATGATCCAATGCAGAGTTTTGCTACAACATCTGGTGTTCTTCGGATTATTTTTTGAGGGAGGTAGAAAATTCCTTTAGTGTGTAAATTAATGCTGTTTCTTGGACAATTATTTGGCCTTGGATACCACTGAAAAATCAGTGAGAGTCCCATAGGGAACACGTTTATGTGTCTCTTGACTGAAACGTTAGAGTGAAAGTCAGTTAAAGAGCACATAGTCAAATACCTAAACACCAAATGGGGTTGGATGATTAGTTACAATTATATTTAAGAAGAACATTAAGTGTAATCACAAATACGTCTGTAACACATATTCATAAAAAGTGACTGGAGGACAGTAGAAAAATGCTAACTTTTTTTATCTTAGGGGACTGAGATTTAATGGTTCTTTTATATTCTTCCTTTTTTTCCTTGTAATGTGTTTGTATTACTCTGATAAGAAAAAAATGTAACAAGAACAAAAAATTTTAAAATTCTCAGATTGCAGAGACAGATTAACCGCTTGTAATAAAGGTCTATTTTAAGTCACTTTTCAGTTTTATGAAATTAAACTTCAAATTCAAGGCTTTAAAATTGGGGGAAATGTTTCAGGCTTTTAGAAAATTCTTCCTCAGAATCGATAGTTATCCACTACTAGACACAAGCAGTCACAATGTAAACAGCCCTATATGCAAACTATTCTGGATATGAACAGTAAAACCAAAAGAGTGAAATGAGAATCCAGTAGGACAGCTAAGCTTGCCAAAGCATCACATCCCAGTAGTTCATCAAGATCAGGTATGGTTTCAGGCAAAACTCCAGGGCAGTCCTGTCTACTGGGTAAAGATATTCAATAGAGGAGAATCTGGCAGAACTCTGAGACCATTCTAAGCTGATTTGCTTTTCTGACAGCACTCTCACTCACTTAGAGAAGTGGACTCAGTCCCCAGGATAAGGACCTGGCAAGAGCTGTACAGAAGAACCTGAACCTGGCCCAATGGGATGTGATACAGGACAAAACACGATTCTGTGGGAAATTCAACTATTATGAGAATGAATCATGTTAGTTATGATATGTGGTGAGCAGGTAGTGTATATTGAAGAGGAGGAGAGGTGGAGAGAGAAGATGTGGAGTAAAGACAAGGGTCAAGCCTATAGATTGTGCCAACCAGGTAGAGAGAAAAAATATTGTGACTCAGAAATGTCTACAAGGATATTCAGGGTTTATCCTTGGCATATAACATCTGCATAAATCTCTTGTTTCTGACATTACCTGAGGCCAGGTTATAAACTTCAGTTGTGACCTATCAAGGCCAATCTCAAAGTATCAGGAAGAACAAAGGCAGGAAAACAAAGTCTGTGCTTATCTGCACAATAAAAGCCATTCTTCAGAATGTCTAGGCGTCTTCCTGCCTTGTCTAATCACAGAGCAGTGCCACTGAGAGTGAGCATGACTGATGCCCCAATAGAGAATAAGGAAAAGGATTAAAACAGAAATTTGAGACTTGGAGTAAGTGGGAAAGGAATTAAAGCTATACTTTTTGTAGTAGGATCTTTGTTCTATTCGACCTCTCAACATATTTGTGTATGAGACAAGACAGAGGCTTGAGACAAGCCTAAGACAACGCTTTACTTCAAAGCATTATCACCATAGGCGTCCGTGTCAGGGGAAGGATGTGGGTAGTGGTAAGCAGAGACAACCTAGGATAGATGCAAAAGAAAAAATTCAGGACAAGCTGTGTAGAATCAACAGTCTTTACAGAAAACAATAGGCAGAGGTCTGTGCAGGAAAATGTACCTGAGTCTACTGCAGATAGCCATAGCCTGGGGTCTTTTGTTCAGGTCTAGTTCTTGGGAGCTAAGTTATTCGAGATAATTACTTTAGCTGGTATCTATAACAAAGAACTCACAAATCTTAAAGGCTTAACAGAAAAGAATTTTAGTTCTCACTCAAAATGCATGTCAAGCAGATTTAGCAGCCCTCTAGAGCAGCTTTTTTTCAAGCAGCAACTCAGGAAACTATGGCACCAGTAAATTTCTTCTGAACCTGCAGTCCAAGTTAGATGACCTTATGTCATGTAACCCTAAACTGTCCTCTATTATTACAACTGGGTTGTGCTGTTGTATTGCTGTGAGATTTCTCCCAATAGACTGTGAACTTCTAAAGGCAGCAACTATATCTTTAGTTTGTGTTAGAGGTAGTCAAAAATGTTTGAGGCAGGAACAAAAATTGAAGGAAGACTGATATAAAGGAAGAATATATAAAACACCAATTTAGGAAATTCAAGTGCATGAGCATGTCACTTATTAACAATAGGAAAACAAGGCCAAAATTTTAGCAAATAAAATGTACCTCATATAAGTGCCTACTATATGTCACACACTGTGCTAGACACTTTATATAGTTTGATTCCAATACATACATCCATAATTTGAGACACATAGTATTATCTCTGTTTTTCTAAATTGTCTGTATTAGTTCATTTTCACATTGCTATAAAGAACTACCTGAGACTCGGTAATTCATAAAGGAAAGAGGTTTAATTGACTCACTGATCTGCATGTCTGGGGAGGCCTCAGGAAACTTGCAATCATGGCAGAAGTTGAAGGGGAAGTAAGATGCATCTTACATGATGACAGGAGAGAGCAAGAGTGAGCAGGGAAATGCCACACACTTTTAAACCATCAGATCTCATGAGAACTCACTATCATGAGAACATCATGGGAGAGACCACTTCCATGATCCTATTATAGCCCACCTGGTCCCTCCGTCAACATTTGGGGATTACTATTCAAGATGAGATTTGAGTAGGGACACAGAACAAAACCATATCATTCTGCACCTGGCCCCTCCCAAATCTCATGTCCTTCTGAAATTTTAAAACACAATTGTGTCTTCCCTACAGTGCCCTGAAGTCTTAACTCATTTCAGCATTAACCCAAAAGTCCAAGTCCAAAGTCTCATCTGAGACAAGGGAATTCCCTTCTGCCTATGAGCCTGTAAAATCAAGAGCAAGTTAGTTACTTCCTAGATAAAATGAGGTACAGGCATTGAATAAGTGCTCCCATTCCAAATGGGAGAATTGGCCAAAACAAAGGGGCTACAGAAATTCCAAAACCCAACAGGGCGGTCGTTAAATCTTAAAGCTCCAAAATAACCACCTTTGACTCCTTGTCTCACATCCAGGGCATGCTGCTGCAAGGGGTGGGCTCCCAAGGCCTTGGGTAGCTCTGCCCCTGTGGCTCTGTAGGGTAGAGCTTCCATAGCTACTTTCACAGGCTGGTGTTGAGTGCCTGCAGTTTTTCCAGGTGCACAGTGTAAACTGTCAGTAAATCTATCATTCCGGTGTATGGAGGACAGTGGCCCTCTTTTCACAGCTCCACTAGGCAGTGCCCCAGTGGGGACTTTTGCATGGGAGCTCAAACCCCACATTTCCCCTCTGCATTGTCCTAGCAGAGGTTCTCCATACGGACTGGATATCCAGGCATTTCCATATATCCTCTGCAATCTAGGCGGAAATTCCCAAAGCCCAACTCTTTTGTCTTTGCACACCCACAGGCCCCACACCACAGGGAAGCTGCCAAGGCCTGGGGCTTGCACTCTCAAACAATGGCCTGAGCTGTACCTTGGCCCCTTTTAGCCATGGTTGGAGCTGGAGTGCCTGGGACACAGGGCATCCTGTCCCCAGTCTGCACAAAACAGCAGGGCCCTGGGTCTGGCCCAGAAAACTATTTTTCCCTCCTCAGCCTCTGGGCCTGTGATGGGAGGGGCTGCTGCAAATATCTCTGAAATGCCTTGGAGATGTTTTTGCAGAAGGTGAAGAGGAAGCAAGGCATGTCTTACATGGTGACAGTAGAGAGAGTGAGCAGGGAACTGCCATAAACTTTTAAACCATCAGATCTCTTGAGAACTCACTCTCATGAGAACAGCATGGGGAAAACTGCCCCCATGACCCAGTCACTCTCACTGGGACCCTCCCTTTACATGTGGGAATTACAATTTGAGATGAGATTTGGCTGGATACACAAAGCCAAACCATATCAATGTCACTTAGTAAAACTAAGTGACTACCAAGTTCACTCAGGCAGCTAGCATTTGTTATTCAAGTTCAGGACTGTTGACCTAAAGCTTCTGTGTGTCTTAATGTTGACTAATTTGAGCTGGTGATCTAGGTGTCTTAAAATCACTGTTGCTTAGAAAGAGGTTCAGTCTTCAGGTTGTGGGTGAAGTTGAATGTGTTGGTGAGAGTTCAATGGCCTTAGGGGGCCTCATAGAAAGAAATGCAGGGTTAGAGACCTACCCAGAGCTATGTGGATCTTGTAAGAAAAAACATAAGCCTCTGGGGTCAACTTGATCATTGAGATTGGAGAAATTTTGTGCATTTATCCTCTTGATGAAAATAAATCCTGGCATATTTGGTGTTAGAACTCTTAGATTGCAAGTAAAGAAAGCCAGCTGGAGCTAACTTAAGCAAAACAGGACAGCAAATTATCATGTAACAAGGGAGTGTCACGGAGTCCAATGAGAAGATTGCAGCTGGGTCACTGGAAGGATTGGAATTATATTCTGGGAATAGAAATAATCAATAACTCAGGAGGAAATCTCTCTTCACCTTCACTCTTCTCTGTACCTATGTTTCTTATTTTCTCTACAGTTTAGCTTCCTCTGCTCCCCTGTCTACAGAGCCACATGTATTACCCTTAATTTTATTTATTTATCATTAATTTTAAATACCAAGAGAAAAGACTCCAATTAGCTCAGCTTGTATCAGGAACCTACCCCTAGATCAATTAACTCTGGCCAGGAAGGAGAGAAATGGTGTACTTCAGGTAATGAAGTGAATCATATCCTAAAAAATAGACATCTAATCCAGGTGAGGTGGCTCACACCTGTAATCTCAACACTTTGGGAGGCCAAGGTGGGTGGAGGTTTAGGCAGGCAACCTGACGTCAGGAGTTCAAGACCAGCCTGACCAACATAGTGCAACGCCATCTCTACTAAAAATACAAAAAAAAAAAAAAAAAATAGACAGATGTGGTGGCACATGCCCGTAATTCCAGCTACTCGGGAGGCTGAGGCAGGAGAATCACTTGAACCCAGGAGGCAGAGGTTGCAGTGAGCCAAGATCATGCCATTGCACTCCAACCTAGGTGATAGAGTGAGACTCTATCTCAAAAAAAAAAAAAAAATAGACATCTAGAACAAGTGAAGATCAACTAAGAATATGGTATTATGGAGAGAGTGAGGAAAAGGCAATTATGGGAGCCTTGTGAGTTAGACAGACACTCTGAAGACATCTAGTACATTGACAATACCTACAGCCTACAGCTGGAAAGAACATGGGATTTGGAGCCAAGAAAATCTGGATTTGGATATTGTTTAACCTTGCACAGATCATTTAAGCTCAATTTAACATAAACTCAGATCTATTTTTTATTTGTGATATTGTAGTGTAATTTTTACTTTTAATAACTACTGTGATGTTTAACAATAAAATATGTAAGATAGCTAGGACACAGTGGGTGCTAAAAACTGATATTTGCCATTACAGTTCTTTTCTTGTGTTTTTGTTTCTTCTAATTATCTATGTGTAAAACAAGCTTCATTGTCCACCAAAACTATTTAGACATTATAACTTCGAAATTGAGTGAAATGGGAGCCATTATCCTATGACTATTATCCACATAATTTCTTCATCATGTCCAATCTTTGTACATTGTGTCTAGTTTGATAAACAGCTCTGATTTATTTTCCTGTCTTGGATATATATACTAGTGAAAGCTTTCCAGTGTGTCACTGAAGAATGAAAGTATTAAACTGTCTGGAGACAGAACTTAAGAATTTGTATATCTCCTTTGGCTACAGTTTATCTTTTTTTAAAAGTGATTGTTGGTTGATATTTTGTCTTCTGTTCTTTTGCTAGCTTCTTCAAGAATCTTGAGTTTATAAACATCTCAGGATATACCTGGAATAAAAATGAAATAAACTATCTAAACATCATATGTATGGCTTTTTGACAAGTAACCTTGGCTTCAGGGCTGTCTGGGATCTGTTCCCAGGTATTTAACTGCTTAAATATCTTCCAGTATTATTGTTTATATGGTATAGTGAAGGTCTGTGTAATCAGGCTACTTCACTGAGTTTCTCAATGCATTCCTTTCTTTGCTTGCTCCAATATCCAGTGTGGTTTTAGTTAACTAGATTATGATTATAAATTGAACACATTTATATTTCCTTTTTCCTTCCTTAAAGCTAGTCTTATTACAAAGTCATATTAAAAATAAACACAAATATACCTGCAAAAACCCCTGAAAAGGAATGTAAATGTTTACTGAGGTTATCTTGAGGGCACTGAGAGAGGGATTAGATGGAACATCAGACACAGAATTTTCTATCAATCCCAGTTGTCTATCCATTACTACCCCTCAAAAGTCAAATTTATGACAGTCACATGCATTTCTTCCTTGTCTTTTTTTAAATTCTTTCTCTTTCTACACTTTCTGGGGATTTGATTTCCTCTGTTTGTATTCTTATCTTCTACCTGTTCACAAAACAGAAGTTGTCTTTATTGGATACCACTCTTCATAGAAAAGGAGGGAGCAGGGACTTGTGAGAATTGTTGCTTAATATTTTGTCCTATCACATAATAATAGTATCCAGCATCATTCAAGTTACAGTGATAAAGATAGATAGATAAATTGATTGATTTGTCAATCGCTCAATAGGTAGATATATTGGCTGGCAGATAGATAGATGGATAGATAGATTATATTAGTCCAATTTCATCCTGCTACAAAGAACTGCTCAAGACTGAGTAATTTATAAAGGAAAAAATTTAATTGACTCACAGTTCAGCATGGCTGGGGAGGCCTCAGGAAATTTACAATGATGGCAGAAGGCAAAGAGGAAGCGAGGTACCTTCTTCACAAGGCAGCAAGAAGAAGTGCTATGTAATGAGGGGATGTGTCCCTTATAAAACCATCAGATCTCATAAGAACTCACTTACTATTCTGAGAACAGCATGGGAGAAATCAGTCCCATGATTCAATTACCTCCACCTAGTCTCTCCTTTGACACATGGGGATTGAGAGGATTACAATTCAAGATGAGATTTGGGTGGGGACACAAATCTGAACCATATTATTCTGCTCCTGGCCCCTCCCAAATCTCATGTTCATTTCACATTTCAGAACCAATCATGACTTCCCAACAGTCCCTCAAAGTCTTAATTAATTCCAGAAGTAACCTAAAAGTCCAAGTCCAAAGTCCCACCTGAAACATGGCAAGCTCCTTTCACCTAGGAGCCTGTAAAATAAAAAGCAAGGTAGTTACTTCCTAGATACAAGGGGGGTACAGGCATTGGGTAAATACCCCATTCCAAATGGAAGAAATTGGCCAAAACGAAGTGGCTGCAGGCCACATAGAAGTCCAAAATCCAGCGGGGCATTAAAATCTTAAAGTTCAGAAATGATCTCCTTTGACTCCATGTCTCACATCCAGGTCACACTGATGCAAGAGGTGAGTTCCCATGGTCTTGGGCAGCTTCATCCGTGTGGCTTTGCAGGGTACAGCCCCTCTCCCAGATGCTTTCACAGGCTGCCATTGAGTACCTGCAGCTTTTCCAGGTGGACAGTGCAAGCTGTTGGCAGATCTACCCTTCTGGGGTATGGAGGATGATGGTCCTCTTCTCACAGCTCCACCAGGCAGTGTCCCAGTGTGAACTCTGTGTGGGTGCTTTGACCCTCCTTTTCCCTTCCACACTGCCCTAGCAGAGGTTCTTCATGAGGGCTTCACCCCTGCAGCAAATTTCTGCCTAGACATCTAGGCATTTCCATACATCCTCTGAAATCTAGGCGCAGGTTCCCAAACATCAGTTCTTGACTTCTGTGCACCCTCAGGCCCAAAACCAAATGTAAGCTGCCAAGGCTTGGGGCTTTCAGTCTCTGAAGCAACAGCCTGAGCTATATGTTGGCCCCTTTTAGCCATATCTGGGACACAGGGCATCAAGTCCCAAGACTGCACAAAGAAGCAAGGCCCTGTGCCCAGCCCACAAAACCAGTTTTCCCTCCTAGGACTCTGGGTCTGCAATGTGGGGGCTGCTATAAAGACCTGTGACATGCCCTGGAGACATTATTTCCCTTGTCTTGCCGATTCACATTTGACTCTTCATTACTTATGCACATTTCTGCAGCAGGCTTGAATTTCTCCTCAGAAAATGGGATTTTCTTTTCTATTGCATTGCTAGGCTGCAACTTTTCTAAACTTTTATGCTCTGCCTCTCTTTTAAAAATAAGTTTCAGTTCCAAACTATCTTTATGTGAATGCCTAAAACTGAACGCTTTTAAGAACACCCAAATCATCTCTTGAATGTTTTGCTGCTTAGAAGTTTCTTCCACCAGATACCCTAAATCATCTCTCTCAAGTTCTAAGTTCCACATATTTCTAGGGCAGGGGCAAAATTTCACCAGTCTCTTTGTTAAAGCATAGCAAGAGTCACCTTTATTCCAGTTCCCAAAAAGTTCCTCAGCTCCATCTGAGATCACTTCAGTCTGGACATCACTGTCATATTACTATTAGCATTTTGGTCAAAGCCATTCAACACGTCTAGGAAGTTGCAAACTTTCCCACATCTTTCTGTCTTCTGAGCCCCCCAAACTGTTCCAACCTCTGCCTGTTACCCACTTCCAAAGTCACTTCCACATTTTTGGGCATCTTTATAGCAACATCCCACTTTCTCCAGTCCCAATTTACTGCTATAAAGAACTGCCTGGGATGGGGTAATTTATAGATGTAAAAGGTTTAATTGACTCACAGTTCAGCATGGCTGGGGAGGCCTCAGGAAACTTACAATCATGGTGGAAGGCAAATGGGAAGCAAGGCACTTCTTTACAAGGCAGCAGGAAAGAGAAGGAAGTGCCAGGGAAGAGCCCCTTATAAAACCATCAGATCTCATGAGAACTCACCCTCTACCATGAGAACAGCATGAGGCACACTGATTCTATGATTTAATTACCTCCAGCTGCTCTCTTCCTCAATACGTGGGGATTATGAGGATTATGGTGATTAAAATTCAAGATGAGATTTGGGTGGGAACAGAAAGCCTAACCATATCATAGATATTCCTTATATAAGACTTGAAAATTGATATTTTCATCTCTGTTTTATAAAGAAGGAGATCAAAGTTCAGGGAAACATGTTCAGTATTAGGAAGTAGCAAAGCTTGTGGTGATGTTTATCCCAGTTATAGAGGTTTGATCATTACTCATTAAATGCTTGCATCAAAATATACCAGATTTACCCCATAAATGTGTACAACTATTATGTATGTATAAAATTTAAAAAGTTTAAATGCAGTATGTTTTCAATTAATTGACAGATTCTAAAATGTATATGAATGTTCAAATGACCCACATTAGTCAAAAAAAATTTCAAAAGCAAAGCAAAGCTGAAGAACTTATTCAAGCTGCTTTCAAGACTTACTATAAGGCTGTATTAGTTATGACAATGTGTTATTGACATAAAGATTCATAGGAAGAATAGATAGCACCTGAAATAGACTCACATATATATGGTTAATTTTGGAAAAAGGTGTAAATGTAACTGAATGGAGAAAGAGAATCTTTTCAACAAATATTTCTCTAAAACTGAATATTGATATGGGAAAAAGATGAACATCAACCTTGACCTTATACGATACAGAAAATATCAAATTGGAACAGATTATAGACATGAATATAAAATCTAAATATAGAATTTATAGAAGAAAATGTAAGACAAATTCTTGAAACCTTCAGGTGGTAAATATTGCTTATCTAGCACACAAACATTATAATCCTCCATAACAGATAAATTTAACTTTTAAAACAATTAAAACTTTGGCTCTACAATGGACATCATTAAGAAAATAAAAAGACAAGGTACAAAATGGGAGAAAAGACTTATAAAACATACATGTCTGTCAAATAACGTTTATCCACAATACATAAAGAACAGTTATAACACAACAAGAAGAGAAACAACCCAAAAAAAATAAGCAAAAGATTTTAATAAACACTATAAAAGAAAATAAACCAATGGCCAATGAGCACAGAAAAAGCGCTCAACTTTAGGGAAATGCAAATGAGATACATTGCATTACACATTACAAATGAGATACAGTACATATCCATTAGAATGGCCAAATTAAAAAAATAATAATACCAAATACTGACTAGAAGGTAGAACAACTGGAACTCTTATTCACTACTCCTGAAATTTAAAATGGTGACAACCACTTTAGAAAACTCTTTGGCAGTTTCTTATAACATTAAACATACATCTGCAATATGACCAAGCTATTCCACATCTAGGCAGCTATTCCACACCTAGGAATTTAAATAAAAGAATAAAAAGAGATGTTCACTTAGAGATTTGTATACAAATGTTCATAACAGCTTTATTTGTAATAATTCCAAACTGGAAACTGGGATGAATCTAAATATCACTCACTAGGTGATTGAATTTTTAATCATGCATTATATTCATATAATGGATAACTACTCAACAATTAAAAAGCAGAAATTTTAATCTGCATAACAGTTTGTATTAATCTTGAAATCATTAAGCTGAATGAAAGAAGTTATACACATAAAATTTGATTCTACTCATAAAAATACAGAAAATGGAAACTATTTTATAATGAAAGAAAACAAATTAGTTACTGACTAGGGCCAGGGTGGGAACAATTAACTGGAAATAGCACAGGGAAATGTTTGTGTGGTGTTCTCACCACAAAAATGTTAATGTGAGGTAATGCATTTGGTTATTAGTCAGATTAAACCATTCCGCGATGTATTTATATATCAAAACATGTTGTACATGCAATGAATATACATAATTATATCTGTCAATTAAAAAATAATAGACTTTTTTTTGAAAAAGAAAATGTTCTGTATCTTTCTTGTAATGGTGGTTGCATTAGTGAATACATTTATTAACTCTTCTTGGAATGTGCCCTTAAAGTGGATGAATTTTACTTTATCTGAACCTCAGTATGATAATTCAGATATTACATAGAAGTATGAATCAATGGTCTGATATGGTCTGAAAACCAGAGAAAATTAGGTAAGCTTTCTGAGCCTTGATGTTTCTTCACTTATAATGTGGATTAATTTACAACTGTCATATTGAAATAAATGATATAACCAAAGTATTATACCTAGTAGGTACTCAGTACTTGTTAGTTCCTTTCTCCTTACATTATTTTAACTAATTACATAGTTTTCCTTTGATAGGCCTTAAATTAAAAGAATCATTTCCAAAACTATTCCGGAAAGGATGCTAACTGAAACCTACTTGACATTTGTAGTAACTAGGCACTAAACAGTGCTCTATATTGTATTTAAGGTTAATACATTTTCAGAAACAACTTGTTTTTTAATGGACTTTCTTAAGGGTAGAACTTATGGAGAATAAACAGCATCTACTTAAAGTGTGCATTAGAAAGATTTTGACAGATTTGTATATCCATAAACCACCACAGCAAACAAATACAGAACATTTGCATCCCACCCTCTTTCCCATTCCCAAAAGTTTCCATGACCTCAGTGCAGTTCATCCTCCTTCTGCCTCTGGCCCCAAGGAACTGCTGATCTGTTTTGTTTTGTTTTATTTTTAAATTGCTATGGATTAGCTTGTATTTTTAAATTTTTATGTAAATAAAATCATGCTATACATATGTTTGTGTGTCTACTTTCTTTTGTCCATATAATGATTTGAAGATTATTCATCCATGCTGCTGAATGTACTGGTAGTTCCTTTTAACTGATGAATAGGTTTCCTTGTATGAATATAGCATGTCTTGTTTATCTGTTCACTCATTGATGGATTATTGAATTGCTTCTAATTTGAGGCTATTGAGAAGAAAGCCACCATGAACAGTCATGTGTAATTTTTTGGTGTGGACGTATGTTTTCATTTTCTCTCCGTTAAATACCTAGGATTGGAATGTGTGATAAGAATCTCTTTTAATTCAATTTCTACGGAGAAGAAAAACAGTAGGTCCAAATAATGAACAGTTAAATAACAAAGCCTGGTTATGTATCTTCTACACAGTAAAATACGGTAATTTAGATGGCAGCTTTTAATCCATCTGTTTCTGTACGAGCCTTTCACCCTCAGACTACTTTACGTTTATATATTCTCATTTATTTTTATTCTCTCATTGCTGAGCTTTCTTTTGCCCTTCCGTGAAGTTATCAATATACCTGCTGTTAAGAGTTCTGTACTTTACAGCCAGGCACCATAGCTCACGCCTGTAATCCCAGCATTTTGGGAGGCTGAGGCGGGAGGATTATGAGGTCAAGAGATCGAGATCATCCTGGCCAACATGGTGAAATCCCATGTCTGCTAAAAATACAAAAATTAGCCGAGTGTGGTGGCACGTGCCTGTAGTCCCAGCTAATCGTGAGGCTGAGGCAGGAGAATCACTTGAACCTGGAGGTGGGGGTTACAGTGCGCCAAAATCGCGCAACTGCATTTCAGCCTGGCAACAGAGCAAGACTCTGTCTCAAAAAAGAAAAAAAGAAAAAAAAAAGCGTTCTGTACTTTTCCACTTATTGGGTCTAATCAGTTATCCTGGGAGTTCATATAGCTAAGTGAGTTAAGTTTGTTGTAAGTGATGGTGAAACACCGAATGAGATCTCTCTACCATGAATCCTAGGAATACTTAGTTTGATTTATTAAAGGGCTTTGTTTCCCTTTTGCCTTCTGAATAACTGTGGTTGCCTGGGAAGTACTCTGCAATAAAATGTAGATAAACTCCTAAGGACTATTCTACTTTCCTTGGTAGATACAGTTTTTATACTAAAAAAAATTAAGTTTACTTTTATTTTATGAATAACCTTATAAAATCATCTGAATCAACCTCAAACGTTTCTCAAATTATTTTATTTTATTTTATTTTATTTTATTTTATTTTAAACTTTTATTTTGGATTCAGGGGATATATGTGCAGGTATGTTATCAGGGTGTATTGTATGATGTTGAGTTTTGGGGTACAAATGATCCCATAAACCCAGTTACTCTGTGTAGTATCCAATAGTTGTTTTTTCAAACCTTGCCACTCCCAGTAATCTCCAGTTTCTACTGCTACCATTTATGTCCATGAGTATCTAATGTTTAGCTCCCATCTATAAGTAAGAACATGTGGTATTTGGTTTTCTGTTCCTGTTAATTTGCTTAAGATAATGGCCTCCAGCTGCATTCTTGTTGCTACAAAGATGTAATTTATTTTTATGGCTGCATAGTATTTTATGGTGTATATGTGTCACATTTTCTTTACCAAATCTACCTACGTTGATTCCATGGCTTTGCTATTATAAACAGTGCTGCAATGAACCTGCAAGTGCATGTTTCTTTTTTGGTAGAACAATTTGTTTTCTTTTGGATGTATACCTAGTAAATAGATTGCTGGGTCAAATGGTAGTCCTGTTCTAAGTTCTTTGTGAAATCTCCAAACTGCTTTCAACAGTGTCTGAACCAATTGACATTCCCTTCAGCAGTGTATAAGCTTTCCCTTTTCTTGACAGCCTTGCCAGCATCTGCTGTTTTTATTTTCTAATAGTAACCATTTTGACTGGTGTGAGGCGGTATCTCATTGTGGTTTTGATTTGCATTTCTCTAATGATAAGTGATGTTGAGCATTTTTTGTGTTTGTTGGCTGCTTATATGTCTTCTTTTGAGAAGTGCCTGTTCATATTTTTTGCCTGTTTTTAATGGCGTTATTTGTTTTTTGCTTCTTCAGTTGTTTAAGTACCTTATAGATTCTGGATATTAGACTTTTGTTGGATGCATAGTTTGTGATTATCTTCTCCCATTCTGTAGGTTGTCTGTTTACTCTATCAGTTGTTTCTTTTGCTTTGCAGAAACTCTTTTGTTTAATTAGATGGCACTGGACAATTTTTGTTTTTGTAGCAATTGCTTTTGAGGACTTAATAATAATTTTTTTCCAAGGCTGATGTCCTGAATGGTGTTTCCTAGGTTTTCTTCTGGGATTCTTATAGTTTGAAGTCATTTATTTAAATCTTTAATCCATCTTGAGTTAATTTTGTATGTGGTAAAATGTGGGGGCCCGGTGTCATTCTTCTGCATATGGCTAACCAGTTATTCCAGCACCATTTATTGAATATGGAGCCCTTTCCCTGCTGCTTATTTTTGTTGACTTTGTCAAAGATCAAATGGCTATAGGTGGGTGGCTTTATTTCAGTGTTCTCTATTCTGGTTCAGTGATTTATGTGTCTGTTTTTCTACTGGTACTATGCCATTTTGGTTATTGTAGCCTTACACTGTAGTTTGAAGTTGGATATTGTGATGCCTTTGGCTTTGTTCTTTTTGCTTAGTGTTGCTTTGACTATTCAGGGTCATTTTTTGTTTCATATGAATTTAAAAGTAGATTTTTCTAATTCTGTGAAAAATAATATTAAGAGTTTGATATGAATAGCATTGAAACTGTTGGACAATATGGCCATTCTAACAATACTGATTTTTGCAATCTGTGGGTATGAAATGTTTTTCCATTTGTTTGTGTCATCTATTATTTCTTTTAGCAATGTTTTGTAGTTCTTTTTGTAGTGATCTTTCACCTCCTTACTTAGACGTATTCCTAGGTATTTTATGTGTGTGGCTATTGCAAATGGAATTGTGTTCTTGATTTGGCTGTCAGCTTGAATGTTATTGGTGAATAGAAATGCCACTGATTTTTGTACATTGATTTTGTATCCTGAAACTTTACTAAAGCCATGTATCAGTTCCAGGAGCCTTTTGGCATAGCCTTTAGAGTTTTCTAGGGATAGAATCATATCATCAGTGAAGAGAGATACTTTGTTCCTTTTCCTATTTGGATGATTTTATTTCTTTCTCTTGCCTAATTGCTCTAGCTAGCACTTCCATCCTATGTTGAACAGCAGTGGTAAGAGTGGGAATCCTTGTATTGTTTCAGTTCTCCAGGGGAATGCTTCCAGTTTTTGCCCATTCAGTGTGGGCTGTTGGTTGTTGGTTTGTCATAAATGCCTCTTATTTTTTTGAATTTCAAGCATTTTTAAAGATCCACATTCAAAAGTTTTAATAACTTTTTATTTCTTAGCATTTATAAACATCTTCATACTACATTTTATTTAGGGAATTCAAACTGTTCTTTTGCTCCTTGAATGTGTGTTTGTGTTTGCTGATTGAGGGATATATGCTTTGAAGTATAATTCCTAAATATTTTGTTTTGGCAAGGTTATGCAAAGAAACATTATGGAATCTGGAAATTAGTGGGAATCATTAGTATATTTCTTATAAATTCAGTAAAAATCACATGACATTATACATCTTTACATATAGCAGAGGAGGAAATAAGACATTTTACCATTTTTTTAGCCTCTTCAGGGCAATAACTATAGCACATGTCTCACTGTGTACCTAATATCCCTCTTCCATATTGGGGAGCTACGCCTTCCCCAACCCTTTTCAGTTCTAAAGGGACTATCAAGCACTGTTTGCTTCCTGACCACAATGGTACAAACTAATGTCTAGTCAAGCAGCCTACCTCATTTTACACTTCATAGTAACTGGTCCAAGTAATGAACATAGAAATGGTAGGGTACTTTATTATATCCGATATATAAATATTATGAGAGAAAGAGAGACAGCATGATGCTTTCTTATCTGTGTTGTTAAGATTTAAAGATGTTGCCTTGGTTCTGCCTGTAGCAGAAAAGAATTAGATCAACATTCACAGAGGGCAGAGATAATGAAAGTCAAGGAATGAAAAGAGAATCAGAGAGCCCTGATATTTGTGAAATTCTGAATATAAATGTTATATATTTGAAATACACACTCTTGTACTCCTTATATATGTAAGCTAAGATAGTTCTGTTCTTCACTGCAGGGTTTTAATGACATTATTGGCTGCTCCCTAGCTCTTGAAACTTTGGCTTCATTGATCTCTTCTTTCTAAACTGCTTCTTCTTATCCGATGAATACCAACTTATATACTGATAGTCTCCTTACAGATACCCTTAATTTATTTTGTTGGAAAAAATGTTCACCTGTTTTAAAATGATAAAAATTCGCATAGATCTTACAAAATAATTTTATATACATCAATGTATTACTTCTTATATATTTTTAAACTTTTTATTCAGTACCTCATTTACCTGCATTTTATCTTCTGTTCAAAACTATAATCACCTTAAAACCTATGGTTGTTTGGTTATATCTGAAAATTTCTCTACAGTATACAGCACAATTTCATATTCATAGGAAGCACTCAGTAAATAGAGTCAAAAATAAATAAATTAAAATTTTAAAATACAAGATATTTTCTACCTGAACAACTTTCCCTAACTCCCTGAAAACCATGTGAAGTGACTTTTCTTTTATGCTCTCAGACTAGTTTTCATTTACTTAAATCATAGCACTTCTCATACGGTTTAGAATTTTCTGTTGACCCGTCTTCCTTATTTCTTGATAATGTAATTGAAGACTTTACATGTGGTATTTATTATTTGATACCGACAACCTAACACAGTATCTAGGAACATAATGAACACTAAGTACTTTTTGATTTATGAATAATTGCAATGTAATGCAGTCCTACATAGGTACTACAAAATATTCTTTACCATCTAATTTTTTACATTAACTCTGTTGCTCATCTTTTCAGTGATTTTTTTTATCATAATCA
The DNA here is from genome assembly GCF_028878055.3 of Symphalangus syndactylus. Classification (NCBI taxonomy): domain Eukaryota; kingdom Metazoa; phylum Chordata; class Mammalia; order Primates; family Hylobatidae; genus Symphalangus; species Symphalangus syndactylus. The sequence continues at coordinate 70,364,238 of NC_072428.2, read as the reverse complement.
CAGATATATCTTTAAATGGAAAATTATTAAATTAGAAATTAAGAAAGTATAAAAAATAGAGTATATCTTAGGTGTCGTCCTTAGAGCACTGAGGATCAGAGGTCTGGTGAATTACTCCATGTCACATGGTTCATTAAGGACCAACCTTATTTCCTTTCCATTATTCTTTTATTATACCATACAACTTTTCTATTAGTATTGGATTATCCAATTTGGCAAAAGTGTAGAGCAGTGATTTTTCACATATTTTTCCTTAAGGGAGGAGGACCTGCTGTGGATTCAGGTTTTAGTTACCAGAGTATCAAAGGAATAGAGTTCATCCAGACCAAATGCTTCTGACATACTCTTGCAAAGAACACTCAGAAGACTGTTGCAGATCATTTTTAAAAATAGGAATTACTAGGATAGAATCCCTAAATATTCATATTATTTTAGTCTGAATAGATACTAATTCTGATTATGTTTTTCTTGATTTTATTGTTTTCTTTATAATCAAGTAGCATCTTTGTCCCCCTCCCCAAGACTTTCTGTAGTCATTGTAAGAACTTTGATAATTGAATTCCTGTGGTCATTTTTTATAGCTGTCCATAAAGCTTTTCCAAATTTTGCTTAGTATGAATTAAGGTCTGTTCCTGTTAAAGTACAAGCCATTTGTTTTGATTGAACGCTTGTCTCTTCCAAAAATAGGTTTGTTTTCATTTTTCTTTTTATTTCTATTCTTTACTTATTACTAACTGCAAATTCTTAAGTGTGTCTCAACTTTTATGTCAATGTTTTTCAAAGTTTAAAAAACCTAGCTCTGTTTAGCCAATTTATTTGATCTTCATTATTTTGGGACTTAATTTGTGTGTTTGTTTTCCAAAGAGATTTAAAAGTTTCTATACTAATGGTGCTTTTTTGAAATTGTTTGATTAAGGCTAGATATAGAGTTTTTAAGTCAATTAAGTCTAGTTAATATAGAATTTTACAAATATTCCTCCATAGATTTCACTTTATTTATTCAGTAAACATTTATTAAGTACTTGTTGTTTTCCAGGCTACACACTGGGTGCTGGCCTTACAGTAGTACATAAGATCAACATAATCCTTATTTAATGGTGTTTATTTCCTCATGAGAAAAGTATATATTAAAGAAATCACCCAGCATTTTGGCAGGCTGAGGTGGGAGGATTGCTTCAGGCCATGAGTTTGAGACCAGCCTGGGTAACATAGTGAAACTTTGTTTCTACAAAAATGTTTTTAAAATTGAAAAAAAAATTAGCTGACTGTGGTGGCATATACCTAGCTACTCAGAAAACAGATGGGAGAATCCCTTGAGCCCAAGAATTCAAGACTGAAGTGAGCTATGATCATGCCTCTGTGCCTCTGTACTCCAGCCTGGATGACACAGCAAAACCCTGTCTCTAAAAATGAATAAATAAATAAATAAATAATAAAGGAAATAAGCATTAACAAAGGGTACAGGGTGCTTTTGAAGCACATAGAAAAAGTAAAGGAAGGATTGCTCGCTCAAGTAATGTTTAACCAGATATCAATATATTGATGAGTGGTCAACCAAATAACTTAAAAACTTGATGAACTTAAAAACTCGATAATCCAGACCTTAAGAAATGTAGCAGGACATTTTACATTACTTTTAATAATCCTGGCCAATGAAATAAAAAGTTTTTAGAAAAAGGTCCTTGTTAGAAACACATTTTAAAATATGTCTGACATACACTCTTAGATATAATACAGTTATGACTTGAATAACATCAAAGTGATATAAGTGAGAGTATTTCTGGTAATGGTGGAGAGTGGTCATTTAAGCCCTTTGCATATTTCAATTACGCATTGAACCAAATATTAAAAATAATTATTCAACATCTTAGAAAACAAGAAGAATGAGAAGGAGAAGAGCAGGAGGAAGAGGAAGAGAGGAGGAAACTGCAGCCGTCACTGCCATTGAGTTTGTTTTCGAAAAACTGTAGCTGAAAGGGCAAGCCTTGCACGTTTAAGGCTTTCTGGCAGAAAGCACTCCCCAAATACCCACGATGCTACCAGGCAAGAACAGCAGACACCCCTAGACTTACTGGCTCAAAGTACCAGAGAATTGTATTTATGACTGAAATAACAGCTGGAAGTTCAAAGGAGAAAAATCTGGCATTGAGAGAATTTCAGGAGTAACACCCAAAATATGACTATAAACCCTGCACAAATACCATTTTGACGGCCAGACTTTACATGCAGATAAGACCCTCAAGGATACTAGTAAGAAATGTAGTCAGAGATCAGAGAGGAACCTACACTTGAAAAATAGTGCTGAACCAGGTAAGATAGGAGTTTGCTACTTTTTAACTGAGTGGATTCCTCAACAATATGGAGTTCAGAAAGCTGAAGGCATCTTATCTTGAGATATAAAAAAAAGCCTGAGGTTGTCAAAGCAGCTGAAATTTAGAGAGGACTCTAGAATCAGGAAACCATAGTTAGTTTGATGATAGTATAACTTGACAGTGTTTTTCTTTGTGTTCATTTGATTAGGGCTTGTGAAGCATATCGAATCTCTAATTTCTATTGATCTATATTCAATTTTACTAAATTTCTTACCTCTTTGAATTTCTCTTAAAAGATATACGACTGTTTAAAGCCAAAACTGTAACATTGTATTTTGAGGTTTATAATGTATATAGATGCAATACATGTGATAACACAGTACCAATAGGGAAGTGAATGGAAATGTACTGCTGAAAGATTCTGATTTTTTTTAAGGATAAAGAGGAATGACATCATATGGCAACTCAGATCTAAAGAAATTAATAAAGAACATTAGAGATGCCAAATAAAAAGTGAATATATAATACATAAGAAATATCACTGTAGAAATTAAAAGAGAACAAACAAAAAGCCAATGCAAATTGTTAGGTGTAACAACAAATTTATTGGATGAACTCAACAGGGGAATGGAGTTGGAAGATGGGGTCAATGTAATAAATGTTTTTCAAGAAATTTGGGATATTTTCAGGTAATTGTTTCGCACAGAATAAAAAGTCTAGGAATAGCCGCACATGTATATGGTCAACTGATTTTCAACAAATTACTTTTAAGCAAATATTGCTAGAACAACAGGATTCTATGTGGAAGAAAATGAACATCTATTAATCGTCCCATGTCATACATAAAAATAGATTTGACATGAATCATAGACTTAAGTATATATGCTAAAATTATAGAATTTCTAGAAAAAAAAGGTTTTTACAATCCTGGTATAGGCAAATATTTCTTAAATAGAACGGAGAAACATAACTATTAAATATATTAATTGGAATTTACAAACATTACACTCTTTTAAAAAGACATCATTAGGAAAATGAAAAAACAAGATACAGAATGTGAAAAATATTTGTTATTCATGTATTTGAAAAAAAATACTTGAATCCAAAATATATAAGTGTATAACAGACACACTGCAATAAGAAGATTTTTTAAACAAAACAATAAAGAGGAGAAAAATTTGAACAGATATTTTACAAAAGAAGCTATATAAGTGACATAGCCATAAACATATGAAAAAGATGTTCAGCATTATAAATACTTATTAGAACTGCTAAAAAAAACTCACGTTAAAAAAATTGGCAAACTTGTAGAGCAAATGGAGCTCTCATATACTGCTGGTGAAGATTTAAAAGGGTACAACTTCTTTGAAATAGAATTTATCAGTGTCTTATTGAAGTAAATTTTTATGAACCAAATGGCTTAGCAATTGTGCTCCTGGATATTTACCCAAGATAAATGAAGATAAATGTTCACACAAAGTCTTGCACATGCATATTCATAAAAATTTTATTTATTCTAGCCAAAACTCAGAAGCAAATTAAATGTCTATTAACAAGTGAATGGATGAACAGATGTCATGTCATTTTCATACCATGGAATAATACTCAGCAATAACAACAAATGAGCTATTGATATATGCAGGAGCATGTATGAGTTTGAAAAATATTATGCTGACCTAAAGAACAGAAACAGAAGAGAACATATAAAATGATTAAATGAATATGACACTCAAGAATAGGCAAAATTAACATATACATTTCATCCAAGGAATGCAAGTTTAGTTTAACACACAAAAATCAATGTAATGCATCATAATAGAACAAAAAACATGATCATCATAGGAGACACAGAAAAAGCATTGTATAAAATTCAATACCTTTTCATGATAAAACAAACAAACAAACAAACCCTCAACTTAAGGGTGCCTATGAAAAACCCAGAGCTAACATCATAAGAAGTACTCAATGCTCTTTCCCTATGATCAGGACAAGGTTGTCTGTTCTTGCTAATTTTAATAAACATTTTACTAGACTTTGTAGTCAGAAAAACTAGTTATGAAGATAAAGCAAAAATTATAAAGAAATACAAATTACAAAGAAAGAAGAAAACTCTTTTTTGTATATTAGTTGATTATGTATGTTGAAAATCCTAAGGCATCTGTGTAAAACTGTTAAATAAGTTCAGAATTTTTAGAATAAAATGTCGCTTTACAAAAATTAACTGTAATTCTATACACTAGTAATGTCAATATGAAAATGAAACTAAGAACACAATTCCATTTACAACAGCATTCAAAAGAAAAAACTACTTTAGAAATAAATTTTATTTAAAAGGTGTGATATTCATGAGCTAAAACTACATAAGAATCTTGAAAAATTAAATAAAATTTAAATAATTGAAAACTCACCCCATGATCATGAAGCAAAATAATTAATATTGTTAAAATGACAATATTCTGTGTCTTATTTTGTTCTGTGCTGCTTTAATAGAATATCATATACTGGGTAATTTATAATGAATAGAAATTTATTTACCTTGTGCTTCTAGAGGCTGGAAAGTTCAACATCAAGTGGCCACATCTGGTGAAGGCTTTCTTGTTGGGTCATAACATGGTAAAATGGGTAAATCTTATTAAACATAAATTATAACCCCCATAAATATTATTTTTAAAAATGATAGTAACAGGAAAAAATTAAGTAGTAGAAAGAGATATGGATTTATGTTATGGTTTCCTTGCACATTCATTCAGTGATCTTCAGCAGATTACTTACCCATCTCAAACTTGTATTCTCCTCTATAAAAATAAAGATAATAATATATACATCACAGGTTTGTTCTGAGGATTAAATAAAATATAATTTTTTCAAAGGCCATATTTATGTCAAATAGGAGTGTATTAGGGTTCTCTAGAGGCACAGAACTAATAGGATAGATTAAAAACAGGAGTTTTTAATCTGCATTTCTTCTGGAGGCTATTTTTTTTGTTTGAACCAACTGTATTGCAAATATTTTGCTTATGTTTGAAAAATTATGTTATAAATAAATACCTTAATTTCTGTTGCATGTCATTGCACACTCTCTATAGCTAGAGATTTTTTCATTGCTTTGGATTTTTGTTATTTGGTTTTCAATGAGATTTAAAGTCAAGTATTCCATAGCATCTAGTGAGTTAAGACAAACCTCTGTTGGAATTCCTTCTATGAATGTGATTTTTTTTTTTTTTTTAGATGGAGTTTCACTCTTGTTGCCCAGGCTGGAGTACAATGGCAGGATCTTGGCTCACTGCAACCTCCGCCTCCCAGGTTCAAGCAATTCTACTGCCTCAGCTTCCCAAGTAGCTGGGATTAGAGGCATGCACCACACACAGCTAATTTTGTGTTTTTAGTAGGGATGAGGTTTCACCATGTTGGTCAGGTTGGTCTCGAACTCCTGACCTCCGGTCATCTGCCCACTTCAGCCTCCCAAATTGCTGGGATTACAGGAGTGAGCCACTGCAACCAGCCGAATGTGAAAATATTATAGTTTCAAAGAGTTTCACAAATATTCCTACAAAGATTTCAATTAAATAACTTACTTCCTCAACATATTTTCAGAACTGATTATGTTCTCAGAACTCTGTTAGATGCTACTCATACAGTGGTGCACAAGTCAAGATAGAATCCTACTCTGAAGTTCTTTCCCTAACTGTGTTGCTACATACAGACCAGTAACTGCAAGTGTAATCAGTGGGCAAGAACCACAGGATGTTTTAGAAGTGTATGTCAAAGTTGAGGGAAGAATTTAATGGTCAAGTGATGTTTAACCTAAAATTAAGATTAATCGCAGCATTATTGACAACAGCCAAGATATGGAAACAACCTAAATGACCATAGACAGAAGAATGGAGTTAAAATGTGGTATATACATACAATGTAATATTACTCAGCCTAAAAGAAGGAAATTCTGCCATTTGTGACAAGCTGGATAAGCCTAGAGTATGTTATGCTAAGTGAAATAAATCAGTCACAGAAGGATGAATACGGCATGATTCTACTTACACGAGTTACCTAAGAAGGTCAAACTCATAGAATCAGAGAACAGAATGGTAATTATCAGGGTCTAGAGTGAGGGAGGAGAAATGGGGAGTTGGTCAAATGGTATAAAGTTTCAGTTGTACAATATAAGCATATTCCAGAGATCTGCTGTAAAACATAGCACTTAAAGTTAATAATATTGTATTGTACACTTAACAATTATTAAGAGAGTAGACCTTATATCAAGTGTTTTATTATAAAAAAGGAAAAGAAAAAGGACACAGCAAATTTTGGCAATGATGGATATGTCTATTACCTTGATTGTGGTTCCTAGTTCCATGGGCGTTTGCATATGTCCAGACTCTTTAAAATGTACCACATTAAATATGTACACTTTTTTGTGTATCAGTAACACTTTAATAAATATGTTAAAAAAGATTAATGTATTGGCTTCATTAAGAGGAAACAATGCAATATATAAGGCAAGCTGATAATACATCAGGTAAAAAGTTCAAATAAAAATTTTCTATTGAGCTCAGAGCCAAATTCAGCAATATAAACACCTACTAATTACATCTGTAATCTGCAAACAGAGAAGATTGATGGTCCAAGTGAGAAGTGTGTTTCTTCAATATGTTTATTATTTCAGTAAATTGTCCTGGTCTTAAAAGACATAGGCCTTTTTGTAAATAAGTATTGTGTGAGGTATGTGTGGACTCCAAGAGAAATATGGAGAGTGGCTCTTCTCTTTGGAAAACTTTACTTTGTTCAGGTAAAGGAAAGCTTCTGAAAACAAGAAGCCTGAAAAATAGTTTTAAGTGGCTCTAAACCCTTAAATACACCCCAAAGAAGCAATTTTAGGAAGCTTCCACTTTGGCTTCAAGAGGTGGCCAAATGTGATATTATTTAAAAGAGGAAATAGACTGTCTCTGACACACAGATATTTGTAATCAGGATCCTATTTTTGTCATCGGAATTTCTGTTAGCAATTAGACGGTCCAGAAAAGGCTAGCCTTCAACAATAACCCCTAGTTATGAAATACCCCACCAGTAAAAGCTTCCCTAGTACTATGCATTAATATGTGGAATCTAAAGATGTTAATCTCATAAATCTCATAGAAACAGGGAGTGGAAAGGTGGTTACCAGAGGATAGGGGGAAAAGTAAGGGATGAAAAAAAGAGAAATGTTGACAAAAGGGTATAAAATTTTAATTAGACTGGAATAATCAGTTTTAGTGATCTATTGCGCTGTAATGCCCACAGTTAATAATAATGTATTGTATATCCCAAAATTGCTAAAAGAATAGATTTTTAATGTTCTCACCAAAAAAAGATGAGTTCATGAGGTGATGAAAATGTGAATTAGTTGATTTAGTCTTTTAATGATGTATGCATAGATCAAAACATCACATTGTACTCCATAAATATAATATTAATAATGATTATTTGTCAATTAAAATAAATTTTTAAAATTTATAAGAACTCCAAAGAAACAATGGTAGCATACCTACATATAGCATGACACAAAGAATTATGTTTAGAAAAAATAATGCAATTCCAAATATTTCAGAAAATGTTTATCTGGGACTTTTGAAGCAGGAGGAAAAGAGATTGTGTTAAAATTAGGAGAAAATACATTATCTGTCCTTAGATACTGAGGAGGATGTACTACAAGATCAGAGGTAGGCAGTCTTGTGTAGATTTGTCTTACGAATGGACACATCTTAAATGCTAGAATATAATTTTATAAATTAAGCAATTCCTGGATCCAAACCGATATTTCTTAAGCAATATGCATAGGTACCATGTAAACCAGAAGCATGTTGCTGCTAAAATGGAAAAATAATCCTATTTCAAAAAAATTTGTCAAACATTTTAAGTTTGTAAAAAGTTCTTGCTTTTTTGTTTTCTCTGAATTTTTCTTAAACTATTGTTGTCTGCTATTATTTATCTATTCTACACTCAAGTATAGAGTGTCTTCTGATTCTGTAAAAATTACATAATTTGTTAGTAATTACAAACACAGTATTCCACATTCTTTTGCAAGAGTTTCTGTGACTTTGTGTTACTGTGCCATCTGAGCAATATTGAGAACCATTGATTTGGAACTATAGTAGTCTCACTCTATAATATTCGTAGTTAAGCCAGAGAAGATCTCAGGAATATGGAAGAGTATTTTGTAAGTTTCATATTTTTGCCTAGGGTGTGTTCACCTATCTCAGGTAAGGCAAATAGAAGCTATGTCTTGGAGCATATTTTAATCTCGAAATAGAAAATATAAGCTTCTTTGCTCTGCATGATTTATGAGGAATTTTCTTCACCTTCTTAATAAGTAACTCAAGCTGTCACTCTGTAAGATCTGAATGAGCAGGGTACCTTCTAGGTTACGCTTGAAAGTGCTGTCACTTGGAAAGCCTGGCCATCTCCTTCCTGCCTAGATGTCCAACACGTGCATTGCACAGTAGCCTTTTTATGCCTTATAATACAACCAATATCTAACTTTTTCAAAAGAATCCACACATTCCAAAGAAGAAAGCAGGAAGTCATCTATTCACCACTCTGTAGGTTCAAATTACCTCCACTAATGGAGGCTGTGTATATTCCTACTACCCATCATTACCTGGTCATTTCTTTGTCTTGCAATGCCTCACAGTGCCTGGCATAGAGGAGGCAGAGAAGTCTGTGTGGACATTTTTTCATCTTTATGTAGAGTGCTATCAGAGCCCTTGAGTTGATTACCATCAGTGGACACAGACACATCGTGTTTTAGTTTTCCTTCCAACCCCTGATTGTTGTGTGTTATAGGGCAGGTTATTGCACCTTGCTAAATCTAAATGGTTTACTTTCTGCCCCTGTGGTTCTTTTTTCTGTGCTTTCAAGGCTGATTAATTTCTTCTCTGATATACTCTTTCATCAGATGTTTGGCAAAATTTAATTTAAATTCATTAACAAATACCATTCTAAAGGTCATGATGGCTTTCCTAAGTCTTTATGTATTTATCTTACAATTGCTACTCATTTTCCTAGTGTGTAACTTGTCGACGGCTCCCAACTTTTATCTCTATCTAAAGTAAGTTGAGTCTTAGAGATAGGCAGAGGCAGCACTGGACTGAAGAATTTGTCTTCTTTGTAATTTCAGACAATTGCTGCCCCTACAAGTACCATTATAAATGGCAATTAGAGCTGGGCAGGACAGGGAGCCCAGAGAGACCCCTGACAGTATATGACATTGCCCTTTTGTTCCAATGAAGCCAATTCATATTCCAGATTGAGACTATTTTTAATTAATTGTGCTAGTTAATGTCTAAGAGGCACTATCTGTTATGTTAGTAATCAAGATATATTGTTTATTTTTAACTTTCAGTATCTTTTGGCCATGCAATTCTATTGGAAGAAAAATGGTAATTAGGTTTGCTCAGAATTCTTTATTATTTACAAGTATATTGTGCTTATTGTTTCTGATTCTATTTTTTTGAGGAACAGAATCATGATATTCATGATTTAAAAAATAAAAACACTTTAAGAGTCATATCTTCCTAAAGTTCTCAGTGACATCATGATTTGAATTGGGAACTAAATTATGTTTCCTGAATAATAGGAAAACACCATTTTTTAAAAAAAGTCTCTGTGCTGAGTCTTTCTGACTGGACAACTGTGTGCAATGGAAACTTTGCAGCTTTATATACCTGGATTTAAATAACAACTCTGTCACTTTGTTGCTTTGTGAACTTGACAAGTGGCTTCACCTTTCAGATCCTCAGTTTTTCAGTCTGCAAAATGGGGTTAATTATAGCTACCTGAGAACGTGTTATGAGCACTACATAACACAGCATCGAGAACAGGCCTGGCATGGTGCCGGGGAGATTGTAGGCACAGAATTAATGTTAGTTTCTCTTTTACTCCCATCCTCTCTCCGTGACTTCTTCCTTATATCCGTCCTCTCCAAAAAATGTCCCTGTTTGGGCAGTCTCTCACCATATCAAAAAATATGAAAAGTTATGACGTCATTTGTCACATGATTATGTTCTATCTCATTGCTTAGAAGCTGGCACATTCAAAACACCATAAATAGTTTTTAAAGATATAACTGCCTTTATTTTCTCAACATGAGTAATCTTAGAAAGGCTCAAGAAAAGAAATAGTTCAGAGTTACTGGTGATTAAAATTACCATCAAGTGTATTGGCAAGCTCTGAACAAAAGTACACTTCTGACCTGTCTGGCCACAGGTCAAAGAGTGACACTTGTCAAAGAGTGACACTTGTCAGAGAGCTGGTGCTCATTTACAAGACATCACACCTGTAGTACACACATCATGAGTGCAGTGCTTTGGGAGCTTCACTTTTGAGGATGTTTGTTTTTCTACCTAATGCAAGTATGAATTAGGTAGCCTATAAACCAGTATGATATTAAGATTCTCATAGCTAACAGTATCTTGGAGGGTTACAAGAAAGTCAGTTTACATACCAATAGTTTTTGCATTATATTATTTTTAAAAGCATGTTTATTTATTTGATCTTCCTGGTTGTATATATTACCAATGAATGGGCGCTTCGTATAAAAATAAATCTCCCTCTATATAAACTATGAGGGCAAATATAACTTTTGAATGTGTTTAGCTGAGAGAGTGTTTGGCTATTTGGATTTTAATTCCTATTTGTTTAGGTGCTTTGACCTTTAAATGAAACTTTGACTTTTCTAAGAAATTCTTACATTTTTAAAGGCCCATCACTTCTATCCTTGGTGGTAAATAGTAATTCCCTTTAGAAGCTTACCTATCCTAAACTCAACTTTGAATTAGCTAACATTTACCATGTGCAAACTACTAGGCTTGGTACTGCAGAAACATAAGAGTAAAAGAGTCAATGAAAATAACCATAATGAAGCAGAATGTTAACAAAAGATATTCTAAAGTGGAAAAACCACATTCGTTGTGGATACTGAATTGCCCCATGGGATAGATTTGAGAATAGCTTTTAGCAAAAAGTCATTTATATACCTACATACACACACACAGTTTTAATGTTCATTCAATATATATGTATATATTGCAATGTATATTATTTAAGTATGTGTGTATATGTGTATTACATTATTATATATTATTATATGACATATGCATTATATATTATGTGTATTGTGTATTATTATATATGGTATGTGTTATCTATTATGTGTATTATTATATATTATGTATAGTATATCTATACATGTACATATACACACATATGTAACTTTACTGAGTCATAGTTAGCATTAAAACAACTCACAAACTGCATTTATGTAAAAGGTACAATTGGATAAGTTTTGACATATGGATACACCCATGAAACCACCGCCACAATCAAGATAATGCACGTATCCATCCTTACCAAAGGATTCCTCAGTCTTTTTTGTAATCCCTCTATAACATCCGTTGCTATGCCAGCCCACCCCAGCCACAGAAAATCTTCATCTACTTTCTATAAATATAGAATATAGTTTTTATTCCCTAGGCATTTGTGAAAAATGGAATCATGCAGTACATATTTTTATGTCTGATTTCTTTCACCCGGAATAATTACTTTGAGATTCATACATGTTGTAGTATGTATCGAGAGTTCATTCCTTTTATTGGTGAATAGTATTGCATTGTATGAGTATACCAGTTTCCCTGACACCATTTAAATGGTATTCCCTGACACCATTTAAAGCCTTTTTAATCTTAGCCATTCTGATAGGTATGTAGTGCTATCTACATACATCACATTGTAGTTATAACTTACTTGTTCTTAATAACTAATGGTGTTCAGTTATGTTTTCCTATGCTTATTTGCAATCCATATATCTTCTTTGGTGAAGTATCTGTATTTTTCACTGGACTATTTGTTTTCTTACCATTAAGTTGTAAAGGTCTTTTATGTGTTTTAGATACAAGTTCTTATCAGACATATGAGTTACAGATATTTTATTCATGTCTGTGGCTTCTGTTTTTATTCTCTTAACAGTGACTTTTGAGGAACAGAAGTTATATATTTTAATGAACTCTAACATCAATTTTTCCTTTTATAGATCATGATTTTGGTGTCATATTTTAGAATTTTTTGACTAATTCAAGGTTATAAAAATTTTCTCCTATATTTATTTCTAGATATTTTATAGTTGTAGGCTTTACATTCAGGTCTATGATCCATTTTGAGTTAATATTTGTGCATGGTGTAAGATATGGATGAAAATATTTTTCTTCCTTTATTTTTTTCCTTTGTTCCTTTGTTCCTTCGTTCTTTTCTTCCTTTCCTTGCCTTTCCTCTCCTTTCCTTTCGTTTCCTTTTCTTTCTTTCTTTCTTTCTTTCTTTCTTTCTTTCTTTCTTTCTTTCTTTCTTTCTTTCTTTCTTTCTTCCTTTCTCTTTCTTTCCTTTGTTTCTTCGTTCTTTTCTTCCTTTCCTTTCCTTTTTTCTTTCTTTCTTTCTCTCTCTCTCTCTCTTTCTTTCTTTCTCTCTCTCGCTCTCCAAATGGACATCCAAATGTTTTAAAACTGTTTTTAGGAAGACTACAGTTTCTCCACTGAATTGACATTAGACATTGTCACAAATCAGTTTCCATATGTGTGTGGATCTATTTCTGCAGTCTCGAATCAGTTTCATTGGTTTGTTTATCTATATTTATTTTTATATCTATGTTTATCAATACCACAAATATACATACTGCCTCAACGTAGAAACTCTCTCAAGACAGTAGCAGGGACAATCATAAAGCTCACCCTACTTGTTTTCCATTTTTCAGGGATCACTATTCTTCATCACTTCATGTCCAATGTCTTGAAAGCCATTGTTTTACATATTTTGTCTGTTTTTATAGTTAATTTAGGAGGAAGACTAAATATATTTCTGGCTTTACTATTTTATCTGGAAGCAAAAGTCCAATTAATGGTACCGTAATATTTTATAGTAATTACAAATAATGTACTTATTTCATAGAACTGATATCAGTCAAGTTTCTTTTACACTAGCAAATTATCCAGCTCTAAGATTGCTGTTTTCTCCTCACATTACACTCCCACCAAATACCACAAGATGTTTACTCTCTTTGCTGCACATTTCCTCCAGTTGTCCCCTCGGCAACTGCACTCTAGCCATATCAGCATGCTAAATTTCAGAGACTTCTCCCATACTAACTACTCCTCTGAGTAGTATATGAGACTCCTCTGAGTCTCAGCTTACATATCAGGTCCTTAGAAAGGCCTTTCCTGGTCCTCACACTCTCATTAAAGTTACACTTACTTTTAATGGCAAAAACTGCAATAACTTTTGCACCAATTAATGTTATTATTTATACTGTTTCTAATTATATGTTAATTTATTTACTTATTTAATAACTTATCGGGCTCATTAGAACATGATCTCCTCATAGACAGTGACTTAGCTTGTCTTTCCCCTCTGCAGACCAAATTCTCTTAATGTATTTTGTGTCTAGCAGGGAAGACAGACAATAATGATTTCTAACTTAAAAAGTGCTATAAAGGAGAAAATTTAAGAGCTTATAATGAGGGGACCTAATATTCCTGTGTTAGGGTTCTCTGGGAAAGTAGTCCTTCATCTGAGACCTAAAAGGTAAGTAATAGCTAACAAAGAGTGATTAAGGCAAGAAAGCAGAAATTCCTGCACTTAGCTTATAGAAAAGAGGCTTGGTAAGAGAGAAAGATGGGGCTAGAAGGCAAGGTGGCAACCGAAACCCAGCTTGACATGTTTGAACTGTTGCCATACCAAAGAAGAACTAATCATGTTTTCTATTGCTTTGGGGATCTGAGGTGAGACAAGGGAATTAGAACAACAAAGTCAGGTAATTTTGACACAGTATCAAGAAGATCTAACATTCAGAATTGTCCAAAAACTAGTTGTCTTCTTTAAAATGCAATAAATCCTCTGAAACTGGAGGCGCTCAAAGTTTGTATGATCATTGCTTAAAGATGCAGTAAAACAGATGTCTGTATTAATTCACAAAATAATATTCTACTTACAAATATGCTGGTATATAATTCACAATGGGACTTAGACTAGCAGTTGAATACGGAATCGTCTTTGATTCATCGTAATTTTGGTAGACCCTAGTTTCCAAATATGTAAAAGATCTATCCATTTGTTTCCACTGTAACTATAACAACTCTGATAAAGTCATTGTCCCTTATCACCTGTCTACTTCAATAACCTCTGTTCTGTCTTCCCTATACCCTCTATTGCCACATCCTATCTATTCATCCATGACAGAGTGATGCTTTTAAAAGAAAACTGATAACATTGCACCCCTACTTAAAACATGCCTACCTTGTCCCATATATTATATTTTTGCATGGAGTCCAAAATATATATTGGGTTATAAAGCTCCAAGTGAAGTGACACTGTCTATCTCCCCAGTGCCATTTTATACCACTTTCTCTCTCACCCTGTGTGTTCCAGCAACACTAGCTTGCTTTCAGCAACTTAATTTGGCCAAGAGTTCTCTTCCACCACAACGAATTTGCTCATGCTATTTCCTCTGTCTGGACATCCCTTCTGCTACCACTCCTCCTTGCCTGGCTATTATCCTTCAGATCTCATCTTAAAAGTTTATTGATCAGATATGATTCTATAGTACTCAAGACTACGAAGCTTTTGTTATTTTGTACCGCACAGCATTGTGTACCCTTTGTGTAGAACTTTCCACAAATACAATTAAGTGTTTTGTGTTATAATTATTACCATAGCCTATGTCTTTCCACTTGATAGTAAGTTCCAGAAGGATAGGGATCATGTCTATGGTGGCCATTCATCTCAGCTTTGATCTAGTATGATGTCTAACCCAAAGTGTATTGCTCAATTCATATATGTTGCATGATATTTCAATGTTATAGGATGGATTGGGAAATTTGTAGAATCACAAAACTCTAGAACCAGAAAATACCTTAGATATTGTCTAGCCCATCCCGTTAATCTTATACATTCAGAATTTGAAGCTTAAAAGTATTAAATTACTTGTCTAAAGTTAATAAAAAGATTAATGGCAGAGCCAATGTTCAGTGGAAGTCAGGAATTCCAACTCTGAATTCACTGCCCTGTCCAATATATCAGAATACCTCCCTAACACAGCATTTTCAATCTCACAACCTGATTTTTTTACTTATTGAGAAAAACAACAGCATGTCCAGTATTAATGAGCTGAAAAGAGGAAATGTAATTTGATCATCAATAGTAGAATGAATAGCAGTTTTTTTATCATTGTGTTGAATATTATGCTACGGTTATATTATTCCAATGTTCCCCATGCATATTTCTTGCTTATATTCTGCTAGAGACCTTATTAATGAGTATCATCACTCAGATAATTACCATAAATAGAATTGGCTTCTTTTGTTGTTTAAATTAGTCTGTGTGGGAGAGTCTAGTTGAGGACTTATCTTTCTGTGACCTCATGATATTTGGGAGTAATGTCAGTAGTATAGAATTGGCAACTGAAAATTTGGCTATGGGATTCCAAATATATAAAAAGGAATTTTAACGTATTTTGCTAACAAGTGCCTGTCCACATTTATCAAACACTTAGTCTACTGTTGTTCTTGCAAATTTGCTGTTAAAATAAATGATTTAAATAGTCTAGGACAAAGAAATAAAGATCAAGGGTATCTTTCATTTAGGTAGGCCAGATACGATGAGTAATAATTCAATTCAACTCTTGAGGAGAAGGTACAAAGCTAGACCCTAAGGTGACAACTACAATTAATAGTACATGGAACAGAATTATGTTCATTTTTGAAGTGTTTGAATCATACAACCATTCTTATTTTGCTATTTTCATTTTGTGAATTATTTGACTAATAAAAGAAATATGGACCCATTACAAAGTCAGTTAAGTCTAGGAATATGAATATTAAGATATATTCCCTGAATTATCAATAACTTACAAAGTGATGCAAACATTTAGCATGTTAATATGGCTGTGTTTCTCAACATCAAAAATTTTCTTCTGTCATCAATTCATATTGTTGTAATTCAATTGTAGCATTTATAGTATTGACTAAGTTACTGTAACATGAAAATTCCAAAAATGATGGTGGATTTATCAAAATGATAGTTTTATTCTCTCTCATATAAGAGTCAATCCATTCTTGGCTAGCAGGGACCTTTGCTCCTGGAGGTCATTTAGCAATCCAGTTTCTTATTGAGTTGCTCAACTATCTCCTAGAGCATAGTCTTCTTTCTCTTGGTCAAAGAGAGTTCATCAGCACATTTGTGTTCCAATCTCATGAACGGGGAAAGAGAGAAAATGAAATATAAGCAATTTTCTCTTTAACAGGTACGACTAGAAAGTTTAACCCATTACTCCTACTAATGTAGTCTCATGCCCACACCTACCTGAGTAGGTTGCAAAGTGTTGCATCTAGCTGAGCAGCTCTGTGTTCAGATAAGACTCGTGGGGTTCTATTAGTAAGTGGACTAGGGGATAATTAATAAAAATGGATAGGTATCAGTCTGTCAGTTTGCCCTTCTAGCAACCCAGGCATCCATGCACCCTCATCTTTCTTCATAAATACACTCAAATCCTCTTCAAGGGGGCCCACATAAAATCTTATTCAGTTACTGCTGCAGCTGAAAAATCCAGGACTGGAGTGAAATGTAGTCTTCTCTTTCAGGTCTGGAAGTGGCTCCTTGTGCTCTGGCATCAACTTACAAACTTAAAAACACAGGTTACATATCTTCCTTTGTCCTGATATATAATGGTGGAGTAGGGACAGGATAACTGCAACAAAAACTCACATTCAGAAACGTAAAAACTGAAAAGCAGCCAGCTGTTTCTGGCTCACAGTAAATCGCAAATTCTCCTGGGTAGAAATCATGAATACTCTCCATCCTGCTGGTACATTAGTTGTTTGGGTTAACCAACCTCTTGTTCTGCTCTCAATGAGTATTTTCTTCATCCATTACCCCCTGCAGCTTTGACTTTACGTATTTGGGAGGTTCTTCTTCATCCACTGTCCACATCAGAAGGTGGCAAGAGTGAGTGTTTTCTCCTTGGTTCAGCTTTGAAGGACAGAGGATTGTGTTAGAGATCTAACAACAAAGGTCATTGTATACCAGCCTTGTGGTTCTTACGATAATAAAATTCTTTCAGACCCTTAGTAGGATTCTTGCTTATTTGCTTCCAATCACTTCCATGTGGAGTAACTACAGCAAAAACAGTCTTTTGAGGAATGTCTATAGAGTCTCTAGATGCTCCCCTTTTTATTATCTTCTCCTCTCTGCTCATCGTTCCTTCCCTTAACTTAATATAAGCTACCTTAATACCATCCAAAACTACCGCTCTTTACCTCTGAGCTGACTCTGAGGGACAATCTGATATCATGCTCATTCATGCTCATTGGGATATGGAAACAGTTAGCTTTTCTGCACTCTGAAGTCTCAAATTAGGGGAATTTTACTCCATTAAACTGCAGATCACAGGCAGAGAGATTTTCCATTAGCAGAGCTTTCTTTTCATTTCCTTTTGCAAATGGGCCATTTCCTGCCTAACTTTATTTCATGTCTCTTGTAACATTTTGCTGAAAGTTCCAAGTAGCAGCCAAAACATACCAAAAATACGACATTTAAAAAAAATCCTGTTTCCCTAGGGCTACAGCTTGGTAATAATGCAGTATGTTTCCAAGTTGGCGTATGTTTTGTAATGGCATATCAAAGGGCATCACTTTCTAGCCTGCAGGTCCTTTCTACCTGCCCCCTAATGTGCTAAACTAATGTCATGTATTTTGATTTTTATTATGGCAATGCTCCACTTGCAGGAACCAATTTCTATAATAATAGGCTATAATAAGTTAAGCAGCTATAACCTAAAATACAGTGCCTTGAATAAAGCAGTTTATTTCTCATAACAATAAAGAAGTGAACCATGTGAGTGGGTAGCTACAACTCATTTACAAGGTCATCTAAATTTTTAATATCATATTTCTTCATTATTCTTCAGATAATATCTTTCATTATCTTTCATTGTCCTTAAATTCATGCTTAAAGCCTATTTCCAGCCTGTGAGAAAGGAGAAAAAGGAAAATGTGGACGAAATTTCCTTTGTGAAAGGACATACACATCTCTTCTGCTCACATCTCATTTGTAGAAGCATGGTCAATGGCTAATCTTGACTGAAAGAGAGGCTAAAACAAGTAATGGCTAGTTCACAGCTATAATCCAGGTGAAACTCAGGGTGTTTTGTTGCTAAATGAAAGAAGAGCAGAATGATGGAGAACTTGCCGGCTATGTGCTCCTCCAGTGAAATTCCATTGATATGAAGACATTTGGTTGACAAATAATTGCATCACCATGTAATAATTGAACACATATAAATTTTAAGAAAGGACTATGAAAGACCACAGGAAGCATAATGCTGCCTTCTGTAGGAGACTGAATCAAAAGGGTCTCCAGGCAAAAAATTGACAGAACTGAGAGAAAAGGTAAAACGGAATAAGGTACAAAACTTTCTTCTTAACCAAAAATTTCAATAGTAGAAAAGAATGCAGAACTCTAAGATGCAAGATTATTCTCCTTTTAAACATTTGATCTTACACAGTAATCTTTCAAAGATGTTGAATAGTCCTGATAAGCTAGGCAACACATAATAGAATACATTACTTAGGGGAGTGAATTCTTAGGAGGAATAGTAATGAAATATGACAGGCATAACATCTGAAGTACAGATGTTACATTCTATACCATGTAGGTAATTTACCTTTCTAATAGAATCTTATTCCTATAATAGTTTTTCTCTCAATGTAACACAGTATTGAAGTCCAAGGTTAGAATGATAAATAATAATAAGAGAGGTGCTCAAGCATTATTTTTTAAAAATTAAATATCCATTGATTAAATAATGAACCAGACATTGTGCTAGGCCCTGGGATTACAAAGATTAGTTCCACAGTTTCTTTGACTGGCAGTTGTCTGATTCCCATGGGGAAGACAGATAAACCAATGTATTATACAGTGTGATATGCACTAGCGTTAGAGACATTTAAGCTATTAAATCGATATAAGTAAGAGTGATCCAATTGTGAGAATGGAAACAAAAACAAAAAATACTGGGAAATTCCCAGCCTTAAATTTTTGAAGAGTAGGAAAGTTTGGCTGAAGGCTAAATTCCATGCCAGACTGTTGAGGAAGAAGACAAGACAAATGTCAAGTTTATTTGTTTATTTATTTATTTCTCTTATTCTTGAACTACTTCTTTAACAAGCTCTAACCTAAAACCTTTGTCACAATGTTGGCAATTAGAATATTTGGTGAACGCTGAGTTTTCATTTTGAAAATAACCTAAACTGTTTTCACATGTTAGACATTAATTTATTTATTCATTTGTTCATTAAATATATTTTGAGCACTTACTATGTGCCAGGATTTATGTAATGAAGAAAAATTTCTTGCTCTAACGCCAGTGCAGCCTCTAGTTCACTGAGCTGCAGCCAAAGGACAAGGGGTGTAAGTAAGGAAATCTCTATTCCATGGCTCCTACCAAGTGGACTGGTTGCAAACAACCCATAGTAAACTGCCCAGGAAGCAACTAGCTACAAATAACTAGCTACAAATGCTGCTTGCGAGTGCCCCCTCTACTGGAGGGGTAAAGAAACCTCACCGAATGCTACAAATGCCGCTAGCAAGTGCACCCTCTACTGGAAGGGTGAAGAAACCTCACCGAGACAAGCCTTATACTGTAGTGCTTCATGAAATTAGATATTATGAAAAGCCCATTGAACTTCTGATTCAAAAACTTCTTTCTAGCATCTGGTGTGAAAAATTTCTCAAGACTTCAAAATAGGTCTGTGGTTCCAGAGTGCAGCTATTGGTGCTTTGCAAGAGGCAAGTGAAGACCTATCCAGTTAACCTTTTTGAAGGCACAATCCTGTGTGTTATCCATGCTAAATGTGTAACAATTATGCCAAAGGCATTCAACTAGGCATTAAATAATGAAAACATAGAAACCATGCCTAAGAATCCCCTGTGATGGGAAACATTTCATATCCCTCGGCCCTCCTGCCAAATTCTTTTCTTCCTATTATTAGTCATTCTGAACGTTATTTTTTTCCCATGGGGTCAAAAGGTACCCAAATATATGCTTGCAAATGGAAAAATAGGGTACAGAAATCAGTTATTTGCAGTTTTTCTGCTTTCATTTGTATGTGAGTTTTTAATATAAACATGGGGATCTGAAGCATTAATGCAAGTCAACATACTTCGGTGAACAACTTTCAGCAATTCAACTTTATAGCAATTATAAATAAACCTGTTAAGTTATTCTGGACATTTGGATTGACATTGGGTTGGCAAGTAAATTTTTTACTGACAGCAACTAAATGATGTTTATATAATTTTTATCATATAGTAGATTCTATCTTTTTACTATACTTTTCTAAGTTGTCTCACATGCAAATACATGTTTTTAATGTTATCTATCTTCTTTGCTGTTCCTATAAGTTTGTTATTACAATACATTAAACAACAACATAAACTTCTTTCCCTCAAAGTACTTCTAGTCTAGTTGGAGAAACAACCTAGAAAATGCACCAACAAATGTAGCACAATAACTACTCTGAGAGAGAGTGGCACACTGTGGACACAAAGAAGAGGTTCCTGATGCAGCTGGGAAGAGTCTACGTGGGCCTCTAGCAGGAGAAGATACTGGTCTTGAGTTTGGAGAGTAAGTAAGCATCTCCAGGTAAGGTGTGCCATGAAATAAGAATAGTATACACATAAATGGATATGTCTGGGAAATAGAAAGAATTAAAGAAGTACAGAATATCATATTAGTGTAAAAAAGAAAATGTCAGTGTGAAATAATTATTGGAAGAGAAGTCAGGAAATTTAGATTCTCCTACTGTCTTTCATTTCTTTCATTAAAACCATTACTGAGCCCCTACTGATGTTCCAAGCCCTGTGTGTGGCTGTGGGAAAATAAGAATGAACAAAACAGACATGGCATTTGCCTTTGGGAATTTCGCAATTTAGTCAGATATAGACAGATATAGTCATTAGTCAAATAAGCTCATCAATAAATATATAAATAAATACCCTCCAAGTGTGCAAATACGCAGTAGCATGAAGGTGCTCGGTGAGCTCAAAGAGCTGAGAAAAAGGCTTTAATTTCCTTTTTCTAACTAAAAGTTATGATGCTTTCCAAAGCCTCTTCCAATTCCAATGTTTTTATGACTGTAAAACTCATATTATTTAACATGGATTCTAATAGCTTGAGTTTAAGATTTTCATAATATATTCAGAAAGTGAAGTGAGATTATAGAAGTCCAATCATATTTTCTCAATACTTTAAAGCTGTTTGAAGATGCAACCAGAAAACATGGATTCGGGTATTGAGAATATTTTTTCAGACACTTCTGTTTAAAACTTTAAGAGCAGTAACATTTCACACACATACAGGAATTACTGTGTTAATAGCTGTGTTCAGGAAATGCCATGCAAGATAAAGCACAAATGATATCATAAACGATAGACACAACAATCTTTTGAGAGTGTGCACTGTCTTGGCAACACAAAGGCCTGCTGGTAAATCTCTACACACCTGGGATGACTGGGGAAAGTTGCCAACCACAACTGCATTTGTGGCCTTAAGCATTAGAACTAAGAACAGGTAGAAGTTCTGGTTCAACAATGACTACATGAAGTAGAGGAAGGAGCAGGGGTATTCGCTCTTGGAAATCTACTACTTAATATCATGGTTACCTTGGGCAAGGTAGTTCCAGTTAGTTACTGTACATATGCCTCAGTTCTGTCATCTATAAAATTAGAATGAAGAAAATAATGGCCTTACCTACGTTCCTACCTTATAGATTTGAGGAACAAATAAAGAAAAACAATAAGAGGGTTGCTGTGAAATGACAGAGAGAAACATAAAGATAGCAGCTAGAGAGCTTCTTTGAAAGCTGAAGGCAGTGAGTATTTCTTACCTTTATTTTGTAAAAAATGAATTTAATAAACACAGACGTGAATGTATTTTTGTGACTGTTGTTTTCAGTTTGCATTTTAAAAATTGCCCTAATTGCAGCAAAATTTGACTAGTCTGTGTTGGTTCGTATTTATTTTTTCTCTTTTTTTCCAGCTCTATTGATCTATCATTGGCATATAAAATTTTATATATTTAAGGTGTACAATTTTATGTTCTCATGTACATATACACTGCGAAATGTTTACTATGTATTTTCTTCTTGAAATTTTATTGGTCTATGAAATCTAGAAGTTTCGAAAATTGTTTAATGTAGGGCAATTCTAAACAAAAATTCATTATTCTTCAGTTTTATTCAACAAGATTTCACTGAACATCTTCATCTTGAAGTTCTTAAATTGCCTTCACATTTGTAAGCCTTATTTTCCAACAAAGTATCTGGTCCTTAAGGGCATAAGGACCTCTCCAACTTCTTCAGAATTCTCAAGGAGCTAACCCAGCCATGTGGGTGCACGGTAGACATTCCTAAATGACTGAATCAGATGATGGTCCACACTTGTTTTTGTATTGAAGTGAGAATGAGTCACTGTCTGGAACTTGTCCCCCGACTTGGGAATGTTAAGCCTTTGGACCACTTTTCCCTGGCTCCCTGGTGGGCCCTTCATCCTTGCAAGGGCCTCAGGGACATGATGGAGTTTCCTTTTCTCTTTAATGTCCCTTTCGGTTACTCAATCCTCTAGGATTCTTTTACCCACTCTACCAGTTTATGCTGCATATGGGGATGTAGCTTTCCTAGGTTCCTCTTTTCTCTTCCTGAAAAAAACACACAGGCTCTTTTTACATTGAATTTTAATACTAATCCCTCCTGGTAATTAGACATGAAATAACAAAAATGGTAAACTATATCAAGTTACAATGGTTAAGAAATCTTACTGAATTCTATCAGGCATGTTTCCTGGTCTATAATTTTTGACTTCTTGAGGGAAATGCTAACTAGGAGTCCCAAACATTTATTCTTTAAGGTAAATTTCTTCAGAAGTCTTAGTCTAAGGCTAGCATATCCAATCAGAGAAAGAAAATTAAGATGATCTAGGTTAATTTAGGT
Organism: Symphalangus syndactylus; assembly: GCF_028878055.3. Classification (NCBI taxonomy): domain Eukaryota; kingdom Metazoa; phylum Chordata; class Mammalia; order Primates; family Hylobatidae; genus Symphalangus; species Symphalangus syndactylus. The sequence continues at coordinate 70,340,867 of NC_072428.2, read as the reverse complement.
GCTATCCTAGGCTAAATAATAGCCACCTAAAGATAACATATCCTAATCTCAGGAACTTGTAAAGTTACTTTATAAGGAAAAGGGGACTTTGCAGAAGTGATTAAATTTAAGTATCCTGCATAGGGATATTATCCTGGATTATCTGGGTGAGCCCTGAATACAATCACAAGTGTCCTGTTAAGAGAGAGGCAGAGGGTGATTTGACACACACACAGATTGAAGAGGAGGAGGCAATGTGACCACCGAGGCAGAGATTAGAGTGATACAGCCACAAATCAAAGAATGTCAGCAGCCACTAGAATCTGGAAGAGACAAGGAACAGATTCTCTTTAGCACGTCAGAAAAGATGGTGTATTGGTCGCGGTGGCTCATGCATGTAATCCGAGGACTTTGGGAGGCTGAGTCTGGTGGATCACTTGAGCCCAGGAGTTCGAGACCAGCCTAGGCAAAATGGCAAAATCTCATCTCTACAAAAACAAAAGACAAAACCAAACAAACAAAAAACAAACTAAAAATGAACCAGGCGTGGTGGTGTGCTCCTGTAGTCCCAGCTACACTGGAGGCTAAGGAGAGATCACCTGAGCCTGGGTGGTCAAGGCTGCAGTGAGCCGTGATTGCACCACTGCACTCCAGCTTGGGTGACACAGTGAGATCCTGTCTCAAAAGAAGAAAAGAAAAGATTGTGATCTGGTGAACACCTTAATTTTGAACCAATAATACTGATTTCAGACTTCTGACATTCAGAACTGTGAGACGATAAATTTCTGTTGTTTTAGCCCATGACGTCTGTAGTGATTTGTTAGCACAGCCATAGGAAACTAATAGAAGGGCCCACTTCTCTTAAATTCCTATCGTTTAACCTGTGGGGTTGGTAATATCCATTTTAAGGGGTTCTTGCCCCATTTCTTTACCTTTTCTGGTAATTAATTGTCAAGCTGAGCAGGAACTATTTTTATATTAATGAAGAGTTACACTTGAGAAATTGGGATTTGGGAAATGCATAGAAAGAAAGATGATATACTTAACCACTATTCCTTCATCTAATAAACATTGTGTAAATTCCTACTATGTGTCAAGCTTTGTGCTAAGTCCTAGAATAAAAATGGAGTAAGACAGGATTTTTGTCCTTAAGAAGTTCAGCTGAGTAGGAGAATTAGACACACACATACGTATAATTAAATTAATTTGTGGAAAATGCAGTAATGATTATGTACAAAGAGTATTGTATTTCCCCAGTGCATTTCATATTTTGAAAAACACTGTCTACAAAAAAGTTTCTGGGTTTAAGTAATATGTAATAGGTAAAGAACAGTTCTAACCGCCAATAGGTTTTATAATTAACATAGGAAGATCAGTGTTATACTACTAGCTTACCATTATTTCAGCCAAAAATCAAAGGTATCTGTCATTTGAGTTTTTATTGTGAAGTCTGTTCCTGGCAAAAGTGTGAATTTTCTTATAATATTTTAAATACTGATGTGGCTACAGAACTCTCTTCTCATTACCTTCAAGAGTGGCCTTTCCTAGTTTGGGAAATACAGCAACTATGTCATTAAACAATCTGGTTGGCCAGGCGCGGTGGCTCACGCCTGTAATCCCAGCACTTAGGGAGGCTGAGGCCGGTGGATCACCTGAAGTCAGGAGTTCAAGACCAGCCTGCCCAATGTGGTGAAACCCCGTCTCTACTAAAAATACACAAATTAGCTGGGCGTGTTGGCACGTGCCTGTAATCCCAGCTACTCTACTTGGGAGGCTGAGGCGGGAGAATTGCTTGAACCCAGGAGGCGGAGGTTATAGTGAGCCGAGACTGTGACATTGCACTCCATCCTGGGCAAAAAGAGCAAAACTTCATCTAAAATAATAATAATAATGATAAAACAATCTGGCTTAGAGAAAATTGTATTGCAAAGAATCTCATTAATGAGAGTTCCAGTATAACAGGACACTAGCTCTGTCCCTTGGGTATGGCTTGGAGTACTGTTTCCTGGTAAAGCAACATAAACAGATCTCAGGCCCCTTTTACAGTTATGAAATAATAGCCATAAGTAATAACCAACATTTATATAAGCATTCTATCATTTTACAAAATAATTTTACAAAAGTACCTGATTATAGGTTGTTTTAATTGTAAGCAAACCTAGTTTCATTACCTCAAGCAAATTTCTTCATCTCTTTTAGCTTCTGTTTCTCATATTTTTTTTTTTTTTGAGACAGAGTCTCGCTCTGTCACACAGGCTGGAGTGCAGTGGTGCGATCATGGCTCACTGCAACCTCCGCCTCCCAGGTTCAAGCAATTTTTCTGCCTCAGCCTCCTCAGTAGCTGGGACTACAGGCACATGCCACCACGCCCGGCTAATTTTTGTATTTTTAGTAGAGACGGGGTTTCACCATGTTGGCCAGAACGGCCTCCATCTCCTGACTTGGTGATCCACCCGCCTCAGCCTCCCAAAGTGGTGGGATTACAGGTGTGAGCCACCGCGCCCGGCAGTCCGTTTCTCATCTTTAAAGTGAGAGTGCTAACACGCACATGGAGGGCTACTATGAGAATGGAGTGAGATTTTGTATATGAAGTAGCAAAGACAGAGCCTGGGACTTAATAGGTACATTATTAAGAGTTGGAGCCATTTTTTAAACCTTTTATCTTTTTGTTATTTTTGCTGTTGTTCTGAAAGTCGCTTAGCTTTTAAAAATGGTCTCTTATTTTACTATTCTTGAATTGCTTCATGCTTCTCAACTCATGACAAGAATCTATTCTGCCAATGAACCTTCTGCCCCCATCTATTGAAATTAAAGCTTAGGAGCACCAGTGCATCCCAGAATTTGACTTCCCTCCAGTGGTGAGACTCCTTGGGTTCTTCGTGTGCTCTTTCCCTGATCCTTTAGGTGTCACATGGTCAAAAAGAACATAGTATTATTTATAAATAATATGCTCTCTAACTTCAGAAAGATTTAGGACAGCTTTCTGGATTTGGTCATGCATGAAACAGGAAAAACAGGCTATTAGAAAATTGTGTGAAGTCTAACAGGGACTTGATATGAATTCATTTTGCTTTTTCAAACTGAGGACTGCAATCATTAATCAGTTCATTAAATTAACTGGAATAAGTATATTGCATATAGTGAGAGTAGTATTATTTTTTGAAATTTTAGTTTTAATTATATCCTATGGCCTGTGTTGTAAGATTTTTTTAAGAGTTTAAAAACCCTTCAATTAAGCAACTAGTAGTAAACTTTTTCTGTCTCTCATTAGTTGTTAAATTTGGAAAAGTTCTTGGTTTAACAAACCTTTATTAGATATCTATTTTGCATCAGATATTTTTCTACATGAAAGTGACATTTTTTTCTCTCTCTTTTCTAATACTGATTTGTTGCAGTGTCGAATAGGTACCTGGGTCAACTCCACACCCTCCTCACTCTTCACTGGGCCTCTGGTACAAGATTGAGAGGATTCCTATTACTTACTAAACAGACCAGGTAGTAAAACAAAAAGATTCCCGAATAGACTGAATCTAAGTTCCCCTAGAGCCCCTAAGAATTACATCAGCTTTAACCATTAATTCCCTGGGTTCTTCTTATTCAGTAATGTCTTAAAACCTTTTTATCATTATGGGATGGGCGGGCAAGGGGATAAAGAAACTGATGGCTGGTGGGAAGCCTTAGGTAAGCGCTGTCAGGGGGGCTGTAGTTTGGGAGTGGGATAATTTGCTGAGGAAGGGTGGGAGAAATGTGAGCTAGTACACAAAGGCTGTTTCCGGCTCAAATTTCGTTACCAAGGCTCTTTGAGATGAACTTTTTTGGGGGAAAACAACCAGTCCAAAAGAGCTGTGTGTGTGTGTGTGTGTGTGTGTGTGTGTACGAGGGGGCGGCGAGGGTCCCCACTTTTAGTATGAGTAGCATTGTTCACATGTTTGCCAGTATTTTGGAGCCTGGAAGGCCTGGCTAGAGGCTGCGGGGGACGCCTCCAAGTTCCCACCCGGGACATCCTGAACAGCAGCAGCCACAACAACAGGCTCGCCCCTAGACAAAGGCACGGCGCGGCGCAGCAGACTGGTGCAGCTTGGGCCGCGCGGCTCGGAGCGCTGGGCGTCGGGGCAGCTGAGTGGGCAGAGCTGACCCGGTGCGGGTCGGAGTCAGGGCGCCAGGAAAACCCGGCTCTGGGTAGCAGACCCCGCCCGGGCTGGCTCGGCGCCGGGCCTTCGGGCTTCCACTCAGTCTTTGACCCTCGGTCCTCGCTCAGTGGCCCCACAGGCCGCACAACTGTAACCGCTGCCTCGGCTGCCGCCCGCTCCTTCTCGGGCCGGCGGGCACAGAGCGCAGCGCGGCGGGGCCGGCGGCATGGCTGTGTCGTGGAGGAGCTGGCTGGCCAACGAAGGAGTTAAACACCTCTGCCTGGTAGGATGGCGGGCTAGGCTCTCCTTGCGTTTTCTCTGTCCTGCAGCGATTTTGATTCATTCTCTGAGTGTGCACGGGTGGGAAGCTGGAAGTGGAAGTTTTGTCTTAATTCGAACATTCTCAACTAACAAAACTTTGTGCTGAAGATAACAATGAACACACCCCCCTCCCCAACCCCCGCGCCTGTCCCCCAAATGCATGATAATTTTTCTGCACATTGATGGGAGAGATGTGGAGGAAGAGAGAAGAGGTCATTTTCAGTGAACACAGCTTTTCCTTTTACCTTTTAAACATTTTTGCTCCCTTTGTTCTTTTCTCGGATTACTTCAGTTTGCTTGGGATATGGTGATGTCATTAATTTCTTAATCTCATTTTGTACGGCAGGGGATAGCTGTAAATCATTTAGGAGACCTATTTGCAACCCAAATGCTTAGTCTCAGGTGAAAGGGCTGGGTAAAGTCAGATTTGTTTTCCTCTGAGTGGTTTTCAGCTTGCTGGTTAATTGAAAATGCTTTCTGCAGTTACTGATTTAGGTTCCATTGAAAGCACTGTGTCCAAGAATTTACCTGTGGTTTCTATTCATCAGGTAATAATTATTTTCAATTTTTGTTTTCTGTCTCTCATGTCTGATTGGTTTAGTTCATCTGGCTCTCCATGAATGTCCTGCTTTTCTGGAAAACCTTCTTGCTGTATAACCAAGGGCCAGAGTATCACTACCTCCACCAGATGTTGGGGGTAAGTAAGTTGAACTTGGATAATCTGGTGGAATGGGTTTAACACTGGCAGACATTGCTACAGGTTTGGTCAGTTCCATTCATTAAAGAAATGCGCACTCTTCACTTTGAAAACATTTGTTGTTCTCTAAAGTGGTCACATTTTCTTGATTTATCGTTTACACTTATACAAGTTAAAAAGATTGACTCTCTCAAGAACCAAAGGTAGTATCTGCTGAAGTGAAACGAATGAACCTGCCAGACCAGGTTATTGGTGCCTTAAAAATTTGCTACTTATTGCCAGCTGCTAAGTACCCTGAAGGATCTGATTGACTAGGAGGATCAACCAATAACAAGCTTTTAGTTTATACTTATCAGTGCTTTTAGCCTGCTCATGAGCTTATCCAGAGGATTTCTGCACTGTTTGCTTTTACTGACAGCTCTCACAAAGTATGGGTCTAATGGGGTTATTCATTTCTGGGCAGTTCTCAGTGCTTGCTTTGGGTTAGTGGCTGATGATATTCCAGTATTCGACTATAATGTGAGAAAGATACTGGGCAAAACTTTTTTCTGATTTATTTTATGTTAATATTTTTCTTTCTTTCTTTTCTATGATGTTTCTGATTTCATTCTTCCATTCCATCTCCTTCTTATTTGACTGCTTAACAGAAGATAGTGTCACTGAAGGGATACTACTTTGCACAAGGAGATTGCATTTTCTTTTTCTTTTCTTTTCTTTTTTTTGAGGCAGAGTCTTGCTGCGATGCCCAGGCAGGAGTGCAGTGGAGTGATCTCGGCTCACTGTAACCTCCGATTGCCTGGTTCAAGCAATTCTCAGACTTCTGAGTAGCTGGGACTACAGGCATGCACCAGTACGCCTGGCTAATTTTTGTATTTTTAGTAGACACGAGGTTTCACCATGTTGGTCAGGCTGGTCTAGAACTCCTGACCTCAAGTGATCCGCCTGCCTCAGCCTCCCACAGTGCTGAGATTACAGGCGTAAGTCACCATGCCCGGCCGAGATTGCATTTTCTAAGCAACAGGCAAAAAGTATAAAACCCTGCAAAAACTTAGGGAACCTGAAAAAATAGATTTTGCATTTTGGTAGGGGGGGCGTGCAGAAAAAAAACACATTTTGCTTTTTTATTTTTTTTCATGGTTTAATGACTACTTAAAATTAAGATGAGTTCAGACACATTCAGTGGAACCAGCTCTCCCTTCTATGTTTTACATGGACGGATCTTATTTATCTGTAATTCTCAGTACCCAGACTAGTGATTGGCACATATTAAGCCTGCAACAAGTTGCAGTTGAATTAATTAATTCATTTTTTATACAACAAAGTAATATCATAATCTGTTGATCACACACTTTATAAAGTTTAACTTCTAGGTTTTAAGCCAATGGGTTGAAAAAAATAGTCTGTAAAGCTAAACCCATTTTACTGGTAACTCTTCAATTTGAACATTTATTTCTTTCATCCATCCAATCCAGGAACTGTCTTGAAATGTACACATTTCAGATGGGCACCCAGAGAGTAAGACTTCACCTTGCCCCTCAAGTTGTTTACAATATAATGGAAAAACCAACAAGTAAATAATTATAATTCAATAAACAAGAAAAGGTTTCTTCTAATAAACACATGAGGTCTGATAACTTTTTGGTTTTGTTTTCTAGTATTCCCCCATTAGGTGTAAGTTAATGAATAGGACGTTTTTCAGTAGAAGCTTTATCTCATCTATTACATAACTTGATGAACAACTTGGAGAAAACTCTTTAGATATAGAATGGTAAAATTTGCTCTGGATCACGAGGTATTTGTATTAATATAAAGATCTAAGAATTGGAAATTTATTCCAATAACCTACAAAGCCATAACTGAACTTTGGATTTTAGCTTTGTGACATAGTATAAGCTAAAATAACATCTTATTTTTTTTAAAAACAATTATTTGGAAACCTACTCATTAATTTTTATGAACTTGGATACTGTATAACTGAATTTCAAATTTATTTTGGTGATAAGTCAGATATGATTAAGATCACATATGCACAGAAACATAAACCAACAAATTTGGAAAACATTTAAACTATGTTTCACCTCTCCACTTCCATCCCACTTCACTGCTTCTGCTTGAATAATAGACAGGCTAATGAGCTTCAAGGGCTGCTGGTACACAGGGCTCAATAAATACTGATCAAGAGAATGAAGAAAAAAAATGATAAAAGGACCAAATGGAAGACTAGGAGCAAAAAGGATGAGAAACAGATTCAAGAAAGGAAAGGTTGTTATAAATTAGTTTTCATGAACACACAAGAATAATTATAGTGAGTTATATTTGAGCTATCTAGTAAGTATTCTTCATTTTACCAAGAGTCACTGTGGACAGGAATGGTCTTTCTACATGCTGAGAGATAAAATATGACTTATAAACTTCTCAGTAATTACCTGTTATGAATTTTCCAGTCATTAATTTATCTAAGCTATTTTGGAATAGGTATTTTCAGTCTGTATATTACTTTTTATTGGAAAAGAAACTCCTTCTGCAGTTTTACTATTTATGAAGTAGTGTTTCATTTTATGTCCTAGGCTTATCTTTTCTAATCTTATAATGACAGTTGCATTATTTCATAGAGTAACAATTTGCAGGCACTTTTCAAATTGCAAAGAAATGTAGTATGACAAAGAGATAGAATTAATTTTTAAATAAATATTGCTGGTTCTCATGTTTTACATTTTTAAGAACTATATGTTATTAACTTAGCATCTTAGAATGATGCATCTTAGAACTTAGCAAACACTTGGTCCCACTGGTATAGGCATGTGGGATTCCTGAAGAGAGTCTAGGTATATTATAAGTCTCTTTTTGGTGGATTTTTGGTTTCTAAAAATCATGATGTTATTTCTGGAAATGTATTTCATTGTACCATTTAAAACGCAAATAGAAACAATACTTTCATTGCTGAACATTTTGATAATAGCATTGAGTATAAAGTTGCTGTCATTTGTCTGTGAAATGTAAGGTAGTAACAAAGTTGTACTAGTATTATAGGCAGGAAGGACCCACAGTATATCGTCCATTTATTGGAAGACACAGGCAATGAGAAGCAGTTAATTCTTAGTAATTGCTTGAAAATCTCTATTTTCTATTGAAGAATGACTTTTTATTGAAATGTTTACTTATACCTGTGATATGCCAGGAATTTTACAAGTGTTTTGTTTAAGCTAGGAAACTGTTCTCTCTGTTTTACATACGAGGAAATATGGGCTGAGGAAGCTGTATGACTCGCTCAAATACCTTTGAATGGTCAGTGTCAGAGCCAAGATTTGAATACAGCCCTGTCTGACCTCTGCTTTTTCGTCATACTACATAGCTTTTCTAAACGACTTCACTGGTCCATCTTAGATACTTATACCACTGGTTAGTATTAATTTTTACCAGTGCTGCCCAACAGAAATATAAAGCAAGTCATATATATAATTTAAAGTTTTCTAGTAGCACATTAAAAAAGGAAAAAGAAACCAGTGACATTTATTTACTAATATGTAGCCAACTAACCAGGCAGTAAAAGAGACATCAGGACATGGGTAGTCCTCTTGCTCCTCCTCTACTAAGCAGGAATTATCAAAGGATGGGAAGTTGTGGAACTACAAAAATTATTGGTTTGGGAGGCCAAGGTGGGAGCATTGATTGAAGCCAGGAGTTTGAGACTAGCCAGAGCAACAAAGTGAGACCCCATCTTTACAAAAAAAAAAAATCTCTCTCTCTCTCTCTCTCTATACACACACACACACACACACACGCACACATGTTAGCTGGGCGTGGTGGCACATGCATGTAATTGCAGCTACTTGGAAGGCTGAGGCAGGAGGATTGCTTCAGCCCAGGAGTTTGGAGGCAGCAGTGAGCTATGATTAGGCCACTGCACTCCAGCCTGGGTGACACAGCTAGACCCTCCCTCTAAAATAAATAAAGAAACAAATAAATAAAATTGGTATAGAATTATAAAAATCTCCCTGACTTCCATCTCATCTTCTGAGTTTTCTGAAGGTGGGAACCTTTGAGAATGAAGGTGAAAATATTTACTTCTCATAACTAGAGTATCCACTTTTATTTCTGGGTTACTATTCTCAGAATAAAATTAAAGAGTAAAAAAATACATATGAATTGACAGAAAAAATAAGATCTTAATTGCTAGAAGATAAAATAACATTGGGATTAATATGTTTTATTGAGGGTTCTCATCATGATTATCCTTCCTCAGACTGGTCTGATCCAGACTGGAGACAACGTGGTCACGGCTGGTTTATGCCTGAGTTAATTTGCTAAGCAGACTGTGCACTTCCTAGGAGATGTTTAATTGTGACATGTCATGAGTTTCGGAATCTTAAAATTAGCTAAAAGGAAAAAAAATCTATTGAGAGCAGCCAAAATGAGCACCGAAACAAGCAAACCAACAAACCAAACAATAGCCTGCTCCACTCCCCCATGGCAACCTTTTAAATAAGGGACTTCATTGATTGCTTAAAATTAAACTCATTTTCATTTATTTATTTTCGAGAGTGGAAAATGTAGTTGCTTGAACTTTATAGAAAGTAGTAACAGGTTGTGTTCAACTCTCAGAAATGTAGTTTTCTTTTCTTTTTTTGGAAATATTGGGGCAGTTTAACTCAAAACACCATTTACAGGAGCTCTTGAATTCATGTTTACCTGTTTTGAGTTGTATTTTTTACATTTTAATAATTAAAGAATATCATGTAATTCCCATAAACATTTTAACTTGAAAAGAGAATGATTTTATGATATCAGATTCAATGTGTCTTATTTATATGTATATATATTCAACGTGTCTTAGTTATATATATTAGATTTTTTCCCTCCAAACTATTCAATTTCAAACTAGTTATTCACATGGTGTCATGATGATATTTTAATTTTTATTTTGCTTTTATTCACAAATATTGTTTTAGATCTGCTGCATGATCATGAAGCTTTTTTTTAACTTTTATTGAAATATCTATGCTCTTGAGCATTCAGATTCTTTCTAGTGAAACACTGGGATTATCTTTCTTTAGTCTATCATTATCCATTAGAAACATTAACTAATTTACCCTCCCAAGAGTCCTAGAAGTTATATCATAACATTTTACAGAGACAGAAATCTGATGTCATGTGAATTTCTTAAGGTCAGAGACTGGAGTCTGTGGACAAATGGACCTAGGATTTTAAGTCGATGTTACTTTCAAAGCTGGCCTGGGCAGCTTTAATTCTGCTGAGAATGAATATATGATCCCTGTTACTTTCAGAAGAGATTTGGTCATTAAATCCTAATCATACAGACTATAAAAGTCACTAACTAGAGTTGCTCAGGCACACGTTATGATAACAATTCAGGGGACATTTTTAGATGAGTGTTATTTTGCTTGTTTTTTTTTCATTCTTAACATTCTGCTATTTAAACACAATTTTTTTCTTGTTTATTGGCAGGTGAAATGGGTTATATTTCTTTAATGAAATTATATTCTTTATCTATTTACAATAGACACTGATTCATAGAATTTTAGACTTGGAAGGAAACTTTGATATCTTTACTTAACTTTTCATTTTCCAAAATGGAAAAATGAGATTGAAGTGATTTGTTCACTATCACCTACTGAATTAGTGACTTGGTCACTATTTAGTCTATTGTTCTCCTTAGTCCAATATTAGCCGCTATAATGAACAGCTGTATGAACACACGCAAGAACATTTTAAACCCCACACTGTATGGACTACTAGCTTTACATTTTAGGTGAAATGATACTTTAAAATGTCTAGCAATTTAAGAAGCTAGGGAAAATGATTGATTTACTCTCAAAATAAAATATATTTTTAGTATTATAGTTGTTTGAGACTTGCCGATAAATTGTGAAGGAATTATGAGAATTTTTATTTAAATTTTTTCTGGTTTCACAATACTTTTCAGAATTCTAAGACTCAATATTTAACCTTGTTGTGATATATAGCTAAATGCTAACTGCATAATTCTCCTTTATCAATATCATCCCAAACAGCATTGAATTGGAAGTTAGAATGAATCTCAAAGATAGTCAAATCTTTATTTTTTAATAAATGATATGAATAATATCAATAACAGATTGTGCTCAGTGATAACTGGCTAAGACTAGACACATTGGTCTAAGAGCTTTGCACTGATTAATTTATTTAATTCTCTCATCCATAGTATGGAGGGCATGTTTTCAAGTTTTTGTTTTGTAGCTGAGAAATTGAGTTAGAGGGATTCTATAACTTGCTAGTGAGGGACAGAAGCAGGACTCAAGCCCAAAGATCCTGGTTCCAGAACTTGTATTCTTGTTTTATAAAATTTTAATTGACAAATGCCAATTGTATTTATTGTGTACCACATTATATTTTGAAATATGTGTATATTGTGAAATGGCTAAGTCGACATAATTACCATGTATATTACCTTACATGCTTATCTTTTTTTTTGTGATAAAAGCACAAAATCTACTGTCTTAGCAATTTTCAAGAATATATTGTTATAAACCATAGTCACCATGTTGTACAATAGATCTCTTGAACTTATTCTTCCTGTCTATCTGAAATTTTGTATCCTTTGAATAACAGCTACCCAACCCCCTCCCACCCCCACCAGCTCCTGGTAACTACCATTCTACTCTCTACTTCTGTAAATTCAGTTACATTCTTTCTTAGATTACACATATAAGTAACATTATGTGGTATTTGTCTTTCTGTGCCTGGCTTATTTTACTTAACTTGATGTCCTTCAGGTCTCCTTTCATGTTGTCACAAATGACAGGATTTCCTTCTTTTTTTGTAAAGCTGAGTAGTATCCTATTAGGTATATATACCATGTTTTCTTTATCCATTTATCTGTTGACCAAATTTGTATTCTGAGCCATTGTGCTCTGTTGTCTCTTTGCAACATTAATATTAGGTTGAATCATATAGACTGGTAGACCAAAAACAGTCAAATATCAGCCATTTTATATGGCTCAACCTAATAGCAACTGTTACCATTTATTGATTATATATGATGTGTCAGACACAATTCTTGGCCCCTTACTTTTATAATCTCATTTAATCCTTATATTTAATTGAATCCTTGTAACAACTGTAGAAGATACGAATTATTGATTTTTACAGAATTGAGAAGCTTAGATTAGGAACTATTTGCTTTTTACAGAATTGAGAAACTAAGATTCTGAGTGGTTCGGTAACTTTCTGAGTAGTTAGGTTAGGTAGCTGACTAGTAGAGAAGCCCAGGTTGAGCCCACACCTGTCTGAAACTGAAGACCATGCTCTCAATCACTCTGCTTTCCAGGTGAGGTTCTGAAACAGGTAGTGTTAGAACCTGCAATTCTCTACTCTTGTCTAAGGTCCTTATACATTTTGCCATGGTGGCGCTGAATATACTGTTTGTGTTTCCCTCTGTTTGCTGTTTGCGTGTTAGTGTGATTTTTGTATCTGTTAAGAAGTATTTGATCAGAAGTAAATGCAAGCATATATGCATTATTCTTATATATGAGGTGGACTTGTATAACTAATACCTACTCTGTTAGTTTGCTAGGGCTGCCATAACAAAGTACCACAGACTCGGTGGTTTAAAGGAAAGAAATTTCTTCATAGTTCTAGAAGCTAGAAGTCCAAGATGAAGGTGTCAGCAGGGTTGGTTTCTTCTGAGGGCCTCTCTCCTTGGCTTATAGAGGGCTCTGTTCTTCCAATGTCTTTGCATGGCCTTCCTTCTGTGTGTCTGTCTTAATCTCTTCTTATAAGGGCACCAGTCATATTGGATTAGGGCCCATCCCAATGACCTCATTTAACCTTAATTACCCCTTTAAAGATTGTGTCCAAATATAGTCACATTGTGAGTTAAATTTAACTTGGTACAACTACCAACTTTGTCAGTCTTCCCCTGGAAGCTAAGCATGCATTTTGAGAAATTAATTTGAAATTAATGTTGTTTTTTTTCTCCTTAATTGTAGAAGCCCAGCCGAGCACTAGCATTCCAGAATGACACAGCACAAGAGTCCTTCCCAGGCCTTTTTAGGAAGGTGTTGTAATGTTCCTCCTTAGAGGTTTGTCCAGCTTTATTCTTAGCCCCACCATACAACTATTTTAAACATGCTCTTACACAACCCTTTATTCCCTCCATGACCTCAAAGAAGAGCATCAGATATATTAGCACCTCTGAGGAGTAGCATCAATATTTTATTTTGACTTTTTAGATCTTGGCATCAAGAGTATGAATTCAGGGAACTGACCCCCAGAAAAGGAAGTAGTGAATATTGAGGAACTACTTCACCTTGCACACCACTGAGGCCAATGATAGTAGCAGTCGTCGTAGCCCTAGTCCTAGTCATAGTTGTGTATACTTTCTTCTGGGCAATGCTCAGCCTGGAGGGAGAAGAGCCTGTAGAACTGTGGACTGTTCTAGTCCATTCACCCTGCTTGATGGATGAATTTCATACAGTTAAATGCTTTCTTTATGGACTCAGTGCAAAGCTGAATGTGGATTGTAGGTCCTCTAACTCCTGGTCAGTGTTTCTTCATGTCTATCATGCTAAGCATTGTGTTTATCATAAAACTGATTTTAAAATTGCCTAAGTAATTCTGGAGAGAAAAATAATTATAATTTCTTACTGAAAAGGTCATAGGCTTTGGAGCTATATGGATATGAATTTCAATTGCGGTTAAGCATTTCTCTCCGTTTGTGATTTTGACATACTATTCTCTCAGCCTAGTTGTAAACCCTACTCATAAAATAGGACTTAAGCCCTACTCTTAGTTTAGATGGAAGGACAGCATGAGAAAATGCTGGTGAAGTGCTTAGCACGTGGCACATAGGCATTCAGCAAATTGGTAACTATTACTATAAATATTAAATAATGGTAATTAGTATTAATGGCATCAATATTATGAATAGAACCAAATGGTAATATTGTATTGTGTATATATATATATATATATATATACACACACACATATATATATGTATGTTAAAAAGAATTCAGAGACATAAAGATGGAAGGGATTTGCTGAGCATACAGATGCTGAGCATATGAGATGACATCTAGGACAGAGATTTACCCTTTGATCTATTATTTCAGTGCTCACAGGGGTGCTTAATAAATGGATGTTTGATGATGAGGTTGTATGTTTGCTTGTCAGTAGGGACATGTTACCTTCAGTCCTTTGGTTGACCTTTGGCTGCCTCCCTGATCCTCTGGAGAGAGGAAGGCTATTTACTGCTATTTGCTATTGGCAAAAAGTTTGTGGCAATTTGGCTATGATTGTTGGGTGGAATTTTAGTTTGAGGTGGAACACATTTCATTCAACAAAACATTACTTAATACTTTTTATTAATCTTCACTGAATCTTGGAATTTCAACAGATAAATAAGATAAATTACCTATCTCAGATTATTGTAAATTTTAAAGAAAATTAAAATAAATAATAATAATAGCTAGAGCTAGCTTTCATTGCAGTCTTTTCATGGGCCTGACATTGTGCTAAGTTCCTGTTATGTTCTTTGCTACAGTCTCCACTATTCTACAAGGTAGGTTCTATTCATAAGAGGAAGCTAAAGAACAGAATTTGTAAGCAATTTGCTCATTGATTATAAGCACCTAACATGAAGTCTATTCCATAATAGGAGCTGTAAAAATGTCAGTCGTCTTCTTTCCTCCCTCTGCTCTTATCCTTCACAGCCTCATAAAATAATTCACCTTACTGTTTTATACCCCAGGAAAACATGATGGAAATATTCTACTCATCTCAGAATATTGTGCTGAGCATTATGATTTAACACATAAGAAAGTAGTTTGAAGAATTAAGTTTCACAAATGTGAAACAGTTGTTATGTAGTGTTTTTCTCTCCTATCATTTCACAAAGCTTTTAAGGCTCCAGTCGTGGTGCCATGACATTGTTCCCCTGGACATCATTAAGGAAGGTTTGAAGAAAGGAATGAGATGTTTGTCTTCGTGCCAAAAAAAATGGCAGTCAACCCTTAGCATGCAATATGCTTTACCTTTGCAGTGTGACTGTTGAAGTGTGATTGTGAAAGTCTGTGACATGTTGTAATTAATAGTAAAACAAGTACATACAGTTGACTCTTTAACAGCAAAGACTTGAACTGCACAGGTCCAGTTACATGCAGATTGTTTTCAACCAAATGTGGATTTGCAGGATGTGAAACCCGCATATACTAAGGACCGACTTTTCCTGGAGGCCAGTTCCATGGGGACCACTGGGGCACTTGAATATTCACAGATTTTGGTATATGTGGGGATCCTGGAACCAATCCCCCACATATACCAAGGGATGACTGAAAGAGCAAATTACATAGGTAGAGAGTGAGTCTGTGTGATTCCTAGAATTACATCCTAATGCAACTTTGTGATATAATAAAACTCAAGCAATGTGATTAGTGTCTAGTGAAAAGTAGTTTACTTTCAGTTCTGACAGTGAGACTAAAGGAAAAGTAAATAAAGGAAAAGAAGGACTTTGTTCAATCAGTAGAAATTGTGTTCATCTTTAGAAATTAGAAAGTTGAATTTGACAATGGCTCTCATCTCTAAATGGAAACTATCAAAGGTTTTCATGGATATGGGAACCCATGAAAGGATTGTTCAAGGTCTCCAGACACATATCAAGACTTTCAGAGGTCTGATATATTTTAAGGGAAGAAGAAATGAGTGATATAACCAAAGTATAGTAATTTTATATAGCTGAGAGTTTTTTTTTCTAATGGAGGCATTTTAACAATAGGGTATAATAAAGAAAAGATTATATGGAATGCCTTTCTGACTATATCTCTTTTCTTTATGATCAAATTTTCAAATACTTGATTTCAAATTGCAAATAATCTCATTAACATGATCATAGAAAGCTAAGGTCCGGTGGGAGGATCTGGAGTGGCAGTGATCCAAACAAGTTTCTTTTTTCCCCATGCTATACTTTTGATTCTCTTTGTAAGCTTCCCTTTCTTCCAATACGCCTTCCTTTATGTGCTTTTCCTTTAGCATCTTATACTGAATAAAATCCCTGCTACTCCACCTTATATGGAAGCATAGACTTCAAGGAGGGTGAAGATCTCATAAGATGAGAAAGTTGTAGAACAAGAAAATAACTACCTATTGAGAATACTTAGGAGATAAGGTCATGAGAGTACTTTTATTTCTCACTGATTTTCCTCAGCCACATTTCATTTTTTTTTAAGATGAAACAAAACAGGATCTCATTATGTTGCCCAGGCTGGAGTGCAGTGGCTATTCACAGGCATGATCATAGTGCACTACAGCCTTAAACTCCTTGGCTCAAGTGATTATTCTCTGGGGTTGCAAATGGGCTTGGACTGTGTAGAACCCATCACTGAACTAACTTTTACTATTTTGATTTTGTACTTTTTTAAAAAACATAAGAGTGAAAGAATGAGTCAAACGTAAATCTTGGAAGAGTTTAGTTTGTGGGCTGAAAATGGATCTACAAGGTTTCTTTAAATTTGATCTACTTGAATAAAATTGGTCTTAGACTTGTACTGGGTTTAAATCTTGAGTATGTCATGCTTGAAGAAAATACATTTTGTTCAGTGCACAAATTTTAGGTATATGAAAGTTAATTTGTTAAATCCTTTATGACCGTCATTCTGATTCTTGTTAAAATCAAGTGTCTGCTATCACCTTTTCCTGAACACATACTGTCTATCAGCTCAAATATCAACTATGGTAATATCTGTGAAAAGTCGAGAACATCAGTGAGAGTGGCATGATGTCATGAAAAGAACATAGATTTTGTGGAAAATTGATTTAAGTTGAAATCTCAACTTCACCTCTTAACAAATACACCTGTAAATGATTTATTAAAATTTTGAAAGCCTCAGTTTTCTCAGTTTTCAGTTGAGATTTATATATTAATTGAGCTACATGAAAATTTCAATATAGAAACATTTTGACTTAAAAAATGACAATTTAGGTTAACCTGTGTTTAGTGTAACCTAATATATCACTTATAAGATTTTTTTTTGGCAGGGGAGAGGGGCAGGCAAAGAGAGGAAAAGATTAACCAAGGTGAGGAAGAAATGAGTGGAAGGCTCTCAAAAAGTGTTAATTCCCTTCATCCTAATGGCAAGTTATAGTAGACAAATTTATGACAATGCTGACTTATTTATTTCAGAAAACATCTTTGGAATTAAGAATGTTTTGAAGTTGAAATTTATTTATAAACATTTTTTAATGATTATAAAAATTTCCAACAGCTAAGAGAAAATACCTTCTAGTTTAGAGCAAAGCATGCATTTTGAAGTGATATGAAAAAATATTTTGCCAATGACAGTATATATTATTTTCTTAGTTAGAATTTCAAAAATATTTAAGCTCACAGTTAATTGTTTTCCAGTTGGCTGTGGTTTCCACATTTTAGCTCCCAAATTCTTGGCCTTTATAAAACCTCTGTCAAGCAGCTCATAAATTGAGATATACATGAAAAGGACCCATTTTATAGGAGAGTAACAGTAAATTATTTCCATAAAAACAAAAAAGTTTTAAAAACTTTTTTGATATCAAGTACAGGATATTTAATTAAACATATACCTCAGTTCATAACACACTATCCTCATGGGTCTGTGCAAGACTTCTTTTTACTTTCTTCATCATTCATTCATTTATTAATTTATCAATTTAATCATTCTCCATTATCCAATCCCACTCTTCCGGGGTCCCCAGTCCCCAAGCCACAGACAGGGACCAGTTCCTGGCCTGTTAGGAACCGGGCCACACAGCAGGAGGTGAGCAGCTGGCAGGCAAGCAAAACTTCATCTGTATGTACAGCGGCTCCCCATTGCTTGTATTACCACCTGAGCTCCACCTGCTGTCAGATCAGCTGCAGCATTAGATTCTCTTAGGAGCATGAACCTTATTGTGAACTGCACAGGAGGGATCTAGGTTGCAAGCTCCTTATGAACATCTAATGTCTGATGATCTGTCACTGTCTCCCGTCACCCCCCAGATAGGACCAATTAGTTTCAGGCAAACAAGCTCAGGGCTCTCACTGATTCTACATTGTGGTGAATTGTATAATTATTTCATTATACATTACAATGTAATAATAATAGAAATGAAGTGCACAATAAATGTAATGCAGTTGAATAATCCCAAAACCACCACTGTCCTCTCCACCAATCTGGAAAAATTGTCTTCCCCAAAACCAGTCCCTGGTGCCAAAAAGGTTGAGGACCACTGCCTTCTCCTCCTTATAATAGCAGTCTTTCTAATGTGCTTGATATTTATCCCTTTTTGGGTGTTTTATGTATATGTATCTTCTAATTCACAAAAATGGCATTGGATCATAGGACTTATTTAGTTTCGTAATTTTTCTCATGTTATTATATTTTTGAAGTCTATTTATGTGGCTGTGTGCTTCTTTTGTTTCTTGCTGCCAACTGCTACGTGGTATTCCACTGTTTACATCTACCACTTTTTATATATCCATTCTTCCAGGCATGTAAGCTCAGATTACCTCTAATTTCCTGCTGCTTCAAATAGCATCATCATGAATATAAAGGATACTGTTGTAATATAAATATTATATGGTATTTTGTTGGATTTGCCTACTAGGTTTTCTTTTAAAAAGGAGCATGAATAAGTTGTTCATTTTGTTAAAAAAATAGCATTTTTTAAGTTACTTGTTATAGGAGTTGGATTTTGTCAGATTAGGATAAATATGAAAATAATATCAACATGTGGGATGAGTTAACAAATATTAATATATTTGATTTTAATAACTAGTTTTCAGCAAGAAAACTATATTGTGTGATGTAAGGAATGAATGTAGTGAGTATTTTAAGTATGATTTAACTTCTATATATCTTTCTTATGAACTGCACATAATAGTAACCATTTAACCAAAAAAGTGCTATATATATAGTTACAGTAAAAACAACAAGCCTAACAAATGTAACGTCAAGCTTGGGAGTACTAGGCAATGGAATAAAAAATATAAAAGAGAACATTAAAAGGATAGGTGCAAATAGTGGAATAGATTTTCTTAAAAGACAGGTAAATAAAAAAGTAGAAAACAACTCACCCTAACTTCCTGAACTGCAAAGTACAGTAGAGTACATAGCTTGTACCAACCCTAAGGAGCAATCGTAGGTTAGGAAGGTTGTGAGATGGAATATGAGTGGAGGTGCTTTGTTTTGTACATGGCAGGATATTAGGATTTTCTTTATTTAAATTGTAGTATGTGTTAACATACTTTTTCCAAAATTGTTTGCTAAATGTCTTAAAAGCACACAAGAAAAGCAAACCATAAGAAATATAGTATAGAAATATGATATCACCAGGGAACCAGAGGTTGGAAAATATTTAATGTTTGGGGCCAATTAGTAGTGTTAAAGAGTCAGGAATTTTTGTCCCTTATGCCCTCCCAGTGCCTCAATATTTCTTCCCTATATTACTTGGAACCCCTCTTATTTCTTAGATTGCGATAGTATAATACCAATTATTATAATTTTGTCTCTTCCCTGTTCCTATTCTATTGTATTCTGTCCTGTCCTGTCCTATCCTGTTCCATTTCATCCTAACCTATTCTGTTGAATCCTGTGCTTTACATTAATATATCCTCAGTTATCAAAAGTCTAGAAGAAAAGGGATCAGCGGCTTAATACCCTTCTTCTGAAAGATTCCATCCTAAGCCATTAAATATTTTCAAAGCAATTTTTAGAAGTTTATCATGCATTTTCCAGTATGAACATAATGCATACCATTAGGGAAAAATGAAAAATGCACAAGAGTAGAAGTGGAAAATTTTTAAATATTATCAACACTTGAGGACAATATTATTCTTCAAATTGTATTTTTAAGACTTGCCCTACTTTATTTTCTTAAGAAAAATAATTTTTCTTATAACTGTTTTATATTTACTAATTGTTTTCTTATTTATTATAGAAAATAGGGGAAAAGAAAAAAATGTTATATATATCATCACTCACACATAAGCACCATTAACATTTTGGTGCATGTCCTCAGTACAAGTTTTTTATTTTTTTAAGTAGGAGTGTGATTATTCAGAATCAACAGTTTTGCTTCCTGCTGTAAAATGTAGCATAAATATCATATTAGATTTATCTCTGTTATCACAAACTCTTTAAGCATATGTTGTTTATTTTTAATATTTCACTGAATAAATAAAACACAAGGCCGGGCGCGGTGGCTCACGCTTGTAATCCCAGCACTTTGGGAGGCCGAGGCAGGCGGATCACGAGGTCAGGAGATCGAGACCACTGTGAAACCCCGTTTCTACTAAAAATACAAAAAATTAGCCGGGCGTGGTGGCGGGCGCCTGTAGTCCCAGCTACTCAGAGAGGCTGAGGCAGGAGAATGGCGTGAACCCGGGAGGCGGAGCTTGCAGTGAGCCGAGATTGCGACACTGCATTCCAGCCTGGGCGACAGAGCGAGACTCCGTCTCAAAAAAAAAAAAAAAAAAAATCTTATAGATTCAATTAGTAAAAGTTAATAAGAAACAGGATTGAGTTCAGGAGGAGTAAAATAGACAATATGTTTAAGTAGGCTATGCCTAAGAGACGTGAGAAAAAAATCTTTATATTGAATATCCTATATTTACTGTATGAGTTTTAATATATATCATTATGGATAGTCTGATTAAAATTCTAATAAATGATGAGGTTTTATTGTCATGTGTGTTTTCTCTCAATTTTTATTTTGTTTGTTCAGGCCACCAGTATATCTGT
The DNA here is from genome assembly GCF_028878055.3 of Symphalangus syndactylus. Lineage (NCBI taxonomy): Eukaryota > Metazoa > Chordata > Mammalia > Primates > Hylobatidae > Symphalangus > Symphalangus syndactylus. The sequence goes on along the minus strand of NC_072428.2, from coordinate 70,319,988 downwards.
TTTGGCTTCTAATGTTCAGAGGAACGTTGAAAAATTAAAAATGGTTTAAAGATAAAGAGGAACGAGGCAACATTTTGGAATGATTGTTTTTGATGAGCAGTAGCTGAGAGATAACTAAACACTCAGTAATTGTGATCAGATGTGCTGAACCCATGATGTAGGAGACACAAGGCCTGTTTCAGTTATCTAGTCAACCATGCTCTGCAAGACATTTTCAACTTCTCCATGTCTTCTCGTGTGCACAGATAATTTCTGTAGAGGGAGGAAAATGTAAGAGTGACATAAAATCAAATGCTCTGTAACTTTTGAAACCTTGTTGTTGAGCCTTAGAAAGGTGTATAGAATAAGGGATGGGTATAAATATTGATAGGAATTTAATAGATCAGCTAAAAATATTTCCACTTCAATAATGTTTTTCAGCCAAAGAAGTCAAACCATTTTCACTTGGTACATTTCTATAAGGAAAAGTGAAGGCGGTGTTTACTATTGTTTAAATTCTTCAATTCTAGGTTCTAGAGACAAGTGGCCTTGGTAGAGGTCACAGGTATTAATTGTGATTAAAATTTCATAATCATTTTCACCTGGTGAACTGTTCACTAGACAATATTGTCTTTAGAAACCCCTGGCTGTGTTCATATGCAACTCTGAATCCCATTTGTGTTGAAGTTTAACTTTGCCAGACAGACACAGAGTCTAGAAGTGAATGTTTTCTGCCCTCTGTGCTTTTGGCACTGGAAAGACAAGGTAGGCAAAATTGGGACAAAAATATAATGTTATAACATTGCTTTCTTCTCTCTCTGTAATAGCTATGTGTCCTTCTGACTTTTAATAGCTTTTCTAGGGAAAAACCACATTCCACTGAAAATGGAAGAATGTCATTTTTAGAAAGGGTAGATAAAAAAATGATGACATATAACAGATAGAAAAGATTTCAGTTAAGCATAAGGAATCTGGATATAAAGTCATGATGAACTGTATATTTTTGGTAGCCCCTTTAGTTTTATGAAAAAAAAATTACACCATTTTTTTTTCTTTAGAATTGGTATCTTCTTTTGGAGACAGTATTAAGGAAAAAGAAAAGCAGATTATAGATGAGAAGATAGGTCAACTTGAGTCAAAAATTACATCACAGTTAAAAGTCTCAAGGGAAGTTAGTTGACAGAAATGAGCTGGGATCATTTGGAATGAATTATAGTTTATTATGGCATTAAGGTACATATATGAGCTTTTGGTTAAACCCCAAGAGCACTGAATTGGTAGTTTATTTTCAGGATTTTTTTTAAAAGAAATGATTGCTTCGATTATTGTTAATCATTTTCTGTTTACTCATGACATGTTCTTCATCATTGTTTTCATATGAAACCTTATCAAAATAGCCTTATCAAAATAGTTAGGTAATAAAGGCCAGGTGCAGTAGCTCATGCCTGTAAACCCAGCACTTAGGGAGGCCAAGGTGGGCAGATCACTTGAGGCCAGAAGTTCAAGACCAGCCTCACCAACTGGTGAAACCCTGTTTCTGCTAAAAACACAAGAAATTAGCAGGTTGTGGTGCTATGCACCTGTAATCCAAGTTACTCAGGAGGCTGAGGCAGAAGAATAGCTTGAACCTAGGAGGTGGAGGTTGCAGTGAGCCAAGATTGCGCCATTGCACCCAGTCTGGGTGACAGAGAGAGAGACTGTCTCAAAAGCCAAACAAACAAACAATAACAATAAAAAAAGTTAGGTAATCAGCTTTTCAACCAGTCCTTCACTGAAATGTCATTTTTTATTCTTAACTGCAGTCTTGTTCCCATGGAATGCCTACTATATTCAAAATTTATATTCCCATTATAATTTATTAATGATATTAACCTAATGATATTAATTAGGAATACAGTTTTGACTTATAGGCATAGGAAAAATAATTTTTTTTCTGATTTTCTGCCATAGACCTTTTTGATTACTATATAGACCATAAAAATATGCTTACCATAGCTTTGAAAAATTGTATAGCCTACTTTATGTGGTTTCTCTTTTTATTCATGTATCTGTCTCGTGACTGTTTTTTGTTGACTTTTGTTGCTCAGATCGTATTTTCACCAAAAAGTACATATTAGAAACAATTTTATTTATTAATAACCATGCATTTTTGAGGTCCTCAAAGGTAAGAGGCAGTTTAGGCTTTGCCACTTGCCTGTGCAGCCACTTGCTAGCTTTATGTGGGAGACAAAGAGATAAATACGTAAACCATTACAATAGAAAGAATTAAGTGCTCTAGGACAGATATGGTGAAAGGCAAAAAGGAAACACTGAGAAAGATGCTCCAGATTTGTCTAAATATATGTAAAAGGGAAATTTGAAGAGTTATAAATGAGGGTAGAGATAGGGATATGGGCCCTAGCAAGCCCTTACAAAGAAAGTGACACTGGGGCACTTTCTTCACTTTCTTCTGTAACTGAAAGATTAATAAAAAGTCCATCTGGTAGTTATCATGGTGGTTGGAAGAGGTACAATGCCAATACAAATAGAAGGGATAGCAGCAGTCTGAGCTGTGGATCTGTAGTGTCAACTGAGATAGGTAGTAACAACTTGGGCTAGCTAATCTTCATACTGCATCTGGGAGCTAAACTGAGGCATATAATATAAAAGTATATGTAGCCAAGTAGCCTAATGGTATCATCAGTTAGGCCTGTTTACAGACTTGTAATATAAGTTGGGACCAAAAAAAGGAGGTTGGACTAGAACATCTACACAGTCTCATACAACAGCTATAGTGGCTTTGAAAATTTTCTTTAGTTGGATGCTGTTCTAGAGGAAATCCCAGCCTCTGAAGTGGTGGGGTAGAGAGTGGAGGGTGGAGGTAGAGCTGCTGAGCCTGAGAAACAGGATGGAAAGTGCATGTCCTGAGTTCTGATTCCAAATCTTAACTAGATTTCAGGGGTAATCACTTTTGGTATTCTCTTTTTCTAAAATAAGGACATTGAAGGATCATCTCTTAGCCTCATTCATTCATTCATTCTTTCACCATATATTTACAGAACACATAGTAGTTGCCTAGAACTTTCTTTGAACTCTTTAGATCAAGTGAGTGAAATAAAGCTCAGTTTATATAACTACAGTGAGAATGTCACTTTCCAAAGCTGTGGCTGGAAAGGCAGCCTGGAGATTTGCAGGAAGCCATGCCATAAGTTCATTTAAATTCTGAGACTAGTTCAAATGTGTGGATGACAAGGGACACTAGGATGATGGTAATAACTTCTGTTGACTTCTTACTATATGGCAAGCACTGCATTAAACACTATATATGCTCACTTAATACAATAACCCTTTGGGGTAGGTATATTATTATTATTTTCATTTTGCAGATGAGGAAAATGAGACTGAGATAAAGTCACATAGTTACCTAAGACCACACAGCTAGTTAAGGGGCTTCATATTCAGGTTTGTGTGACTTCAAATTGTCCTCTAAATCAGTGAGTGCTGATCCTGGCTCAGAACTCCACCCGAGACCTAAGGAATAAGAACTTCAGAAGTGCAGTAGTAGAAAGTGGTTAATTTTAAAATAGCCCATCAGGTAATAACTATGTACAGTCCAGTATGAGAAGCCTTTGTCAAGATTTACATAAAATGAGAGGAAAATTTGTTGATTGGGTAACAGTATAAGCAACTGAAAGAGTAAGAAAATATAAAAATATGGAAAGAGCACTAGGCAAGGTGTCCAAATTTGCAACTCTGTTCTGGGGAGTGATGGATTACAAGGGAAGTGACACAGATCATGAAGAGGAGACTTAGGTTCCCATTCTTGCAGCTTTACAAACTAGCAGTGTAAACAGAAGCAAAAAGAAGATTCAACTGGATGACTTGTAAGGCGTCATGAAAAAACTACAGATTTTTTATTCTAAAGCACAAAAGAATTAGGCTTTGTATAGGCATCATTTGGTTTGATTAAAATTTTCCTTGGGATAGAAGAGTCAATAAAATTGATCTCAATGAGCACAAATTTACATATTTTTAGACAAACACCAATGCCAAATCAGAATTTTAAAATATTTTATCACTTTAAGATTTCATTATTTTTAATTTTATTTTCCTAATTGTTGACTCACCAAGAAGCACCCAGAAAAATGACCAATTATTCAAACTAACCTCTCTGGCCTTTTCAAATCCCTTTGAACAATAGTTTAGTGTACATGTAGAATATCATCTTATGTTCCCTTAATTTGTTGAAAGAAATTCCAGTTGAGAACAAAATGTTCATTTGAAAGTGAATTTACCAAAACAGGTAGTTTGTGAGTCCTCTCTAGAGTCAGCTATTTCATAGGATTTGGTGCATTTTAATAGCTTTGCCAAAAATTTGGATGAAGATGTGAAAAGCATAAATGTAAAGCTTTCAGGCCTTGTGTGGTGGCTCACTCCTGTAATACTAGCACTTTGGGAGGCTGAGGCTGGAGGATCACTAGAGGCCAGGAGTTTAAGATCAGCCTAGGCAAAATAGACAAAAATAAAAGTAATTAGACAGGTGTGGTAGCATGCACCTGTAGTCCCAGCTACTCTAGAGGCTGAGGTGGGAGAATCAGCTAAGCCAGGGAGTTCCAGGCTGCAGTCAGCTGTGATTACACCATTGGACTCCAGCCTGAGTGACAGAATAAGACCCTGTCTCTAAAAATAAACAAATAAATGACAATCAAAATTTCCAGCTGAGGCAAAGATGAGAGGGAAAAATATAAGAATAGAGAATTCACAACCAATATAATAGAATAGATTAATTCTTGCATTTATCTACCTTCTCTTACCCACTCCCATTTTTTTCTTTTGAGTATAGGATAAAGGGATCATTGTTTAATAGAAAATTCAGGTGAAGAAAACCTACATGTTGGAAACTCAAGATGAGCCTTTATGTGACATAATTTCCATAAAAGATAACACAATCTTAAAATTGGCAGATAGCATCCATAGTACCAGAGATGATAGTCTTCAGCACTGCTCTGTGCAATCAGCTTTTGTCAAGAATGTGCTGAATATTGGTGCACAAAGATGATGGAGTATTAAAATTATATCAAGAATTGTAGAAGCAACTAATTGTATTTAGCATGGAGAAAGCAAGATTGGGTTAGGAAATTATACCACTTTTATCTTCAGTTTTTGAATGTCTGCCTTAGGAAAATTATTATGCAGAGTAGCTCTGTGGGTGGAAGTTACAGAGATGCAGATTTCATCCTAGTGTAAGAAAACAAAATAGAGCAGTGGAACAGCCTGTTATGTGGAAGAATTCAAACAGAGTGTAGGTTACCTTTGGTTGGGGACTGTCAGAGAAGGAGTTTAGACAGTGGGTGGGAGGTACAATATGAGCTAGGCCCTTTCAATTTTCCAGTTTTAGAGTTACATGTTTTAGTATTCAGCAAAATAAATTTACTGATAAGTAAAATATTTAGTCACAACAGAATCCCTCCTATATGTAACTCACACATAATTAACTTGAAATGTAGTCCTTGTCCCTAACAAAATTTTACTGATGTGATGATTAACTATACTAAGTAATGTAATTGCCAAAATTAATTCCTTACAATCTGTTGTCCACACTTCATTGAGAATAATCATCGCCAAATACTAATCTCTTCATGCCACTTCCTGGCTTAAAACACAATCATTCTGTGCTATGGACTGAATATTTGTGTCCCCCCAAAATTCACATGTTGAAATCCTCACCCTTAAGGCAATAGTATTGGGAAGTGGAGCCTTTGGGTGACTTGGTGATTAGGTGATGAAGGTAAAGCTCTCATGACTGGGATTAGTGCCTTTATAAAAGAGGCTTCAGAGGGCTAGTTAGCGACCATGTGAGGATGCCAGCAGAAGGCACTGTCTATGAGGAAGTGGGCCCTAATCAGACACTGAATCTGCCTTGACCTTGAACTTGTAGACTCTGGAATGGAGAGAAATAAATGTTTAATGTTTATAAGCCACCCAGTTTATGGTATTTTCTTAAAGCATCCAGAGCAGACTGAGAGAGATGCTCTGCACTAATAAAATAAAATAAAATAAAAAGATAAAGACAATTTTTTTTTTTTTTTTTTTGACGAGTCTGGCTCTGTCACCCAGGCTGGAGTGCAATGGCGCGATCTGGCCTCACTGTAAGCTCCGCCTCCTGGGTTCACGCCATTCTCCTGCCTCAGCCTCCCTAGTAGCTGGGACTACAGGCGCCCGCCACTAGGCCCAGCTGATTTTTTTGTATTTTTTTAGTAGAGATGGGGTTTCACCGTGTTAGCCAGCATGGTCTCGATCTCCCGACCTCATGATCCACCCACCTTGGCTTCCCAAAGTGCTGGGATTACAGGTAAAGCCACTGCTCCGGGCCGATAAAGACATTCTTAATGTAACCTACAAAGTCCAGCAAGTCCCCTGATCAGCTTCTCCAGCTTTATGTTCCATCACCCTTCATTTCCAAACGAACCATATTGGCCTACTATTTATTTATTACATATACACCATATTTTCATTTGCTACACATCATTTCTCATGCTGCTTTTTTCCCTGCATGGATGTCCTTCTTATTTCTAGGTGACTTCTAGTTTTATTCTTCAGATCTCAGTTTCCTTTTTACTTTTCATTAATAAAAGAAGGCTTGCTGATCTTCCCATTTAGATCTGATTTCCTGTTACATGTATTCATACTCTGTTTCTCATTTATCACTGTTACAAATTGTATTTGCTTAATAAGTTATTTGATTAATATATTTCCTCTACTAAAACATAAGCAGCCTAAGGGAAAGGGAATTTTATGTTTTTAGTTCACTATTGAACTCCTAGTGTCCCAAAATATGTGCCGATCACAATAAATATGTGTTCAATTAATAATATAAGTGGAACAGATAGCACTCACTTTAAAAGTACAGAAAAAAATGTTTAGTGAAAGGATGTGATCCAATGACCCTATGGCAATAAGTTAACTCTATATACTGCCTGCGTTTTTTAGACTGTTTTTACTTTTTGAAAAGCCCTAACATCTAGGATTATTATATTTGTTTTATAGGTAAGGAAATTGTATCCCTCTCAACTATTTCAAAATTATATTTATTAAGTAGAATATTTAAGATAAGAAACTGTTTGAGATTTTAAGAAAATAACCATGTACTTGGTGTACCTAGATATTATGCTTTTCAATAACTTACTTTAAATGGCATTTAAAAATATTTTTCTACAGGATTGTCTTGATTCAGGCTGGTATAACTAAATATCATAGACTAGGCAGCTTAAACAACAAACATTCTTCTGTTTCTTGGGAAGTGCAAGACTACAGTGTCAATAGATTTAGGGTTTGATGAGGGCCCTCTTCCTTGTTTACACATGGCTGCGTTTTTGCTGTATCCTAACCCCGTGAGAGAAGGAGAGAGCGTATTCTGGTGTCCTCCTCTCCTTATAAAGGCATTAATCCTTTTGCTGTGCAGAAGCTCTTTAGTTTAATCAGATCCCATCAGAGTGAGCAGGAAACCTACAGAATGGGAGAAAATTTTTGCAGTCTATCCATCTGATAAAGGGCTAATATCCAGAATCTATAAAGAACTTAAACAAATTCACAAGAAAAAAACAACCCCATCAAAAAGTGAGCAAAGGACATGAACAGACACTTCTCAAAAGAAGACATTTATGCAGACAGCAAACATATGAAAAAAAGCTCATCATCACTGGTCATTAGAGAAATCCAAATGAAAACCACAATGAGATACCATCTCACATCAGTTAGAATGGCAATCATTAAAAAGTCAGGAAACAACAGATGCTGGAGAGGATGTAGAGAAATAGAACGCTTTTAGACTGTTGGTGAGAGTGTAAATTAGTTCAACCATTGTGGAAGACAGTGTGGCGATTCCTCAAGGATGTAGAATAGAAATACCATTTGACCCAGCAATCACATTACTGGGCATATACCCAAAGGATTATAAATCATTCTACTATAAAGACACATGCACACGTATGTTTATTGTGGCACTATTCACAATAGCAAAGACTTGGAACCAACCCAAATGCCCATCAATGATAGACTGGATAAAGAAAATGTGGCACATATATAGCATGGAATACTATGCAGCCATGAAAAAGGGTGAGTTCATGTCCTTTGTAGGGACATGGATGATGCTGGAAACCATCATTCACAGCAAACTAACACAAGAACAGAAAACCAAACACTGTATGTTCTCACTCACAGGTGGCAGTTGAACAATGAGAACACATGGACACAGGGAGGGGAACAATCATGAACCGGGGCTTTTTGGGGTCGGGGGGTTAGGGGAGGGATAGCATTAGGAGAAATGTCTAATGTAGTTGGTAGGTTGATGGGTACAGCAAACCACGATGGCACATGTATACCTGTGTAACAAACCTACACTTTCTGCACATGTAGCCCAGAACTTAGAGTATAATACAATTTTTTTTAACAAAATAAAGGTATTAATCCTATCATGGGGACTCCATTCTCATGACTTCACCTACATCTAATTTTGTATCAAAGGCTGTTACTCCAAATACCATCACATTGGCGACTAGGGCTTCAACAAATGAATTTTGGAGAGAAACGGCATTTAGTTCATAACAAAAATTAAACTTTGTTTTGTTTATACGTCCTCATTTAAAATCTATTTGTAGTTTTAAAAATTACATATGGAATCCTCAGTTAATTATGTATCTTTGACACTTTGACAGGTGGGACTTGAAACTTGAAAATAACACTTCCATCTAGTGACAAGTAACCTGATTAAATTAAAAAAACTCTGGAGTAGCTGGGAAGGGTAAAACAAATTATTCGCACAGAATGGACTGGACACATAACTTAGAGCAGTCACTTTTTAAAAAATAAACACCTGAGGTAATTGATGCTTATGAAGCTTATGGATTAATAATGATCAAACAAAACAATCTGTTTAGCTAACAGAATATTGCCCACGTAGTAACTAGATAAAATGTTTTCTTACAATCTTGCCTCTTAAAAATGGGTCCGTCTCCGTTTTCCTCACTCCACTGCTTCTGAATGAGAACGTTTTGTACTCTGGAAACCTAGTAAAAAGTTTTCTTTTTAGTTTAAAAAACTAACTATATTCAGGAACAAACGTGTATGAGAAAGTGCGTTCTTGGTAAAATTTCCAGTTGGATTTTGCAGAATCATAAAGAAGTTGATGCTAAAATAAGCTCTATTTATCCCAAGGGGACACTTAAAGCCACTTTGAATTAAATTACTGTGGGATTTAATATAAACACAATAATAAAGCACTTCCAGACATGCAATACATAGTTAGACAATGAAGATATATAAAAATTTTATTTAAAGCATTGAATCTCAAAGGAAATATGGATGATTTATTTGTATCTCTTAATTCCTGAATTTTTGTAATAGATTTTAGCTGATGTATTTTAAATTAACTGTTGTTCAGCTACATTAAAACTACAAATACAATTGTCATATACAATCCTTTGAGCTAAAATATTCTTATCATATGCAAATGCCAGATCAAAAGAGATAATTATTCTATTTCTCTGGAAGCCTATATAAGCAAGAAAAATCTGTCACTCTCAGATGATAATTATTTTACTGATTGAGATAGAAAATTATATTTAACCTTTTTTAGATAGTCCAGAGAGTATTATATCTATTTGTCCACTTACTGGTATATCCATTAAACTGTATCCCTAAGGTGTTCCAACTTCAGATGTAGAAATAGCCTAACTGGACATATTAATTACTTTTTATATCAGTCATTGAAAATTACTGCTTTCCTGAAAACACTATTTATTATCCTGTCTCCCTTTCAGGAACAATATTTCATATGCTGACAATAAACACAAAGTTGACATTTTGCCAAGAGTTAAGTTGGAAATATCAAGTGCATGAACAAATTCAAGAAAAGCATCTGTCTTACACATATTCTTAGTCAGTGTCATTAAAACAAAGTTGTTTTCTGGCCTACTTAAGGAAAAATATACAGATATGACCCCATCTCTTGTTATATTTTTATACGCTATTCATATAAAAGGTGTGGATAGTACCAGACAACAACAGATGACAAGCTAGCAAGAATATGATTCAAACTTGTTGCCAAAAAATATTGCATCAATACCAAAGAGGACTGATTCTTTGAAAATTATGTTGTGTCATGTGATTATAATTAGCTTGTATGAAGCACAGCTGATCTAGGATGTAGGATTCAGTGGTAGTCCAGAGAATAGTGTTCCTATTATTATTAATAGAAAGTCTTGCTATATGACAGGCATTGAATTAAACAATTTACATACATAATTATTTTTATTTGTTTATATTAAATGGACAGAATCTGATTACTAATATTCCTCAGTTCCTATCCCAATTTGTTAATTTAGGCATGATCCTCCTTTATTTATTTTATACAAATTACTTATGATATAATGAATATCGATACATACATCTAGAATTAGAATGTTATAAATAATTTACATCTATATATTTGGTTATCTCATCATATGTCTATCCTTTTCTTCTCTCTTCCTGCAAGAGATTACCACTATTGTGAATTTTGAGTTTCTCATTTCTTTGACATTGAAAAAAATAGTTTTATTTTGCCTGTATATTTAATGTATTACTTGTTTTGATTGATTTCTAACTTTTTATGTCTTGAGAAATCTGTAGCTATGCTAATGTCTAAAAGATTCATATATATATATATATATATATATATATATATATATTTTCACACCAGTTAGAATGGTGATCATTAAAAGTCAGGAAACAACAGGTGCTGGAGAGGATGTGGAGAAATAGGAACACTTTTACACTGTTGGTGGGACTGTAAACTAGTTCAAACATTGTGGAAGTCTGTGTGGTGATTCCTCAGGGATCTAGAACTAGAAATACCATTTGACCCAGCCATCCCATTACTGGATATATACCCAAAGGATTATAAATCATGCTGCTATAAAGACACATGCACACGTATGTTTATTGCGGCATTATTCACAATAGCAAAGACTTGGAACCAACTCAAATGTCCAACAACGATAGACTGGATTAAGAAAATGTGGCACATATACACCATGGAATACTATGCAGCCATAAAAAATGATGAGTTCATGTCCTTTGTTAGGGACATGGATGAAACTGGAAACCATCATTCTCAGCAAACTATCGCAAGGACAAAAAACCAAACACCACATGTTCTCACTCATAGGTGGGAATTGAACAATGAGAACTCATGGACACAGGAAGGGGAACATCACACTCTGGGGACTGCTGTGGGGTGGGGGTAGGGGGGAGGGACAGTATTAGGAGATATACCTAATGCTAAATGATGAATTAATGGGTGCAGCACACCAACATGGCACATGGATACATAGGTAACAAACCTGCACATTGTGCACATGTACCCTAAAACTTAAAGTATAATAATAATAAAATTAAAAAAATAAAAGATTCATATATTATGTTCTATTAAAACTTTTGAATTTTGATTTTGATATTTAAGTTCTTAACTATTCAGGAACTAATGTTTTGGGGTGGTTTGAAAGAAGGATGTTATGTGATTTTGTTTCCATATGATAACCAATTTTTTCCTTCATCGAATAGACTCTTCTTTTCCCATTAATCTGACATGCCTCTTTGTCACATATCCTAGTTGATATATATATATAGTTGTTTATAGGTCTTTGTTTTGTTCCGTTGGTCAGTTTATCTATCTATACACAAGAAACACATTCTGAATTACTGTAACTTTTATAGTAAGTTCTATTATGTGAAGGCCAAATTATTTCTCCTTTTCTTTTAGTGTTTTACTTTGTTTCTGCTGTTTTGCATTTCTGCATACATTTTAAAGTCAGCTTGCCAAGTTTTATGAAGAAAACCTATTGGAGTTTGATTTTAGTTACACTGAGTTTGTAAATCAATTTTGAGAGATTGGCATCTTTACAATATTAAATCTCCCTATATGAAACATGGTGTATTAGTTATCTACTTAGCCCTTCTCTTATGTTCCTTTAGATCCTTGTTTTTACATGTGTCTTATGGTTTGTTTTTTTGTTAAGTTTTTTACTAGAAAATTTACATTTTTTATTACTTTTATAAAATAAAAACTTTAAAATATGTTTTTAAAAATATTTGTTGCTGTTATATAGTAATGTAGTTAGCTAGCTTTCGTTTATCCTTCTTACCCTCCCTTGCTCTCTTTCTTCCTTTTTTTTCTTCTTTCTTCCCAAAAGTAGCAGAATAAAACAAAAGTTTACTAAGGATTGCATTTATTGAATAGAAAACGTTTTAGAGGCATGTTACAAGTAGTTTGTGGCTGAATTTCCTCACATAGTAGTATTATGTTCTCTCTTGGCAGATGAGTAATGCAAACATTAGAAAATTCAAATAGTTTTTCCATAACTTGAAAGAGATAATAGTGGGATTTTACTGGTCAATTTTACTTTAAGACCTGTGACTTATAAGATGTTGTGTAATGAGGTTTTGTTCCCCTCATTCCACTTTCTTCTGCTCCATAATGTTAATATTGGATTTAAATATTTTCTTCTCATATTTTTTTAAACTTTTATTTTAGGATCAGTGGTACATGTGCAGGTTTACTACAGGGATAAATTGTGTTTCATGGGGATTTGGTGTACAGATTATTTTTTTCACCCAAGTAATAAGCATAGTACCACATAGATAATTTGTTGAATGTCTCCCTCCTCCCACCCTCCACCCTCAAGTAGACCCCTGTGTCTGTTGTTCCATTCTTTACGTTCCTGTCTACTCAATGTGAGTGAGAACATGCACTCGGTATTTGGTTTTCTGTTTTAGGATAATCACCTCCAGCCCCATTCATATTTCTTGCAAAGGACATGATCTTGTTTCTTTTTATGGCTGTGCAGTATTCCATGGTGTATATATATATATGGATATATATATATATATATATCATATTTTCTTTATCCAGTCTGTCATTAATGAGCATTTAGGTTGATTCCATGTCTTTGCTCTTGTGAATAGTGCTGTGATGAATGTATGTGTGCACGCGTCTTTATGGTAGAATGATTTATATCCCGTTGGGTGTATATTCAATCATGGGATTGCTGGATCAAATGAAAGTTTGGTTTTAAGTTTGTTGAGAAACTGCAAAACTATTTTCCACAGGGGCTGATCTAATTCACATTCCCATGAACAGCATGTAAGTGTTCCTTTTCTCTGCAACCTTCCCAGAATCTGTTATTTTTTGACTTTTTAATTACAGCCATTCTGACTGGTGTGAGATGGTATCTCACTGTGGTTTTGATTTGCATTTCTCTAATAATTAGTGATGTTGAATATTGTTTTCATATGCTTGTTGGCCACCTGTATGTCTTCTTTGGAAAAGTGTCTTTTTATCTTCTTAGCCCACTTTTTAATGAGATTGTTTGTTTTTTGCTTGTTACTTTGTTTAAGTTTCTTACAGAATCTGTGTACTAGGTCTTTGTCATATGCATGGTTTGCAAATATTTTCATCCATTCTGTAGGTTGTCTGTTTATAATTTCTTTTGTTGTGTAGAAGCTACTTAGTTTAATTAGATCTTATTTGTCTATTTTTGGTTTTGTTGTAATTGCTTTCGTTGTCTTCATCATGAAATCTTTGCCAAGGTCTATGTCCCGAATGGTATTTTTCCTAGGTTATCTTCCAGGCTTTTTATAGTTTTAGGTTTTACATTTAAGTCTTGAGTTAATTTTTATATTGCTTTACATTTAAGTCTTTCATTCATCTTGAGTTGATTTTTATATTGCTTTAAGGAAGGGGTCCAGATTAAATCTTTTGTAAATGGCTAGCCAGTTATCCTAGGAAGATATAGTTGTAGTTATCCTAGCACCATTATTTCCTATTGATTGCTTTTGTTGATTTTGCCAAAGATCATATGGTTGTAGGTGTGCAGCTTTACTTCTGGGCACTCTATTCTGTTCCATTAGCCTATGTGTGTGTTTCTGTACCAGCACTATGCTGCTTTGGTTCCTGTAGTCTTGTAGTGTAATTTGAAGTCAGGTAATGTGAGGCCTCCAGTTTTGTTCTTTTTGCTTGGTATTGCTTTGGCTATTTGGGTTCTTTTTTGGTTCCATATGAATTTAAAATAGATTTTTTCTAATTCTGTGATGACTGGCATTGGTAGTTTGATAGGAATGGTATTGAATCTGTAAATTGCTTTGGCCAGTATGGTCATTTTAACTATAATGATTCTTCCCATTTATGAACATGGAATTTTGTTTCATTTGTTTGTGTTATTTCTGATTTCTTTCAGTAGTGTTTTGTAATTCTCTTACAGAGGTCTTTTACTTACCTGGTTATTTGTATTTCTAGGTATCTTATTATTTTTGTGGATATTGTGAATGGGATTATGATCTTGATTTGGCTCTCGGCTTGAACATTGTTGGTGTATAGAAATGCTACTAATTTTTATACATGGATATTTTTATCTTTAAACTTTGCTGAAGTTGTTTATTAGATCTAGGAGCTTTTGGGCAGTGATTATTGGATTTTGTAGGCATAGAATCATATCATCTGCAAACTGAGATCATTTGAATTCCTGTCTTCTTATTTGGATGTCTTTATATTTTTCTCTTAGCTGACTGCTCTGTCTAGGGCTTCCTGTATTATGTTCAATAGGAGCCGTGAGAGAGGGCATCCTTGCCTTGTTTTAGTTCTCAAGGGGAATGCTTATAGCTTTTCCCTTTTCAAAGTGATGTTGACTGTAGGTTTGTCATAGATAACTATTATTTTGAGTTATGTTACTTCAGTGCCTAGTTTGTTGAATGTTTTCAACATGAAGCAGTGTTGAATTTTACTCAAAGCCTTTTCCACATCTATTGAGATGATCATGGTTTTTTAATATTTAAGTTCATGTGATGTATACCATTTATTGATTTGTGTATGTTGAAGCAACCTTTGTCTCAGGGATAAAACCTACGTGATTGTGGTGAATTAGCTTTTTGATTGCTGCTGGACTTGATTTATTAATATTTTGTTGGGGATTTTTGCTTCTATTTTCATCAAAGATATTGGCCTGAAGTTTTCTTTTTTTGTAGTGTCTCTGCCAGGTTTTGGTACCAGAATGATGCTGGTTTTGGTACCAGAATGAGTTAGGAGAAAGTCTCTTCACCTCATGTTTTTGGAGTAATTTCAGTAGTAATGATATTATCTCTTCTTTATACATCTAGTAGAATTTGGCTATGAATCTGTCTTCTCTTGGGCTTTCTCTGGTTGGTAGGAATTTTATTATTGATTCAATGTTGGAACTTATTATTTGGTTTGTTCAGGGTATCTATTTCTTCCTGGTTCAATCTTGGAGGGTTTATGTTTCCAGAAATTTCTTTATTTCTTTTAGGTTTTGTAGTTTGTTTGCATAAAGCTGCTCATAATAGTCTCTGAGTGTTTTTTGTACTTCTGTGAAGCCTGTGATAATGTTTCTCTGGTCATTTCTAATTGTGTTTATTTGGATCTTCTCTCTTTTTCTATATTAGTCTAGCTAGCAGTCTATCAGTCTTATTCTTTCAAAAAACCAATTTTACAATTTGTTGAACTTTTGTATGATTTTTTCCTCCTTCAGTTTCATTCAGTTCAGCTCTGATTTTGGTTATTTTTTGTTCCCCTAGGTGTGATGTTAGGTAGTTAATTTGAAGTCTTTCTTTTTGATGTGGGTGCTTAGTGCTAAAAACTTTCCTTTCAACACTCCTTTAGCTTTGTCCCAGAGATTCTGGTATCTTGTATCTTTATTCTTCTTAGTTTGAAAGAATTTCTTGATTTTTACCTTAATTTCATTGTTTACCCAAAAGTCATCCAGGAGCCGTTTCTTTAATTTCCATGTAATTGTATGGTTTCGAGCAATCTTCTTAGTGTTCAGTTATATTTTGATTGCATTGCGGTTCAAGAGTGTGGTTGGTATGATTTTAGGTTTTTAAATTTTGCTGAAAATTGTTTTATGGCAGAGCATGTGGTCAATTTTAGAGTATATGCAATGTGCAGATGAGAAAATTGTATATTCACTTGTTTTGGGGTAGAGTGTTTTGTAGATATCTGTTAGGTCCATTTGGTCATGGGTCAAGATCATGTCTTGAATATCTTTGTTAGTTTTCTGACTCAAGGATCTGCCTAATAAAATTAGTGGAGTTTTGAATTCTTCTGTTATTTTTATGTGGTATCTAAGTCTCTTCATAGATCTCTAGGAACACTTTTTATGAATCTGGGTGCTCCTGTGTTGAGTTCATATCTACTTAGAATAGTTAGGTCTTCTTATTGAATTGAACCCTTTACCATTATGTAATGCCCTTGTCTTTTTTGTTCATTGTTTGTTTAAAGTATGTTTTGTCAGAAACTGGAGTAGCAACCCTTGCTTTTTTCTGTTTTCTGTTTACTTGGTAGATTTTTTTCCATCCTTTTACTTTGAACCTATGAATGTCATTGCATGTCAGATGGGTCTGTTGAAGACAGCATTCAGTTGACTCTTGTGTCTTTTTCCAGCTTGCCACTTTGTCTTTTAATTAAAGCATTTAGCCTGTTTACATTCAAAGTTATTATTGATATATGTGAATTTGTTCCCATCATCATGTTGTTAGCTGGTTATTATGCAGACTTTATTGTGTAGTTGCTTTACAGTGTCAATGGTCTGTGTACTTCAGTTTTTGTCGTGGCTGGTAATGGTCTTTTGTCTTTATATTTAGCACTCCCTTCAGGATCTCTTATAAGGCAGGTCTTGTGGTTAGGAATTTCCTTAGCAATTGCTTGCCTGAAAAGCATCTTATTTCTCCTTTGTTTATGAAGTTTAGTTTGGCTGGATATGAAATTCTTGGTTGAAATTTATTTTCCTTAAGAATACTGAATATAGGCCCCCAATTTTGTCTGCCTTGTAGGGTTTCTGTTCAAAGATCCACTTTAGCCTGAAAGTATTCCCTTTGTAGTTTGACTTGCCCCTTCTCTCTAGCTGCCTTTAACAGTTTTCCTTTCATTTTGATCTTGGAGAATCTGATGACTGTGTTTTTGGGATGGTTATCTTGTATAGGATCTCACAGGGGTTCTCTGCATTTCCTGAATTTGAGTAATAGCCTCTCTAGCAGGGTTGGAGAAATTTTCGTAAATTATATCATCAAATATGTTTTCCAATTTGCTTACTCTCTCTCAGGGATGCCAATTAATAGATTTGGCCTTTTACTTAATCCCGTATTTCCTGGAGGTTTCGTTCATTCTTTTTTCTTTATTTTTGTCTGAGTTAATTTGGAGAACTGGTCTTCAAGCTCCAACATTCTTTCCTCAGCTTGGTGTATTCTGCTATTAATACTTGTGATTGGATTATGAAATTTTAGGAGTGAGTTTTTTAGCTCTATCAGATCAGTTTGGTTCTTACTTAAAATGACCATTTCATCTTTCAGTTCCTGCATCATTTTATTGTATTTCTTAGTTTCCTTTGATTCACTTTCAACTTTCTCCTGAATCTCTATGAAGTTTGTTTCTATCTATATTCTGAATTCTATTTCTGTCATTTTAGCCATTTCAGCCTAGTTAACAACTATTGCTTGGGACCTAGTGTGGTCATTTGGAAGTAAGAAGACACTCTAGATTTTTGAGTTGCCAGGTTCCTTCTCATCTATGTGGACTGATGTTCCTTTAGTCTTTGAAGTTACTGTTCTTTGGATGGAGGATTTTACAATTTTATTTTTTTTGATGCCTTTGGAAGTTTGGTCATGGTTTAAGGTAGGTTCAGTAGACTGACTTTATTTCTGGAAGGTTTTAGGGGGCCAAGGATCAGCTAAGTGCTCCTGGACTCCATGTTAACTCTGGGAGCCTGTACTAGGCCCCAAGCTTCGGTCTCTAGCCCTTTGAGGTTAGGAATCTGGTTCACTAGGGGTGCTGAGGTGTCCCAGTCTACTGACCGCAACTCTACAAAGCTGGTGCTGTCAGGGTTCACTCCTGTTGGCTTGGGTGGTGCACTGGTGGGAGTGAGCCTGAAGTAGTCCTGTGTATGCTCATGCCTATGGCAGTGGCAGTGTGGCTGGTGCAGGGCGGTGGCAGAGGCAGAGTTGCCAGCGTCCTTGTACACATTTGTGCTGTTGGTGGCAGTGTAACAGTATGCACCTGCATCAGCAAGGGGTTGGACAGTGAGCTCTGTTTGCATCATCTGTGGTGGCACAGTGGGATGCATTCACACACACATACTGGCTGGGTAAAGGAGGTGAGGTCTGCTCACATAGGGAGAGGGAGACTGTAGTGGGGCAAGGCTGCAGGTTGGCTAGTGTGCATTGTCAGGGGCTGGTCTACTGGAGCTCTTCAACAAACAGGCACAGTCTTCCAGTGAAGGAGCTATGATGATAACCCCTGGGAAGCAACTTGGTTGGGCATCAGAGGCTGTGCTTCAAGCAGGTACATACAGCCAGGCTGTACCCAGGAGAGGCCAGCAGACAGAGGGTGTGCAATTTGGACTGGTCCCATCACATTTGCAACACCACCATGCTCTGTCCAGGTCCGACAGTCTCTCAAAGGCTGATGTCACTTAGAAGGACATGGAGAGTCTTTGGGGATGGGCACCCTAGCCATACTCCACTGCAGCTCTTCCTGTGCCAAACCCTCTGTCTGTGGGAGTCATGGGCTCTCTTGTTGCCAGGATTTTGGGGGGTTCCTGGTGAGGACAGACCACTCCTCACCTGTTTAACTCACTCCTTCCCCAGGAGTTGCTGGGGTCCAGCAATGAGCCCCAGTGCTCAGCAGCGCCCTACATGGCTCCCAGCTTCTTCCCCAAGTTCAGCTCACTGTGTCCTCACTCCATCCACTCTCAATGCTTTCCTGCTGAAGATCTGCTCAGAGTTTGCTAGTCTTCCCCATGTCCCTGCCTCTCAGTGTGAGATGTTGCCCCTGGCTATATCTAGTCAGCCGTCTTGGGTCTTGTCCTACTTTCTTTTTAGACTAAATCTTTAGTCTTTTCAAAATCTGTTAATAGAAATATTTGTGCATTTATATTTGTCAAAATATATGTATTCTAAAGGTACTTATTATTTATTTCTATTCATCCATTCAGTTATTCACACAAGACTTCTTTTTGAAGCTTGCTTAGATTTACCTTCTTAAACAATTTTAATTTTTAATTATTATAGTAATTGTATATATGTATAAAGTACACATGATATTTTGATACAAACATGCAATGTGTAATAAGAGTAGTTGGGATATCTATCACTTCAACCATTTATCATTTCTTTATGCTGGAAAAATTGTAATTCCACTCTTTTAGTTATTTTGGAATATACAGTAAATTATTGTTAACTATAGTTGCCTTATTGTGCTATCAAACAATAGATATTCCTTTTAATGGATATTGTGTTCATGTACCTGTTAACCATTGCCTCTTCATCTCACCACTTCCCACTACTCTTCTCAGCCTATTCTCTGTCTCCATGAGTTCAATTTCTTTTTTTTAGCTCCCATATGTGTATTCACTCAAGATTTATTGATTGCCCAATTTGATGGATAGAGTAGCCTACAGATTCTTGGAGTAAGAATAATGTAACTAGGAATTTTCTTGAAATGCCTGCTTTTTGTTTCATATATATATATGTAGTAGCTAGGACTAGAGATGCATGCCATGTGGTGAGAATATTTAAAATCCACTCTTAGTCGGGCATAGTGTAATATACCCGTAGTCCCAATTACTCTGGAGACTGGGGCAGGAGAATTGCTTGAGCCCAGGAGCTTGAGGCTTTATCTTCTTGATGACAGTGGGGAGTTTTCAGTGACCACCTCATAATATTTTCCATGATACTGAGCAATTTAAAGTTATTGGTGGACATACAAGCTTTGTGAATAAAATAACCACAAAGATTGTAAATATTTGAACAAGCTTGAGAGTTGTAACCAAATAAAATGCTTATCAGAGCATGGTACCTGTGTTTCAAGATTCTGCTCAATTCAGCAAAGATTTACTGAATACTACCACTGTATTAGGGCTGAGGATACATAGCTGTAAAAAAAGGATCCTGCTTTTGAAAAACTTACTACCTGGGTGCAGGAAAAGGATAGAAAGGAGGAGTAAGCCAGATCCTAGATATAAGAGGCAGTTATAAGGAGAAATGAAGTACCTTTGGGGTTTCTGCTTCTCCATGGAATGTCCTTGTGATAATATATAAGAATCAAGGTAATGCATAGAAAGTCAGAGAAGTTTGAGGTATTATAAGACACGAACACATTAATTCATATACCAACTAAAGAGGAAATGGTGCTGGCTAGGACTATAGGGGTAACTCGTGACTAAGTAATAAACTAACGTAGTCATGCTTGATGGAAGATGAAACCCAAGACCTGTGTTTAACTAACATACTTTACTGGCAACTAAGCATAATGTATATGGCCCATAGGAGCCATTGGAGTAGGCTTTTCTCATGTCTGTCAATTTAATATTTATCCTTCCATATCCTTCAGTACATTTTTTTGCCTTAGTTTTAACCCTGAGATAAAAAGAGTCATAGAGTCCAGGATACAGAATTCCTTTTCAACTAGTTTGACTTTGGACAAGGTATACAGCTTCTAAGATCCTTATACAAGTCATCTGACAGAGTATAATAGTTCTTTCTTTACAAGGTTTTTGAAAATATTTTCAGTGATTCATTAAAGACACTTAGCCTAGCGACTGTTCTGTATTGGATGATAAAGAGATGGTAAACCTGTTTGTTGTACCTTACTATGTCAGCTTTCTATAGATGAGATCTTTATTGTTCTTGCTTTGCTTTTTATTTATGCCCAGACTATTTAATTTTGTATTTTTAATATAAAAAATGCTATTTTTAAAGCTACATTTGGCCAGTAAGTTTGGAAATATGCAATTACATTTACTTATTATAATTTAATGGTTGTAATTGTTTCATAACTTGTAAACATTACAGTTGGCTAAATAGCCTTAAGTAGTGGTGTCCAACCCAGGTGGCATATTAGAATCATCTGGAAAGCTTTCAAAAATGTCAATGTTCAGACACTACCCTAAGTCATTAAATTTAGGATTTCTTGTTGTGGACCTAATTATTATTATTTTGTAACAGCTCTTCATCTCTGACATGGCAATAATAACACCTACTCAGCTTGTCAGAGTAGATCTGATGAATACATTAAAATATATTCAAAAGCGATTGATAAACAGATAATTGAAATAAAAATGTAGGGTAATATTAAAACATTTTAGAAATATTTACCCTGGTCTTGAGGGGTTTAACATTTACTTAGAGAAATAGGTTAAAACATAAAAAATTCGAGGTAACATGTCACACACTGAATGGAAGTAACAGAATAATTATGCTAGGAATCCCATCCTAATCACACTGTGTAGGCAATCCTTAATGTATATGAGGCTGTGACCTTGTCTAGTACTTCTCAAATATTTATACCTGGGCTTCCTTTAATGATAGAAGAACAAGAACAATAACTTTATTGGGGCTGGAGAAGGTTACTAGGAGGGAAGTCTTATCTAGGGTGGTTGTCTAATACCACTTACCTCAAATGTTTGTTCATTCATCAAGTCATTCAACAAAATGTTTATTACCTAATATGTGCCTTCTGGACATTTTCTTTTTAAAGGCAATTTAGCAGCATGATAAAGTGGGGGTTAATAGTATAAATGCTGGAGCCAGTATATCTGGGTTTGAATTCTGGCTCCACAACTTTCTGATTGTCTTTTGTTGGGTAAATTCTTAACTTCACGATGACTCAATATTCTTTCTTTTTAAGAAGGAAGATAATATTGTTAATTACTTCCTAGGGTTGCAGAAAGAGGTTTAATGTATTAATAAGTGTAAATTGATCCAAACTATGTGTGGCTAATAGTAAGAGATAGGTGTGCTTTTGCTAACATCTCTGCATTTTTATTCCATTATATTCTTCATTTGCTTTAGTATGAACGTAATGTTTTCAGTGTGAACATATGAAGATAATGCGTTAAGTTAGCTATCACCAAATGAAAATGGTGCTCAAAAGAATGGATATATCCTCCTCCCAAGACATAGTCAAATATATGAATCTCAGTTTTTTAAGGCACCATCTTATTTAAGATTGGTCATTTTCAACAACATGGATTATCTAGAGGATGTTATGCTAAGTGAAATAAGCCAGGCACAGAAAGACAAATACTGTATGATCTCACTTACATTTTGAATCTAAAAGAGTTGAAATCATAGAAGTAGAGAGTAGAATGGTGGTTACCAGAGGGTGGGGATGGGAGTGGACAGAGTACAAAGTTTCGGTTAGGAGAAATAGGCCTGGTAATCGATTGCACAACAGGGTGACTATAGTTAATAATAGTGTATTGTATTTTTCAAAATAGCTAAGAGGGTATTTTAATTTTAATTTTTTATTTTTTGAGACAGCGTCTTGCCCTGTCACCCAGGCTGTACTCCAGTGGCATGAACATGACTCACTGCAGCCTCAAGCTCCTGGGCTCAAGCAATTCTCCTGCCCCAGTCTCCAGAGTAATTGGGACTACGGGTATATTACACTATGCCCGACTAAGAGTGGATTTTAAATATTCTCATCACATGGCATGCATCTCTAGTCCTAGCTACTCAGAAGGCTGAGGCAGGAGGATAGCTTGAACCTAGGAGGAAGGGGCTGCAGTGAGCCCTGATGGCACCACTGCACTCAGCCTGGGAGAAAAAGTGAGACCCTGCCTCAAAAAATAAATAAATAAATAAATAAATAAATCTATTTGCCACAAAGAAATGATAAGTGTTTTGGGGGGATGGATATGTAAAATAGCTTGATTTGATCATTTCATGATGCATACATGTGTTAAAATATCATATTGTACCCATACATATATACAATTATTATTTGTCAATGAAAAATAAATAAAATAAAAATTTTAAAAAACATTAGAAAGAAGGTTAGAGACATAATCAGGGAAGTACGGAAAGCAATGAGTGCATGTATACCAGTGGGTTCTCTCCTGGTTTCTGATCAGGGAAGAACTCTAGAAGAGTTGTGCTTACCACGTGACCAGAAAGATGAGTAGAGTTAGTGATAAGCAGAGCTTGCGGAAAAGCTGTGGTGTGTAAATGGGCGGGTTGTGTGGAGACTGAGTGTTCCAGAGCGAGAGAACACACCAGAAAACTGTCATTTAAAACTGTGACCTTATCAGTGAATAAAGGGTCCAACACCACATGAATGTGGAGGTGCAGTATATACAGAAACTCTTAAGGCTCTGAACAGCCAGAACAATGGGGGAGGGGCAGAACAAGAAATGGAGTTTCTGTGGCAACAGTGTTTTCACGTGATTGTAACATCAGCATTAATGAGAGGAGTACTGTTTTGTGGCAGTGCAGAACAGAAAGAAAACAGTTGTTCAAAGGGGGTTTTAGTGAGAGGAAAAGGGAAGGCTATTCAAGGCTCTTGAAAGAGTTGGTATTTGGCATGATTCTTAAAAGAGCAATAGGGTGAGACCTGTAGCTTGTAGAGCCAGGACAAGGCTTTGCTACTGTCCTTAACTGTGTGCTGACCTTGCCTTATTTGTTCAGCTAGGATTGTGTCTAAGCAGAGCCTCCGCATCTGTTCTTAACCTCAACTGCAGCCTTATCCTTTTACCCATGTGCCGAACACTCTTGGCTTACCTCCGAGGATCACAGAAGGTAAGAAAAAACAGTTCTAGTTTCAAATTCCAGCATAAAAATCAAGTGTAACAGTCGCATGTTAGTTTGTTTACTTTTCATAGTCTGAATTTTGGCTGGAATGGTTTCTTCTAAGATGATGGTAGAAGTCATGTCACCTGCCAAGATGATCTGTGAGTTATTCTGCAACACCAGATAAGGGCAGAGGATAATAGTAATATTATTAACAGGGATTTCCAGTACTATGCTTAGTATTTCACATACATGCTGGCGAATTCTTACAGGGATTCTACAATCAGGTATTGTTAGTTTCATTTCACACACAAGAAACCTCAGGTATAGAGGCTTTGAGTAACTTTGAGACTAGTGAATGACAGAGCTAAGGTCAATCCTAATTTGAGTTCTTTCCATTATGTCATGTCTCATTGAGATTCTGTATTTTCACTTAGCTAAATTCAGGTGAGCAAACTAGAGCCCTTTAGATTCTGAGCAATACATGAAATGATTGCTGGTGTTGGCAACAACTTATCTCTGTTTAACACACATACTCATTTTGAAGTGTGTAATAGGCTTGAGAAACATGTCTTTTTTATTATACTTTAAGTTCTAGGGTACATGTGCACAACATGCAGGTTTGTTACATATGTATACATGTGCCATGTTGGTGTGCTGCACCCATTAACTCGTCATTTACATTAGGTATATCTCCTAATGCTATCCCTCTCCCCTCCTGCCACCTCACAACAGGCCCTGTGTCCATGTGTTCTCATTGTTCAATTCCCACCTATGAGTGAGAACATGTGGTGTTTGGTTTTCTGTCCTTGCGATAGTTTGCTGAGAGTGATGGTTTCCAGCTTCATCCATGTCCCTACGAAGGACATGAACTCATCCTTTTTTATGGCTGCATAGTATTCCATGTATATGTGCCACATTTTCTTAATCCAGTCTATCATTGATGGACATTTGGGTTGGTTCCAAGTCTTTACTATTGTGAATAGTGCTGCAATAAACATATGTGTGCAGAGAAATATGTCTTGATTAAATAGTGATGTCATGTGTTATATGTAGTGTTGTAAAATGAAGTCTGTAAGAAAACAGAAAAACACTTAGTCATTCTGCTGAAACTCAACAAAAATTCTTTTTTGTCTTTGACTATTTTTGTGTATATGTGTGACTGTGTGTGTGTGCGTGTTGATTCTTCTTCCCTAAGATTCACTAAGCAAAGCACCGCTGGATAGATATTAATATTTTAAAAGGAGTTGTTAACTTGAGATCACTTTGATGTTCTATGAATTTAATGTGTGCAGATTTACTCTAGGAAAACTTCGCAACCCTTTTTATGTAATTATATTTAGAAACTCCTTCCTTTTAATGCAGTAATCTGTGAAAATAACTCTCTCTGGGTTGCCTACCATTTAAACTGCTAGGTTTTGATCCCTGTGGTTGGCTATTGGCTTGGCTTGGAGAAAGAGAAGATAAGTGGCAGGGAATGAAAAGTTCCCACTTAAGTCTCTCAGTATTTAATAATTCTTAAAGATTTGTCCCAAGTGTGAAATAGTGATTCAAAGGTGCTTGACATTTTATTTTGTTATAAGATCAAACAGGCATTTCAAACTATAGATGAGATTGCTTCATTTTAAAATAATCTTATTTTTTGGCTACAAAAGGAAATCATATATATTTTAAAACTTAAACATTCCAGAAATATGCAAAATGATCAGAGAAAGTTTACCCTAATCTTATTCTTCCAGAACAACCACTGATGACAAATTTGTGGTAAGTGCCTGCAGATACATTAACATGTAATGCCATTAATGTTGATCAATATAAGATCACAGTGTAGTTTTTTTGTAACTTTTTTTTTACCTAACAATGTGTCTTGAACATCTTTCTATATCAATAATATAGACTTCTCACATATATTTTTTAATGGTTTAGGTGTTCCTTTAACTAGATAGATCACAATTCATCTCACCAATTTTTGATTAATAGGCTTCCACCATATTTTGACATAATGAACAATGCTATATTGAAAAACTTTTATCACATTTGTTGCATTATTTTTACCATATTAAATGATTTTTGTTTAGGTTCCAAGCAGGAGAACCAGGAGATTGTTGGATAAGAGCAGAACATTCCATATTACCTGTGGTGTTACTATCTGTATTTTCTCAGGTGAGAAAGCCACAAGATATTAAATAATTTGTTAGAATTACACATTTAAATGTAAACATTCCAGACATACAAAGAATGATCAGAGAAAGTTTTCCCTAATCTTATTCTTCCAGAACAACCACTGATGACAATTTGGGGTAACTGCCTGCTGATATATTAACATATAATGTCATTAATGGAGAACAATGTGAGATCGTCGTGTGGTTTGTGTTTTAAACCACACATAAAATTATACATGGAAAATGTGTGATTTTATCGTTCTGTACATTATCTGCTGTCAGCAACTTAAGATTTTCTTATTAAATAGCTTAGTAGTTCTTTTCCATGTTTTTAAAAAGGGTTGTCTACGGGAAACTACAGAAAATGGATGTGTCTTATGATTTTTACATTATGATATCCAAAAGTTGGCCCCCAAGCTGATAATGACTATTTCCTGAAAGTAAGTAATTTCATTCCAGTAAGAAATACTGGAAGAAACAGACTAAAAGTTTTCAAGCTCTGAAAGTGATGATATGATATGAGTTTAAATGCATGAACATTTTATTTTTTATTTTTTTGAAACAGGGCCTGGCACTGTTGCCCAGGCTGGAGTGTAACGGTACAATCTTGGCTAACTGCAACCTCTACTTCCCAGGCCTAAGCCATCCTCCGACCTCAGCCTCCTGAGTAGCTGAGACTATAGGTGTGTGCCACCACACCTGGCTAGTTTTTATGTTTTTTTGTAGAGACGGGCTTTCACCATGTTGCCCAGGCTGATCTGGAACTTCTGAGCTCAAGCAATTTGCTTGCCTCAGCCTCCCAAAGCTCTGTGATTACAGGCGGGCCCCACTGTGCCTGGCCAAATGAATGAAAATTAGAATGTGAAATACTCATTAGTAGATTAGGATTCCATCCCAAATTATATGTGATCAATATTTCTTTGATATTAATATTTGGTAGAAAAACAAATGTCAAAATTTGTGAAGCTTTATCCTGCTCTTTTCCAAATTAGAAAATAAAGCACTGATCTTTGTGTTATTATAAGTCTTTTTAAAATACATTTCTATCCTGAGCTTTTAGATGATACTTTTCAAATTTTTGGAACAGAAAGTAAGAAAAATAATGATGAAGTACATGGATTCCGAGGAATCCATGCGTAGATTCTGTCCTCAGCTGCCTTTCTATTTTAATGTGTGATGTTACCTCTCTGATCCTCAATTTGCTGTTGTTGTTGTTTTTAACTGTAAAATGGATTGACAGCAAGACTTACCTCATAGATTTAAGACTAAAATGAGAAAATGAATAGAATTTTTAGGATAGAATTAGTAATTATAATTTACAGTTGCAAGGGTTAATTATTCCAGTGGCATAGCACCTGGTATTTTCACCTGGTCATTATTTGATGACATAGCTGTTTTGATAGTAGGGCCATTTTGACTAATGAATGTTTTGATGCAGCTATTGCCAAGAAATTATTATACTTTTAGCTTTGTAAAAAATTGCCAAGCATTGTCAAAATGGATAACTTCATTGTTTTATCTCTGAATATCTTCCAGTTGGTAGTCCCACCTCTGCAGGTGATAGATGGGGAGAGGCTCAGGGATAGGATTAGCAGTTCAGTGAGGATGAGATAAGGACCAAGGGTATAGTAAGGGTTAGAGACAGATTAGGGAGAGGGAGAGTGAAAGGTCAGAAATGGAGGAGGATCATGAAACCAGCATATTCGTGACTCAATTTGTTCCAAACTGTAATCATGTCCAAGTATTCTAGTTCAACTGGAGAGCAACCAAGCAACTGAGCTAGCATGAGCTTGTGTTCCAGAGGGTTTGCATTCTGCCAGTCACTAGTGGTCTGACTTTGGCTACATTACCCTTCTTTACTTCAGTTTTCTTGTCTGTAAAATAGGGATGACTCTGTCTACCACATTGTTTTGTTTTGAGAATCAAATGAAAAAATCTACGTAAAGTGTTTGGTTTAGCTGCTTTCTTGCTGCCTAAAATTAGAAGCCCTAAATTCTTTTGACCTAAGAGGTCCTTTAAAAAGATGAATATATCCCTTAATTATGTATTTTCTATAGCTGTTACCTATGACTTTTTTTTCAGAGAAATTCAGAAAGAATAGTAATTCGTCTATAGATGACTTTGCATTTTTTAGCCATAGAGTATGTAGTTAATATATAAGCTTTTAATTTAATATCAAAGGATTATTTTACTGTACATTTGGGTATTGATGAAGCTATATGACACAGAGAGTTTTTTGTAAGTAATATTTTATACCTGTGCCATAGTTGTGTCACACCTGGACACCCTTTGTTTTACTACTTTGGAAACTTGTCCTTGCTTGTTACTTAACTCATTTTAGCTTCCTGTCCATTTTTTTTCTCTTAAAATTTTTTAAAGACTATTTTTCTGTAGGGCAGATTTAGGTTCACAGCAAAATTGAGAGGAAGATATAGAGAGTTTTCATATATCATTTGTCCTCATGCATGTATAGCCTCCCCCATTATCAACATCCCCTGCCAGAGTGGTACAATTTTTTACAATTGATAAATTTTCATTAATTGACATATCATTATAACCTAAAATCCATACTTTACATCAGGGTTCACACTTGATACTGTACATTCTATGGTTTGCACAAATGTATAATGATCTGTACCCACCACTATTCATGCAGAATATTTCATTGCCCTAAAAATCCTCTGTGCTCTGCCTGTTTATCTTTCCTTTCCCACTAACACCAGACAACCACTGATTTGTTTTTACTGTCTCCGTAATTCTGCCTTTTCTAGAATGTAATATAGTTGGAATCATGCAAATGTAGTCTTTTCAGATTGGCTTCTTTCACTTAGTAATATGAATTTAGGTTTCCTTTGTGTTTTCTCATGGCTTGAGAGTTCATCTTTTTATAGTGTAAATAATATTCCCTTATCTGGATGTACTACAGTTTTTTTATCTATTCACCTATTATAAAGACATGTTGGTTGCTTCCAGATTTTGACAATAATGAGTAAAGCTGCTGTAAACATTAATGTGCATGTTTTTGTGTGGGCATACATTTTTAGTTCCTTTGGGTAAATATCCAAGAGTGTGATTGCGAGATCATTTGGTAAGAGTATGTGTAGTTTTTAAGAAACTACCAAACTCACTTCCAATGTGGCTGTACCATTTTTTGCCTCCCCTACCTGCAATGAATGAGAGTTTCTGTTGCTGTGCAATCTCACCAATATTTGGTGTTGTCAGTATTCTGGATTTTGGTCATTCTAATAGGTATGTAGAGGTAACTCATCATTTTAATTTGCATTTCTCTGATGTTATATAATGTGGATCATCTTTTCGTGCTTGTTTGCCATCTGTATATCTTCTTTGGTGAGGTATCTATTAAGATCTTTGGCACACTTTTTTAACTGGGTTGTTTGTTTTCTCGTTATTGAATTTTAAGTGTTCTTTGTATATTTTGATAATAATCCTTTATCGATATGTCTTTTGCAAATGTTTTTTCCCAGTCTGTGGCTTATCTTCTCATGGTGTTCACAACGTCTTTTGCAGAGCTGAAGTTTTAATTTTAATGAAGTCCAGCTTATTAATTCCTTCTTTCATGGATAATGTCTCTGACACTGTGTCTAAAAAGCCATCACCAAACCCAAGGTCCTATAGACTTTTTCTCATCTTTCCTTTGAGGAGTTTTATAGTTTTGCATTTTACATTTGGGTCTCTGATTCATTTTCAGTTAATTTTTGTGAAGGGTGTAAAGTCTATGACTAGATTTATTTATTTAAATGTGAATGCTTCCTTGTTTCAGGTCCATTTGTGACAAAGGCATTTTCTTCTTTGTATTGCTTTTGCTCTTTTGCCAAAGATCAATTGACTGTATTAATGTTGGTGGATTTCTGGGCTCTCTATTCTGTTCCATTAATCTATTTGTCTTTTCTTTTGCTAATACCATACATTCTTGATTACTATAACTTCATAATAAGTCCTGACTCTTCCCCTACCTCTAATTTGATTACTTGAAGGACCTTATAAATCCTTTAAATAACTTTCAGGCATTTTAGCATTCTAGTACTCTCTCACTTTCATTATTTTTTTTGTGTGTGTGAGTACCTTAGAACTCCAAGCCCTCTACATCTCATATTATGGGTTGTGGGAAATTATAGAGTTTTCTAGATTCTGGGCTATGTCTTCTTTTGAACCATTGTACTACACATATTGTGAACTGTAATAGTTTACTAAGCAATTTCAGATCACTTATCTCATTAAGCCTTTCATTTCTGTCACCATCATTTTACAGAGAAGTAAATTAAGGACCCTGAAAGGCAAATAATATGGCCAAGATCACAAATTTTCCAGCGAGTTACCTGTTGTATTTTCAATACATTAAAATGTGGTGTTAATTCACACCTTATTTTGCCTACAAGCAAAGCTTGAGCAAGAGGGAAGATGTGATGGGCCCGTGCACATCTCACTTTCTCCTTCCTTACCCAACCTCCTCAAAATAATTTTTGTTATCCTGGCTTTGCCAAAATGAGTTCATCTTCACATCTCTAGTAATTTCCTAACACTGCTATTATTTATGTGAGCTCTAAGTCAGTCGAGCCCTTTGTTTATTGTGATTATTGTTTTCCTGAATTTTGTCCCATGAAGTGATTCCCAACACTTTTTCTGTTGGGTTAAGAATATTATGATTTAAATCTGTGGATTGTGAAAAATTTCTACTAGTTGAAAGTCTTTCAGTGGCCTATAATTTACCTTATGGGGTAGGGAAGTATGCAAGATATATATTAATAGCAGATTTGGAACTATGGAAGAGGTGAAAGATGTGGAATACCTAAAATATCAGGGAAGTACTCAAGCAAATAAATACCCATATCATTAGATGCATATTTATGTAAGTGTGTGTGTGTGTGTGTATGTGTGTGTGTTAGGGGGAGGATGTGTGTGTGTGTGTGTGTTTGGGGGAGGATGTGTGTGTATGTGTGAGTTTCTCTTATCCCTGACTTACTAGGGTTGTTTTATTACAGCCTTTGAAAATTTGGTAAACTATCTATAGTTCAGTTTTTTGTGTCTTTAAAACTTCACCTTTCAATGTAATATTGCATTGCCCACATAGCTGTCAAAGTTTGGCCCTGTATTTACTTAGGGAGAGGAAGAACTGAGTCCTTGACATAGAGCATATATGAAAATCCCACTAACTTGCCCCTGGTGTGATTCTGTAGGCGTGCATGTGGCTGCCCATCTGGTGAATGCCCTCAACTTCTCAGTGAATTACAGTGAAGATTTTGTTGAACTGAATGCAGCAAGATACCGAGATGAGGTGGGTGGTCTCTGTCTTCCCATTTTTTCTTTCACTTGTCATGAGATGACTAATGAAGGTCTGTGATTTTTCCCTGAAAATTTGTACCTTACTGTTCCTTTTGAGTGCTTTTAAAATGCAGTTGTCAAGTTGAGTTTTATTCCTTTTCAATAGAAAATATAAGTAATTACTATTTCATAGGCTCTCCTGCTGAAAGTGGGAGTTGGTAGAATGTCTACTTTTTTATACTGCAATGTTCAGATGGTTGCCACTCAGGTCTGCCTCTGACTCCCAGCAGCTTTTGTCTAATTCCTATCATTCAGCCGAGAGTGTCGACAGTGCCGTTACAGGGTAAAAGTACTTTATAACTCACATACTGGGTTTTGGGGAAAAGGGAAGAAAAGTAGATTGATTATTTGTGAATCCTGGACAAATCAATTTATTTGACTTAAAAAATGTTAGTGAGTTTTCATGATTCATTCATTTAAAAACATTCCTCGAATTAAGTGATGTTGAATTCAATTCTGTAGCAGGCAATATCTGACGTAGAGTGCTTTTCTCCATGTGAAGCCATCCATGAAATGAAATTATATGTGCAAGGTGCAGGCCAGAGCCTGATGAACAGCACATGCTCAGCCAGTTAGATCTCTGTTGGTCGATGCTTTCATACAGTCCTCAGGCTGCCTTTGCTTCACAATGCCAAGACTACATAAAAAACGAACTGTTCTGTCCCATTCAATCAGCATCCCCCCACCCCCATTTCCCTGTTCTGCAGACTAAGTTTGGTAGTGACTTATTAACATCTTTTCCCATCTTCCCCACTCCTTTTTCTCCTCCACACATCACCAGAGTTTTCTAGGTTTAATACTGTTGTGATCATGTGTTTGACCTCCCTCTCAAAACAAAACTAAGAAAAAAGTAACAACAAATTCAGAAACAAATCACAAAACCAAAATGGCCAGCAACTTTTGATATAGCCCTTGTCTCTACTGGTATTTTAAAAAATACCAACATGATTTAATTGGTCTTGGATGGGAGGCAGGCATTGATAATTTGTAAAAGTTTACCAGGCTTGTGGAGTGCATCCAGCACTGAGAACCACTGGAAAATTCCAGCTCCTTAGCAGGCCAGTGACAGCTCTTCACATGTAATTTCAGACCCAGCCTCCACTTCTGCCCATCTCACTTCCACCTGCTTCCCTTTCTTCTGCTGCCCTCTGCTCAAATCACTAGCTACTTGTTTCCTGCCTCTGTTACATTTTCTTTCTCTTTTCCTTCTTTTCTTTTCAGAATTCATGTCTTTAATAACTTCAATGGTTTTCTCATTTTAATGGAATAAACTTTTGCTTAAGTTCCAATATTTTTAGTGATTTCAAGATTTTCAGTTATTAAATTTATTTTCTTTGAAAAGTTATACATGCTCAATATAAAATATTTTAAAACTCTCAAGTAAATGAAGTTAAAAGTGAAAGCTTCTCCTCCAAAACAAGCCACAGTTTATTACGTTTTTTCTCATATTTTGAGTGGCATTTTATGGCATATATTCCTTGGCAATTTACTCGTTTCCATAAATATACTTTTATAGCTTATTGTATCAACATAACTTAATCTATCTCATTCTCTCCATATGACTATGCCACAATTTATTTTTAGTCTTTTTCTTATTCAGACATTTAGGTTGATTCTAAGGTTTCGTTATGAACCACACTCCAGTAAATGTATTTCTTTGTCCACTTCTACACAGATCTGTAGTTGAATTTTGGTTTAAAAGGTTGCACATTTTTAGTTTTGATGGACAGTGCCAAATTCCTTTTTAAAAAGTCTTCTTCTGTTTTCCCACTTCTAACTAATATTAGAATGCCTATTTCTACAACTCATCTCTGTTTTTTATTCCCAGTCTAAGGGATGAAAATGGCAACTCAGTGTTTTAAGTTAGTATTTCCCCTGCCTTTATTTCTTCTTGTATTCCTTCTTTCATGTCTCTCTTTATGATTTTTTCCCTCTTTTTAATAAATATGTATTTAGCATCTAATAGGTACAAGGCAGTGCATTAGATGTAGATGAAAATAAGTGTATATATACTTATGTATTTAAATATTATGTAAATAAATATATGTGGCATATCTATTATATATAGATTATATTTTATATATTGATGTATTTATATATTGATTATAGATATATATATAATCAACACATATGTTATTTTGTGAAGCACTTTTGAAAAAGATGGTTTTGTGCCAATATACCCTATTGTTCTTCTTTTATGCTTTTACTCTGCATGGAAGGACTCACCCTCCAGCTTGTGACTGCTGCACTTCCTTGATAGCCCAGCTAAATCTGCCTCATCTTGCCACTGTGAAAACATCTCTCACTCTCATGTTTCATTTTCTTTCTCTAGCAAG
Organism: Symphalangus syndactylus; assembly: GCF_028878055.3. NCBI lineage: Eukaryota > Metazoa > Chordata > Mammalia > Primates > Hylobatidae > Symphalangus > Symphalangus syndactylus. The sequence goes on along the minus strand of NC_072428.2, from coordinate 70,286,582 downwards.
ATTAATTGTTCCATCTTCTGGGTTTTCTTAGGTATTTATTCCCAATTCTATTCATACCACTTTGTTCAGCCCATATTATATTTTTATGGGTTATGTATTCAGTTTTCTTAGATCACCCTATAGCCATGTTTCTAATAGTTGGAATAGAAATCAGTTGAATTAAGCCAGGTGAGGAGCTATTCCTAAGCAAGTGGTCCTTTTTCAAAGACTCCCAAATGACACTCTATCAGTTGTTTCCTTCTTAGTACATAGTCTGGCCTGACCCCAGATTCAATGGAAGCACACAGAAAGGAATTCAAAAACTTGTGAAATATTAAGCACCATGGAGATAAAAAAAAAATCCACAAATCTAAAGGTAGAAGGGTGCTGACTATAACCATTAGAGCATAAGAGATGTAGTTTAACGGAAATCATACAATATTATGACAATATTAATGTTTCATATTTCCAAGTAGCAGAAACTGATCTTTGAGTATCCTCACCACTTTTCACTATATTTGAAACACAGAAAGCTCTCAATTAGTCTTCTTCATACTGAGCTTATAGTGTGCAAATCCCCTACATATTTTATTGGTTTTTAATTCTGTCTTCCCATCTTGTGATGCAGTTTCACAGTTTTGGTAGATAGAGTATATAATAATATTTTAACGTCATGGCTAAGATACTGAGTTTCAGAATGGTCAAAGATGGGCTTAAAACCAGTGCCACTAGCTTGTAGGTAACCATTAAGAATAATTTCTAGGCCGGGCGCAGTGGCTCATGCTTGTAATCCCAGCACTTTGGGAGGCCGAGGCGGGCAGATCACGAGGTCAGGAGATCGAGACCACGGTGAAACCCCGTCTCTACTAAAAAATACAAAAAATTAGCCGAGCGTGGTGGCGGGCGCCTGTAGTCCCAGCTACTCAGAGAGGCCGAGGCAGGAGAATGGCGTGAACCCGGGAGGCGGAGCTTGCAGTGAGCCGAGATTGCGCCACTGTACTCCAGCCTGGGCGACAGAGCGAGACTCTGTCTCAAAAAAATAAAAAAAGGAATAATTCCTAGGCCTTTTGAGTCATCCAGTATTTTGCCTCAGATGGATAGATTTCTCTGAATTGGGTTTTTATTTGTTGTAATCTCCTCTAGCATTGTGAAAATGTTATGAAACTTGAGTCTTTCTCACTTCTGCTGGATGAACAGTATTTTACATGACAAATATGTGGTTTGTAGATCCTGCATACTCTTTATAGAATTATATATCATCAGTACTTTAGTTTTTAATCATTTATTTTTTTTCTTTTTCTCAGGATCCTAGAAAACTTCTCTTCACCACTGGTAAGTTGTTATTCTCAGCCTTTTGTTTAGGTTTAGGAACATCTTTAAAAGTAGGCATTATTGGGCTGGGCGCAGTGGCTCATGCCTGTAATCCCAGCACTTTGGGAGGCCGAGGCGGGCGGATCACCTGAGGTCAGGAGCTTGAAACCAGCCTGATCAACATGATGAAACCCCATCTCTACTAAAAATACAAAAAATTAGCCGGGCATGGTGGGTGGCGAGTGCCTGTAATCCCAGCTACTAAGGAGGCTGAGGCAGGAGAATCACTTGAGCCCAGGAGGCAGAAATTGCAGTGAGCTGAGATAGCGCCACTGCACTCCAGCCTGGGTGTGACAGAGTGAGACTCCGTCTAAAAAATAAAAATTAAAAAAAAAAAAAAACTAAGCATTATCAAATTATACAACAATTAGATATATGTTACAAATATAACATATGGACAATTTGCATATAAGAATAAATATTTGGAGTTAAAGGATAAGGTTGCACTGAGAACAGAGACAAGGCAAACATTGGGGTGTGAATAAATGGAGGGTAAAAATAAGCAAATACATTTCACTGTCATATATTCTTCCAATCAAAACAATGTAACCACATTCTTATTGAGGGCCTGATTTGTGCCTGCTGCTGTGGCAAGTGCTGTAGGAGATAATGCATGTTTAACAGGCTCCTGCCCTCAAGGTACTGGAAAGGAACACCAAGCACTGTGGGTATCCGTGGAATTCTTATAATTCAGTAATTTAATGCAACTTTTTATAATCTTAAAATATACAACAAAGAGGAGAAACAGTCATTAAAATAAGTTATTTCTTTGAAATGTGTCTCCTATTTCATTTGTAATTTATTTTTCCTTTTCAAGCTTATCGTCCAAGAAATCTCAGTCTAGACTATTAATTTGTTAAAGCATGTTTAAACATCTCAAAATTTCCCCTGATGTTAAACAATTTTTACTAAAAGTCTTCTTCTTCCCAACCTTAGATTTATAAAGATGAAAGAAGAAAGATGCGTTTGGGGAATTTTTAGCACATATTTCAGGGACAAGGATGATTGCATAGTTGAGATGCTCTATCATAAATTGTTGGGTGTAATACCCAATTAAGTATTGGAATTGCACATGGGACTGAGGCACATTACCCTGGCAAATGCATTGTTTTTCTTTTGAATCAATTTTATGATGAAACATCACAATAATTCTAGTGCTTTCCCCATCCATGTCACAGCTATATATTTAGATTTATAAGATACATTTTACTTTTGTCTATAGATTTATAGTACTTGCCACTTGCAAAGTATTTCACAGTTTTCTCTTTAGGAACATAATTTAGTTTTGCTTTCAACTTTGCTCATTGAAAACATGTTTTCATTTAGGCCTGAAGAATTGGATGAGAGCAAAACTACAGAAAAACAAAATCTTATGTATGAGCCAATGTATTTTTTGGTTTACTGTTAATTCATTTAAGAGAGAGAAACAAAAGCTTTGTTTAATATTATTTTCTAAAACATAAAGTTTAATTGAAGCCTTGGAACCTTTAAAATGCTTTGAAAAGTTTAGTTTACAAAGACACAAAGAGATTTGTTATGTGACTAAGATATCACATTAAGGCACTAATATTATTATACTAATATTACTAATATATTAATAATATATAATATTATTATATTATTATATATACTATATTATATATAGTATATATAATATATAATCTATATTATAGTATATATAGTATACAATCTATATATTATATATATAATCTATATATTATATATAGTATGTATAATATATAATCTATATATTATATATAGTATGTATAATATATAATCTATATATTATATATAGTGTGTATAATATATAATCTATATATTATATATAGTGTGTATAATATATAATCTATATATTATATATAGTGTGTATAATATATAATCTATATATTATATATAGTGTGTATAATATATAATCTATATATTATATATAGTGTGTATAATATATAATCTATATATTATATATAGTGTGTATAATATATAATCTATATATTATATATAGTGTGTATAATATATAATCTATATATTATATATAGTGTGTATAATATATAATCTATATATTATATATAGTGTGTATAATATATAATCTATATATTATATATAGTGTGTATAATATATAATCTATATATTATATATAGTGTGTATAATATATAATCTATATATTATATATAGTGTGTATAATATATAGATTATATATTATACATAGTATATATAATATATAATCTATATATTATATATAGTATATATAATAGATATACAATTATTATATATAGTATATACATATGTATATATTATTATATATAGTAATAATATATTACTATATATAATAATATACTAATAATACTAATATTATTATACTAATAACTAATACTTCTTATAAGCAGGTAGTCTCACTACCTAGCATGCAACCCCATCATCCTATGTCCTTTCTCAGAGGTCCCCATGAGTGGTGTTGGCCTTAGTAGAGAAGACACTTAATACAAATTTCCTGGGCCTACCTTAGTGTGTCTCTGGAAGAGACTTGGCAAAGTGTTTTACTAACCTTCCCAGGTACCTCGGGAGCTGCTGTCCTGTCATTACTGAACATCTCATCATACTCTTAAGCATACCGTCTCACTACTACCTGCCTTTTGTATTAGGCATTTATTGTAAGTAACCGAGAGATAATTTAAAGTATGTGAGAGGATGTGCACAGGTTATGTATAAATACTTGAGCATTTTCAAACTTTGGTATCTGTGAGGGGTCCTAGAACCAATCGCATGGATATTGAAGGATAACTGTAAAAATACTGTGTTGTAGAATAGTTTATTTCCTTACATATACTGTCTTTTTCACTTGTAGGTGAGCTTCTCTTGGGTTGGGAAGGGCTACTTCTAGAGTATGCAGGGTCCTAGGTAAACATTTTTTTGTGGCCTCTGGCAATGAAAACAGTTTGACTCACCCAATTCAGCAAATTAGCGCCATTTTGGTGGCCCATTCTCACATAATTTCAAGAAAAGAAATACTATGCTGGCCAGCAGGAGGCATCCACTTCCCAGGTCATCAGCCTGGAACTGGGCTCAGACGCAGGGCTCCCTAAGCATGAGTCTGGAGCTCCTAAGGCATCTGTTTGTCCCCACTGAAGAATAGCGGGTGACAGTGCAAAGTAGAATCTAAGGATGGTAATAGGGTGAAAGACACCTTTTTCTATCAATGAACTTAATCCAACTTTGTATCACTAATATTGACTAAAACTATTCCACAGCTGTCTCTCAATGTTCTCAGGCACAGTACCTAGGAAAGATTGCCTCAGCCTCCCAAGTAGCTGGGATTACAGGTTCCTGTCACCACACCTGGCTAATTTTTTTGTATTTTTTTTTAGTAGAGACAGAGTTTCACTATGTTGGCCAGGCTGGTCTTGAACTCCTGACCTCATGATCCACTTGCCTCAGCCTCCCAAAGTGCTCAGATTACAGGCATGAGCCACTGCGCCCAGCTGATAATGAATATTTTTATTAGTTAATAGATTTCATGGATTTTTGTTTGTTTAATGTTACATAGAGTCTTCTATCTCTGTGTGTTGGAATTTTTTTCAATGGAATCTTGTATTGACAAATTAAGATTGTCTTGTAAAAAATAAAGTCTTTGGCTATACAAGTGACATAAAATATAGTGGCTAAACTTACTATATAAGAAATGTTATAAACATTCCAATTAAGGATTTCTAAGGTAAGATTAATAGATTGAATTATTTAAACATTCATTTAAAAATGCTTACTATATATCTCCAAATTTGGTAGTAGCTTTTATGATGAGAATAAAATGGATAATATCTAATTTTAATTTTAAAAACCCTCAGAAGCAAATATAATTATGTTTCTAATTATGTTAGGAAAATAGGATAATGAATAGATAATGGTATATTTCTGACCACATCTGGGTATGGATGAAAATAATCTCTCAGGTTCATCTAGAAATTACAGTGTCATGCAATTATTCATTTTAAAAGCTACTAGTTAATAAATTTGATATGCATAAATATAAAGCAATAAGAATAAACATGTAAACATGTATTTTGCTAAGGAAACAAGTATAGGTTTGGCTTCCTAACTTGAAGGACTAAAAAAATTCACAGGAGAATCAAGGTACTTCACTTGGACAAGTAACTTTGCCCAGTGAGATTAGAATAGCCCAGTGATTTTCAACTGATATTTTCAGACTCTTGGAATGTGTTGTAATAAGGCTAATATATTGGGACTTAACTGTGCTGTCAACCAAGGCTAGCTTACGGTGCCCTTTGATGTGCCCTGAAAGCACTCAATGCTTAGCTCTCTTTACAGCACTTAATGCCCTGCGTTGCAATTTCCTGCTTAACTTGTCCGTCTCCACCAGTGGACTGGGAATTTTTGTAGAGCAGAATTTATTTTATCTCTGGCATTTAACATCTAACAGTACACTGTATATGCCTACAAACTGTTCACTGGATGAATCAAAGTCATTTGTTTAACTCTTTTATTTGATGCATAGATCTTCTTGCAACATCCCAGATAATAGGTTAGCCAGCCTCCGCTTGTTTGCTTCCAGTGGGCTTCTTAAGGTAGTTACCCCTGACTTTTTGATCACTCTGATTATAGTATGCTTTTTTGCCCCTGCTAATTGTAAGTTCTTCTTTATTGATCTGAAATCTATTACTTTATTAATTATATACTTTGGTCTTTTTTACTTTTGGGAAATAAGAAGGAAAAACAAATTCTTTAGATAAAAGAGATAACTTTATAAGTCTGAAAGAACATAGAAAATCATCAGATTTATTCTCCTTAGTTTGCAGATGATATTCAGTGAGATTGGAGTTTTGTCTGAGGGACAGTAACAAGAGTAAAATCCCAGACCATATACATCATTGGTTGGGTCGTCTGGCCCTTCTACTTTATCCTCAAATGATTGAACTATTTTACTTCCTCTAAGTCTTCCCAATATATTTTCATGTTCTGACCTAAAAGGAATACTCTGGTCTAATAAGTTTAAGAAAATATTTAAGTTTAATCAGGTTTCTTGAATTTAATACTTCTCAGGGACTTTTATACATTAATGTATCCTGTGACTTTTTAAGGAATGGTTATAGTATTTTTAGTAATAGAAATTAATATTTCAAGGAATTAATTTTCAAATAATACACTTTGGAAATTGTGGATCTATTCTAAACATACTCCATTTTTCCAGGTGTTCTTTCAATGAAGTAATTTGCAGACATCCCATGACTAATCTTGGCATGTTCAAAACTATATAGGAAACTGTATGCAGACATAGAAGAATACTAATAAAGGCCCAATAAAATATTGGAAAGGCCCCTCTAACTATAATTTCACTCTGTGTAGCCATCCGGGATTCTATCATTTAGTTATTCATTTGGTCAAATAAAGGTTTTCTTTTTTAATACTTGAAAACAGTGAGACCAACCTCTTCTTTTTTCTCTCAAATTTATGAAATTATAATTGAAGTACACTAATTATACACGTGTAAATTATACAATTTGATTGGTTTTGATATATATATACACACACACATACACAATAGTGGAACCATCATCAAAAGTTAGATGATAAATATTTTTATTATCACAGAAGATTTTTGTGCTCTTTTATAATGCATCTTGCCCTCTACCCCTCCTAGTAACTGATCTGCTTTCTGTCACTGAAGAATAGTGTGAATTTTCTGGAATGTTATAGATAAGGAATCATAGAATTTGTACTTTTTCAGGGCTTGGGTGGTTTAGTTTCCTTTATCTAGTCTAACAATTTTGTGATTCATGTATATTGTTTCTTATCTATCAACACTTTATTGTTTTTTATTGCTGATTAATTTTCCAGGTACAGATAAGTACCACAATTGTTTATCCATTAATCTGTTGATGAAGATCAGAGTTGTTTATAGACTTTGACTGTTAAAAATAAGTAGCTATTAACATTCTTAAGTCTTTGCATGGATATATGTTTGTTTCTTTTGGGTAAACACTTGGAAGTGCAATGCCTGGGTTATTTTGCAGGCATGCTATATTTCCAAAATAGTATATTTTTCATGCCGCTAGTTCTTTAGAGTGAACTAGGCTAGTTATCTTGCTCATCTCTTACAACTGGGAAGTAAGCACTCACTGTAGGAAATGGAAGAATCAATGGGAAAGGAAGTACTCTAGGAAGGAAGCATAGAGAAGAAATGATTTGGATTAGGTACATTAGGGAAGGGCACCTTTTGTTAGGCTTCTAAAACTGTCTACTGGGAAAGTGAGGAGGTGCGAGTACTCAAGCGCTGAGAACCCACAGACTAATTCTCTTATTTTTCATGTGGTGCTTTATAAGTGAAATTTGTTTCTACTGTGAGATTTCAAATGTTGTTATTTTCTAGTGATTCTAACTCTGGAATCCTAATGATACACACCTGTGTTGCCTTTACATTGTACACAAGGTGTCTGCTTCTGCTGGTGGCTCATAGTCCATGCCAGCCCTTCTATTTCATAGTAGGTTTCTTGACAAGGAAAGAAGCAGGGGAATGTCACTTTTCCAGATGGAATTGTCCCAATAGCTTTTCTTTGTAGTCTGATTTAAGATTATCTCAGATGGGGTATTCAGGACTTACTGTTGCTTGTGAGAGTAAACAAATATAACTTATTGACAGGATAGTTAATTTTGTAATAATACAATACTAAAGGAAACCATTGACACTTTAGCTATTTAGGATATTGTTTTTCAGTTACCTATTCATTTTGGACATGCTATATGTGCTAATGTTGGATTTGTAGCAATCTATCCTGCCATTATAATTTTGACAATATATTTGCACATTTTCTTCATTAAAAAAAACAAATGTTATGCCATATCTGAAGCACTGATTTCAACATATTTTTCATACTAAGAAGAAATATGTCTGCAAGTATTTTTAAAACATCCACATTGTAGTTTATTCTAGAAATCTACACTTTTTGTTCTGTGTTTTGTGGTTTTTGAAAACACTTTAGGCTTTATTTTTTGTTTAAAATTATTCTAGATAGTGAAGCCTAAAAGCAGTTAATTGAAATTGAAACTGAAGGCACTACTTAGTTTCATAAGAGGGAGAGCATAAGGGAGATTTAGTACTATGGTGGCTAAAACCAAAACAGAAAGGGTGCTGAATGTTAACCCTGTCCTGTTGCATTAATTACTGACATTTAGTGTATACCTTTAGAAGTAAGTACCTATTTGCCATTCTGAGTAGAATATTTGGGAATAAAAAAAATGGAATCTTCTGTAAAATAGATAAAAGATCCTGATTGGTGTAAAAGACTTTGAAACTGTACTGATTTTAATAAGTTCTGGTGTTCTATACCACTGTAGAATGACTATAGTAAACAATAATGTATTATATGCTTTCAAATAGCTAGAAGGATATTGAATGTTCCCAATACAAAGTAATAATAAATGTTTGAGATGATAGATGGATATGCTAATTACTCTGACCTGATCACTTTTACTTAATATGTATGGAAACATCACTATGTACTCCATTAATATGTACAATTATTATCTGTCAATTAAAAATTAATTTAAAAAATAAAAAAGTAAAAGGCTTGTTTGAGGGAGAGCATACAAGTAAATATGGGATTTGAATTAGGCTTCCCACAGAACAGCACAGTATTTTGGATTCTAATGTAATCATTTTTTGTACTTTTTTCTCACTATGATTTAAGTAAAAACGTACTTCTGTACATTTTTATAGTTCCTGGCCTGACAGGGGTCTGCATGGTAGTGGTGCTATTCCTCATGATCACAGCCTCTACATATGCAATAAGGTAAGTGTCAGAGTCAATTATTTTGATGTGTATATGTCAGGTTATTTAGAAAAAGTCTTGAGTAATCAAAGTGTTTAACCATTGTAGTGTCCTGGTTAATGGACTATTCTGGGGAAGTATAGCTTTTTCTATACATGACTTCTTCTTTCTGAAAATTCTCTTTGTATTAGCAAATTTTCTGGATTGGTAAGAAATTGTGTATGGAGACTGCATCTGATGACCAAAAGAATTAGAGTTCTTCAGAATTTGAGTATCTTTCTGAAGGATAGTGTATGTCTATGGGACACAGGATTGAAATCAATGTGTACATACGGGGACCTTAGAAATTCCTAGGAATATGTGACTTAAAATTATTTTATTTTACTATTTTTTTTTAACATTTGACATTGTGATTTTATTTATTTTTTTATTATTATACTTTAAGTTCTAGGGTACATGTGCACAACGTGCAGGTTTGTTACATATGTATACATGTGCCATGTTGGTGTGCTGCACCCATTAACTCATCATTTACATTAGGTATATATCCTAATGCTATCCCTCCCCCTTCCCCCCACCCCACAACAGGCCCCAGTGTGTGATGTTCCCCTTCCTGTGTCCAAGTGTTCTCATTGTTCAATTCTCACCTATGAGTGAGAACATGCGGTGTTTGGTTCTTTGTCCTTGCGATAGTTTGCTGAGAATGATGGTTTCCAGCTTCATCCATGTCCCTACAAAGGACGTGAACTCATCCTTTTTTATGGCTGCATAGTAATCCATGGTGTATATGTGCCACATTTTCTTAATCCAGTCTATCATTGATGGACATTTGCATTGGTTCCAAGTCTTTGCTATTGTGAATAGTGCTGCAAAAAAACATATATGTGCATGTGTCTTTATAGCAGCATGATTTATAATCCTTTGGGTATATACCCAGTAATGGGATGGCTGGGTCAAATGGTATTTCTAGTTCTAGATCACTGAGGAATCACCACACTGACTTCCACAATGGTTGAATTAGTTTACAGTCTCACCAACAGTGTAAAAGTGTTCCTTTTTCTCCACATCCTCTCTAGAACCTGTTGTTTCCTGACTTTTTAATGATCACCATTCTAACTGGTGTGAGATGGTATCTCACTGTGGTTTTGATTTCCATTTCTCTGACGGCCAGTGATGATGAGCATTTTTTCATGCATCTGTTGGCTGCATAAATGTCTTCTTTTGAGAAGTGTCTCTTCATATCCTTTGCCCAGTTTTTGATGGGGTTGTTTGTTTTTTTCTTGTAAATTTGTTTGAGTTCTTTGTAGATTCTGGATATTAGCCCTTTGTCAGATAAGTAGATTGCAAAAATTTTCTCCCATTCTGTAGGTTCCTGTTCACTCTGATGGTAGTTTCTTTTGCTGTGCAGAAGCTCTTTAGTTTAATGAGATCCCATTTGTCAATTTTGGCTTTCGTTGCCATTGCTTTTGGTGTTTTAGACATGAAGTCCTTGCCCATGCCTATGTCCTGAATGGTATTTCCTAGGTTTTCTTCTAGGGTTTTTATGGTTTTAAGTCTAACATTTAAGACTTTAATCCATCTTGAATTAATTTTTGTATAAGGTGTAAGGAAGGGATCCAGTTTCAGCTTTCTCCATATGGCTAGCCAGTTTTCCCAGCATCATTTATTAAATAGGGAATTCTTTCCCCATTTCTTGTTTTTGTCAGGTTTGTCAAAGATCAGATGATTGTTGATGTGTGGTATTATTTCTGAGGGCTCTGTTCTGTTCCATTGGTCTATATCTCTGTTTTGATAGCAGTACCATGCTGTTTTGGTTACCGTAGCCTTGTAGTATAGTTTGAAGTCAGGTAGTATGATGCCTCCAGCTTTGTTCTTTTGGCTTAGGGTTGTCTTGGCAATGTGGGCTCTTTTTTGGTTCCATAGGAACTTTAAAGTAGTTTTTTCCAATTCTGTGAAGAAAGTCATAGGTAGCTTGATGGGGATGGCATTGAATCTATAAATTACCTTGGGCAATATGGCCATTTTCACAATATTGATTCTTCCTGTCCATGAGCATGGAATGTTCTTCCATTTGTTTGTATCCTCTTTTATTTCATTGAGCAGTGGTTTGTAGTTCTCCTTGAAGAGGTCCTTTAGATCCCTTGTAAGTTGGATTCCTAGGTATTTCATTCTCTTTGAAGCAATTGTGAATGGGAGTTCACTCATGATTTGGCTCTCTGTCTGTTATTGGTGTATAAGAATGCTTGTGATTTTTGCACATTGATTTTGTATCCTGAGACTTTGCTGAAGTTGCTTATCAGCTTAAGGAGATTTTGGGCTGAGATGATGGGGTTTTCTAAATGTACAATCATGTCATCTGCAAACAGGGACAATTTGACTTCCTATTTTCCTAATGGAATATCCTTTATTTCTTTCTCCTGCCTGATTGCCCTGGCCAGAACTTCCAACACTATGTTGAATAGGAGTGGTGAGAGAGGGCATCCCTGTCTTGTGCCCATTTTCAAAGGGAATGCTTCCAGTTTTTACCCATTCAGTATGATATTGGCTGTGGGTTTGTCATAAATAGCTCTTATTATTTTGAGATATGTCCCATCAATACCTAACTAATTGAGAGTTTTTAGCATGAAGGGCTGTTGAATTTTGTCAAAGGCCTTTTCTGCATCTATTGAGATAATCATGTGATTTTCGTCTTTGGTCCTGTTTATATGCTGGATTACGTTTATTGATTTGCATATTTGGAACCAGCTTTGCATCCCAGGGATGAAGCCCACTTGGTCATGGTGGATAAGCTTTTTGATGTGCTGCTGAATTTGGTTTGCCAGTATTTTATAGAGGATTTTTGCATCAATGTTCATCAGGGATATGGGTCTGAAATTCTCTTTTTTTGTTGTGTCTCTGCCAGGCTTTGGTATCAGGAAGACACTGGCCTGATAAAATGAGTTAGGGAGCATTCCCTCTTTTTCTATTGATTGCAATAGTTTCAGAAGGAATGGTACCAGCTCCTCTTTGTACCTCTGATAGAGTTCGGCTGTGAATCTGTCTGATCCCAGAATTTTTTTGGTTGGTAGGCTCTTAATTATTGTCTCAATTTCAGAGCCTGTTATTGGCCTATTTAGGGATTCCAGTTCTTCTTGGTTTAGTCTTGGGAGGGTGTATGTGTCCAGGAATTTATCCATTTCTTCTAGATTTTCTAGTTTATTTGCATAGAGGTGTTTATAGTATTCTCTGATGGTAGTTTGTATTTCTGTGGGATCGGTGGTGATATCCCCTTTATCATTTTTTATTGCATCATTTGATTCTTCTCTCTTTTCGTCTTTATTAGTTTTGCTAGCAGTCTATCAATTTTGTTGATCTTTTCAAGAAACCAGCTCCTGCATACATTGATTTTTGGAAGGGTTTTTTGTATCTATCTCCTTCAGTTCAGCTCTGATCTTAGTTATTTCTTGCCTTCTGCTAGCTTTTGAATGTGTTTGCTCTTGCTTCTCTAGTTCTTTTAATCGTGATATTAGGGTGTCAATTTTAGATCTTTCCTGCTTTCTCTTGTGGGCATTTAGTGCTATAAATTTCCGTCTACACACTGCTTTAAATGTGTCCCAGAGATTCTGGTATGTTGTGTCTTTGTTCTCATTGGTTTCAAAGAACATCTTTATTTCTGCCTTCATTTCATTATGTACCCAGTAGTCATTCAGGAGCAGGTTGTTCAGTTTCCATGTAGTTGAGCAGTTTTGAGTGAGTTTCTTAATCCTGAGTTCTAGTTTGATTGCACTGTGGTCTGAGAGACAGTTTGTTATAATTTCTGTTCTTTTACATTTGCTGAGGAGTGCTTTACTGCCAACTATGTGGTCAATTTTGGAATAAGTGTGATGTGGTGCTGAGAAGACTGTGTATTCTGTTGATTTGGGGTGGAGAGTTCTGTAGATGTCTATTAGGTCCACTTGGTGCAGAGCTGAGTTCAATTCCTGGATATCTTTGTCAACTTTCTGTCTCATTGATCTGTCTAATGTTGACAGTGGGGTGTTAAAATCTCCCATTATTATTGTGTGGGAGTCTAAACAAAAAACTCCTGCCTTTTTTTTGTTTTCCATTTGCTTGGTAGATCTTCCTCCATCCCTTTATTGTGAGCCTATGTGCATCTCTGCATGTGAGATGGGTCTCCTGAATACAGCACACTGATGGGTCTTGACTCTTTATCCAATTTGCCAGTCTGTGTCTTTTAATTGGAGCATTTAGTCCATTTACATTTAAGGTTAATATTGTTCTGTGTGAATTTGATCCTGTCGTTATGATGTTAGCTGGTTATTTTGCTTGTTAGTTGATGCAGTTTCTTCCTATCATCGATGGTCTTTACAATTTGGTGTGTTTTTGCAGTGGCTGATACCAGTTGTTCCTTTCCATGTTTAGTGCTTCCTTCAGGAGCTCTTGTAGGGCAGGCCTGGTGGTGACAAAATCTCTCAGCATTTGCTTGTCTGTAAAGTATTTTATTTCTCCTTCACTTATGAAGCTTAGTTTGGCTGGATATGAAATTCTGGGTTGAAAATTCTTTTCTTTAAGAATGTTGAATATTGGCCCCCACTCTCTTCTGGCTTGTAGAGTTTCTGCCAAGAGATCAGCTGTTAGTCTGATGGGCTTCCCTTTGTGGGTAACCCGACCTTTCTCTCTGGCTGCCCTTAACATTTGTTCCTTTATTTCAACTTTGGTGAATCTGACAATTATGTGTCTTGGAGTTGCTCTTCTCGAGGAGTATCTTTGTGGCATTCTCTGTATTTCCTGAATTTGAATGTTGGCCTGCCTTGCTAGGTTGGGGAAGTTCTCCTGGATAATAACCTGCAGAGTGTTTTCCATCTTGGTTTCATTCTCCACATCACTTTCAGGTACACCAATCAGACATAGTTTTGGTCTTTTCATATAGTCCCATAATTCTTGGAGACTTTGTTCATTTCTTTTTACTCTTTTTTCTCTAAACTTCTCTTCTTGCTTCATTTCATTCATTTGATCTTCCATCACTGATACCCTTCTTCCAGTTGATCAAATAGGCTACTGAAGCTTGTCATTCATCATGTAGTTCTCATGCCGTGGTTTTCAGCTCCATCAGGTCATTTAAGGACTTCTCTACACTGGTTATTCTAGTTAGCCATTCGTCTAATTCTTTTGCAAGGTTTTTAACTTCTTTGCAATGGGTTTGAACTTCCTCCTTTAGCTTGGAGAAATTTGATCATCTGAAGCCTTCTTCTCCCAACTCGTCAAATTCATTCTCCATCCAGCTTTGTTCCATTGCTATTGAGGAGCTGCGCTCCTTTGGAGTGGGAGAGGTGCTCTGATTTTTAGAATTTTCAGCTTTTCTGCTGTTTCTTCCCCATCTTTGTGGTTTTTTTAATCTACCTTTGGCCTTTGATGATGGTGATGTACAGATGGGATTTTGGTGTGGATGTCCTTTCTGTTTGTTAGTTTTCCTTCTAACAGTCAGGACCCTCAGCTGCAGGTCTGTTGGAGTTTGCTGGAGGTCCACTCCAGACCCTGTTTCCCTAGGTATTAGCAGTGGAGGCTGCAGAACAGCGAATATTGCTGAACAGCAAATGTTGCTGCCTGATCGTTCCTCTGGAAGCTTCATCTCAGAGGGTTACCTGGCCGTATGGGGTGTCAGTCTGCCCCTACTGGGGAATGCCTCCCAGTTAGGCTACTCGGGGGTCAGGGACCTACCTGAGGAGGCAGTCTGTCCGTTCTCAGATCTCAAATTCCATGCTGGGAGAACCACTACTCTCTTCAAAGCTGTCAGACAGGGACATTTAAGTCT